>NC_071505.1:47190455-47823491 GCF_027887155.1 Malaclemys terrapin pileata
TTCATGCCAATAAAATTTGATCACGTGAATGTTCGCTGAAAGCTGACATGAGAACTGAGCACATGGCTGAAGCTAATTCATTGACAACATTGAGACTACCCCTGGATTAGTTTTGCAGTATTCCCCCTGCGGTAGTTCAATCCAAATGGTGCGGTGTAGGCAACTCATGGCACTGCTTAAAGCAAGTTGTTTTTCTCTCACACAGCCTCATGAATACACAATGTTGTACACACATGAAGAGATTTGAGCGTATCAGTTAATTTAGAACCTCATCCTGCACCATGTTGCCCAGTCAGGGGCACTTGTCATCTTGTAGAATGCAGCCTTTCGTGAGCATGAGGAAATGCCAGATGTTAAAAGATTCTTTCTCCCCCCACTCCCACCCCACAGTCAGAGATTGGACAGGGGTAATACTAACTATTGAAGGTAGTTGTAAGGGGGACATCACCTTAGGATCTGAGGCTCAAATCTGAGGTGTTTCAATGCCTCCTCCACTCCTCCGGCTGTTTTGCTGCCACATAGAATCCCACACCTTGCTGCCTTTTCACCTTAACTGAGAGGGCCTTAGATTCAGTGAGTTCTAATATACACCCCAATGCTAAAATAAATCACGTCATTTAGTCAGCTTTTCATGAATTAGTATGGCACTTAGCTTCCATTTCACAGATCTTTTAAAGTTATAGTGTGACTGAAGCTGAGGTCACCAATATCTTTAGCTTTAGAGTCAAGCTCCTATAATCCTCCAGTGTCAGTACAGATCAGGAGCAGGGTTATGCCCTTTTCTTGATTCCTACCTATCTGATAGCACCTTGCTTTACTGCTGTGCTCCCTACAGCCTATTTATCTGGTGCAGAGGACACTGTGCAAATGCAGTGAACTGTGTGGCAGGCTCAGCGTGATGTACACCAGGGGAATGCATCCCCTGCTTCTCACAAGCTAGGGTTATTTTTAAAACTTGTTATGAGATTTTTTTGAATGCAGGCAACACTGAGGCCTTTTAAAGAGCTGCTTAAAGAGCGGATTCCTTGTTCTCCGTCTAATCATTTACTTTTCATGGTTGATTTACTTGCCCCCACGTTACTCTCTGATTCTCATAGCACAGTGGCAAGAAATGCATAAAGCCGAGTAAAAGGCTGAAAGTTCTGAATCTGGTGAAACACAAATATTTTAAACAAAGTAGAGATAGGCCTGAATCACAATTCTGACTCCTTACATCCCTGAACTTGTACTATTTGTGTATTACTTGTATTGTAATATTACTTATATGGCTTATTACTTGTATGGTAGCACCTACAGACCCCAGCGAGACTGGGGTCCTATTATGCTAGGTACTGTACAAACACATTTGTTGTCTTGAGACACTCTCTGCCCTGAACAGCTAAGTAGATGATGGACAAATGGCAGGGGGGAATAGAAGCAAAATTACTTGCTCAAGGCAACACAGCCAGCTAGTGGTTGAGACAGGAGTGGAACCCAGATCACCTGACACCCAGTCAAGTCCTGTCCACAAGACTACACTGCCTCTCCAGAAGCTTTCAGAAAGCTCTGATCTAGATATGAACTTTATGGTTGCCCCTTAAAGAGCTGAACTTAAAAGCAGTAGCCGAAGAACCCGGAAATTTGGATCTAAAGTTTGCAAATTGGACCTATCTGTGAAATAAAGTATAAACAGCAAAATTAATTGTTGCCTGTCTTGTAACTAGACGGGAAAATGTTGTTTTTCCAATTGCCCTATGAATTTTGCAAATGTTGTTGTTAGTAAAAAAACAAAAGTTGGATACCCTGTGTAGCTCAAAAGCTTGTCTCTCTCACCAACAGAAGTTTGTCCAATAAAAGATATTACCTCACCCACCTTATCTCTCTCAATGTTACTGAAAGTGGGGCTCTGAACACTGGCTTGATATGATACTGACATTCCCTGTCACTCACTCACTGGGATTGGCATACTTTGGAAGCAATATCAGTTTTCTGATTGGTTGGTTGGTGGAGATTTTTAGGGTGTTTGCAAGTGGCACATTTGTGGAAAGAGGGATCCAGATTGTTTCAGAGAGAGACCAAAGGTTTTGATTTTTTTAAATTCCTATAAATCTTACTTTCTAACTTTCTTTTGGGTCACTGGGAGTAACAAACAACCATGCACAGGGCTTGTCCCTGTGGGCGGGTGGAAGGGATGTGCTTTGTAAATTTCAGTTTCCTTTAAGACAGCTATGCTTTTTTTCCCCCATCAGCGATCTGCTTCTTTTCCCAGTAGGATTTTTCTTTCTCTGTTCAGTTCTGTTCTGTGGATATCCAGATTCCAGCCAGCCTGGGGGCTATGACTCATACTCAGAAGGTTTAGTTGCAGGGGACTTCTACCACTGCTGCCGCACACAGTGAGTGTAACACCAACAGTCCCCGGTCATTGGTGGGCAGGATCAAACCTGGGACCTCTGGAGCTAAATGCATGAGCCTCTACTACATGAGCTAAAAGCCATGTGGTCCCTAGCTAAGGCTGTAGAGCAGACTCATTAATCGCTCTCCCTAAGTGGCCTGGTGCCACTAGATGGGCTCGAACACCACACCCTGGAGGTATGTGGGTTACATGAGCACTAGCATGCTCCTCTCCGAACTCTCACAAAGCTCTCCCCCTACAGCTCCTCTTCCACAACCAAAAGGAAAACAAAATTCTCAGTTTATAAAAATAAGTTGTTGGCTTGTAAATTAACATTTGCGCCATTCTGTATCTTTTGTAGACCATTTTTCAGTGTGTACAGAATTCAACTTCTTTTGTTTCTAGATTGTAAAGGCAAAGTTATGGAAATAGCTCTATGAGCATACCATCTGCCTGCAAAAACTTTTAGGGCTTGATCCAGCAAGGCAGAGAGCCTCTGCTGTGATGAGTGCCTTCAAATGTTGTTGCAGTCAATGAGATTTAAGAGCGCTCTGCACCTTTCTGGATTAGGCCCTAGAGGTCTAAATCATTTCACCAACCTGCCTTGAAAATCAACAAAAGTGGAATTCTTCTGATACAGAGAGAATGAAATGTTTCCTTGAAAGTACCTGAACAGACAGGCTTTACCTCCCATCCTAGAGGCAGGATGAACTAGGATTGCACTATATGACTGCTGGATCTGAAACAGGTTAGCATTGGATATCTGCTGTTTCCCCAGAGTCCAACAAACTTGAAGGACATTCCTCTGCTAATGAGGGATCAACTCCAGGGTTTCACTGACCCAGATGGGCCCAGGCAACAATGTCCATTGTCCCAGATTTGCTGAAATGATCAAAATTGGAATTAAAAATCTGACCAGAGGTCCAGGCACAGTCACTTTGAGTTTTTGCTTGTTTATTGCCTGTTTTTATAATTTCAGTACTGCAGAAAAAAAAATAACCAGGAGCTATGGTTTTGCAAACAATTGGCTTAGGAAAAGTGAGCTGTATGCATCTGGATCAGGGAAAAGCTGTTCCACAGGAAAGTAGTGTAGAGAAATCCTTAACAGTGTAATCTGAGTTCCACCTGATTTTTGCTTTTTTTTTTTTTTGCCATTCCTTTATAAGGTATTTATAGGAATCATTGCTGGCCAGTAAAATCTCCCTTCCTGGGTTAAATATGGTAATGTTCGTTCCATGTCTCACCCCCACCACACCACAAAGCACTACCAACAAGCATTTGCAGCCAGTTTGACTGCAACAGAAGGACCGTTCACTCAGCCCGTGGGTTCTGTAATGGGGCATTCCTCCCGCCAGTTACAGCTGCATTTTGTTCAGCTTGCACTATTGGCTTGAAAGCTACAGTCGCTTCAGTAGCTAGTTGGTTACCGTTTAGAGATGCCCGGAAAACACGCCGGCTGAGCAGCAGGCGGTGCGGATGGTGCTGAATACCCTGTTCCCCTTGAGTTCTCGCAACAGGTTCCATTGCTATGGAACTCGGAGCGCAGGTTCATTCACCTAGCCGGTGTCCCCCCCGCCCCCATTCTGTTGCGCTCCCACCAGTTGCAAGCTCCCCAGCTAGCTCAAATGGCCACAATTAATGTACTGACTGACAGGAGGCTATTTAAACCGATGCAGTAGAGTGCCCCCTCCCCTTAAATAGTTTGCCGGGACAGCAGGTGGTGGAGGGAAGGGAAGCAATGAACTGTCACAAATGTTACCAGTTCCGTCCCTGGCATCTCTGCAAACACCGTGCCGCCGGCACTCGGAGCTGCTGTAGCAAAAAAATAATAATAAAAACATCCCCCAAAACAACAAAACGGCTCCAGCTTCTCTGCCCCCAGCCCCGGATCTCCCGCGTTTCCTGGCTTTTAATCCTTACCTTGACCACGTCGTCGTTGAGCCGCTTGGGGTCCCGGCTGACCAGGTCGATCTCCTTGGTATGCACGTCGTGCATCGTCTTCTCGTTCAGCTCCTCGGCCATGCTCTTGTTGTGGGGTTTGTAGATGTTCCCTTGCTCCCGGACGGGCGCGGTGTACAGGAGCCCCTGGGGACGGGACAGGAGCGGGGCAGAGATGAGGCACTCCCCGGGGCTGGGCGGTGGCGGGGAGTGTCACGAGCTCATCCAGCGGCTGGGCTGCAGCGTGCGCGGAGCCGGGGACCCTTCAGCGCCGAGCCTGCCCCCCGGCTGGCTTTTTAAACGGATAAAAGCAGCCCACACCACACCCCTCGCTCGCGCGGTACCAAGCAGAGCACCGACTCCCACCGCCAGGGGTCCCCTGCCAGCGCTCGCCGGCAGCCGGCGCCTAGCCCGCCCCGCCGCGCCCTCGCCCCCGAGGAGAATGTGCCCGGCCCCGCTGAATCCGCGCCCGCTCCATGCCCCAGCCGCCGCCGCCCTGTCCCGTTCTGCGCCCCCCAGCCCATCCCGGCAGCGCCAGCTCTCTGAGCCGGGCCATTTCCTGCCCCCGGAGTCTGTCTCAGTCCCTACCCCCGGGATCTCAGGTCTGTCCCCCCATCTGAGGCCGATCTCCAACCTGGGGCTGCGTGCCCAGTCCCCGATCTCTGCGCCGGGTCCCTCACTTGGCTCCCATCTCCAGCCCAGCCAACTGCAGCTCCAAGTCCCTGATCTCATCCCTCAGCCCCCTGGGGCGAGTCCCACATTCCATCACACCAGACCCCTGGCACGGGTCGCCCTGGGCTCTTGTCAAATACTCCTCCCCAGGGCTGCAAGGAGAGTCGCCGCCGGGGCAGAGCATACCCCCTTCCCGACAGGGCTGCAGCCAGCCGAGCAGCCTGCTCAGGTGGTGACTTTTGCTCGTTGTGCAACATGTCACTAGTGCTGGCTGGAAAACACCGCGCAGCTTCATTAACAGCCCACGAAATAAGCTGTCAGCGCTTCACCTGACCCTTTAGCTTTGCGGGGCGACGCGGTTTCCTATATCGACGTTTACAAATACAAGTTAAAGAGCCGGACGAAGGGAAAGCGATCGGCTCTGGATGGGGAGAGGAACTTCCCCAAAGGTGCCGAATAATAGATCGGGTTTCCTCGGAGAGCTAGCAACATGGACAAATAACCCCCGATTGCTATCCTTATCTCTAATCACCCCTCCCAAGCGCACAGCCTATCTTCTTTGCTGGAGGGGTTACGGACGGTCAAGAGCAAGATCAGTAAAGTGCCAAGAATGCCCAGAGAAGCCAAGCCAGCGATAGCTGAAGCAGGTACTTAGAGGCAGGAGGAAGCAGGAACTAGAAGTATCTGAACTGGAACTAACTTTTTAAAGGATCCCAAGGAAATCCTACCTCTGAGTCTACGTATTGGCTACCAGACATGCTGTCCTGGGCTTGGTGGAGAGTCTGACTGAGGTTTCACTGCGCTATAGTTTAGACGCGCTGAGAAAGGAAGATCCTGTATTGTAAAAAGCAAGCGAGGGGGAGGTAGCTATAAGTGAGACAGCTGGCCGCCGGCCAGGGTTTGTTCTGCTTGCTTTTGGCTGGGATGGCAGCAATGGTGGGTCTAGGCACATCCCCAAAGCTCTGGGAGCAGCAGGGGGTGCAAAGGGGGGGGGGGAATTCCTGAAACTGGACTTTCCCAACCTTGTTCTGCCTGTGCAGATTTTGAAACCTGGGGCGAGGTTGCTTTGCCAACCACTCCACACAGTGATCCAAGTTAGACTGCTGCTTGCTTCGAAAAGGAAAATCGATGTATTCACTCTGCAGCACGTCGGCATGTTGCGAGGGCGGTGGTGCTGGAAAAGCACCAAATTTTAGTCCTAAGATGACAAGCTCTTCGGAGCTGTCTCTGTGTTCTCTGGTCGCAGTCAGAAGTCTCCAGTTTCCTTCATAAATCCTGTTTCAGATCCCCAGATATTGTGTACTAAAACGGTTGCCTTGATGTTTCAGAGCGGAAAGTAATGAGAGTAGTTGTATTTCACATCTAAATCAAAGTGAGGAGTTTGTATTTTTCTTTGACAATAGTTTACATACAAGAACAACTGTGGAAAATTGGGGTCCTTTTGGGTTGCAAGAGGGAAATTGTTCCGAGTGATTCATTTCACAGCTATGCAAATATTTAACAAGTCCGCGCTTTTACTGTATTTTTTTCTGGGAGGAGAATGATCCATGCAAACATATTGTAGCCTGTTTGCCATGCATATTATCTTCCGGGATTTTTAAAGACGAGATATTGAGGTAAACGCTGTAATGTTTTCAGCATGCGGTTTCTTTATAATCTAAACCCCAGGGTAACTCAGAGAGATTCGGTTTTATTAATAATAAATAACAACAATGCTCAGCGCTCTGTGGGTCTGAAGTGCCTTTGCTTGTGGTTACAAAGGCACTGCACTGCTAGGAACTAATTCGTTGTTTTGCTATTTAAGATTTCGCCGTGTTGGAACGATCAGTTATTTTCTGTTAAACGTTTGCAGAGATAATCTGACCTTTTAAAACATGTCCGTTAGCAGAGTATTGCACCAAGAAAACTAGATGTAAACATTGGTTTAATGCTGTAAAATAGCCTGTAAAGTTCATCCCCTAAAAATGAAAATAGAGTTCAAACATATTATCGTGATGATCATAAGTGAGGACGGGTCGTCAGTTAATGGTAAATTATCCCTCCTTTCACTCCCCTCTTTTTCAAGTGCTCATAATTTTATCAAGCAAATTCCTTCAGGGCGGAGATTTTCCATGCTTCACATTGGTTCTCATTTCAAATGATCTTGTTAATTTTTTTGTGTGCAAAATCGTTTGGCTAGAAACTTGGCCTAAACTTTTTTTAAAAGCAATCTGCATTTGAAGAAGAACATGTCATTGTTTTAAAAGTTAGGAATGTTTAAATTAGTCAGTTTCAGACATGTGTATCAGAAGTTTTAGAAGCATTATGCAGCATTGTTGCATGCCTTAAGGATGACTAAATTAAAAATACATTTGTTAACTCCGAAGTCTACATGGATCCAGAGTTCTTACATTCTTCAGAAGAAACCTGTTTCTAGGAAGCTTGTAAGAAGTCATGTAGGACTGCAGCATCACTGCAGTACAAAAATTTTTCAAAGTTGGCAGAGTTTATACACATTGAAAGATGAATTCCAGATCAAGGAACTTAGGGGTTGAAATGAACTACGGTATCTGGTGAGAATACAAGTTACTGCTTAAAGTTAAATGCCAAGAGAGAATAAATCACAAAGCGAAAATTACTGATGCTAACAACTTCTGAGTGTGAGGCATATCTGTAGGGATGGGTAGGGTCAAAGGAATGTGTCCATTTCCAATAACACCATTACCTTCATAAGAATTAATCAAACAAACAAACCAGCCAACACAAATGTGGATCCAGAGACGCAACTCAACTGAGCAAAAGAACAACCAGCATGGTTTATATTGTTCATCAGATGGGACAATCTGTTGTTGAAAAACTATCTGAAGATATATATATATATATATATATATATATATATATATATATATAAGCCATTATGGAAACCTTCAGAAAGATTGAAACGTAAGTGTAGAATTGAACAAAATACTTGCTGAGCACTGGCAGTACTTCTCATTTTTAGAAGTGGAAGTTTTTTCGGCACTTGTGTTATATGCTTCTAGATTAATACCCAGCATGATTTCCCGCTCTACCAAATAGGTACCAGAGTGTAAACTACTCGCCACGCAGCAATGTCTGAGACTGAGATATAACAGTTAACTACAAGTGTATAACTGCCCTCTAGGAGTCTGAGTCTGATCTCTTTTACACCTATTTTATACCTGTGTAATTCCAATGACATCATCTGCACTATTCCTAATATATTCTGGTGTAACTGAGATCAGAATCAGCTCCTGGCAATGTATTTCCTTTAAATTTATTTTCTACAGAAGCCAGCCAGTTTATTTCATTTCTAAAACGGTGTCTATCAGTAAGCAACCTTCAGCATGTGCAGTACTAAAAAGAGCCAAACACTTTGGAGAGGGTTCATAAGAAGATCACTTAAGTAATTTAGGGTGGGATTCACAAAGGTGCCTAACTCACCTTTGTGAATCCCACCTTCTAATGTCTTCAATGGACTATTCATGTGCTGTAAGTTATGCACAGGCTTAAGTGTTTTTTTTATGGATGAGAACCTCAGCCATTAATACATTCTTTATGGAGTTTTTCTTTTGGATATTGGGCCCCAACTGGTATGTGGCATGAAGCATGGGGATTTGTTTACAATGTAGTCTCATTCCCTGATGCACAGACATTAAGGCCTGAAGGAATCATTGTGATCATCTAGTCTGACCTCCTGCGTAACACAGGTTGTAGAACTTCACCCGATAATTCCTTCATCAAGGCCATGACTTCTGATTAAGCTAGAGCACATATTTTAGAAAGACATCCATTCTTGATTTAAAGACTACAGGTGATGGCGAAGCCACCACATCACTGGTAAATTGTTTCAACAGTTAATTACACTCATAGTTAAAAATTTGCACCTTATTTCCAGTTTGAATTTGTCTAGCTTCAGCTTCCAGGCATGTGCCTTTGCTATATTAACACATCCTCTATTATCAAATCTCTCTGTGGAGGTACTCATAGACACTGATCAACTCCCCTCTTAACCGTCTCTTGGATAAGCTAAGGAGATTGAGCTTCTTAAGTATCTCATTGTAAGACATGTTTTTAACACCTTGAATCATTCTAGTTGCTCTGTTCTTAACCCTTTCCAATTTGTCAACATATTTTTAATATGTGGACACCACAACTAGCACTGTATTCCAGCAATGATCTCCCTGATGCTGTATTTACATCTTCTTATTCCTGCTAAATATAATATTGTCCATGATTTCTTATGAAAATATAAGAATGTAGAGCCATTTTGCTCAACGGTTGTAGCCAGAGACTTTAAGGTCAGAAGGGAACATCATGATACTCTAGTCTGACCTGCACATCGCAGGCTACAGAACCTTACCCACCCACTACTGTAATAGACCCATAACTTGTGGCTGAGTTCCTGAAGTCCTCAGATCATGATTTAAAGACTTCAAGTTCCTAAGAATCCCCAATTTACACTAGCTTAAATCTGCAAGTGACACCTGCACCATGCTGCAGAGCAAGGCGAAAAAACCCCAGGGTCTCTGCAAATCTGACCTGGGGGAAAATTCCTTCTCAACACCAAATACGGCAATCAGTTAGACCGTGAGCATGTGGGTAAGACCCACCAGCCAAACACCTAGGAAAGAATTCTCTGTAGTAACTCAGAACCCTCCCCATCTAGTGTCCCCTCCATAAACTTAACAAACTCAACAAACTCAGCCTTGAAGCCAGTTAGGTTTTTTGCCCCCATTGCTCCCCTTGGTTAGAAACCTTCATCTAATTTCAAGCCTAAACTGTTGATGGCCAGTTTATATCCATTTGTTCTTGTGTCCACATTGGCGCTTAACTTAAATAACTCCTCTTCCACCCTGGTATTTATCACTCTGACATACTTTTAGAGAGCAATCATCTCTCTCTTCAGCCTTCTTTTGGGGAGGCTAAACAAGCCAAGCTCTTTGAGTCTCCTCTCATAAGGTAGGTTTTCCATTCCTTGGCTCATCCTAGTAGCCATTCACTGCACCTGTTCCAGTTTGACTTCATCTTTCTTAAATATGGGAAACCAGAATTACACACATTATTCAAGATGAGGTCTTACCAGTGCTTTGTATAATGGTACTAACACTTTCCTTTCTCTATTGGAAATAACTTGCCTAGTGCATCCTAGGACTGCATTAGCCTTTTTCACAGCCGCTTCACATTGGCGGCTCATTGTCATCCTTTGACCAACCAATACAGACAGGTCTTTTTCCTCCTCTGCTTCTTCCGAGCTTATAGCTTTTCCCCAGCTTACAGCAAAAATTCTTGTTGTTAGTCCCTAAATGCATGACCTTGCACTTTACACTATTAAATTTCATCCCATTTCTATTACTCCAGTTTACCAGGTCATCCAGATCATCTTGTATGATATTATGGTCCTCCTCCATATTGGCAATACCTTCCAACTTTGTGTCATCCACAAATTTTATTAGCACACTTCTACTTTTTGTGCTAATGCCAGTAATAAAAATGTTAAATAAGATTGGTCCCAAGATTGATTCCTGAGGAATTCCACTAGTAACTACCCTTCATCCTGACAGTTCACCTTTTGGGTATGACCCGTACCCATTGCAGTCTCCACTTTAACCAGTTCTTTATCCACCTCTCAATTAATACTCATCTTCTCCAATTTAACTAATAATTTCCCATGTGGAACTGTATCAAATGTCTTACTGAAATCCAGGTAGATTAGGCCTACTGCATTTCCTTTGTCTAAAAAATCAGTTATCTTCTCAAAGAAGGAGATCAGGTTGGACTGGCATGACCTACCTTTTGTAAAACCATGTTGTATTTTATCCCAATTACCTTTATGTCCTTAACTACTTTCTCTTTTAAAAATTTGTTCCAAGACCTTGCATACAATTGAGGTCAAACTAACAGGCCTGTAGTTTCCCACATCACTTTTTCCCCTTTCTTAAAAATAGGTACTATATTAGCTATTCTTCAGTCATGAGGTCTGACCCTTGAGTTTACAGATTCATTAAAAATCCTTGCTATTGGGTTTGCAATTTCATGTGCCAGTTCTTCTAATATTCTTGGACAGTGATTATGTGGGCCTCCTGATTTAGTCTCATTAAGCTGCTGGCGTTTGACTTCCACCTCAGATGTGGTAATTCCTACCTCCATATCCTCGTTCCAATTAGCCACCCTGCTAATAGCTCTAAACTCTCATTAGCCATATTAAAAACTGAGGCAAAGTATGCGCTTAGGTTTTGGGCCATGCTTTGATTATCTTTAATCTCCACCCCATCCTTAGCGCTTAGTGGTCCCACTTCTTTTCTTGATTTCTTTTTTATATGGCTACAGAACCTTTTTCTATTGGTTTTAATTCCCTTTGCAAAGTCCAATTCTGCTTAGCTTTTGGTAGTTCTCATTTTATCCTTACACTTTCTGACCTCCAAGAGGTAACTTTCCTTGCTGATCCAGCCCATCTTCCATTTCTTGTAGGCTTTCTGATTTCTCTTAATCACCTGTTTGAGATGCTTGTTCATCCAGGTAGGTCTGCAACCTTTCCCTACATATTTTTTCCCCTTGCTTGGGATGCAGGCTTCAGATAGTTTCTGCAACTTTGACTTAAAGTAATTCCAAGCCTCCTCCACATTCAGATGAGTTCTTCAGTCCAGTCCACTTCCCTAACTAATTCCCTTAATTTTTTAAAGTTAGCCCTTTTGAAATCAAGGACCCTAGTTGCAAATCTGTTTTTGTTTATCCTTTCATTAAGTTTAAACTGAATTAGATCATGATCACTTGAAGCAAGGTTGTCCCCTACAGCCAGTTCTTCTATAAGGTCCTCACTACTCACCAATACCAAATCTAAAATGGCATCATCTCTTGTTGGTTCAGTGACTCTTTGGTGAAGAAATCTGTCAGCTAACACATCCAAGAAAATCTGAGCCCTACTATTATTAGTAGCACTTGTCCTCCAATCTATATCCGGGAAGTTAAAGTCTCCCATAATCACACAATTCCCAGTAGTATTTATTTCATTAAAAACATTGAAGAGGTCTCTATCCAGATCCAAATTGGATCCTGGAGGTCTGTAGCATACCCTGAGCACTCACCCAAGGGAACTTCTAGTAGCTTCCTTCCCCAAAGTGATTTTGGCCCAAACAGACTCTGTCTTATCCATTCCATCACTTCTAATTTCTTTACTGTCTACCTCATCTTTAATATACAATGATACTCAACCACTTTTGCCTTTATTTCTGTCTTTCCTGAAAGCACAAACCCCTCAATGCCTGTACTCCAGTCAGTCATGACTACTATTCCACCATGTTTCTGTTATCCCTATAATATCTGGTTTCACTTTCTGCACCAGTAGTTCTAGTTCCTCTATTTTGTTACCCAGGCTCCTTGCATTGGTGTGCGAACATCTTAATTGCTGCCGCTTGGCTTCACCCACATTCTTTGCCTGATTGGCAAGGAATTGTCATTCTACTGCCAGTATCACCTACCCGACTGTTAGCCAGGGGTGGAAGTAACTTACAGGACTTACCGGTATAGCTGGAGTCCTGAGTGGGGGCGTGGCCTCACCCGGAAGAGACGTGGCCTCACCCAGAAGAGGCGGGACCTCTCAAGATTTAAAGGCCCTGGGGCACCAGCTATGGCTGGGAGCCCCAGGGCCTTTAAATCACCCTGGGGCTTCCAGCTGAAGAGGTGGCTGGGAGTCTCCAGGGCAAATTAAAGGGCCCGGGGTTCCGGCCACTGCGGAGCTCTGGGCCCTTTAAATCCCTGCCGCAGCTCTGGCAGCCGGGCTCAGGCGGGGATTCAAAAGGCCCGGACCGTACCGGTTTACTTTCACCTCTGCTGTTAGCTTCATTGGTATCGGCACTATCTTTCCTCTTAATGTCCATTCTCTTACCCAATGCTGTTCCTTTCTCCATTGCTGTATCCTTTCTTATTTGATTTCCCCCTCTCAATGTTAAAATATGATTATATGAGAATCTTCCAAACGTCTCTCCCAAGTTTCTAGTTTAAGCTCTTTTAATCAGTTGCGTCATCCTCCATCCCAGAAGTCTATTTCCCTCCCTACTCAGGTGGAGTCCATCCCATGAGACCAGTTCTCTGTCCATGAATGCCTCCCAATGGTCAAACATCCCAAAGCCCTTCTTATAGAACCACTGCCTGAGTCATCTGTTGACCATCAGTTTCTTGTCTCACCTTCATTCTCCTCCTCTAGGGACAGGTAGAATCCCACTGAAGATCACCTTCGCCTCCATTTTTTTAAGTGTCTTTCCCAACCTGGCATAGTCTCCCTAGATACATTCCAGCGAGAACCTAGCTGTATCATTTGTTCCCACATGAAAAACAATCAGTGGATTCTTTCCTGCTCCCATTAGGATCTTCTTCCTCCTCAGGTCAACATCCCATACCTTAGCTCCCCGCAGACAGCACAACCCTCTGTTCTCCGGATCAGCTCTGGTGCCAGGCCTGTCTATTCTTCTTCGTTTAGCTGTTCATATACTGTTAGTCACAGTTTATGAGAGCTGCAAATATAATAGACCCTGACTCTATATTAAATGAAATTGTAGCTGTTTCTGTAGGCCTGTACAACTTCCTGAGCAAAGGTGACTTTGCAGTGTGGCAAATGGAAGATATCAGGCAAATCATTTTGCATTGGTTGCTCACTCAGTGGGATATATGAAAAAAAAAAACCTGTGTACCATCCTGTGTGCTACCATGGGGATGAGAATACTATAAATACTCAGACAGATACGATAACTAGAATATATAGCAGCTCCCTCTTGCTTGCAGAAATTCTCCAAAATTCACTCTGGTCTGATAGTATGGCTGCGGCTGCTTCCTTCTTCCCATTTGCTTGTGTCTTTGGCATTACCACAAGAATTACAGCTGAGTCACAGGCAGTTAAAGGAGATATTGGATGTGTCCACAATGGACAGAGATGCTGCAACTCCAATCATGACTGCTCCTGCCTTTTGCTTTGTTTCTTTTCCAGGAGGAACTTACAGTCTTTGCTAAGTGCAAACTCATCCACCCTCTTGTTAGCTCTCTAATCCCTATTCTTTTCTCATTGCTGGGTATTTTTTTTTTATTCTCTTTTGTATATTTTCCCTTTCACAGCCTCCCTCATGCCAATACAATGGCTTTTGCAGAGAAGCAGCACAACTAAATGAACAGCACAAGCAGAATTGACAAAGCTCAGGCAGGTGCGTTTTTAGGCACCTGCTTTAGTACATTCTTCAGCTTACTTTTCTAACTCCAGCATGGACTTTTTCCTGTGCCAAAATTCCCCTCCCCGTACTACATATATAGGCCCCAGTGAGAGAGCTATTGCTAAACAGCAGTAGATAAGGCCCTGGTCTGGAACTCAGGAGACATGGTTCAATTTCCAGCTTTATCACTGCCCTGTGGGTGACTTTGGGTATGTCACCTCATCTGTAAAATGGGAATAATGGTACTGCCTTCCTTTGTAAAAGGCTTTGAGATCTAAAGATGAGAAGTGCTATATATTATCCCTCAGTATTACATCATGGGGATTTTTTAAAAACCAAATAGCCTTCACAACACACAATATCTTTAAGTATAAAAAAGGGAAAGCTACTATCTAAAATTTATTCCTATGAGTCACCAATAAATCTTGACCATGAACTTATTCCATACATTTGGGTAGTCAGGAGTTTTGTTAAACCCTCTGCATTTCCTGCCTTTAGGTGCTCAACTGCCTCGTTCACCTTTGACTTTCCTTAAAATTCTCACAGTGCCTAAAAGCACTTTCTTGTGGAGGACACTGATCATGTCTTGCACGCATAATGTGTTCTTGAGCTGCTCATTCATACCCTTAAGGATTGCTCCAAGTCCTCCAATTATCACTGGGATCATCTTTGTTCTAGTTTTCAATAATGGTTCCACTTCATAGCAGAGTTCTTCATGCTTCACTATCTTCTCCTTGTTCCTTTTTGCTGTTTCTGCTTACTGGTAATGCAATATTAATTAACATGGTCTTGTTGGTCTTCTTGTTTACAACTATCAGAGGGGTAGCCGTGTTAGTCTGAATCTGTAAAAAGCAACAGAGGGTCCTGTGGCACCTTTGAGACTAACAGAAGTATTGGGAGCATAAGCTTTCGTGGGTAAGAACCTCACTTCTTCAGATGCCTTCCTCCCAATTTTCCTCCCAATTTTGGCAGAGGAAAAAGTCCATTTGTTCATGTGGGAACAAATGCCTTGCATCTGAAGAAGTGAGGTTCTTACCCACGAAAGCTTATGCTCCCAATACTTCTGTTAGTCTCAAAGGTGCCACAGGACCCTCTGTTGTTGTTTACAACTATATCCGGCCTGCTTGCCTGCCCTGCATGGTCTGTGACACTGGCTAGATCCCATAAAATCTTAGCCTCTTCATTCTCTACAGCACTATGAGTTCAGTGATCATAATACCACATGCTTCATTCAAATCTGTACTTGCCACAGAGGCTCCAATGGAGATACTTGGTGATCTCATTGTGTCTGTTCATATAGACCCTCCCAGCCAGGTTCATGCAGGTGCTGAATACCTGTTCCACTGGCTCTTCCTTTTCAGAACATGTTCTGCAGTTAGGGAAGCAATTCTGTTGGTCAATTTTGTTTCAAACGTAGTTAAGCTTTAAAGACTGTTCTTGTGCACTGATAATGAGGCTCCCTGTCTCTCTTTTGAGGTATCCTACAAGCTAAGAGTTTGTTAATCTTCAGTCACTAATGGGTTTGATCTTTTTCCATTATCTGTGCACTGATTTCTGTGTAAATCTCTCAAGTCTTTCCTTGAGCTGGAATGCAGGCTCACCAGTCACTTGTTATCAAGACCAGATCATCTTAAACTCTGGCTGACTCCTCATATATTTTGATGTGATATTCTTCATTGTCAATTGCTTCCTCCAGAGATAGCAGGCTTTCCCCCCATCACATTGTCCTATGTACATCCTGCCCAAGTCTTGATTGATATTCATTATACTTTATGCATCACCAGGAGCTTTCTTGTTTGGATGTCAGATGTTTTCTTCTCTTGTTTCCACTAGAGTACTCTGGTTTTGTACTGTACTACTTATATCGCCCACATATTGCTAGCTTGGATCAAATTCTTTGAGCAGAATTTTGTTCTTAGAGTAATATTATTTTCCTAACTTCTTCTTTGGCTTCTTTATGTTGTAGCTCTGACAGTTCCCTGATTCCAAGGTGTTTGTAGGGGCTATGATGCTGAGAGATATCTTGGATAGTATCTTTGTTAACTTGTATGCCTTCTGGCTGTACCAGTGTGCCCCTCTACAGATGCAGACACGCATTTCGCCAAGTCAATCCATAGCTTTATATCTTCACCAAACTTTTCTACAAGTCATCAATTTCTGTATCTCCTTTTATGACCATCCATATAGTTTCAAACCATCTGTGTATAACAAATGGTTAACTGGTAGTTGCTCCTAGGTGATATGATAACCACAATTTATCTCATGGAGCATCCATGACAGCAGGAGCATTGCTGCCATGAACAGCATTAGAGATAAGGAATCCCCTTGAAAGATTCCGCCTTTAATTTGGACCTCATCAATGAGACACCCTTCCAGGATGAGTCGAATGTTCCAGTTAACCAGAGATTGCTGCAGAAAGGAAATAATCTTTGTGCATTTTCAGTGTCTTAATTATCCATGAACGTGGGATGCTGTCATGTGCTTTTTGGTAGTCTATCCACACCATCTCTACATTTTTCTTTTTTTGTTTTGCCTCTTCTGTGATCCTTCCGTTCAGTCTGAGGTCATTTTTGTACCTTTCATGTTTTCTGTGCAGCCTTTTTGCTCAGGAGCTAGCACTATTCAGATCTTCTTGGACAGAATAGCCATTAGAAATGTCCACACAGTTGGTAAACGTGATCAGTCTATGGCCTTCTTTTTATATAAAGACTGTTCTCCCCATCACCATCCATCTTGGACAGCTGTTCTTCAAACATTTATTAAGTTGTTCAGGTAAACAATCATGGAGAGTTGGTAGGCATTTCAGCCAGAATCCATGCACCCCACCTGGTCTGGGTGCTTTCCAGTTTTTAATTCCTGTCAGTATCTATTTCTTTCTTTGATATTCCTGTGTGTTCCTTTATTGTGTGTTTTCTACATTTTTGGATTATATTGTACATCCTTTGACCAGAGTTCCTTCCAGTAGCACTGAAACTCTTCCACATTATTGATTGTCTCTCTACATTTTCCTATTCTGCTTTTAATGTTGATCTAATCAAAGAATCTCTGTGGTCTCTCATGGAGTGTCTGTTCTCTTGACATTGACAGCTTCGTGCTGAATATTTTTCAAGTCTGTGACTCAGTATGGTCAGTTTTTGTTTACATTGTTCCTTCACAACTCTCACATCCCTTTCATTCATATTTCATCTCCAGGGCTGTTTGCTTCTGTTTTATTTTTAACTTTTTTCCCCCCAAATTCATCCAATAGGCTGATATTGTGATGTAACAGCTTAATCTTCTTGTTTAACCTTCATTTCCATGGAGGTTTTTGAATATAGCAACTTTTCTGTTGGTTCACATCCTCTGCTGGCTTGATGATAAACTGATGAGCCGCTACAGTTGCTGTAGCATGAATTATATAATGCAACTGGCTAATCCATGTTGGTCTTATAGCTTCCTTCAACACTTCATTCAGTGCTTGCACTATATCATCAAGTCTTTGCTGGTCTACAAATACTTGGTATTGATAGTATTCAGATTGAGTCAAACTGACAAAATAAGCTGTATTTCACTGATAACTGTCAGCATCACCTTGACTGGAACACACAATTATTCTGGGAAGCAGAAAGGTTTTTGTTTTTGATGGAGAAATCTCTCCAAGGAAAAAAGTACATTTTCTAGGCACTCTCACAAGCAGGCCAAAATATAGGGATATTTTTGTCAGGTTTGCTGCAGAGTTCTCTCTTTTTCTTAATAGCTAGAAATACCATGTTGTCTTGGGTCAGGTTCAAAGTAATGAATACAGACAGGGAAGTTCCCATTTCCACTGAAGATAGTGGCAAAAGTCCCATTGACTTCAATGGGAGGAGGATATATTGCATAATGGGAAACTGTATTTTATACCTATCTCTAGCCAAGTGATTACTCTGTGTTGTTCAAGGTCAGAGTAATAGTCAATTAAAGCCTTACAGTAGTTACTTAAGGCTCATTTAGGTACAAACTTCTCCAGGGGGAATCTATTCTTGTATTAAAACACTTATGGCATAACCATATTCATTCCATTCAGCTGAAGACTAGGTGGCCTGCCAATTGCTGGGTTTGAAATCAGTAAATAGGCATTAGCTGTGGTGATTTAGCTAGAACATAATGTGCATCTACAGCACCTCACTTGCCACCTCTTTTATAATTGTAGGTTGAGTGCATTTACTGTAACTTCTTGCAGTTAGCTCTAACTTTCTTATGCTCACTCTGTTAGTGTACAATATTGGTGGAAGTGTCCAGTGTATGACCTTGTTCTACTTGTTTTTCTCAAAGACTGTTCTTTTTCAACATGTATTTTTAAAAAAGAGAGTTCATGTGACTTTACAGCAACAGTTTATCCCTGCAGGTGGGGGAAGATCACACCCAGTACAAATAATGGTGTTATCATTTTTTGGCTTCTACAAGATATAAGTGTGTGGTCCAATGCGCCAGAACTGCAGGAGTGTCCTGAACTTTTCAGCTATCTCTGAAAAAATCGGTGTGTGCCTAAGTATACTCATTAGGCGGAGGGTGGGGGGGGGGGGGGGAGAAGGGAAGGGGTTTTTATTTAATCATAAATCAACATTCCTGTTAGGATTTCTTTCAAACTCAGTTTTATTAAACAACACATGGGGTGGGGGGAAGATAGAAATGTAACAACCTCTTTCTACATGCAACAGTAAAATATTTGTTTTACAATAACTCAGATGCAAAGGACCATGTTAAACAACTCATGTGAGGAGGTCGGTTAAAGCCCTCTGTATATTAAAGGACAAATATAGAATAAGACAAATTAAGGTTAGTTATGCTTTTTAAATAAGAATACTCTCCGCATGTAAAACATGGTTCTGAAATTATTTCCCTAGCAGAGCTAAACTGACAATTCATAAATATAAATCTATCTAAGGTACTTATTTGTACCCCATTACAATAATCTTTAATGTCTTTATCCTCCCAACACACTTGTGAGCAAGGAAAGTACTATTATCTCCATTCTGCAGATGGGAAGTGAGGCTAAGAAAACCTAAGTGGAAGACCCTCAGCTGGTTTAAACTGTCACAGATCAGTTGAAGTCAATGGGTCAGAGGATCCATCCTTTTAAGCTACATCTACACTATGAGCTGGGGGGCACAACAGCCCTGCTCGCATACACATACTCGTGCTAGTTCTCAATGAGCTAGACAAATATAAATAGTAGTATAGCCTCAATAGCATAGGCATGGTAGAGCCGTGTGAGCACGAACCCACCTGAACCCCATGGACATTATTAAGCTGTACTTCAGGAGGCCGCTACCCATGCTAGCACAGCTACCCTGCTGTTTATGCTTGTGCTAGCTCGATGAAACCTGCCTTGAGTGCGGGGATTGGACTAGATAACCTCTTGTGGTCCCTTCCAAACTACACTGCTATGATTCTATGAGATGTGCATCCATAGCCTTTTACTTTCGCTGCCTGGCTTCACAGCTGTCAAATAGAGCTATAACAATTGACAGCTGATGATCTGGTGACCTATATGACTTGCTGAAAATAGGAAGCCTGTGAAGGCTGTAATCCAGGTCTTCTTAGGTCCAGGCTAGTTCTCTAACCACGGGACCACTCTTCTTCTTAGGTATACAGCTATAAATTTGCAATAACTCCACTGAAGTCAATGGCATCTCTCTGAATTTATACTTGTGTATCTGAGAGCAGATTTTGGCCTAATATGTGCAAGGCATAATGGAAGGATAATTGGCCTGGGGCAGATTCACACCAGTAACCAGGTACTGGGTGGTGTCTGTATCTTTCCTCCAGTTCACGTGGTTGGCTATGTGGATGGTGTCACCAGGAAGGCTTTGGCTTCCTCAGCTGTGGGATGCTGTTCTGAGGACTGCTGAGCAGAGATGGGGTCCACCTATCAAGGAAGGGGAAAAGTATTTTTGGATACAGACTGGCTAACCTAGTGAGGTGGGGATTTAAACTAGGTTTGACAGGGACAGGAGAGGCAGAAACCCACAGGTAAGTCCAAAACATGGAGACCTGGGCAAAGGGTCAGAATCTGGGGAGAATATGGGCAATTATAGCAGGGACAAAGGAGAGACATGTAGGAATATAGAGGGGGAGTCAAATAAAGATCTTTGAATACTAATACAAGAAATATGGGGAATAAACAGGAAGAACTAGAAATAGTGAATAATCACAATTACGACATAATTGGCATCACAAAGACTGGGTGGGATAATTCACATGACTGGAATATTGGTATAGAAGGATACAGCTAGTTCAGGAAGGACAGGTAGGGGAAAAAAGGGAAGAGGTATTGCCTTGTATATCAAAGATGTATACACTTGCACTGAGGTTGAGATTAAAATGGGAGACAGAACTGTTGAAAGTCTCTGGGTAAGGACAAAAGGGCAAAAAAAAAAAAAAGGATGATGTCATGTTAGGAGTCTACTATAGACCACCTAACCAGGAAGAAGAGGTGGAGGAGACTTTTTTTTAAACAATGAACAAAATCATCCAAAACACAGGATTTGGTGGTGATGGGGGACTTCAACTACCCAGCCATCTATTGGAAAAATAATACATCTGGGCACAGATTATCCAACAAGTCCTTGGAATGCACTGGAGACAACTTTTTATTGAGGTGGAGAAGGCAACTAGGGGAGAGGCTCTTTTAGATTTATTTCTGACAAACAGGGAGAAACTGGTTGCGAATTTGAAGGTGGAAGGCAGCTGGGGTGAAAATGATCATGAAATTATAAGACTTCATGATTCTAAGGAATGATAGGGTGAAAGCAGCAGAATAAAGATAGTGGAGTTAAAGAAAGCAGACTTTAGTGAACTCAGGGAGATGGTAGGTAAGATCCATGGGAAACAAGTCTAAGGGAAAAAAGAATTCAGGAGAGTTGGCAGTTTTTTTTAAAAGAGGCATTATTGAGGGCAAAGAGCAAACTAACCAATGCATAGGAAAGATAGGAAGTATGGTAAGAGACCACTTTGGCTTAACAAGAAGATCTTAAATGATCTGAAACCCAAAAAAGAGTCCTACAAAAAAGTGGAAACTAGGTCAAATTGCAAAGGAAGAATATAAAAAAACCCTCAATGTAGGGGCAAAATTAGAAAGGCCAAGGCAAAAAAAAAAAAAAAAGATTAAACTAGCTAGGTACATAAATGGTAAGAAAACATCTTTCCTTCCTCATTAAGTAATGGGCCTACCCTGCCCTTGGTCTTCCTCTTGCTTCTCACATGTTTGTAAAATAACAACAGAAAATGCAGCAATGGCCAAAATGCCATTTGTTGTTTCAGTTTTCACTAAGAAAGTTTGCAGTAATTGGACTTCTAACATAACAAACATCAATGTAAATGGGGTAGACTCAGGCTAAAATGGGAAAGGAACAAGTTAAGAATTACGTACACAAGTTGGATGTCTTCAAGTCTGCAGGGCCTGATATACAGCCTAGAATACATAAGGAACTGGCTGAAGAGATTCTGAGTCATTAGCAATTATCACTGAGAACATGTGGAGGATAGGAGAGATCCCAGAAGACTGGAAAAGGGAAAATATAGTACCTATCTACACAAAGGAAAACAAGGATAATGCAGGGAATTATAGACTGTCAACTTAACTTGCATATCTGGAAAGATAATTGAGCAAATAATCAAACAATAAATTTGTAAGCATTTAGAAGAAAATAAAATGATGTCAGCATAGATTTATCAAGAACAAATCATGCCCAACCAACCTAAAATCCTTCTTTGACAGGATAAGAAACCTTGTGAAGGGGGGCGGGGGAAGCAGTAGATGAGATATATCTCAACTTTAGTAAAGTTTTTGATACTGTCTCATAAACAAACTAGAGAAATATAGCCTGGATCAACCTTCTATAAGGTGTGTGCACAACTGGTTGGAAAAGCAGACTCAGAGAGCAGTTACCAATAGTTTGCAATCAAGTTGGAAGGGCATATCAAGCGAGGTCCCACAGGGATCAGTCCTGGGTCTGATTCTATTCAGGACAGGATTAGAACTTGATATTGACAAACTGGAAAAAATGTATGAAATAAGTAGGATGAATTTCAGTGATAACTGCAAAGCATGACACTTAGGAAGAAATAATCAATTGCACAAATACAAAATGGGAAATGACTGCCTAGGAGGAGTATTACAGAAAAGGATTTGGGGATTATAATGGATCACAAATTAAATAGGAGTCAACAGGGTAATGTTGTTGCAAATAAAGCAAAAATCATTTTGGGATGTAGTAGTTGGAATGTTGTAAGCAAGACATGAGAAGTAATTCTTCCATTCTACTCAGCACCCACAAGGCCTTAGCTGAAGTATTGTGTCCAGTTCTGGGCAACACACTTTGGGAAAGATGAGGACAAATTGGAGAAAGTCCAAAAGAGCGTAACAAAAATGATTAAAGATCTAGAAAACATGACCTATGAAGAAAGATCTAAAAAGTGTTTGTGTTTAGTCTCGAGAAGAAAAAACTGTGAGGAGACATGCTAAGTCTTCAGGTATGTAAAAGGTTGCTATAAAGAGGGTGACAAATTGTTCTCCTTAACCACTAAGGACAGGACAAGAAGTAACGGGCTTAAATTGCAGTAAGGGAGATTTCTCTTAGACATTAGGAAAAACTTCCTAACTGTAAGGGTAGTTAAGCACTCGCACAAATTAATTAGGGAGGCTGTGGAATCTCTGTCACTGGAGGTTTTAAGAACAGGTTAGACAAACACCTGTTAGGGATGGTCTAGATAATACTTGATCCTGCCTCACTGCTGGGGACTGATTACATGACTTATCAAGGTCCTTTCCAGTCCTACACAATGTTCCCTCTAATTTTTCCCATCCATGTGTGGAATGAATTTTGCTATGTGCACCAATACTGTATGGAGATGATGTGTGGCGGGGGTGGGGACAAGGGGTTTGGAGTGTGGGAGGGGGCTCAGGGCTGGAGCAGAGAGTTGGGGTGCAGGAGGTGAAGGCTCTGGCTGGGAGTTTGGGCTCTGGAGTGGGGATGGAGATGAGGGGTTCAGAGTGTGGGAGGGGGCTCAGAGTGGGGGCAGAGGGTTGAAGTCTCCGGCTGGGGGTGCCGGCTCTGCAGTGGGGCCAGGGATAAGGGGTTTGGGATGCAAGCTGTCCTGAGGCTGTGGTGGGGAGAGAGGACTCCCCCTAGCTCTTTCTCCCTGCAGCAGCACCTGGACTGGGGGAGAGCCTCTCCCCACCACAGTAGGTCTGGGCTGGGGGAGGGGCACCTCTCCCCACCACAGTAGCTCTGGGGCTGGGGGAAAGACGCCTCTCCCCACCACAGCCCCTGGGCTGTGGGAGTCCTCTCTCCCCGTTGCAGCCCTGGAACTCGGAGGGAGAGGTGTCTCTTCTCACCATGCTGCAGCCCTGGGGCTGGGGGAGTTAGGTGACAGCTCTTGGTGGCCTCTGCATGGCTGCGCAGGTGTGCACCTTAGAGGGAACTTAGGTCCTACATTTCTATGATTCTTTCCTCCTTTTTCATAACACTGATCTTTCAAAATTTAGAAGATACATTTTACATGACCAAAGAAAACCCAAAACCTGACAGTTTTTTTAAGGATGGAAGCAACACTTTTACAAGCAGAGGTATACCTGCTCCAGAGAAAGTTATTGGTCCTAAAATAGAAAAAACAGGACAGCTTATAACTATATATACTTTCCTTAATGAGATGTTCTTCATTACAAGCTTGCTTTTGTCTTGTGATGTAGTTACAGTAATGGTGAAAAAAATCAATTAGTGATGAATAATGTACAGACTGGCCAAAATCTAAGACAGACCCAACCCAGATCAGTCTCTTTGGCAGTTTAGAGCCCTGCTGACTTCAGCAAGCTATTTTTAAGAATGCACGTATCCATTAGCATGTGACCAAGAGCAAATCAGTTGTCACTAGGCCTCAATCATAAAGTTTGGATCCAGAGCTGAACTTCCTCAAAGCTTAGTGCTATTCATTGATAGGGTACTGGTTCAGCACATTTCAAAGATAAGGACTACAGCTCGTCACCAATTTTCTGACAAAACCTTTTTGATGCAAAATAGCTTTTTCTACAAAATGGACTTTTTTTTTTTTTGAAAAATATGCAGGTAAAAATATGAAGAACATATTTTCATTGAAAATTTTAATTGGGAGGGGGTGGGAATTTCTGACTAGCGCAATAGAGACCAGCTATGTGTATTAAGATCCAGATTTGAACGTGAAAGTGTGCAGTTCTAGAACTTTGGTTTGAGTCCATCTCCAATTGCTACCTATGGAAAAAGTGCATTTTTGAAGTACAAAGACTACATAATGTATACTAGCTCGTTTACTACTGAGTGGCGAATGAGAATGTTTTGCAGCTCATTAAATAAAGCTCTGTTTCATATGCTATGAAATTTGTGTACTATTTTATTCCCCAAAAAATCATTTGGCATGTAGCCAAAGTACCTCAATGGGAAGTCTATTTTAGAGAATATTAACATGATTTTAGAAGAAATTAGTCTGTCTTACTTGCTAAGTTTGAACTTACGAGTGGTTCTAAATCTTACATAGGGAGACAAATTCTCTACTATTGTAAGTGGGTGAAACATCACCAAGATCAGTGGAGCTGTGTCCATTTACATCATCTTTTTCCTACCATATGTTAGTGTAAAGTTGCACAAGTATCCTACATTCATTTAAAAGAAAAGTTTTTTAAAATGATTTAAATATTGGTCATCGAACCAAGACAAAAAAAGATGACTGAGTAAATTGGGCTACCAAAAATAGAAAAAGCTAATTTATTATTTTATTACATACCTCATATATGATAAGGAATGCATGACATTGCTTCAGAGGAAAACATATTGCAACATATTATAAACATTTTACAGTTGTAATTTGTTCATCTGCATTTATATAAATCAGTAGCATGTACCCCATCAAAAGATCAATATAATTTTCATGTACCTTTGTTTACACGCTATTCTGGTTTATAAAGCTGTATTAAGTGCAGGAGGGAAAACTATCCTTTATAGTTAGACTTTAAAAGTAATAAATAAGCATTTACCAGAGTCAATTAAATGTGTGGAGAGAACTGGACAAGCATACTAAATATGTCCACTTTCTTGAAATAAGAGAGAATGCTTTCCACTTAATCAAAGTGTGAGAATAGTGTATATTATTTTAAATATCACAATGTTGCTGATAATACACAGAGATAGGCAAGGTTGCATTTATTACAGCCTGTTTTTAATTAAAAAAATGAACAATTCTCATAAACATATATTTCAAACTCTTTTGCATAATCTTGTATGAAAACATTTGTGTGCACTGCTTTTACATTCAATTACGAAAAAAATATATACTTGGTATATTTGAATTGCACAACAGCATTTCCAAAGATCTGCGTAATCTAGTCAGTAAAATCTCACCAATCTCATTTAATCTTCTGCAGTGTCAAACTTCTTCAGCATAATAATTCCGCAAGTATACAAATCCTTTAGAAATAATGCTTCAAGGAAAACTGATAAAGTAACATTTACATAAATACAAAATATACAGCAAAATTAAAATCTCATTAAATAAAATATATAGATTAGCTGATTGTCTCAAACCATTAGCTAACACTTTATTTTAAGGGGTAAACTTTGGGGAACTCTTCTCCATTGATATATGGCAGATTTACAAAGCAGTAATGGGAGCTGAATGAATATTACCCATGCACAACAGTACTGTATCATGCAGGGAGTTGCAGGCACAACTCCTGCTGACAATGAGAACTGAGCATACAACCTTCCATGTATTATGCTGAATAGTGAGCCAGACCCATCTCTGAAACCCTAGAAGTGAGTTTGGCCCAGTATATCACATCATTACTAATTTCATTAGTATTCCGAGTAACACCACCTGCCACAGCAATTTTCTATGATCCTATTGTGGTGGTCACATATACCTCCACATGAATTTTTCTGCAACCTGGCAATCAATGTACCATTAAAATAAAGTGTTGCCAAAATACCCACATTTTTTCTGTTTAAAATAGTTAGATATGAAAATAGTCTTAAATTGATCCCCTGAAAGTAAATGATTTTTTTTTTAAATAATGTATCCCCATTTTAAACCAGCTAGTTTAATCCCAACAGTTTTGGAATGAATGATAAGTGTAGCTATGTTACATTAGCAAAGAAGCATACCACCATCTAAGACTACAGCAGAATTGTATCCCTGATGTTTACTCTTGGTCCAGGCGTATATTGACTGTAGCAAAGCATCGGCCTAGGCTATGAAATAACGGTGCAATAAGAACACCCGTCACACTCTTCCATACAGTCTGCACTGAAGGCAAGACCATGAGGCAGGTCTTTACAAAAGGCATCACAATCCTAGAAAGGAGAAGATTTGAGGATTACTACTACTAGTATAGAATAATGGATTTGCCAGTCAATGCTTGATTACATTTATTAACAACAATGGAATCTTATTTAACCAAAAAGGTTTCAGAGACATTTAAAACTTTCAGAAAAATGGGAGTTTGGCTATGTTGAGAAGCAACATATGGTGTACATTGTGCTAAAGGGATGTGACCTATCTTCATTTATGCAGGCATTTCAGTAAGCTAGAAGTCATTTAAAAGGGTGTTCAGTGTAGATAAAAACAACGTAGAAATGATTTATGTAATGTTGAACTGTGATTTTAAAGTGCTTTTCTAAAAGGCTGTGCCATAGAGCAATACTAAATGTTTGTCTGCTTGGGTTCTCAGCCATTATCAAATCAAGTCCAACAATGCAAACAGAATACTAATATGTCTATGCTGCACTCTCAGCTAACCCAGATGGATTTAAACAAGAATAGTTCTTCTAAAACCTTCCCTTTCTTTGTCTCTGCTGAAACAGCAAGTAACGTACATACCATATAGAGCTTTGAATGCTACTGGAATAATATGCATGTAGTATAAGAGGGTATGCTACACTCTAAAGTGTGGCTATGGTTATGTACAGTTCAACTGTGTATACAATTTATTATGACTATAGCATATAGTGTGCTGCATGTCATTTGCTAGATAAATTGTGCCTCCTCTTCTGTTCACTAATTTTCCATGAGTCGCTTATGATTTTCTCTACATTATCTGAATAATCTAGTGCAATTTAAACCTTCACCCCAAATCCTATGGGGGAAGCTGCATCAGGAGTGGGGTAGGGGGAGAAGGAAATCACCCCTAATGGACAGGCCGTGGTAAAGCTGCAATCCTTGGGCAGAACCACTGGCAAGGGCAGCAGTAATAGTAACAGAATCTGCCCTTCAGGGGAGATGTCTTACTGCTGCCCCGCACAGGTATTCTGGAAGAATCCTTTCCTTGGCTGCCTCCTACTTTCTGGGGGTAAAAGGATTGCTCCAGGCTCTACAGTGGAGTGGGCTGCAGGCAGTTTGAGCCTCTCAAACTCCCCTCAGAGCAGTGGGTATGTCCCCAATGCATCTGAGAGCAAGGCTCCCAGCTTGGGTCCACAGTTTTGCGCTAGTGCTCTAAAAATTGCTATGTAGACGGTGCGTCGAGGTAATGGCTGGGGGAGGAGCTCGGGGTCTCAAGCCCCCTCCAGCCAAAGCTGTAACATATACCCAGCTATTTTTACAGTGCTAGCATGAGCCCCGCAAGTGAGAGTTTGTGGGCTGGGAGGTTTGCGCCGAGATGCAGTGCAGGTGTGCCTAGTGGGAACACACAGCCATAGTTCCCAGCAGTAAATCAAACCCATTGGCTTAGAATATAATCAAAGTGATAGTGAAGACTCATAACAGAGGTGTTGATAAGACTCAATAGGGAGTCACAAGAAGTCTCCCTGCTGTCCAATGTGGAATGTAATATGTGAA
The DNA here is from genome assembly GCF_027887155.1 of Malaclemys terrapin pileata. Lineage (NCBI taxonomy): Eukaryota > Metazoa > Chordata > Testudines > Emydidae > Malaclemys > Malaclemys terrapin. Next base: position 47,218,455 of record NC_071505.1, read on the forward strand.
CCAACAGACTAGAACCTCAAAGATCCACTCCCTACAAACTGGTTGGTGGGGAGGGAAAGACAGAGAGAGAAACAACATCTCTTCCTTTTCATTCCCTGCAGCCAAAAAGTGAGTAGAGAGGTGGGACAGACAACTCTCATATGGAGACAACACAATGTCAGGACAGTTGTTCAGTGGCTCTCTGATTCCATTAATTCAGTGTGGATGTGGCTTTTCAGCACTCATGATTTTGTGGTCATCAAGGTTGAGTACCACTGCTATAAGCCATAAAAGAGAAATGTGAAAGGTGACAGATGTCCACTTCTTTGCATCTTGGTCATTGACTGTGCACCGTAGCAAGTGATGGATGGAAATTCAGGCCGTGATACAGAATAATGCCAAGCACCCGCAGCTCCAAATGAGGTCAAGGCATGAAGCTTGCTCGGTCTTGGAAATCTCTACACGGGCAGAGGGGAACTTTGCTTTGCAACCTGGGAGAGGATATCTGTGCATGCTACACTAGCATGGAAGGTTCCCCAGAGGGAGTTGCAAGTCCTCAGCTTTTCTCATGGTTAGAACCTTAATGAACAATCACCAGGACATTTTTAGAAAAAAAGTGTAGGGCCAAATTCTGCCATGAGTTATACATGACTTACACTTCTAGGTGGTTGCACACATGTAACTCAGGGCAATATTTCATCCCTGATCTATAATAAGGGTCAGAATTTTGAGTGCATCACTTGGAACACTGGTATTGACATAGCACAACCTAGTCATAAAACAATCCACTTCAACAGAAAATTCAAGCTCCAGTTTAAAGATATTTTTTAAAGTTTACTCAGGATATTCACACGGAGCTTCTAAGAGTTGGTGTGACAAGTTTTCCACAACTTATAGTCTGTAGCATGAGAGAAATAAATCACTACAGGCAAAGGAATGCAGAGAAGTAACTTTGCTCCAAGGAGCTCATATACAGGTCACTAAACTGTTGGCTGGCATTGGCACAGTTTCAGACTGTCTCATTCTTACCAGATAGTGTAACTATGGAGACTGGCTTAATGCACCCAGTATGAGGGAGGGTCCAGAATGTGTTACTTTTTAATAGGGGGAAAAAAAGTAAGTGTAAATCAAACCACACTGTTGGTATTTTTCTCATTTACTTCTTTCGCCTTCCCCACTCCCATTATATGATGTATAACATCCTGCATCTTTCTTTAAAGTTATCCCAGCTACCGAGAACTAAAATCTGCTCTCAGATCTGGGGTGCACAACTGTTGCTGAAATCCTGGGGGGTTCTAGGTGAGTGAGCATTGCCAGGCCAGGCCTAAGTGGATTTTTAGTGTGCCAATATAGTTGCAACAACAGTACTTTGCATGTCTATAGCACTTTCCATCTGAGGACTTCGAAGTGTTTTACAAACAGCATGGAATTTAGCCTCATAAAAGACCCCTCAGTATAATTGGCTCAATTCATTTGATGGATGAAGAAACTGAGGCATAGAGGCTCTGATAGCTCCTCCTGCAGCCAGTTACATGGGAGGGAGAACTCGCAATCTGTTAATGGAGTTTTCCTGGAATCGTTCCAGGGAAGGAGGGTTTGAATGGAATTCCCCTCCTCCCACCCACAAAACAAGCAGCAGGTATGTTCGTAAGCCCAGTGGGATTCCAAAAGAAGCCAGTACTATATGTTTGGAAACCCTATGCCTCCACTCCATGCCAGCTCTGGGGTCTCCTGCCCCATCACCAGATCCTGGAAACACAGCTGCGTTCAAATCCATGCTCCCAGGAATGTGGAATGGGCAGACAGTGCTACACAGACCTTTACAGAGACTCAAGCTTCACTAATTTTGGGTTGAAGCTGGTGTGGGAAAACTGGATTTAGCTGGTCTTTGTCTCCTACTAGAATTGGATCCTGGCCTAGACAAATTGAGTGACCTAGACAAATTGGAGGATTGGGCCAAAATAAATCTGATGAGGTTCAACAAGGACATGTGCAGAGTCCTGCTCTTAGGGCAGAAGAATCCCATGCACTGTACAGACTGGGGACCGACTGGCTAAGCAGCAGTTCTGCAGAAAAGGACCTGGGGATTACAATGGACGAGAAGCTGGATATGAGTCAACAGTGTGCCCTTGTTGCCAAGAAGGCCAACGGCATATTTAGCTGTATTAGTAGGAGCATTGCCAGCAGATCGAGGGAAGTGATTATTCCCCTCTATTCAGCACTGGTGAGGCCACATCTGGAGTATTGTGTCCAGTTTTGGTCCCCCCCACTACAGAAGGGATGTGGACAAATTGGAGAGAGCCCAGCGGAGGGCAACGAAAATGATTAGGGGGCTGGGGCACATGACTTACGAGGAGAGGCTGAGGGAACTGGGGTTATTTAGTCTAAAGAAGAGAAGAGTGAGGGGGGGATTTGATAGAGCCTTCAACTACCTGAAGGGGGATTCCAAAGAGGATGGAGCTAGGCCGTTCTCAGCTGTGGTAGATGACAGAACAAGAAGCAATGGTCTCAAGTTGCAGTGGGGGAGGTGTAGGTTGGATATTAGGAAACACTATTTCAGTAGGAGGGTGGTGAAGCACTGGAATGGTCTCCCTAGGGAGGTGGTGGAATCTCCCTCCTTTGAGGTTTTTAAGGCCCGCATGACAAAGTCCTGGCTGGAATGATTTAGTTGGTGTTGGTCCTGCTTTGAGCAGGGGGTTAGACTAGATGACCTCCTGAGGTCTCTTCCAACCCTAATATTCTATGATTCTGGATAGGGTAGGAATGGAGCCAGGGGTAGCTAACTCTTCTACTCCCCACCCAGGGTATAACAGGAGATGAGAATGAAAGTTCTCTTCTGTACTTTTTAGTGAAGGAAATAATTAGGCCTATAAAGAGACTGAGGCCAAAATCTTCAAAACTGGGTGCCTATGGTTAGACACCTCTATCTGAGAAGCGCTGAGCCACTGCAGCTCCTGTTAAAGTCAATGGGGATCACTCACATGAGTAGGATTTGACGCTGTAACTGATTTTCAGAGACCTAATTCTGTAAAACTCATGTCTGCATTCCACCGCATGGAAGTCTATACAAGAGGTGCTTCTGTGGCACAGAAACCTAGAACAGTATTAATGAATTGGGGTTTATTGGACTACAACATCTTTAGATGTTTAAAGAGCTCGAAAGGTCTCACTGTTAAACTCCAGCTATCCATGCCTGAAAACACGTTCTGATAATGGAAATCTTGTCTAAAACTAGCAGGTAAAGAAAATCTTGGTTTGTGGGCATGGTACTGGGCACTTGGTCATCCTACTCCTTTCACCTACCTTGGCAGCCAGATGGATTCCCAACTTCCCTTATGTAGCCCTTTCATCTCCAGCCCCCATTTTTCCCCCTTCCATCCACCTCCACAATCTAGCTGCCTCTCTGTTCTGAAGATTCTCCAAACCATTGCCAAAAATGTAACAAAGTACATCAGCTTCCTTGTGAGCTTCTAGAGCTACTGTGTCTGCCTGTGGAACTGGGCGTGTGGCCAGGATCAGACTGCCTGAGCTCAGCAGGGGGTCCCTTTCCTGGAGGTGCCCACCGTCCATTGCATTGCACTTTGTTATGACCATGCCTCATGTTCAAAGGCAGAGGCAGCAGCTTTAGTGGCAATAGCAAAGATAAAATGTACCCTACGGTTATTTTTTTCAGCAAAGGTGGCATGGGAAAGGAGGAGTAGCTAGCTCAATTGAGTAAGACTGAGTAGGGGACTGGGTGCCAAACTGATGAGAAAAAGTTGCAGTGGGAAGGAGGGAAACATGGCCCTCCTACCCAGCTGGCAGAATACCTCTGTCAAGCCCTTATATTAAATACACATGATTAAGCAATCTGCATAGTCCAATAAACTAAATCATCATCATCATTATTTATATCACAGTAGCTTCTAGAGGCCCTACCCAAGATCAGGGCCCCATTGTGCTAAGCGCCGCACAAATCCAAAGTAAGAAACAGTCCATGTCCCAAGGAGCTTGCAAACTAAATAAACAAGACAGACCCAGGGTAGAAGAAATTGTTACAGATGGGGGACCCCAGGCACAGAAAGCTCATTACTGTCACTTTAAAAACACAGTAAATACTCAAATCAGCCTAAATTTACTAGCTGTAGAGATGACTATCACTCGTTAGGATCTATGGCAACATCATAAGAATTGTTCATTCTCCCTTGTGCACAGAGACTGAATTTATAGAGGCACTTCTTTACTGTATATGGATATTAATGTTTCAGGAGGAAGGCAATAAATTTACTCACCAGATGTGCAGACAGCTGAGTACTGCAAAGACAATTCCTGCAACCAGAGCCAGTGGGATAGCAAGGAATAGAGTCAGGAGCTTGTACAGCGCGTATTTGCTGAGCTCAAAGAGAGCGTGGCTGCAGATCCAAACTTTGTCAAAGGAGTGAAATGATGCAGGCTCTGCTAGGACATCCTCAAACCCTAGCTAGAACGACAGAAAAAACACCCCCCCAGCTAAATCAGCTTCTGTCTCCAACGGCAATTGCAATGATACAACGCTGGGGATGAAGAGGGAACTATATTGGGGTTTTTGTTGCTGATGGGAAAGAAACGGAGCAGGTTGCACTCGGCTTGGTTAAATACCCCTGTCCCCGGGCTTTACAGCGCAGAGTGACTTTTGGCTAGAGGTCGCACCAGGGAAGTTCGCTTTGTAACAATTCAGTTCAGCCTGAGCCTGACCTGCACAGGTGTGCGGGTAGGCCGGGCTCACGGGGGATCGGGCAGAGACAACCCCCCCCCCCCCGCGATTTTTGTGTTGCCCCGTTTCAAACAACAGCACGTATGTTAAAACATATTCTTAGGCCCGGGCTCCTGGGGAGAGAGAGAGGAAGGGGCCCGATGCCGGCCACGGGGGCTGCAGCGTGGCGGCTAAGGGGGAACGCAGCCCCCGGCTTTGCAAGGAGCCAGCGGCCAGGAGGCGAGCAGGGAGCGGCGTGCAGGTGGCCGCCAATGCAGCCCTAACCCCCGCCCCCCCTCCTCACCTTCAGGTGGGTGTTCAGCCCATGCGGGTCTCTGTCGGGGCTGTTCTCCGCCCGCTTCTCCGGGCCGGCTAGCGCGGGGCCGCCGGGGCGCCCGAAGCTGTCCTCGGCCATGAAGATCTTCGTGTCTCCCGTTTCCTTCTCCAGCCCCATGGCGGCTCCGCTGGTGCGCTGCCTCCGGGGCCCCCCTGCCCGCTGGTGGCTGCCTCCGGCTGGGCTCCGCGCAGCCTGGGCTTGGGTGGAGCCCGGCTGGCCCGGAGCCCCGCCCCGGAGAGCGCCGCGCCCGCCAGGAGCTGCCCCCAGCTTCCGCGCTCTGACCGCGCACGCTCCATCCCGCAGCGAGCCCCGCCGAGGCCGGAGGAGAAGGAAGGGAACGGGGGCGCAGCGATCGCCCCGCGGAGGACTGGGGCTGCCGGGCCTGCAGCAGCGGAAGGCGAAACCAGCGGGCCGGCATGCTCGGCGACAGGGATTGGTTCCCGCGCGTGTCGGTGCCGGGACAGAGTTTTGGTGCAGCTGGAGTTTGCTGCGCTTCGGTCCAGAGGCAGTCCCCTTATGTGCCCAACCTCTGCATTTGCCACAGGAGGGGAGAGATGATCATGCCACCGATACAATGTACATCCCCGTGTGGTCAGTCATTTTAGAGCCTCAGCATTGAAGAACATAAACATGAATTGCCAGCCTGGCTCAGACTAGATGGTCCATCTAGCCAGTATCCTGTCTTCTGATATAGGCTGATGCCAGAAGAACAGGGCAATTATTGAGTGATCCATCCTCTGCCTGCCAGTCACAGCATCTGACACAAGTCAACGGTTTTGGGACCCCTAGAACATGGGGATACATTCCTGACTGTTGTCACTAATAGCCATTGATCGACCTATCCTCCATTAATTTATCCAATTCTTTTCTGAACCCGGTTATAGTTTTGGCCTTCACAACATCTGCTGGCAGTGAGTTCCACAGGTTGTCTGTGTGTTGTGTGAAGAAGTACTTCCTTTTGTTTGTTTTAAACTTGCCACCTATTAATTTTATGAGGTGACCCTTTCCAGCTGGAAGGTAAACAGAAATTAAAAATCCTGGCCTAGGGATTAAGGAAGGAGGCACTTACACTATCCAGCCAAATTGTGTCCAATCTTATGGGTCTTTTATGGAACATACTGTTTTCTTTCCTCTTATGCCTAAAACTACCCATCGCCTAGCATCTAATACAAAGTAAATGAGAGGTGGTTTAATTATCTTTCATTGAAAATCCTCAACGTCTCATTCTCATACTTTATTTTCCATTTTGCATAACTCATTCCTGCTACTGTATTATATTAAAAAATGGTCTGAGTGTGAATTTAACTGTAGCAAAGTAAAGGAATAATTTCTGAAAGGCTTTGGTAGCTGTTTGAAACCACTGATTTATGAATACCCATATATTTACACTAGTTGATTTCTGCTGCAATACAATAACGATTATCACTTCTCACTCTCCAAAAAGAGACTTTGAGGTTTATAATCCAGATACTATTCATGCCTATTAAATTGAAAAAGGAAACTCCCAGTGATCGTTTTCTTGCATTCACACTGCTGCATCAAATTAGTAATAGCTTCAAGCCTTGAAAAGTTCTGACATTCATAGCAATATCAGGTTTGGATAAGCTATCGCCTAAAACAATGACTTTAGTTTGATGTTAGTTGTATGGTTAGGTGGGCAGAAAACCTCCACTTTATTCCCTTATTTCCAATCCATGTACAGAGCTTTTTGTTTTTCATTTCTGCGGTGGGTCAAATATTACCTTGTGTACATTTCTGGTCTTAAAGGAAATAATGAATGGAACATAATAATGGACTAGTATGACATATTAAGTTATTTAATGAAAACTTCGCAGGTAAAGCAAATCATTTTGATTGCTGTTCCGCAGCATCAGATAATGGCAGTAAATGCTGTAAGTTGATTATTTTCCTGTATATATCGTTCAATACAGCGATTTAGCTGTTGATCAATTACCATATAGGACTGGCTCCCAAATACAAGTTTACAGTGTGCTAGATTGTGAGTTTGGAGAAAACATTGTGACTCAAGCCACTTTTCTGAGCAACAGTTCCTCCTCCTGATTCCTCTTGCTTGAGTGTGCGAAATTGTGATTTGTTGCTGGCCTGTACCAACATTAAACTACTCCTTCCCTTCCTCCATGCTGGCCTGGCTCAGGTGAACTAGTCATCAATGTGTGTGTGTTCATTGGCATGTGAGAGAGGAGGGGGTAAAGCACAGGCTCTGCCTATTTCCCCAGCCCTCCCCACCAATCAACTCTGCCTCAGGAATAGTGTGTATGTAGCCCCACCTACCCAGAATAATAGCCTATATACAGACATGTAGTCCAAGTCACAATCTAGTCCAATAAAATAAAATAAATAAAAAACTCTAATAAGTTTTGTGTTAACCTCCATCAATTTTTAAAAATTGTTAGAGCACAATTTGATAACTCATGTGCTTCTGAATTATGCATAATTCCAGTAATATCTTTCACTAATATCAAACTGCAGATTGGTTTTATTTTGGTTTTTTCAAACTTCTGATGTCTATTGAGGAAGTGATATGTACAATGCAGAGCTTGCCCACATTTCCTTTTATGATCTCTTTCTTTGAGGATGATGGGCAGTAGAATAGTGATGCAACTATAAACATAGGACTGGAAGGAACCTCCTGTGTCTTTGAGTCCACATACCTGCTATCACAGGCAACCCTATCATATAGTCCTGGTCATAAACTTATCAAGCTCCATCTTAAAATCAGTTAAGTTTTTTGCCCCCACTACACCTGTTGAAAGCCTGTTCCTGAACCTCACTCCTATGATTGTTAGATATCTTCTGATTTCCAGTCTACATTTATTCATGGCCAGTTTATTCCCATTTGTTCTTGTGCCCACATTGTCCTTTTACTTAAATAATTCAGTTCGCTCCCTGGTGTTTGTAGAGTGCAGTCATATTCCCTTATAGCTTTCATTTTGCTTCTAAGAGAATAATATTTGACATCAAAAGTCAACATACAAATGAATGAAAGCCAGGGAGTGTTTTCAGATATAATGGCCAAGTGTCCATTTGACAATGTCATTCTGAGTAATCATGGCAGTCATTTTGGAAAGAATTTGAACAAGAATGAACAAAGTGGTTGTTGATGGCAGAGTTTAAATAGAGACTTGCTTTCTCTCCCGTCCTGATCTTTGACTTGGTAGGCCCACGCCTTATGCCTCTCAGACAGGTGCTGTACAAACACAAAACAAAGACCCTCCCTGCCCCCAACCAGCTTTTAGTCTAAATACAAGCCAAGAGAAAATAGATGGATATAGATAGATGGATGCAGGGCCGGCTCTGGCTTTTTTGCCAAAGAAAACTCTATTCTCAGACTGGCCTCATTTATTGGGTTTAGACAATATAAAAAAACAAAAGGCAGTAAGACGCAGAAGTCCTGTGCAGTGCTTCTGGGCTGGCTGCTTAAACAAACTAAAGCATAGACAACAGATAAACAAACCAGGGCTTAATACTCAAGTATACACAACTAGACTCCCTAAGCTTCCTGAGGGAAATGGGAGCAGGTTTCTTTAGTTTACCCTCCGTGGAGAATTTCCTCTCTTTATAAGTCCCTCTGTTAGGAACGCAACACACTCGCCTTTATTTAATCAAGCTCATAAAGGGTCAAATGTCCTTTTCTCAACTCATCAGAGCTACATGAGGAAACCTTCTGGTGGCTAGATTCCGCTGGAGTCCTACTGACCTAATGTCTAGGCTGATGTTGCTTCCTTTTATTAGAGGAACTTGGCAAGGGGTGTATCAAAAGATTCAGGACTGCTAAGGCTTACTTTGGGGGGCCTGCTGGATCTGTATTGCTTGCCACAGAGACATTTGTTTTTCTTATGTGTGGCCTATCTTATGTACAATAGATAGATAAATGTAATTATCTCTGGGACATATCACACTGACTAGGTATATGTCATTTACTGAAATTTCCACTCTTGACAGATACATTAACTGAAAATATTTTCCATTTAACAGTATCCTTTAAAAGAAAGCATTTAGACACTGAGATCAAGAGAACAAAAATATTTCATTTAAATGGGTGAGAGCTAAGGTTGTATTGTGATGAAAAACTATGAATTTATTTGTACTTGATAATAATGATGGGACAAATTCCTATTTGCACTACAGTTGCTTTATCCCACTCTATCAGTGTAAAAGGGACTTAAAAGGGAGTGTGCCTGGCCAGATATGTAAGATTTACGGTATTCTTAATTAATCCTTTCCTTGCTTTTAAATTCTTAGGTTTGTGAATAGTGTAATAGGTAAATATACTGTTAGTTACTGTATCTTTTAAAATTAAAGTTATTTTAGATTAAATTTTGGAATTCATTAGAGGCAAAGAATGGGCAGGTCAGTTCCACTCTAACTTTAAACAAAGTAAGTCAGTTTGTCCTTTGTTCTATAAGTAAAGGATGTTCCTGTTTAATCTTTGAGCATCACATTGATTGTTGTAATACTTTATATACAAATAGCAGCTATCTTTCCTGAACATAAAAAGGATGCCACTTGGATCTCTGCTGGCACAATTTTTTTAAATTAAACTTTGTTTTGAGAAGAAAGACCTTTCCAATCTTTGCATTGGGACCCTGGTTATTATCCACATGAGTATCTATCTGTTTCGGTAAAGTTTTTAGTGTTTTCCTTCTATTATTTAAAAAGAAAAACAAACAAACAAAACTACTTTTATCTTACATCTAAAATAATAACACTTACTGCTTGCAAAGCACTTTATATTTTCAAACAGTTTAATAAACAATGTAGTTTTAATTTTGCTGGGGCACCATAACTCAGTTTTTTGAGATTATTTTAAAGCTCTCTTCATTGTGAGCTTTCTGTTCTGCTTCAGATTTGCTAGTAAAGTGAGGCAAAAAGCAGAAGGCATGCAAGCTTTAAGGGCCCCATCACATGAACGTGAGTAATGCACAAATGGGCCAGTGCACTGGGCACTAGACTAGAGACTCATGACACCTGAATTTTATTCCTGCCTCTGCCTTACATTGGGCAAGTCACCTGACCTTTTGTGCTGCAGCTCCCCATTCGTTAAATGAAAAACAAAACATGGTATTTTATTAAACAAACATTCCTTGCAATACATAATTAGGATTTTTTTTTTTACTTTTGTGTTTGGTGCAGCTCTTTGTGTAACCTATCGTGTATTTAATACATCCTGGTTTGTATAGTTACTGTAATCACCAGGCTGTGTCATCAAAATGAAATTACTGTGGCAATCCAGTTTTATCTTATGTCTCAATCTTTCAGTACACTCCCTGATGCCATTGTACAGGTACCTTGGCCTCCAGCAACAGTACATTAAATCCCATTATAGTCACTTGAATTGCACCCTATTATGACACCCTAATGCTGTGATTCTTTAAATATGTTGTAATGAAGGTAATTTACTGTTGAGAGTGTTTGAAATTGTCACATCAGGAATGTGAAAACTGTTTCAAATAGGGTAAAATACATATCGTATGTGGGGAAATGAATGGCGATGGCAACTTAATGTACGCAACAGTAACTTTGACAATACATGAAGGGCTCAGTTGTGCCCTGAGTAAGGGGCAGCACCCCAGGCTTATCCATGATTCCCCCCTTGCTCCAGAAAGGGTATAATCTGTGCCAGTCCTTTGTCTGGTGCACATTACTTCTCCCTCTGCATATGCTCAGCTGTGCGTGCTGGCAGCATGTAAGTGGGGGTAGAGTGAAGATACCACTCCCTCCCTTGTCTGCCCATTCCCAGTCCATCCTCATGGAAAGAAGAGCAGTGGTGTTTTCTCTGAAGTGCTGTAACCTGTGATGAGCACAGCCAATGCAGAGAGGCCAGCAGGGAAGTAAAGGGGCATCTCATGCTCCCTTGCTCCCATGTGTGAGTGCACAGGGAAGGTCACAGTCTCGCTCTGTATCTGTGCCCACTGAAATGCATGCCAACCAACGTATAGTTTATTTTATAAATATGCAGCTCAATGTAATGAATTCTGCAGGCAGAAAGAAGTACATTTCAGAGTGCACAGCTGTGACCCGTACAACTGGGGCACTCCTACTGCCAACGGCTCTGCTGAGAATGTTCTTCTAAATAAAGATTGATATCTGTGTTTTCAAGAAACGAATCCATGGGTGCAACAGAAAACATGAGCTGAGCAATCCGACATCACATATAATGGGTGTCAAAGGACTGGGAGGAAGAATTCAGATAGTCAAGACTCACCTTGGAATGAGAAGTTAGTCACACAGAGGACATGCTTCAGTCTGTCCTTTTAGTGGTTTATACATAGTGCTTTAATAAAGGCTGAGACCTGGGAGTGAACACCAGTTGGGTTTTTGTTTTTTGGTTAGGAAACATTATGCACGGGCAGTTGTGGCATGATACAACTTGTCTTTACAGAAACATACAAATAAGTGTTTCTGACAAATCATTGCTTGGGGCAATCATTTCTGAAGGAAGGTACCATATAAACTCTATCCCATCTCATGACTGCGTCACTGTTCCCACCCAGTAAAGGCATGTTTGTTCAGACCAAAAGTTCAAAAATCAACCAGTGTCGAGAAAAACTCATGGCTGGCAACGTGAACATTTTACTCAGAATTCACAAAGAGCAGAGATGGATGGTTTTGGACATGGACAAAGAGTAGAAATGTAATTAGAAAAGCAGGGCCAGGGCTTTTGTCTGTATGTTTAACAGAAAGCACATTTTCTAGTTATCAAGAATTCCCCAGAGCAAAGTGATGGCCCAAGTCCTTTGGCTCTCACAAAGTACACAAAAGGGAACTCAGTTGGGTAGTGAGCAAAGCTGGCATAGGGCTGCCAGATATGTTGCCCTAGTCCTGATGCTTCTCTTCATGCTTCCAACCATGTGCTGTGTGGCGTGCTCTGAGTGACATCTGCCTGCAACATCCACAAAGCACTAACCCAGGATCAGTGTAGCATAGTGTGCTCATGTCAAGCCACATGTCCTTTTGGTAATGACACCACCTACACCAACAGCAAAGAGAGTGGGGGATTCATGTCCTTATGTCTGCTATATACCACTGCAGGATCACACTTGGGTAGGGCTGATCCTTCCTGAGCTACTTAGCAAGATTCTGCTGCTAAAATGCATCTGCAGTGTAAAAAATGAAGGGCCTGGACAAGACAAAGATCCAGATATCATGATAAAATTAACGTGTCCTTTTAGAAATTATTCTCATCTCCATTAGTAGCCTGAATAAAGTGCTTTCATATAGGAGGACTCAGAAAAGGTGAATTTTATCCTCTGTTATGTTCTGTGTCTACCAAATCCAGCATGCAAGTCCCCAAAGCAAGCGAGCGTAGTGCATAAGTTTTATTTTTATTTCAAGTATACAAGTTAATGGAATGAAAAATCTTATCTGTGTTTTTTATCTAAGAATGTCTGGCATAGAAAGGAGAACTTGGCCTTTGAAGTCCCTGTACAACTTGGCCAAATATTTTAAGCCGACTCAAGCCCAGACAAAGCAAAGTTGGATTCAGCACTGAGAACTTATTTACTCTCATACCAAACTTTATGGGCCAGATTCTCCACTGCTGTAAATCAGTGGAGTACAGTTGACTTCAACAGCGCTAAGGCACTTTACCCCACCTGAGGACCTGGCCCCAAATGTAAAAAGTCTGTGGAGTGGAGGGTGTAATGTGCATTTGTGTTATTAATGGCCTTCTTCTTAAGTGTTTGCCAAGTATCAACAAGTCATGTAGAGTTTGAGAGGCCAAGAGCGCCTACCTATACTGTATACTATGTCAGACAGACCATTAACCTTGCAGTTAGTGGCTCCAGCAGAACACAAGAGCTATGTAATAACAATAGCAATTGGAGCTCTTCTGTGATGGGTGCCTGAAAGGAGTGGAAACTAGGAATTCATATGGTAATGACTCCCATTGGAATAAGACATATGTAATTTATAACTCATACTAAGCAATTCCTGGGAGTGTGTAATGAAAATTATTTTTGTTGCCATATTAATGACCGAAGAGTTTGCTTGACCAGAGAAGAAGGATATGAATCAAGGTTGTCCATGGGAATATTATTGTTGTCCTTAGTGACTGAACGTGACCTTGAGAATGGTTTTACATCTTCTGAGTATAGTTGTGGCTAAAAAGATGAATATGTGTATGGCAGTCCTTTCTGCATGAAGTGCATAGTAGCTCAATGCAGAGGAAGGGTGCCTGTTGAGTCCACCGCTGCTTACGACTCAGCCTCTGTGCCTCAAAATCCTTACGGTGGTTAATCTCAAACTGGGAAACCCCATCAGTGATTATTGCTTGCCAGCATGATCTATCCATTGCTGACAACTCCCATGTGTCAACGTCAGTGTTACAACTGTTACAAGTTATGCTTCACTGTGGCCTTGAAGTGTTTCTTCTGGCTGCCCCATAAGCAGTTCCCCACATTCAGTTTGCCATACAGCAACTGCTTTTGCATTCTGGTGTTGTCCATCCTCAACACATGAACAGCCCCATGTGACTGTAATGCAATAATCATGGCTTCAATCCCCATGGAGTGGCTACGTTCCAGAACCTCATTATTGGTAACTATATCCTGCCATTTGATGAAGAGTATGGCACACAGATGCTTTGGGAAATCTGTCTGAAATCAATTTTATATCTTTTAGACTATGTGCCTCTAGAGGAGTCAGTGGCATACAGCAGCTCATGAACAATTGCCTCAAAGACCTTAAAGATTATAACCTGTTCAGATTAATAATTTTCCAGATGATTGGAAGTGTATCACGATACCAGCATTCAGGTCTCTTGAAGCATCTTTGATATTGCTGCATAGAAAAGATTAAACAAAAGTGGACTGATTACTTGGCCTTGCTTAATACCATTAGTAATAGGAAGTGGGTCAGATAGAAGGCTATCTACTCAGACTTGTCCAAACATTCCATCATGAAATAGTCTTAGATGTTGGTGAATTTTCCTGGACAACCAAACTTACATAATAATTGCCAAAGCCCAGGTCTAGTGACTGTGTCAAATGCTTTAGCCAGGTCAGTAGAGACAGTGTAAAGGTCCCGTTGCTATTCTCTGCATTTCTCCTGCATCTGACATGCTACAAATATCATGTCTGCCATTCCCTGCATTGGCCTAAGTCTGCATTGCTACTCCAGTAGCACTCAATTAGTGATGTTGTGTAGCAGATGATCAAAGAGTACTCTAGCCAGAACTTTTCCAGCAATGGAGAGTAACGAGATAATGCGATAGTTATCACAGTTGGACTTTTCACTTTTCTTCTTGTATATGGTTACAGTGATGGTTTCGTCTTTGAAGTCCTGCAGTCTTCAGTACTCCATCTATTTAGAAATAGTCTATGCAGTCACTTCAGCAGGATCTCACCTCCATACTTGAATATGTCTGCAGGAATACCATCAGATCCAGGAGCATTGCAGTTCTTCATGACACTGATTACCGTGCTGACTTTGTCAAGGGATGGGGCTGCATCCATGTTGTCATTACATGCTGGCTGATCTGCTACTCTTATTAAAGCCTCATCTGTGATGTTAGATGGTGTGTTCAAAAGATCACTGAAATACTCTCACCTCTGAAAGATTTCTCCTTCATCAGTGATCAGTGTTAGGCTGTCTGCACTCTTCAAAGGCACTGTAGTAGTATGTGTGGGACCATATACATCTTTCAAAGCAGTACAGAAGTATTTGGTCTTATGGCGATCAGCATAGCCCTAGATTTCATCTGCCTGACATTCCTCTATTGATCCCGTATGTCTCTAAGCTTAGATTGGATGCCACAACACAGATTCCTGTATGTTATAACTGTGCCTAAAGGCATGTGGGATACAAGAATTTGACATGCATCTCATGTTTTTTAGTGAGTAGCTGTTGAATTTCTGGACCATTTTTGTTAAAACAATCTTGATTACATCATTTTGCTGATATACCATGTTGCGAAAAGTTACCCACCCACTGTTTACATTAACACTAGTAGATAAGCCAGCAGGGTCAGATGAAACTGCTGTAATGTTATTACAGAACTGTGCTCATATAGCTTCATCTCATAATTGCTTTACGTTGAGTCGTCTGATTGGTTTAGATGATGACTTGTGACACACTGGTTGATTTACTAATAACAGTTTGGAGCCGATCATGCAATGGTCTGTCTAGCAGTCTGCCCTGTGCATGGTTACATACTGTAGATCTCGCTGCTGTTGTTGATAAGATGCCATCGTTTGGATCTTGGGTGCATCCATGACATCTTCTTTTTGTCTGGTAGGTGGAAAAAGGTATTCAGGATTGCTAATTGCTGCTTGACACACTCACTAAGTAGCCTTGTTCCATTGCTATTCTCTTTCACAGTCCAATGCTGCCCAACGGCTGGCCACCAGATTACCACATAACTTCCAATCCTTGCATTAAAGTCCCCCATGCTAACCAGTTTATCTGACACCTACATAGACACGATGGGTTTGTCTAAGTCACCACAGAACTTTTCTGTCAGCATTTGTCATGGTAGGAGCATAAGCGCTGATGATGGTAACATACTGCTTATATTTCAATGGCAACCATAGAATCATAAGAGGCTCACTTATGCCTTTAGATAGCCTTTCAAGCTTGGAAGCAATGGAGTTGCTCATGTCAAAGTCAACACCCAACTGTCATGGCTTTGGGGATGGGTGACCTTGCCAGTAGAATGCATACCCTGCACCAATCTCTGCCCTTCATCAGTGAGTCTGGTTTCACTGTGTGAGGCAATGTCAACCCTATACCTGGCCAGTTCTCTTGCAACAAGTGTTGTGCCTCTCAGGTTGGCTGGTGGTAGGGTTGACGCATAAAGTTCTAACATTCCATGAAGATATTGGAATTGATGTCATGAGCTGCCTACATGCAGATCTGCAATTATGAGCGCCAGCATCACCACACCCATCACTTCACTACTCGCCCCTCACTGTAAAATTTCCCTCCATCATCAGAACACACGCCTGTGAAGGTTTGCATCACACCATCCACACACTCTCACCTGTTCACCTGTGCTCCAGTGGCATGCATTAACAAAACGACTGGCAGGTATTAGGGTACATTCTATGGCCATCAATGTGGAATTGCTCCATTCACCCTGTATACTAGTAGACAGCTACATAGGTGCAGACTCCATGGGTGCTCTGGGGGTGGAGCACCCATGAAAAAAAATAGTGGGTGCTCAGCACCCACTGGCAGCCCCGCAGATCAGCTCCTCCCTCTCTCCTCCAGTCCTCCCACCTGCCAGTGGGCCCGCCAATCAGCTCCTTCCCCTCCCTCTCAGCACCTCCTGCCCATCACAATCAGCTGTTCAGTGGTGTTCAGGAGGTGTGGGAGCGAGGGGATGGAGCAAGGGCAGCATGCACCTGGGGTAGGGGGAGGAATGCGGTGGGAAGAGGTGGGGCGGGGTCAGCACAGGGGCAGGAAGAGGCAGGATGGGGCAGGCCAAGGGTGGGAAGAGGCAGGGTGGAGCAGGGCCAGGAAGAAGTGTGGGGGGGTGGGAGTTTGGGGAAAAGGTGGATTGGGGACAGGGTCTGGAGCAGAGCAGGGGTCAAGCACCCCCCTGGAATTGGGGAAGTCAGCCCCTCTGGACAGCTACTATGCCGGCATTTACTTGCAATGCTGTTGTAGAGTGTAACACTCATGCCCACCACAGAAATTGTTGAAGTCTTCGCTACCAACCTTGTAGCTAGGGGTATGGGTTAGTGAGTGTCAGTGTGTTTTTCCACACACCAGTGGGCCTGTTCACTGCACCTCTGGGGCCCATGCTGCTCTGCGACCCCTTGCAGAATTTACCTGGGCATGCAAGGACTCAGTTACTGGTTGGTACCAGTCAGGAGGTATTGCAAGGGTCTGACCTGTGGAAAGGCTATGTACCAGCAGGGAGAACTTATGCACTCGGCCTCCTTTTCACCTAAACGAGGGTAGCTGGTGGCCAGCAATGGTAGTAGTAGAATCACTATATTGATCACGTGCACTAGATGCTTCAAGCAGGCCTGTGCTACTCACCGTGCTGTGGCACTAAGCAACCAAAGTGGGACTATAATGTTAAATAGAAATGCATCTCTACAGTTTCTGAAGTTCCCACGGTGGTATCTAAGCAGGGTCTCAGCATACCAGTAGGTCTTGTTTTCATAGAAGAGGAAGAAGAGAGCAAAAGGGAAGGAAATCTAGAGGAAGAAAGAAAGGTTGTGAGAATCTTTCACTCCCTCAGGCTTTTACATTTAAAAACAATCTTCCGACCTACCAAGATTTGAACTCTAAGTTCTGTATTTCACTTGTAATGACTGAAAACATCAGAACGGCCTGATCCTGCAAGGCGCTCAACATGCTCAACTACCATTGAGCTGAAGGTGTTCAGGACTTCGAAGCCTCAGGACATAATGCAGTATCTAAAGCAGAGTAGGGAGCTGAGGTCCTTAAACTGCTTTAGGTGTTAGTGATGTTATCAACTGTTGCAAAGGAAATATTGAACCCTGACTCAGGTCTTGGCAGGTAAATAAAGGGAGAAATGATTTTCAGCTGTTTTGTCCTACAATATATTTATTGAAGTCTGCCCATATTCTGTTAATGATCTAGCAACTGAACTTTGTAATTTAATAAATTACTGAACTACAGTTCACCTTTAGGAAATTCTTCTTGTTACAAAGGAATACACATTGTTTTCAAAGAGCTCCAGAAACAATTCTTGTTTGATGACAATCACACTAATATCTGCCTGTTTAAATATTTAAATTCCATTCCTAGCGCCAGACTCTGGGGACTTCTGGATTCACAATCCAAAAAGTCTGCAAATACCAACTTTATGTACCACCACACATTCCATGACATAATAGAAGCACTTTTATGCCTTTAACAATGCAGTGTGCGGTTATGCCAAACTAATAATTACTTTTAGATACATTATTTACCAAGACTCTTTTGAAGCATGAAAATAGCAAGTATTACATTTATGACCAGATGAGAAATGTATAGGTTCCGTTTGACTACAGTAGGCCAAGTTTTGCTCTGTAACACTGCTGTAAAGCTGCATTAGCTCTATCGGTTTCAATGGATTTAAGCCCTGATTCTCTACCATGCCCAAGCAAGAGTGGCACCCACAGGAAGCCAGCTGTGGCTCCCTGATCCTCAGTTGCTCAGCCATGGTGGAAGTTAGAGCAGTAAGGGGCCTATTCTAACTTCCACCAGTGGGGTAGGCTCCATAATGGACAAAGTACCATTTTAGTTTTGTGGAATTTCATGAGAACATTCACTACTTTTTTTCTCACATGACACTGACCACACTGCAAATTTTGCTTTCTGTGACATTTTGCTTTGACAAAAATGGCTTGTTTTTTGTAAGGAGATTTGTGCATTTTGGGGTGTGTGATCAGATGTGCTCCACACACTAGCCCTGGAAGAGCTGAATTGGACCCAATCAGCTATTTAGGCAGGAGGCACCTAATTAGAGAGAGGTTCACCTGTGCAGGAACAGGTAGGACCTATAAAGCTAGGTAGCGGGCTACAGACTGGGCTGCTGGGAAAGGCTGCAGGAAGGCAGGCAGCAGTCACTCACTGGGAAGGGGAAGGAGGGTTCTTGGAGCTGGTACCTCTAGAGAGAGAAGGGGAACTAGAGTGGTAGGAAGCAGTCCAGGGAAGGAGCAGTGAGGGGAGAGAGAAGAAAGCCCAGAACTGCTGAGCTGAGGGTTCCTGGAACCTGGAGAAGAGGATGGGCCCGGGTTCCCCTACCAGCCACCGAGGGCGTAGCGTAGAACTGAGGCAGAGAATGGGAAGACTGCCTAGGACTGGCGATAGACTCTACCCCTGGAGGGGGAATGCTGAGTGATCTAGCTGGAGGGCTGAATTAGGAAGAGGAGGCTGGGGGTCCTGGAGCAAAAGGAGCTACAGACCAGAGAGAGTCGGAGGGACGGTGCGACAGTGGATGGGGGCATCGGCCTTAAGAGCTAACCCCGAGAGTGACAGGAGGAGGTGCTAGCCCAGCAATGAGTGGATCACCCTGTAACAGGGTGTAAAAGGCTGCTGCTTTCATTTTCTACACAGAGCCATTTTCACTTGAAAAAATTTACATTCTTTATACTTGTCTTGGAGATGAGTCCTTTTTACATGAATAGTTTGATTCAGCTCTTCACTATTTGTCTTTGTTGTTGTATGCCTGGCCAATAAAAGAGAAATGGTACTGTTTCTTTTCCCTGGCTGAATCATAGAAACATAGAAGATTAGGGTTGAAGGAGACCTCAGGAGGTCATGTAGTCCAACCCCCTGCTCAAAGCAGTATCAATTCCCAACTAAATCATCCCAGCCAGGGCTTTGTCAAGCCGGGCCTTAAAAACCTCTAAGAAAGGAGATTCCACCCCCTTCCTAGGTAACCCATTCCAGTGCTTCACCACCCTCCTAGTGAAACAGTTTTTCTTAATATCCAGCCTAAACCTCCCCCACTGCAACTTGAGACCATTGCTCCTTGTTCTGTCATCTGCCACCACTGAGAACAGCCGAGCTCCATCCTCGTTGGAACCCCCCTTCAGGTAGTTGAAGGCTGCAATCAAATCCCACCTCACTCTTCTTTTCTGCAGACTAAATAGGCCCAGTTTCCTCAGCCTCTCCTCATAAGTCATGTGCCCCAGCACCTTAATCATTTTTGTTGCTCTCCGCTGGACTCTCTTCAATTTGTCCACATCCTTTCTGTAGTGGGGGGCCCAAAACTGGACACAATACTCCAGATGTGGCCTCACCAGTGCCGAATAGAAGGGAATAATCACTTCCCTTGATCTGCTGGCAATGCTCCTACTAATACAGCCTAATATGCAGTTAGCCTTCTTGGCAACAAGGGCACACTGCTGACTCATATCCAGCTTCTTGTCCACTGTAATCCCCAGGTCCTTTTCTGCAGAACTGCCACTTAGCCAGTCGGTCCCCAGACTGTAGCAGTGCATGGAATTCTTCCATCCTAAGTGCAAGACTCTGCACTTGTCCTTGTTGAATCTCATCAGATTTCTTTTGACCCAATCCTCCAATTTGTCAAGGTCACTCTGGACCCTATCCATACCCTCCAGTGTATCTACCTCTTTCCCCAGTTTAGTTTTACCGTACTGCCTAAAGCCCCAAGTCATGAACCCCACTGTGCTAGGCTCTGTGCAAACACACAACAAAAAGATGATCCTTTCCCCAAGGGGCTTTCAGTCTAAGCTGAGATGATACATGGATAGAGACAGATAGATGGGGGAGTAGAAGGAAACAATGAGACAATATTTGTCAGCAGTATAGACAGTGGTCTCTGCGCCCCAGTGGCTTAGCCATTGTCAAGTTATTCACAGGCATCATGGAAAAGGAGAATTTTATAGGGGGTTTTGAAGGTGGATAGTGAGGTAGCTTTGTGGATGTTTACTGGGAGCTCCTCCGAACCATCAGGGGCAGCCCGGACGAAAGCACAAAGATCCTTGTTTGAAAATGTAATAGGTGGGCAATGGAGGCTTCCATCATGGGCTGACTAGAGGAGGGAGTCAGCATCTCAATAGTGAATGAGGGAGGGACTCTCTCAAATCACACAGCCAGGGTGAGATTCTCCAAAGCCCTCAGCATTGGCCTAATTCTGCTCCAAAATTCACTCATCCATTCTTAAGCACAACTTCCCCTCCACTAAATAAATAAACTGCCAGGATTAGAGAGTATAGGTCAGTAGCAGAACATCCTGCTTGCCATTCATGCCTTCATCATAATTATATTTGCCACGTGTTAAGCAAAGAATCACACTGAATCTACCAGACAGTCAGATATTTCTTATCTTTAAAGGAAGATATGAAAAAAATTAAATCAAGCGGAATCTGATTGTTCAGGAAATTGTATTGTGCTCCTGCTTAACATCACCAGATGGCCGAATTCATCCCTGGTGTATCCTCATTGGAGTCAACAAACGGATGATTTGGGAGCAAGGTGTTTCAGGATTAGTTGGAATGAGTTTCTAAAAGTTTTAGAGTAATGTTTAATGACTCATACGTATGGTCAGAACATGAAGATTAATCTTCAGATTAGATTAATTTTAAAACAGGATATTGGAAATAACAGCTGTTATCACTATTGGATTGGGGTTTGTTGGGGGAAAGGCACAGAAGAGGCATAGTAGTCACATGTGACAAATCATTCTACTACTGTGTGGGCAGAGGTGGTCCTGGCCATTGAACTAGTGCAGTTCTATTTAACATGGAGACCAGGATTCAGAGAACTCAGCCCTGGGGGGGGGGCCTCTCTGCATCTCACTATGCAGCAAGGATTTGGAGATGTGACAGAGGAGGGACAAGAATGGAGCCAGTAGATCAGCTGCTCCATAGAGTCCCTGGTGATGGATGCAATATAAAAACCTAGACAGAGAGATGTACTGACCATTTCTTCAGTGAAAGGGGAGCAAGTGCTGCAAAGGCTACTTCAGCACTGAGGCTGGAATGTAGGTGTGGAACTGTAGGAATCTGCTCTGCTCCTGGAGATGGATTCCTTTCCCCAGCTGCCAGCACAGTCCAAGATTTGGAACACCAAGTACAAAAGCCTAATTCATCCGAGCCTTATGACCCATTTGTTGGATTTCCATTACACTGATGGCGTTGATGGTATTAACACTGTCATAGACACAATTGGGATTTAATTAATGAACAGAAAGGCTGAGGCACAAGTTAGTCAAGCACATACACGTAACTTCTACTTAGAGGGATAACCTACTGTACCGTACGTGGCAGCTTATCGAGATACTTAAAACATTTCTTGTCAGCGAGATCTACCAGCTTCCAAATAAAAGGGCAGCACCTCAATCACTGGAGACATAAATCCTGCTCAGCCCTTCATAGGCCCAGGCCTAATATTTTAAATGAAATTAAACAAAAATACTCCCATGATACGGCCTGCTTCAGCAACACTGCTGAATAATCCACCTACTGAAACAGATGGACAATTTTAATGTAATGACAAAAAACAGCATTAAAAACACAGTCTCCATTCATGCTAAGAGAGATCTAAACCTCTCGCCTATGACAAAGACACTTTTCATGTCTTAAATTCTTTCTGCTGAGATTGTAAATTCTTTGGGACAGAGTCCATCTTTTTTCTATGTTTGTACAGCGCCTAGCACAATGGGGATCCTGATCAATGATTGGGAATCCTAGTGCTACCACAATACAAATAATAATAATTAATTATTAATTAATAAACAATATCTAAATGCTTGTGTAAATAAAGGGGCTGTCACTAACTTTAGGAACTGGAGAAAATTCTTTGCTAGGCTGGTTGCTACCTGCATGGTTCCTCCATCTTCCTCTGTCTTTCCCGGGACAAATATATCAGTTGTCTCTAGCACAAATAAAATTCCAAAGCATTTCTAATCTATCTGGCCATCTTTCTCATCCAGAAGATTAGCCTTCAACACTGTAGTGCTTTAATGTAACTTGTATCTTTATGACCGTCTCTACCAATAGTTCTGTCATGGGTTCCTGCCTTCCTCTGAGCTTGCATAAAACCAGATGGTGTTTCTTTGTCTTATTCTGCCTTTTAGAATCAGAAGCATAGAGTGGAGAGGCAGAAGCTTCTTTTTAGGCAATGGAATGGTAGAGGCAGCTCCATTATGTCACTTGAAAAATGTATCCCTGCATATTTACGTAAAACTTATCACAAGTCTGTGTAGTAGCCTTTAATCGCTTGCCTGCTCTGTCTTAATTTCCCATGTTCTCACACTCTTTCATTTAAAAGTTACTCTACAGTTACATTTTTGTGAACACTTTTGCAAACATTTTGCCCCTATTTTTCAGCCAGCTCTATTGTTCTATTTTACATTTTTCCCAGAAAACTTTCATCCTTTCTAGAGCATTCACTATCTCAGATTAGCCTCCAAAACCTACAAACAGCAGAAAAAGTGGTTTAAGTGAAGGAACAACACATGCTGTAACAGATCATTAATCAAAGAAATGTAATAACACCAGCATAATATTCAGTGACTCACAGCTATTCATAAAGGTACTGGGCATACCTCAGTACAGTGTCTTTGAAATTCACTTTACGTGTTTATTGGCCCGGTCCCACAACTCTGACTCACAGGGTAACCCTTACATACGTGAATAGCCCCATTGAACTCAATGGGATTCCTAAAGTGAATCGGGTTGCAGGATTACCCGCTGGGTTTATAAATCTGCTCTCCTGGGAAAAAAAAGTTTAAAATATTGCAAAAGAAATCCATTTTTTTTCTGAGCTTCTTCTTAGCATATGTGCAACATGCCTCAAGTGGCATGTGACCAGGATTCAACACTGAATTTAGTCCGCTGGTTGGATCATTAGCTTCCCTGCCTTGGGCTGGGTACTGGCGGAGAATGTGACATGAACACTGATCCATGCTCTGCAGTTTTTGCTGCTCATTAACTATGCATATGCAGAGATGATGCTGACTGTATGTACATTATTTTGCATATATTTCATATTTTATGCTTTCCTTTAAAAATGTATTGCGGATTGCTATTATAAGATCATTCAGAGTCTTCTGTTATTTCAGGATATTACAAGGAATTCTTATAAACATCTATTACCTCCATTATTATATTATTGACATTTTAAAATATCTTTATTCAATATACCATACTTACACTGTCTACACGAGAAGATAGTCTTTTGCAGTGTGTGCTACATCCAATGTTGTCAGGTCTCACAGTTCTATTGTCTCATGATATTTGGTGTTCTTCTTAAAGCCCCAACTCCTGAAATCTTGTGATTAAATGAGAATCTCAGCCTTCACTTTTTTTTTTTTTTTTAAAAAGGTGATTTCTAGTACTCATGGTTGTGGAGAAAAGCTGGAAAACATGACCTGAGTAAAAAGAATGCCTAATTTATTTATTTTTGAAAAATCTTGTTATTTGTAAACCAATCTCATGATTTTCTGGGGTCTGAGACACAAATTTTGTACACTTGGGATTGACAATACTCTGACTTCTAAATTCAGGGGCCCAGTCATGCTGCTTGTATTCAGGCAAAACTCCCTGCTATCTGGTATAATAGGTCTGTCGCCAGCACAATTGGCATCTGTCACATGAGAAGGATAAATAATCATAGGAGGAATCACTCCCTTTTAACACCTTATTAGAATAAGAAAAAACGATATTGTGCCTAAATTGCACTCTCTGTTTCACTGCAGAGCTTCTGCCTAGAACTTTTCCCAGCCCCCTTCCTGCCTCATTTCCTGTTTCAGATATAAAGAAACAGTACACATTTCCTTTCAGTTTGCCTGCAATTTTGGGATAGGATTTTGTAGTCCCAGGGTATAATCAGGACAGTTTTTAAAACTGAATCTGGCCCTGCTTTTAAATGTTCTTAATCTGAAACAGCATCATGGAAAAACAAAAGGTCTTTCCAGGTATCAAACTTGCTAAATATTGTTACTAGATTTCATTCTCCTGTTTTTTGTTTATAACACCACTGGCATGCTGCTGCTTTTTAAATCACTCTGTGTCTTCTAGAATAAGATAGCAACCTGCTTTTCTTTGGCTTCTGGGCTCCAAGAAGACTGGATTTGGTTTACTGTTCTTACTATAAGAATTCTCTGCAACAAGTCTCTGTATCATGTAAACATAAATTCCTGTTTATTGAGGTTAAGAGTTCTGTTAGTAGTACAGTATTAAACTAAGAACTTCACCTTTGAACAAAATGCACCTATCAGTTAAAATCAATGCATGAATGTAGCAACCATATAGTTATTTGCGATTAGGTCACTTGGCCCTCTTTAATTCTCACTCAGAGGAACATAAGCATGATGTGTGAATGTTTAATGATTTATGTCAAAGTATGTTTTGATCCAGGTTTTCTTTTTCCTCCACCCACTGAGGTCCAGATCCTGCACCACTGAAGTCAAGGGGAGTTTTGCCATTCAGGTCAGGGAGAGCAGGAGCAGGACAGAAAAGCCCAATCCAATTTTCCTTATGAGCCAGATGCAGCCTGGACTTTACTGGGTGTGCATGATTGGGAGAGAAACTAAGAAGGCTCCCCTGCCACCTTGTGCAGTCTGCATAATGGCTGAGTTGAATTACATTCCCCGTGCTCAGATGAGCACAAGGACTGCTCCCTAGCTATTTCACTGGATGTGCATCATGACCCCTCAAAATAGGCAAGGGTAGACCATAGGTGGCTGCCCCATTTGCGGCTCGCAGAGAAGAACATGCCAGTGTTGAACTTGGGAATTAGCGGGAACAGACTGTTTCTATGAAAGATAGATTTGCTCACACGTAATACTACTCCTGAAGCTAAAGTTAAAGCCAAGATCAGGATGTCCTCACAGGATGGAGTTTGGTACAGGCAGGTCAATGCACAGGACCATTAATCTAATACATTTAAAGATCATCTTTCCTGAGCATGTTTTCCATTTGCTTGCTGGCAGAGAGAGTATTGGATCAGATCTTTAGAAGACCAAATAGTTAAATACATCCATGAACAATCCTTCTGGAAGAGCCCTGAGGGTATGTCTACACTACGAAATAAGGTCGATTTAATATGTCAATTTTTTAGAAATCGATTTCAGACAGTCAATTGTGTGTGTTCCCACTTAAGACCATTAAGACCATTAAGACCATTAAGTCGGTGGAATGCGTCCACAGTACCGAGGCTAGTGTCGACTTTTGGAGCGTTGCTCTGTGGTAGCAGTCTCCACCATCCATTGGAATTCTGGGTTGAGCTCCCAATGCCTGATGGGGCAAAAACATTTTATCGCGGGTGGTTCTGGGTACATGTCATCAGCCCCCACCCCCCGTGAAAGCAACGGCAAAAAATCGTTTCTCGCCTTTTTTCCTGGGTTACTCATGCAGACAACATACCACGGCAAACATGGAGCTCGCTCAGCTCACTGTCACCGTATGTCTCCTGGGTGCTGCTGGCAGACACGGTACTGCAGTGCTACACAGCAGCAGCTCCTTGCCTTTGCAAGTTAGCAAAGACGGTTAGCAGCTGTATTGTACCATCTGCTGTTGTTTCCTGGTTCCTCCTGGCCAGCCTCGGTGAGGTCGGTTGGGGGCTTCTGAGCAGACATGGGTGCTCCTGGCCGGCCTCGGTGAGGTTGGTCGGGGGCGCCTGGGCAGACATGGGTGCTCCTGGCCGGCCTCGGTGAGGTTGGTCGGGGGTGCCTGGACATAAATGGGAATGACTCCAGTTTCGTCTAATGGAGATTCAGTCCTGCCTGGAATATCAGGCAAGCCTACCAAAGAACCAGAGAGGCAAACAGGCGCTCTGGGTCAGAGCCCCAGACATCCCGCTTCTACGATGAGCTGCATGCCATTCTGGGGGGTGCCCCTACAACTACCCCACCCCTGTGCTTCCCTCCACCCCTACCCCTCCCAGGCTACCTTGGCAGTTATCCCCCCATTTGTGTGATGAATTAATAAAGAATGCATGAATTTGAACCAATGACTTTATTGCCTCTGCAAGTGGAGATCAAAGGGGGGAGGAGAGGGCAGTTGGCTTACAGGGAAGTAGAGTGAACCAAGGGGTGGGTTTTCATCATGGAGAAACAAACAGAACTTTCACACCTTAGCTTGGCCAGTCATGAAACTGTTTTTCAAAGCTTCTCTGATGCACAGCGCACCCTGCTGCGCTCTTCTAACCGCCCTGGTGTCTGGCTGTGCTTAATCATTTAGTCTTTTAGAATGGAGTTCTGATAGCACGGATTCATCTCCCCATACAGCGATCAGATCCAGTACCTCCCATTCGGTCCATGCTGGAGCTCTTTTGCGATTCTGGGACTCCATGGTCACCTGTGCTGATCAGCTTGCCACGGTGGCAAAACAGGAAATGAAATTCAAAAGTTCACAGGGCTTTTCCTGTCTACCTGGCCAGTGCATCTGAGTTGAGAATGCCGTCCAGAGCAGTCACAATGGAGCACTTTGGGATAGCTCCCGGAGGCCAATACTGTCAAATTGCGTCCACACTACCCCAAATTCAACCCAGCAGGGTCGATTTCAGCACTAATCCCCTCGTCAGGGAGGAGTACAGAAATCAATTTTAAGAGCCCTTTAAGTCGACAAAAATGGCTTCGTCATGTGGACGGGTGCAGGGTTAAATCGATCTAACACTGCTAAATTCGACCTAAACTCGTACTGTAGACCAGGGCTGAGTGAACCAAGATATACAGTTAGGTGACAGGCCTTGGTGTTGAAATATTGACCTGATGGGCACCAGAGCAGAGCATGATGAGCTGCATAACCAAATGAAGTTATTGTGATAAAAAGGAAGTTGACTATTCCATTTATAATGGAGAAACAGGTTTATTTGGGGTTTTGAATTTTGTGTGGGTGAGTGAAACACAAGTTTTTGGAGACTTCTGGAAAATGGTGAAAGGAACCCCCACACTTATGTCCCCTACAATCATATCTTTATCTCAGTCTTTTAACTAAAAAAATATTAATTATTGAGTGCTGACAGTATTTTAGCATTATTAATAAATATGTATCTATGATAATTTTTTGTAATGGCTTGTCAGAAATAGTTTTAGGCTGGGAAATTCAGTGGGAGTTGGGTGTTTAACTTCCTTAGGCTCTTTCAAAATCCCAGTCTTAAATTCCGCTTTCAACTGTAATTTCTCCTTTGCCTCAGTAAGCGACAGAAATTGTCTTGCTTCATAGCTGAACATCTGCAGTACCTTTGGTACAGATTTATTTACTAACAGCATGTCCTTGAAAGACAATTGGTCAACAGATTGCTCAGGCTCTAAACAAAAAGCGTCTCAAAGTTTTGGATTGCACAAAGAGTCTTGAGAAAGTTCCTCTTGGGCATATACGTATATTTTGTATTGCTGTCCTGCCAGTAAAGTTTTGATGTGTTTCTTTGATCTCAAGTGATGTTGCTAAGGCCCTTTGTCTCATGGTTTTTATGCATCACCTAGGCAACAGCTCTACTGTGCAGTGGGAAAATCTGTTTGCATAAATTAATTTGATTATATATCTGATATTGACACATTGCTACATAAGATTGCCTATAACTCTTATGCATTCACAAGGGGATGCATAAAGCAGTATTACAAACATTATCCACTAGGTAAGACAAATATTTCCTTTTCAGTAATTGTGCATTTCTAAACACAATACCCTGGGCCCAATTCAGTCAGTAGCAAAAAGGTATGACACTTTGATACTTATAATGTAATCTTTATTTCCCAGTGCCATATTGCAGCACTTTCCAGCCTTACATTGTTCATACTTGGTCACGTCCCATTTTGACTGTTCCAATTCCCACTTTTACGGTCCCCCTAAAGCCCTACTTTCTCAGCTTTTAAGCGTCCAAAGTTCACGGGCTAAATCGCTTTCCTACTCAAGGAAATGAAAACTTCCCACTCTCATCCCCAGTCACTTTCAGTGGCCTTCTGGCCAGCTCTAAATCCTGTTCAGAATTGCCTGTCTTCCAAACTTTCCTAGGATATCTTCACCCTCCCGTGCTAATACACATATACACATTTTCATTATCATGACAGTAATCAAAAGTAGGCTACAATTCAGCAACTCAGAATTTCCACCTCATTTGAGCACTATAGACCAAATGACCACTATATTTCATTTCTATCATTTTGAGTGGGGATATTGGAATAAAAAAATCTCATCAGAGCCAAATATTGAGTGATGTGTCTCTGAGGTGGATTCCACCCACGTGCCTCTGGACAAAGACACTGTCTTCTGGGCAGCAGTTCTCAGGGTGCACAAAACAGTGACAAGTCAAGATTTTTTAGACCTCTTGAATCTGAGTTTCAGAGGTGATGAAGACCTTGGGGGCAAAACAATTCCAATTGTTACATATATTTAGAAATAGCTGATAGAGTGAAAACCCAACCCCACTGAATTTAGTAGCAAAGCTCTCACTGGTGATCCATGTGATCTTGCACAGAGCACCAATTACTTCACTAGAGCTCCATGTGGTCACTACAAGGCAACTTTAGAGCCCTGTAGACAAACCTTCCTAGGCTTTAAGTTTTAGCTATATAAACCTTTTGTGACAGATATGGCAATATCCTGCAATATCCTGGACAAATTTCATTCAATTAAGTTAAACCTTATTGAATTAAGTTTAAATCTCATTGTATTACAAATGCAAATGTGTTTGTATTATTTTGGGATTGTATGTAATGTCTAAGGGAGGGGGAGAACATGACTTACATAAATTCTGGTGTTATGAGCTTCAAAGGACTACTTGAACCATTGCACCTCCTTAAGGTATGCAAGGACTCAGCTTTTTGAAGCTTTGCCCTGAGGATGGAACCTTTGTCTGCTGGTCACCTGTTACAAGAGGACATGATCAGAGGTCCAAACTGTATAAAGGAGTGACTTGAACATTCATGGGGATGTTTATTTATAACTAACTGCTGTTATGAACCCATGGGTGGGATTTGAGGGACTGACTCCTACCAAAGCCCTTGTTGGAATTGGGGTGATCTCTGGTAAGCTTATTAGCATGCGTGTATGTTCTTTTATTGTTTTGAATATGTTTTTTTTCTGTAATGCTTTTGCCTTAAGAATAAATCTGCTGGCTTAGAAAGAGCTGTGTGGTAACTTGTTACATTGTTTATAGCCTCTGAGAAGCCAAAGCAGGCCAGCCGAGATAGTCTGAGGAATTCAAAGTATAGAAAGGGAATGGAGCAGTCTGAGCTTGGAAATACCCCAGTCAAGAGGGAGAGAGACGTATGATGACTGAAGAGCCAGAAGCCTAGAGTGGGTGCCCTTGCTGGACCCCAGAGGGAGAATACTGTTGCAGTTGCCCTGAACTGGGACACCTTTGACAAGGAATGTTTATATAATGGAATCTGTTAAATGCTTATTCACTGAAATTCTAATTGTACAGCAGAATTCTCTCAGATTTCTATAGATTATGGTGATATATTACAATTTATTCTTTGGCACAGTAAGTCTCTTCCACCTACAGGTTCTTTTGGGGTGTCCTTTGCATTCAATCTTCTGTTGCCATTTTTGGTTGGTTATTTCTTCCCTTACATTCTTTCAAGGTATCCTATAACAGATTAGTGACTTAAAGAAAAATGTGGATGTGATCAATATAAAAAGCATGATATATATCCAGTCATGATAGATATAGAGTCAATCTTATCACAGGGCTTTATTGGATTCCAAAAGAGAAGTAAATATGAATGTAGAGATTTTTACCTGTTTCCAACACCTTATGTTCATCAGTCATTCTTTGCTTCCTATTGTTCATCCTTACACAATAGGAAAGGAATCCACTGGGATAACCATGGAATTCCAAACTATATTTAGGTTACAAAAGCAGCAAAACATAATGATGAACATCACAGGCTGAAGGAACAATGCCTTTAGAAACAAGCACGTAGATTTCCTTTGATTCTGGAAGGAGCTCTTTGAAATAAACTGTGTGGTAAATTATTTAGCCTCATTTTTTTGGAGGTTCAGATGGCTAATGTTCCAGATGTGAGAGAACAGGAAGTGCTATCATTTCCTCAGTGTATGTAACTTACAGACATTTTTCACTATAGCTTTGATATAGTAATATGAAAATAAAACAACTATTGACCTGATTCCATTAAAACAATTCTTTTTCCTTATAGAAATACATTATGCCATGAATGTAGCTTGTGCTGCTATTGCTTCTGATATTGGGTTCTCAGAGATGTGTATCGTGTACTTTCACTCTTTAAATTGATGAGGTAGGAGAAGTGAGCCTTTCATAGAGACATCATTTGCCCAAAATGTTCATTGAACATTGAAATTAAACAGGTATTAATAAAAACAAGCAAAAACCAAAGCATTTTAAACAGTCTGATTATAAATCTATTCCTCTGTCAACTGGTCTACTTTTATTCTTTAGACTTTTGCCATCTCATAATTTTACTAGTTCTCCAGTCACCATAGTGTCTTCCAGGGTAGGTAAAACCTGAATTTCTAATGCAGAAACAAATAATTAATTTTTTCTGGCTTCCAGAATAAAAAATAGCAATCCCATACTTCGTTCCCGATCATCTTTAATTTGCATTATCTCTTTAAAGCTATTACCTACTACTAGAGCACTCTATTTGGCCTTAATAGATCTACACTCCAGGGCAAATGTTAATCTACTTCATAGACAAACTGTTTTGAATGGTTTTTAGACAAAAGGCAACTGTCAATGTCCCAAACAAAACAACCAAAGCTACTGGCAAGGCTCACAGGAAAGGGACTCATCCAATTTTGATGAGACTAGAATCTGATTTACCATTATTAATATTTTATTGTTTAATTTAACCTGCTTCACTGTTTACTGCAATTTTGGTCAGTGTGGAAGGGTAGTAAATAGTAGCAAGACACTGCTGTTTGTGGTTCCAATGAATTTTGGAAATCTGAAGCTAATGAATATTTGGCCAGAACTCACACCATATAAATTTAAAATTTACCTTCCAAATCAGCAGGTTTTGATTAGATTATTATATGAAGTAAACAACTCCAGCAACCAATGAGTCTCCATTTTCGCAATAGTCAGAGTGCTGGAATAAGAAATATACAGTGTCATGCCCCAGTATATTTTTTGGGGCACTGGCCATCTTTTGGTTCACTGTTTATACAGTGCCTAGCACAATGGGTCCTAGTCCATGACTGGGCTCCAAAGTGCTACTGCAGTACAAATAAATAATTAATAATTTAATTTAATTAATAAAACATGGAGAGGATGAAGTACAGATGAGTGATTTTTGCTCTGATTTATGGAAGGGGGCAACAAAACAAGATATATCCATAAAATACAAAGGACTCTGAGTCACACTGGTGTAAATCAGGAGTAACTTCATTGGGAGTTACTCTCAGTTCAGTGTATCTGAAAGCTGAATTTGGTCACCAAAGGTCTGCTTTTGAGAACTGTCTGAAAAACAGGAACCTTTATAGTCCATAATCCTGAAAACACCTTGTCTCATTCCAAGGAAATTAATAGCTCCTTTCAACTCCCACTTCTTGGCTGTGCTAATCCATTGTTTTTTAGCCAGGTAACAGCTGTGAAAAGAGGAATACTTTCCAATCACAAATATAAAAGTGTCCCTAGCATGCAGACATTTTATCAGAGATCACTCATTGGGAACAATTCATTCTGTTTTATTTATTAAAAATTCAACGTTCTGTACACAATTCATACCTCGTCACTAAATCAGTAAAGGCCGTTGACTTAAACAAAACTTTATGGCAAGGATAAAGGACAAAAAGGCTTACTGGGAGTTATATGGCTTCAGAGCATGAATTAATGGATTTCACAGAATTAGGTTCCAATGTACTCAGCTTGATCCCAGTCCTGCTGTCAGTGAAATCAGTAGCAAAACACCCAACAACTTCATTGGTGCAGGATTAAGTCCTTTGCTTCTAGCACATTCTCTTGGAAATTCCCTGTCCTAACACATTAAGACATGTTTTATTACATTGCAGAGGGAAATAAACCAGCAACAATGAGTCAGTGCTCTACACGCCTAATCACTTACTTGTTATGAAATATGGCAATATGTAAAGCCCAGTGCAATAAGATATAAGAATCTTTAGAAGCGTTTACATGCTTCTAGGTTATAAGCACTGGAAAAGGAAACTATTGGTAATAATTATTTCATTTTCACTGAACTTGTAAATTTAATATCAAATGAGATTTAACACTACACCTCTACCCCGATATAACGTGACCCGATATAACACAAATTCGGATATAACGCGGTAAGCAATGCTCCAGGGGGGCGGGGCTGCGCATTCCGGCAGATCAAAGCAAGTTCGATATAACGCAGTTTCACCTATAACGCGGTAAGATTTTTTGGCTCCCGAGGACAGCGTTATTTCGGGGTAGAGGTGTACTTTTAAAAAAGGCAATAACAATTAAAAGCCAATTAGCTTTTGAATGTCTTGCCCGATGATCTTTTTTGTTCCAATGCAACTAAGAGTAGTCTTTAATGTAGAATGTTGGTAAGCTCCAGGTTATGCTAAACTCTCCACCTACTTTTAGTCAGATAAGAAAAAAAAAATCTATGGGGAGGTCAGAATTTAAGTGATTATCAGTAAATAAAGCACTTGAGTCTCGACCCCTTTGCACTGGTTTTACACTGGTGTAACTTTAAGTTACACCATCTTAAATCTAGTGCATCAGAAGGGAGATTGTGTCCCGAGGTGCCTTCCTAGATCGAAAAGATATAGGACAGGGATCATCATTATTTTTTGTCAAGGTCCAAATTTCTTGGTGAAGGTATAGTCAAGGTCCAGATTCCAAAATAATAGGAAAAAAAACAAATAATGATACTAATAAGTAAATAAAAAGATTTCACGGTCCATTCAAAACCATCTGGCAATCTGGATTTGGCCTGTGGTCTGCATACACAGATCTAGAAGCTGTGTGGTCACAGAAGCCACCATAAGGTGTCACTGGCAAATGAAAAACCAATTTTGGTGTTAAAGTTTACTTTGAGCTAAGTCTCTAAAAGAAGACGGGATAGGAAATCGGCAGATATTTTGGTTCTGCTCAGGCATGTAGATTCGTAGACTCAGAGATTTTTAAGGCCAGAAGTGACCTGATGGTGTGGCCTGACACCCTGCCACACACAGGCTAATGAACCTTACCAAATAAACTTTACAAGCCCATGAAGTCTGCTTGAGCGATAGTATCTCTTTTAGAAAGATATCCAATTTTGATTTAAAGACTGCAAGTGATGGAGAATCCATCACATTCCTAGGTAAACTGTCCCAATAATTAATTACCCTCACTGTTAAAAGTAGTTCTGATTGACGAAGTATTTTTAAATCAATTAAATAAATGACGAATTACAAAGACAAACAAATTAATATAAAGTTCACTGAAAAATACCCAGCAGTTTAATTATGGAGGGAAAAAGTAAAAGCTAGATTGTTAAAAACCCACCTTCAGATTCCCCCACTCCAAAAAGAAGAGAGAGAATGACTACAGCCTGATCATTACTCCCGCTCTTTTGTACTGCTCCAGCAGCACAAAGGGGTCAGAATGTTGCTCTAATAGTGTACTCCACCAGGTGGAGAGAGCTGTACCTCACTCTATGCTGACCCATCACATGGCATAGAGACATCATGGGGATCGAATGAGGTATAGCTGTACTGTGTTGAGCTCTGACGATCCCCTGACCAAACCACCCCTTAAGGAGCTATTACAAGCAGGCTGAACTTATGGATGCTTTAAGATAGACTGGGGGCCAAACCAGTTTCCAGAATCACTGGGCTCAGGAGAGTACAAAGTTGGTTTTAATCCATCTTTGCTCCTGCTCTGCTCCCCACCTCAGTAGAATTGTGGCACAACTGAGGATCTGGCCCCAGGTGTGATCAATGAAGGGATAGGTACATGTGCTGTGGGATTCCTAAAATGCACATGACAAACACATTTTGCTCCTAAGTTTCACAGTGTCTTCTGAACACTTTATTTTTTAAATTAATCATGCACTGTTTTGTTCTTCTAGCAGGTTTCAGATATTCCCATCCTGAACTTCTTTGTGGAGTGGGTCAGGAGACAGTGTCACAGGAACCATGAGAGAATTCCTGGAAGAGATAGAAGAAAGGAGTTAAGTGTCCAGTTTGCTAACAGTCATGTATGCTCCAGCAGCCAGCTCTAATTGCACTTTAAAAAAACCCTCAGGTAATTATGTGGTTCCCATTACCATAGTATCTGAGCACCTCACAGTCTTTAATATATTTATCCTCCCAACATAGCTGTGAGGCAGGAAAAGACTATTATTTCCATTTTACAGATGGGGGACTGAGGCACAGAGAGACTAAAGCCCAGATCCTCAAAGGTATTTAGGCACCTAACTCCTATTGGGGTTAGCCACCCTAATTCCCTTTAAACTAGATTCAAAGAGGGCAGGTGACAAAAGCCTATAGGTTAGCATAAAAAGGGGGCTAGGTGTGGGGAAGATATGGAAAATGACAATAGAGCCATAGGAGCAACAAGAGGGAAATCAGTAGGGGAATCTGCTCAGCATCTTAAATGTCTGTACATAAATGTAAGGAGTATGGGGAATAAACAGGAAGTATTAATACATAAGCTAAATTCTGACTTAATTGGCATCACAAAGGCTTGGTTGGATAAATCTTATGGCTGGAATATTAGTATAGGGGGTTATAGCTTATTCAGGAAGGTCAGGCAGGGAAAAAGGGGAGGTGTTGCATTATACATCAAGAATATACACTCTTGTTCTGAGGTTCAGAGGTGTCACATCTCTCAGTAAAGATAAAAGGGGAAAAATAGGGATGACATCATGGTAGGGGTCTACATAGACCACCAAATCGGGAAGAGGAGGTGAATGAAGCATTTCTAGAACAATAAATATCCAGAACACAAGACCTGGTAACAATGGGAGGTTTTAACTACCCAGAGATCTATTGGAAAAGTAATATGGCAAAACATAGAATTTCCAAATGTGTTTGAAATGTATTGGGGACAACTTTTTGTTCCCAATGGTGGAGGAAGTAACCTGGGGCACAACCAGTTTAGACTTGATTCTGACAACAGGGAGCAATTAGTTGGGAATCTGAAGCTGAAAGCAATTTGAGTGAAAGTGATCATGAAATGCTAGAACTAGATTTCATGATTCTAAGGAAAGGAAATAGTGATAGCAGCAGAACAAGGACAATGGGATTTCAAAAAAGAAAATTTTAATGAACTCAGAAAACTGGTAGGTAAGGTCCCCTGAGAAAAAAATCTCAGGCATAAAGGAGTTCAGGAGAGCTGGCAGTTGCTCAAGGACACAATATTAAGTGCACAACTGCCAACTATACTGATGCAAAGGAAAGATAGGAGGAGGCCAATATGGCTCCATCAGGAGCTCTTTAATGAACTGAAAATTAAAAAGGAATTCTACAAAAGTGGAAACTTGGACAAATTGCTAAGAAGGAGTACAAAAGAATAGCACACACTTGTAGGGACAAAATCAGAGAGACTAAGGTAGAAAATGAGTTACACCTAGCAAGGGACATAAAAGGTAATAAGAAGAGTTTTTTTTAAATACAACAAGAGCAAGAGAAAGACAAAGGAACATGTAGTTCCTCTACTTATCAGGGAAGGAGAGCTAATCACTGACAACATCAAGAAAGCAAAGGTGTCTAGTGCCTATTTTGCTTCAGTCTTCATTAAAAAGGTAAATAGTGACCAGATACTCAACACAACTAACATTAACAAGGGGGAAGGAACACAAGCCAAAAGAGCGACAAACCGGTTAAAAATATTTAGATGTATTCAAGTTGGCAGTAGCTCGCTGTAGCAATCTTGGAACCCGTCAGTCTATGGGGATGAGGCGGACTAGCCTAGTGGCCGGAGTGAGCATCAGGCTTACTGGCTGGACTCAGAGCCATAGTCAGTCACAGGAGTCAGGGTCAAAACCAGAGGTTAGGGGCAGGGGGGTCACTTCAGAGCCAGGGGGGTTGAGCCAGAATCCATAGTCAGGGCCAAAGCTAGGGGTAAGGGACTAGAGCAAGCAAGGTATCAGGCAAGGAAGGGCTCAAGGCAGGGACAGGACAGAGGCAAGGCTGGGTGGAAGGCAGGACCAGCAGGAACAAGGTAATGTCGGAGCAGGCACAGTGGTGGGCATGAGCGTTGAGAAGCCAGTGATCTGCTGCTGTTGCTGGCTTAAGAGCCAGCCTGCTGGCCTTGGTAACCAAGCAGGTTGCGTGGCTAATGAGCCAGCCACTGCAGGTCAGCTGTACTGATGAAACTGCCTAGGGACTAAATCTGCTGCAGGCCCTGATGCCTGACAGAGCCGAGAGTAAAATCTTCGTGAACTCATGGGGGATGGGTTGCAGTATTACTCCTATTAATCAGTGAAACAATATATGTTAGTGTGCTGTGAATGCATTTTTAGGCACTAATTCTACAGATAGGTCTGCACATGCTTAACTATATGCGGGTGAATAGTTCCAGTTTCCTTCATTGGGATGAATACTATGGATATGGTTAAACATATGATTAAACATTTGCAAAATCACGTTCATAGTTGCTGTTTTATTGACATTTTTTGTAGAATTCTTAAAACACTTCAGTTTCACAACGTTATGTCGTGTATGATTGTGATTAATTGTTTTATTGATTTTCATAAAGAAACAGATAATGAAAAGTACAAAAAGGTAAATGAATCACAGCTTGTATGTGTTTCTGAATGCTGTATGCTTCACAGGATCTCCAGTAGATTTATGCAGCTAGGTAATTTTATGCCTTGTCAAAGTTACAAGACGAGCCAATGCTACGTAGACAAAACATATTAGGGTGGGAGTAACAGCAATAAAATAGGAGAAGACATACATGAATAGGGAGAGGAGGGAAGCAAGGGACCAGAGGGGAGGGAAAAAGAGGAAGGAGTAAATGGAATGGAGGTCTGGCATCCTTTGAGCCCTCTCAAAATTTTGTATCCAAATGTATAGGTTACGTTTACTCTGATCTTATTTTTCAATCATACTTGTATTTTGTCAATTATTGATCAATAATTAATCATTCTTGTAATAGCTGCTAAAATATAAATTATATGTTTAAAATAGTCAAAGACAACTCAGTTGTGTGGGATGCCCCCTTTACTCCTCAACCAGTAGAGCAAGGAACATCTTCTGCATTTGATTTAATTTGCTGAATTTTGCTTTAGGCTATGTTTACACTGGCACTTTTGTCTGTATGACTTACGTTGCTCAGGGGTGTGAAAAAAACCACACCCTTGAGCGACATAAGTTACACTGACCTGAACACCAGCGTGGACAGCGCTATGTCCGCAGGAGACGCTCTCCCACTGACATAGCTACAGCCGCTTGTTGGGGGTGGTTTAATTATGCTGGTGGGAGAGCTCTCTCCCATCGGCTTAGAGCAGCCACACAGGAGATCTTACATTGGTACAGCTGTGCTCCTGTAAGGTCTCTAGTATGAACATAGCCTTAGTTTCTCATTTCACAATGAGAAGCTTATACATACCAAATGTGAGTATAGTGCACACAAGCAACTCATTGATTAATACGTTTAATGTAGGCAGATTTATCAGCTTCCATTTGCATGGCAGAATTTTGAACATTTTGTTTCAGAGATGTCTTCCAGTATATATTCCTGCTCAAGTTCCAGTTGGGCTGGACTCTTCCATCAACCTTTTTCTGTTTCTAGAACAAAACCATAAAAAACAAACAAAAACTTCCCCTGGAGGAGGGGAAAAAGGAAGGTATAGGTGGAATGGATGTCTGACATTCTCTGAGCCATCTGAACATGAAAAGGTTTAGCTGTCTCCCAAGAGAACACTGTGTTTACGCCGAGATATTAACAGAATCTAAAACCCATTTCTGGTACTCATGTGGGTGTCCTTAAATAGGCTATTCTGAAACAACAGGGTGCACAGCTAGGTGGGGAAGAATTCGGGATCAGCAAAGCTATATACCTATAAAACACATAGAACTTGGGTGAAATATTCTTTAAACAGAGTAACCCAAATATTTACAGTAAAAACACTGAACTGGTACTGTAAAATCAGAGTAAGTATGCAAACAAGTAAGATGAATGCTAGATAAATATGTCCTTTTCAGATGGGCATGGTAGTCATGGGCAACGGCTATTTAGAACACAATGCTGCAACTGTTATAATGACTTTCCAGACTCACTTGAATCCAGAGCAAAAACAAAATTAAAACCGCCTCATTGTAGCACGAAGATTAGTCTCCTGAAACCAAAGCAAAATTCATTTTAAGAAGACAATAAGGAAAATCTTGCTCACTTAAAATCTGAGAATATGGTTTGTGATTTCCAGTGAAGAATGGCCATAATTGGAATAGAAGAACCAAAACATCAGTGTCAGAAACCGAATGTGTAAACATGAAAGGGAAGATCTTTGTGTACAGAAATTGGTACTGTAGCTGAGAGATAAGGGCTCATCTCTTCTCATTGAAGTCAATAGCAGAACTCTCCTTGACTTTAATAGTGCAGTATCACTCCTAAATTAAAAAAAGACAAAATATGCAGTCGAGTCAATCATGTTTGAACGTCCAGTTCTCTCGGCTGGTGATACATGCCTCCTGCAAACA
This sequence comes from Malaclemys terrapin pileata, assembly GCF_027887155.1. Classification (NCBI taxonomy): domain Eukaryota; kingdom Metazoa; phylum Chordata; order Testudines; family Emydidae; genus Malaclemys; species Malaclemys terrapin. The sequence continues at coordinate 47,257,486 of NC_071505.1, forward strand.
AGAGATTTATATGTGAATGTATAAATTAGCTTATTTGTTTTCTTAGTATATAGTTTGTATGTCTCCCATATTCTGAGACACTATATTCAAAGAGTATTGGCCATACCAGTTATACAAATGAAGCAGCCAGGCAGCATAGCACTTCAGTGTAAGTTTCAACCATTGCCTGAGCATTAAGTAGGCAGTACAGCTGGAGAAGCTCAGGGCAAATGTTGAAGGTTAAAGATAACATAACCCCATCTGCAATCACTTTCAGTATCTTCTGGAGGTGCAGATCTAAGGACTTGATCAATGTGAAGCTAAAATTGCTGGGATCTGGGACTGTCTGAGCTTCTAACATGTGGCTCTACCTTGCAGACATGAGGATTCAATGCTTTCTGATTGGTAACACTAAAGTTTGCTACTTAATTCTGAATGTTCCAACCAACACCTTAAAGGAAATAACACATTTTAAAGAAAAAAAAAAAACAGAGAGAGCTTTTCAAAATGGAGGTGCTCCACACCCTGCCAGCAGCCCTTTCCTCCCTTGCCTTCTAAAGCGTCACCTCTTTCTCCAAAGCAGCAGCCAGCTCCAGCCCCTTGCAGCCTCTTGCAGCTGTGCACAGCAAGAAGAATGGAACTGGAGTGTCTCTGTTGCAGGGAGCTGCATGGGATAAAATCTAAGTCTATGGAGATATCCCATCTCCTAGAACTGGAAGGGACCTTGAAAGGTCATTGAGTTCAGCCCCCTGCCTTCACTAGCAGGACCAAGTACTGATTTTGCCCCAGATCCCCAAGTGGCCCCCTCAAGGATTGAACTCACAACCCTGGGTTTAGCAGGCCAATGCTCAAGCCACTGAGCTATCCCTCCCTCCCCCCATAGAGAATAGAGAGGTCAGTCTCTGAGGAGAAGCAAGGAGCGAAGTAGTCCTGATGGGAGGAAGGAAAGGGGACAGGAAGGGGAAACAGCTTTGAGTGGGATAGAGAAGGAAGCAAAAGCAGTAATGAGGAGGAAGGGATGGGGAATCCTATAGGGATAGGGAAAGCCTTGAGGCAGAAGGGGATTCCGGGAACAACACTTTTTAAAGGATGGTTTTTTCCAGTGACCTCAGACAATGTTAAAGGCCACAGGAGGTACTTTTACATACTGCACACATTTTAGGTTATTTTCTATTTGGGAATTCTCTGGTCTTCCTCACCACAGTATCTGAGGTCATCACCAGCTTTAACGTAACACTCCTATGAGGCAGGGAAATATCCCAGAGGGGGAATGGAGGCACAGAGAGATTAAGAGACTTGCCATATGTCACACAAGTTTCCAGCAGAGCAAGGAACTGGACCCTGATCTCCTTAACCCCAGTCTAGTGCCTTAACTAATCATAGAATCATAGAATATCAGGGTTGGAAGGGACCTCAGGAGGTCATCTAGTTCAACCCCCTGCTCAAAGCAGGACCAATTCCCAACTAAATCATCCCAGCCAGGGCTTTGTCAAGCCTGACCTTAAAAACCTCTAAGGAAGGAGATTCCACCACCTCCCTAGGTAACCCATTCCAATGCTTCACCACTCTCCTAGTGAAAAAGTTTTTCCTAATATCCAACCTAAACCTCCCCAACTGCAACTTGAGACCATTACTCCTTGTTCTGTCATCTGGTACCACTGAGAACACTCTAGATCCATCCTCTCTGGAACCCCCTTTCAGGTAGTTGAAAGCAGCTATCAAATCCCCCCTCTTTCTTCTCTTCTGCAGACTAAACAATCCCAGTTCCCTCAGCTTCTCCTCATAAGTCATGTGCTCCAGCCCCCTAATCATTTTTCTTGCCCTCTGCTGGACTCTTTCCAATTTTTCCACATCCTTCTTGTAGTGTAGGGCCCCAAACTGGACACAGTACTCCAGATGAGGCCTCAACAATGTTGAATAGAGGGGAATGATCACGTCCCTCGATCTGCTAGCAATGTCTCTACTTATACAGCCCAAAATAGAATAGAATAGAATAGAATAGAATATCAGGGTTGGAAGGGACCTCAGGAGGTCATCTACTCCAACCCCCTGCTCAAAGCTCCAACCACCCTGCTCAAAGGTTCCCAACTAAATCATCAATTCCCAACTAAATCATCCCAGCCAGGGCTTTGTCAAGCCTGACCTTAAAAACCTCTAAGGAAGGAGATTCCACCACCTCCCTAGGTAACCCATTCCAATGCTTCACCACCCTCCTAGTGAAAAAGTTTTTCCTAATATCCAACCTACACCTCCCCCACTGCAACTTGATACCATTACTCCTTGTTCTGTCATCTGATACCGCTGAGAATAGCTTGTCCTTCCTTACCCCTTTTTCTTCTAAGGTAGAAATAATCTAAAATTCACCAGAATGCAGACATGACCTTCTGGCAGCCCTCAACCCCAAGTGTATTTAGAGAATTATCCCTGGCAAATGTCTTCCCACTATGATTCCCCCCTCCAATTTGCTGAATAAGGCCTTCATTATTTTAGTTCCAGTCCTTCACTACATCAAATGAATCCAATATCTGCATTGTAAATATTGATGCTTACAAAAAAGCTCATAAAGAGTAGGGAGGATTGAATGGCAAACTCAGTGAAATTGAATGTTGATCCCATCATGCAGAGGCATATAAATCCATTCCGCTTAAGGGACTCTTGTTTACATTGCTGGAATGTATAACTTGGAGCCTTTTCAAATAAAATTGTTTTGGAAGACTTCTTTTTCCTCTTCACTTCTTTCAAGAGCAAAGCTTGCTTGGCTGTCACAAATAAACACATATTTTACAGAGAACAATTTATAACAGATTTATTCTAATCTTATTTATAGAAGTTTTACATTGGTATTGACTTTAGTGGAGTCACTGCCGATTTACATCATTGTCAGTGAGATCAAAATCAGGCCTTGAATAACTACAGTATATTATGAGATTTACTAAAAGGGAAAAAAGATCAAAGCATCTGTGATTTTACTTTAATATCTACACAACACTAGATGTTCATATTTAAAGTGAACATTTCATTAAGTAAAACATCTATGCAAGCAACAACAGAAAAAAGCCAGTCATCTCTTTCAGAAGATCACTTTTTAATAGTGGGGCTCATCTAACAAGGGCCTTGTTCTACATGGTTTGTGCATCCAAAACTGTCTTTATTGTTAGGCTGCTCAAATTTATGCTGGACACCAAATTGGTACTGGCTGGTCCCATGATCAGATAAGCATAAAAGAGGTTTATAGCCACCTTTGCTCCCCAAATCAGGTATTGTGCTGAGTGCCATTGAGCCAGACTAGAAGATCTAGCCCCTGGTCTTCAGCTCTACTGCTTTCCAAACACTTCTCCTCCCTTGAATAATTTCACCCTCATTATACTAGTTTATATTATTCCACACTGAATCATTTCCTGCCCATTTTCCTTTCTAGGTCCCTGTGCTCACAGCACACCCAGTCTAGTATCATCTGCAAATTCAATTAGCATTCTGTTTACCTGTTATTCCAGATTATTATAAGTATGACCACAGTGAACAGAGTTTAAAGGGTAATATTTTTACAAAATGTTATTTTGAATGGGATGCTCATTCCAGTCAAAGCCTGTACTGTTGACGTTACATTTGTTTCTTTGTATCCAAAGTAGAAAAATTAAACACACCCAGCACCTTTTGCCTGTTTGACCTATTTCATGTCATTACAGTCTCATTCTCATTTCTGGGATTTCCTCTTCACTTTTGCAGTAATAATCCCCTGTGCTGAATCAACAGTTTGTTTTTCAGGAATAGTTACTTTATTCTTTTGAACAAACCACAGAATGTTATTTGTAAATCTGTACTAAATTTCAGTTCGGGAGGAGCTGGGTTGTTTATAGTTAATTGAAGTTGCTAAGCTCTTCCTGCATCTGATTCAAATATAAATAAAAAATGTGTGCTTTGTAAGGAGTCCAGATAGGAATCCCTTCTGTAATATCAAGCCACAGCCATGACTCATTCTCAATGAAAAGCTTAGCAATAACATCGATGTCTTTAAAGAATATGGGGAAAAAAATCTGTGTAAATGAATATTAACCTTCCAATTCTCAGCCACATTAAGAGCTGCTTTCAAGTGAAGGTCTATCCCCTCTGCCAAGCGAATAAAATTGATTTGCTATGGACATGAACGATTTGAAAGTACATATTATCTGGGGTTTAACAGAAATACAGTGATGATTGCAGCATCTATGTGTTATACAATCCGAGGATCAATGGCAGACACTGATTGTATAACAAACACTGCAGAACAAAGATGCAAAATAGGCAATACAGAACTACAGGGAAGGGTAAGAATTTGAAGACTGGCCAGGCTCTAACGTTGATAGACATTAGTGAAAAATTCTATTGGTCTTATTATGCTTAAAAAATGAACTAAGCTCTATCACAGGCACTGTGCCTTCTAAACTATTTATGTGATCCCTTCCCATGGCAATGTTATTTATTGAGTCAATTCATCTTCTCTTCCTGTGGCAAATTCACCTTCCCCGAGTTTAGATTTCCCCACCCATGCTTATTAATTGTTTTAATGTGTGCTCTCACTGTTGGAATTACACAAAATGTTGCAGTGCTATGCAACATTCCACTACAGGAGGCATTGCTGTCAGGGGCACCCTAACCTCTGGATGGCTATGAAGAGCCAGCAAATTTATTTGGGCCAGATGATGAGCAGCACAGTTCACTGAATGATTTTTCTCTTAGGTCAGTTCCTTCTAAATGGGCTGGTGTTGTGTCTACCTTGCTACTTGGTATTTGTATAGGACTGTATCTAGTAGTAGTCGTAATTACATGGTATTTCTATGACATGCACCACAGTTGGGTAGTTCGCTGGGTATTCTGTGATGATCACTTGTACAACACACACTGCATTGGCAGCTGATGTTTTTGAACCTCTCTACCTCTGGAGAAGACTGCAGTGATTGTGTACGTATTGACTGCTTCACATAGTTGCATTTACCAGGGGAAGTAGAAGGAGAAGGTATTTCCCAACTTTTTATTGTCTTGTTGACGTCTTCCTCGGCATGGTAGCAGGGCTAATGTATTTTCCTCTTGCTCGCACATGGTGTTTTGTATGTGTTCCCATTACTGCTGTATCAGTTAATGCATATATGTATGTAGTGACTGTGTCTGGAAGCTTCATGGTCAGAGAGCCATAAAGCCTTAGAGATAAGGCCAGAATGGAACCACCAGATCATCAAGTCTGACCTCCTCCATATCACACGCCTCCAACACCATCCTGCACTGGCACACTAAACCCAACAACTAGGGTGACCAGATAGCAAGTGTAAAAATCGGGATAGGTAATAGGTGCCTATATAAGAAAAAGCCCTATAAAATCAGGACATCTGGTCACCCTACCAACAACTGAAATCAGACTAAAGTATTACAGCCCGCAGGAGACTATTATGTGCCACAGGCAGAGACTAAGAGAGACTCAATTCTTTAGTACCTAATATATTTATCACACTTGCAAGGATGCACCTGTCCTTAAGGCACTTTTAAGAATATTATCCCTGCTACTTGAATGGCTTGGTCCCAAAGGGACAAGTTTAGAATATCAAAAGCAATTGCTTAAACTTATTTTAAATCTCTCGTAGGCCAATTTTCTATGACTTACAAAGGAGAGCATGCATTAGCTAAAATCTAAAATATGGCTACTTGATGTCTCACTAGAGCGTGGAGACTTAATCAAGAGAACCTTCGGTTATTTATGTTAAAAACCAGGAGGAGAAATCTTTGAAATGAAATTCCACCACTTCTCATCCACTTAACCCTCGATTGTGTGGAGAGTCCTTTCCACATGGTTGGTCCAGGTCTCTGTTACACTAGGGATTCTGCAGTTTCTTTGTGGGTTCAGTGGTGCATGAGTCTGTAACTGAATGCTGGTTTCAGTCTGGGTTTGTGTAAGTATTTCAGCTTTCTGTTGTGTGTAAAATCAGTGAGGGTGAACTCACCACACCAACATCTGCCTACAAAGTTCCTTCCTCCTTTTATATCTAACATTACTTTTAATGTCACCCTCTCTTTCTCTTTCTAGTTACTATGTGGGGCCTGCAATAAATCAGAAGGACCTTAAATCAGAAGGGCAGTGTTCTCTGGGTTTGATCTTGAACTATAACTGTGGGACTAGTTATTTGAAAATGCATTTGTACTGTGGCTTCTTCTCTATTCTTATGATGCACCATTGCCCACTAGCCTAGCAGAAAGTCTGTCCACAAATCATTGTCATAGGTTCACAGGTGCTGCAGCCTGGATACTGATATTTGATGGTTCTCCCCCTGTCCAGGTTTACTTGGACCACTCCAATTCAAGCCATTCTGTGACTTTCTCAGTACCCTCCCTTTGCCTATATGTGGTAGTAGAATGCTCCACTTGCCTCCACCCTCTGCCTTCTGTATTCTGGGCTTGAATCTCTTGAGTGGTTGTTTCAGACTGAACTTATTTTTAATGCAATTTTTTGTCCCTTGCAACAGCTTGCAGGCTTTTACATCCACTAAGCAAAGGAAATAATTTGGAGTAGACTATGACCATGTATCTCCCATTTTATATATTTTTCTGTCGTAATAGAACAATTACATTAACTTGAGCAAAGCTGAGTACTACCATTAGCAATGCAGGCTGTTACAATAATTGGAGAGAGAAATTCAAATATAAAAATTAGGCAAAAAATATTTTTTAACAACCCAGCCTTCATCATAATAATCTGTTTGCTCTTAATTTCATCTGCTGCCAGCCAATTTGTCTTCTGATTTTTTTTTTAGCATCTTCAGGGTAAAGGTGCAATTATTAAACTCCATCAAGAAATACCATCCATGTACTGCAATGTGTCAATGTAAAGCATTAACATCTCAGTGCCTATTCAGGAGATTAGTGTTTTAAAGAACCAAACCTCTGCCTGCAGCTCTAGAGTCAACTGGGAATATTATGTACCTGATTACCCCAGCTTCACATCATTTGCTTCTGCCTCATTTTATTAAGCTCTTATTTTTGAACAACTTGAAAGTCTCAATGGGACAAAATATAAGGTCTTCTTTTTTTACTCAGCCTCTACTCAGAAAACTCTCCATGGAATTGTCTTCATTGTGAATAAAGATTTCTAATTTGGCAGTATAAATGTATGTCGAATTTGTTCTTCCATATTTGGGCCTAACCCAGAGTCCACTGAAGTCAATGGAAAGACTTCCATTGACTTCAGTGGGATTTGAATCCAGTCTTCAGATTGCAGTGTTTTCCTTGCAGTAAAAGAAGGTAAAAAGTTTGTGTAGCAGGAGTCGGGATATCTTTTCAGTCATTCAGTCACATTTTGTTGTACCTGTTAATTGACTTCATAAATAACCATAAGTAATCATAAGAACGTAAGAATGGCCATCCTAGATCAGACCAATGGTCCATCTAGCCCATTATCCTGTTTTACAACAATGGCTGGTGCCAGATTCTTCAGAAGGAATGAAAAGAACAGGGCAATTATCGAGTGATCCATCCCCTGTTGTCCAGTCCCAGCTTCTGGAAGTCACATAAGAACATAAGAACGGACGTACTGGGTCAGACCAAAGGTCCCATCTAGCCCAGTATCCTGTCTACTGACAGTGGCCAATGCCAGGTGCCCCAGAGGGAGTGAACCTAACAGGTAATGATCAAGTGATCTCTCTCCTGCTATCCATCTCCACCCTCTGACAAACAGAGGTTAGGGACACCATTCCTTACCCATCCTGGCTAATAGCCATTAATGGACTTAACCTCCATGAATTTATCCAGTTCCCTTTTAAAAGCTGTTATAGTCCTAGCCTTCACAACCTCCTCAGGCAAGGAGTTCCACAAGTTGACTGTGCGCTGTGTGAAGAAGAACTTCCTTTTATTTGTTTTAAACCTGCTGCCCATTAATTTCATTTGGTGGCCCTTAGTTCTTGTATTATGGGAATAAGTAAATAACTTTTCTTTATCTACTTTCTCCACATCACTCATGATTTTATATACCTCTATCATATCCCCCCTTAGTCTCCTCTTTTCCAAGCTGAAAAGTCCTAGCCTCATTAATTTCTCCTCATATGGGACCCATTCCAAATCTCTAATCATTTTAGTTGCCCTTCTCTGAACCTTTTCTAGTGCCAATATATCTTTTTTGAGATGAGGAGACCACATCCGTACGCAGTATTCAAGATGTGGGCATACCATCGATTTATATAAGGGCAATAAGATATTCTCTGTCTTATTTTCTAACCCCTTTTTAATGATTCTTAACATCCTGTTTGCTTTTTTGACTGCCTCTGCACACTGCGTGGATGTCTTCAGAGAACTATCCACGATGACTCCAAGATCTTTTTCCTGATTCATTGTAGCTAAATTAGCCCCCATCATATTGTATGTATAGCTGGGGTTATTTTTTCCAATGTGCATTACTTTACATTTATCCACATTAAATTTCATTTGCCATTTTGTTGCCCAATCACTTAGATTTGTGAGATCTTTTTGAAGTTCTTCACAGTCTGCTTTGGTCTTAACTAGCTTGAGCAGTTTAGTATCGTCTGCAAACTTTGCCACCTCACTTTTTACCCCTTTCTCCAGATCATTTATGAATAAGTTGAATAGGATTGGACCTAGGACTGACCCTTGGGGAACACCACTAGTTACCCCTCTCCATTCTGAGAATTTACCATTTATTCTTACCCTTTGTTCCCTGTCTTTTAACCAGTTCTCAATCCATGAAAGGACATTCCCTTTTATCCCATGACAATTTAATTTATTTAAGAGCCTTTGGTGAGGGACCTTGTCAAAGGCTTTCTGAAAATCTAAGTATACTATGTCCACTGGATTCCCCCTTGTCCACATGTTTGTTGACCCCTTCAAAGAACTCTAATAGATTAGTAAGACACAATTTCCCTTTACAGAAACCATGTTGACTTTTGCCCAACAATTTATATTTTTCTATGTGTCTGACAATTTTATTCTTTACTATTGTTTCAACTAATTTGCCCGGTACTGATGTTAGACTTACCGGTCTGTAATTGCCGGGATCACCTCTAGAGCCCTTTCTAGAGCCTTAGGGGCCCCCAGAGCACGGAGTTGCATCCTTGACCATCTTGGCTAATAGCCATTGATGGACCTATCCTCCATGAACTTATCTAATTCTTTTTTGAACCCAGTTATACTTCTGGCCTTCGCAAGATCCCCTGCATTTGTTATAACTGTATATGAATTTACAGTAATAACAAGTGCAAAATTAAGATAGATCATTAAATATCAGGCAAAATGGGTGCAACCCCTCCCCCCCAATAAATTCAGCAAGAAATCCACAGGAGCTCTGCTCTTGCTGCCATTTAATTAACACACCAACCTGCACTTTTTTTACCCCTCTGCAATCCCTTCACTTAGGTGGAATTGAAACATCACAGAATTTGACTCATTGCTTTCTCTAGATGGAAGAAAATAGAAAGTAAGGGACAGAAAAGGATGCTCCGATCCTAGCCTAATCTTCTTGTCTGTCAAAATATCTGAACATTTTGGCAATGATTTGACCTAAATACTGACACTGTTAAAAAATGTTCTTCCCATTTCCCTAAAATCAAATCAAAATATTGAGTGATTTATAGGTTTTTACTATAACACATTTTTCTTGATAATGTTTTGCTGAAAGCACATCTTCAGGCATATTATCCAATAGCTTAATGGACAAAGACTAAACAAAGTTGATATTTTAAATTTGTTCCCTGTCTGAGTAATGCTCTAATTGTAGAAAGAGGTAATCTTAGGGTTCTGGCCAGGATGCTATTTTGAACTGAAGTGAACAGCAAGCAAATACTTGTGGCCAAGAACCCAGCTTTGTATATGATGATTGTGGAAGCAGCTTGACCTTGTAAAACGAATAAGGCTGGTTTAAAGGTTTGTGCCCTTATTTATAACAGAGTCTTAAATCCTCCTACAGATTGTACAGTTTTATCTTTATTCTGATCTTTGTGTTTTTGCCAATAGTTGGACTTAGAAAGCTGTGCTCGCAACTATTTATAACTACTACCATTTTCAAGTGATACTCAAAGAAGCAAGAGGATAAGTTCAGACCCTTAGAATTACAAAGAACTTTAATCTGAAGTCAGTGGAGCTTCATCAGGAATTAACTTTACCTGAAGTATTTAATATTTCTGGCCTAACTTTCAAGAGATCAGGATGCTGGAAGTCTTTTTTATTGTGATCACCTATTTTAGATTCTGTATTATCTTGCGTTGGTCTTTCTCATGAAGCTACATTCTGTTTCAGGGCTTTGTTTACCAACTGTTTACTAAATGTTCTACAAGTTACTATTGGAACTTTGTCACTCTCCATCCCGTGGCTACATTATTATATGATAATATTTTGTCCAAAAGAATGAAAAATGTAGCTAACACATTGGTCAGTGGTAATTTTACCATTCAGGGCTCTTAGAGGGTGCACACTTCACAATTGCAACAACCTAGCTCAATTAAAAAATAGTAGCTGTATCAGTGGGATACAACACTGTAGGGGCATATCTCCTGTGTGGTAGATGGAGGTATTCTGTCTTGAAGAATCCCAGAAGGGTTGCACTGAATATTATGGAGAACAGTTACTTCAGTGAAGAGCTTGAAGCCAATGTCTGAGCAGATTATCATAGCAAGATTTACTGCTACCTATAATAAATTATGCATAGCTGCTATTATGCACCAACCAAAGCAAGAAAAGAAGAAGAGAAGGATGGATTTTACCAACAGCTGAATAGCATTGTAGAAAGAGTTCCCTATCATGATATGATTTTGATAATGGGAAATATGAATGCAAAGGTGGGTAGCGGATATGGTAGGCAAATGAATAGAGCTGGACCACACTGTACTGGGGCAGCAAACGACATTGAGGAAAAGTTAAGAACTTGCTGTGAGATGTACAATCTGATTATTGGTGATACTTGGTTTCCTCACAAAGATATTCATGAAGTTACTTGAAGTTCACCAGTGTGTCAAACCAAAGACCAGATTCACCATATTATCAGTAAAAGGCACAGAAGGTCACTGTTGGATGTTAGAGTCTATAGAAATGCTGTGTGTGGCAGTGGTCATGAACTACTAATCGGGAAGTTTAAGATTAAGTTAAGGTCCATGAAAAAGATGGGTGCAACTGGAGCCAAATTTCATCTTGGTAAGTTAAAGGATAGCTCTGTGATGGAGGCATACAAGGTGATTCTTGGCAGGCATTTCAGGCCATTAATTTTCAATAATGAAGAAATCTCAATACAGACTATCTGGGAAATATTCAAAGAATAATACAAAATACTGCAGAGAAAGTTATTGGAAGGCATAAGCAACCAAGAAAAAGCTGGACAAGCAATGAAACAAGAACTTTACAAGAAAAGTGTAAACAAGCCAGGACTGCTGGGAAAGCTGAAAAAGTAAAAGTATGGCACAAAGCAGTGAAGAGATCACAAAGACTGGCCAAAAAAAAGTTCTGGATAGAAGAGGTTGAACAACTAGATGAGGCATCAAGATAACAAGATATTAAAACAATATACAAAAAGGTTAAGTTGTATGGCACATTCAGAATAACAATGTAAGCAGCAAGAAAGGCTACAGATGAACCAACAACAAATGCCAAAGAAGGGCTGGAAGTATGAAAGGAGCATTTTGACAAAATGCTGGAACCTGTAGTTTATCCAAATGCAACCATTCTAATCATGCTAGATGGACAGGGCAGCTTGTAAGGAAAGAATGAGGTATCACCACTGAACCACCATCAGAAGAAGAAATAGAAAGAGTGGTGAAGCAGTTAAAATGGGAAAGCTGCAGGAATAGACGATATATAACAGTTGAGCTGCAAAAAGTTGGCAAGGTAAGTGCTATCATAGCATTAGGAAAGTTATATAAGAAGATATGGGAGCAAGAGGAGGTACAAGATGATTGGCTAAAGGCAACAGCTGAACCAATCTTGAAGAAACGAGATTTTGCCAATCTGAATAATTAGAGAGGTGTAGGGTATTATCAGTACTGGGAAAAAATCATGATGAAAGTAATTGTCAACAGATTTAGAGGAAGTAGTGGGTGAGGAAAAGTGCGGCTCCAGACCAGGTCAAAGTTGCACTGATCAGATATTCACCTCCAACAGTTGACAGAAAAAAGCAAGAATCAGGATTAAATATGTTTGCTGTTTTCATCAACTTCATGAAGGCATTTGATTCAGTTTGGAGGGAAGCATTATGGAAAGTAATAAAATCCTATGGAGTTCCAGATAGGACAATAGCAATTATAAAAGTTATTTACAAAGACTCCTGGAGTGCCGTAAAAATTGGTGGAAAATTAAGCAACTGGTTCAAGTCAAAATTTGGTGTAAGACAAGGGGGTATGGAATCACCATTGCTTTTCATCATGTTTTTAAATTGGACTTTAAGAATAGTAGATTGAGTTAGAGAGTGTGACATTGGGTCATCTAAAGTTAAACTCTTTAGCTCATGCAGATGGCATTGTACAAATGGCAGACGAGCTTGAATTAATGATGATACTCTTCGTGATCTTGGAAAATTGGTGTAGTCATGTTGAACTTACAATAAATGTCAAGAAGACAAAGTGGTTGCATCTTTGAAAAGGGACAACAGATAAAGTGTTGAAATGCAACAATGGTGAAGTTGTAGAAGAAGTAAAATCTTATGCGTACATAGGAAGATTGATGATTCCATCAAGGATGAGGTTTAAAAGAGCTGTACTTTAGCTACAAGTGTTGCACAGAAATTGATGAAATTATCACCTTTGTCCAGCTTGTCCGCATACGTCCCTCCACAAACGCAAGTTGACACCACACCATTCTGTTTTGTTGTGAGCATGTTCTTTCCATTTCTGGCTAAAGAGTTTTGTCATGGGATCAGCTCAGAGCATTTTCAGTCTGCCCAGCAGTCGCTTGTGGTCTCTGATGATCCAGTCACTGATGCGGGTTGTTCACCAATTGTCTTGCCTGAGGACTACATGACCCGCCCATCTCCGCTTTGCGTCGTACATTGCCTGCACTACATTGGTCACCTCTGTACGCCTTCTGATATCCTCATTCAGTATATGACCATGGAGCAATATCTTTCACATTCGCCTTTCCATTGCTATCTGAGTGACAGTGAATTTTTCTTCCTCCACTTTTGTCATTGACCAGCTTTCCACTCCATATATCATTGCTGGCAGAACAGTGGAGTTAAACAGTTCTTTCCTTTTCTTCATGCGCAGTTCATCATCAATTAGAAGCATCTTTATTTTGTTGAAACTTGCCCACCCTGCCTTTCTCCTCCTCCTGCATTCCCCTTCGAATGAGTTGTCTCTGTTCAGCTGCTGACCCAAATAAATATATTTGTCGACCTCCTTGATTATTTCACGTTTACAGTGATGATTCCTGATGCACAATGCTATTCCGCATCCACTTAGTCTTTGATGTGTTCACTTCCAACCCAATATCATGCAAAAGTGTTTGCAGTTGCTGCAATTTGTTCTCCAGTTCTGTTATGTCCTTTGCCAATATTACACAGTCATCAGCAAAGAGAAGATGCATTAACTGTTTCCGCAAATTCTGATTCCTTCTTCCCAGTTCAATTTCTTGAACAGCAACTCCAGTACTGCTGCAGTGAGATTGTGTCGCCTTGTCTGACTCCTCTATGTATAGTATTAAAGTACAGGACATTGAATAATGTTATCTCTGTTGAACTATTGCAGTTAATTTCTTCCAGAAAGTCAATGTACCTCGGGTCGATTCCGATTTTGTTGAGCGCATTGAGTACAGCATTAATCTCCACCAAGTCCAATGCCTTTTTGTAGTCAACAAATGCAATATACAATGGTACTTTGTATTCTTTGCATTTTGCCATGAGCTGTCGAACTGAGTGGATGTGGTCAATTGTCGAATGAAATTATGGGTTGATTAAAAACATTATGTTTGGTGCCAAAGTGAAAATTTATCAAACCAGTGTACTAACAGTATTCCTCTATGGTCTGGAAACAGCTGTATCAAATAAAATTGACATCAGAAGGCCGGAAGCAGTAGAGATGAGAGTTCTTCAGAAGACAGCAGATATAAAGTGGAATTAATTTAAGACAAATTAAGAAGTTAGAAGGAGAGTAGGATGCAAAGTCAGGGTATGGATTAGCTACAATTGAAAGATTACAATGGTGGGGACACTCTAGAAGACAAACAGATTGCCAAAGAAAATAATGCAAACAGAAAGAAGGTCAGTCAGACCTAGACGCTGACCACAAACTGGATGGTGGGACAGTGTTTGCTGCAACATGTCCAGGCTGGGTTTAATGGAGGAACAATCCCTGGACAAGTCATGGAATAAATGGTGATGCTGCATTGCTCCCCATATCTGTAAAGATGCTTTGGGATGAGAAGACGGAAAAGAAGAAAAAGAAGATGTATCGGTCCAAAAAAGTCCTTGACTGTCCTCAGACTCTATCATCTCTTTTCTTGTTATGGTAATCAGAATATTACAGACCAGAAAATTATTATGAACTCTAGTAACTTCTAAGTAAGATAAAATGTGGCAAAACTTTTTTCTTTCAGCTTTAGCATTAACAAAAAGTCTACTATTTGGATTCTTGGCTCATTCTGTATACGAGTATTAGGGTATCTGAAATCACCTTAAAGTATAGATCCAAATCCATACAAGACAGATGGCTGTTTGCTTTTCCTGAGGTCCCACATTTAAAGTTATTTTTAATAGTTGCGTTACTATGTGTAATCACATCATCCAAGTTTTCAGGATTAAGTCTATGGCATAAGACTTCAGAAAGAAAACTCATTCACTGTCATTGGTTTCAGTAACAAAACCAGCAATATTCCATGATAGCGTGTTTATCTGCTAATGAAACGCAACATATAATTGAATTTAGAACCCTGATAAGTAGACCCATCTAGCCAACTTGACAAAACAGAAGGAAAAATGTTAACGTGTTTTGCCTACTCAAAAGTTCCTGATTTATTGTTTCTGACATTGTAGGAAGACTCCAACTCCTTGTTTTGTATTGTAAAATATGACAAACATTTAGATGCATAGGGCCATAATGATAGCTGATGTAGATCAACAGAAATGAATGGAGCTATGCAGATTTACACTTGGTGGGGATCTGCCCCATAATCTGTCCTCTGCCTTAATTCTGACAAAATGTTCTTAGAGACCATTATCCCTGTTTAACTAAGTATCATCCTCAAGCACCATAGCTGTCAGCCGACCCAGATGAGAGGGGTCTAGCCTAGTGGCTGGAGTGGGCAGCAGGCCTATTGGCCAGAGTCAGAGCTGTAGTCAGTTGCCAAAGCTAGGGGTCAAAACTGAAGATCAGGAACTGGATACTAGAGCCAGGTGGTCGAGCCAGAGTTTGTAGTCAGGATCCAAAGCCAGAGGTCAGGAACGTGAGTGAGCAGGATATCAGGGAACGAGGAGCTCAAGGCAGGAAACAAACAGAGGCAAGGCTGGGAACAAGGTACTGCAGGAGCAGGCACAGTGGTGGGCATGAGCATTGAGAATCCAACGAGCTGTTGCTGTTGCTGGCTTAAGAGCCAGCCTGCTGGCCTCGGCAGCCAAGCTGGTTGCGTGGCTAATCAGGCAGCTGTTGCAGGCCATCTGTACCGATGAGACTAGCTCTGCTGCAGGCCCTGATTCCTGGTAATAGTAGAATAATCATCCTTTTAAATATGAATATTCCCAATATTTGCCCCGCCCAGTTTTTATCCCATATACTCTGCATACATCTGAAATGCCAACCGACAGACCTGGAAGCCCACAATTAGGGGAAAACCATTCACAAAAATAAAACAGTGAAGCTAATTAACCATTGGAACAATTTACCCAGAGATGTGGTCAATTCTTTATCACTTGGAAGTCTTTAAATCAAGGCTCGCCTTTCTGAAACATATGCCCAGTTCAACCACAAATTGATGGATTCAATGTGGGAATTATGGATGAAATGCTATGGCCAGTGTTATACAGGAGGTCAGGCTAGGTTATCATGGTGGTTCTTTCTGGCCTTAACACCTCTGAAACACCTGAGTCTTTCCGACAGAGTAAATGCTCCTCGTTAAAGAGATGAGTAAAACCTTTTCTTTCAAAGATATCCTGGTAAATAACTTGTTCAAATTATAAGTTTAGTTCCTTTTACATTGAAGTTTATTCCTAATAATTCTGTTATTTAGCTTAGTAACTGGTTGGAAAGGCATTTTTATTATACAGGGTAGGTGCTGATTGCTTAGTGGCAGCATTACAAGCATTCCTCACAGGAACTAAATAACAAGAACTAGCTTTCTCTAAACTTACTGACTTCATAGAATGGTCCATATTAGAGCGATAGTAAAGAGGCTTCAAATTATGTACAACTGCAGACACTTCTGTGGTGACTTGGGTATCTAAGGCCATGTCTACACTACTACTTATGTTGGCAAAACTTATGTCACCCAGGGATGTGAAAAAAACACACCCCTGTGCGACATATGTTTCGCGGGCATAAATGGTATCATGCACAGTGCTTTGTTGGCAGGAAAGCATCTCCCATCGACATGGCTATTGCCGTCCTTTCGGGGTGGTTTAATTATGTCAATATGAGAGCTCTCTCCTGCTGTAAGGTCTCCAATGTAGACATAGCCTAAGTTAAAAGTCCATTTGAAAACCATAACATTTTCTGCCTTTGAGGGGAATACTTTTATGAGTGTCTTCTCCACTTCAATACATTTCCCTTTAATCTCTGAGTCTAAGTTAATTGAACATGACTTTTACAATCACTGTCTGGAGTTCCTCTCCTCCAGTTCCATCTTAGACCCTCTTCTATTTGACTTCTGCCCCTTGCATTCATTTGAAAACACTCTTGCCAAAATCTCCAATGACTACTTCTTACCCAAACCTCAGAACAAGTAATCCATCCTCATCCTCCTTTACCTGTCAACTGTCTTTGTCACAGCTGATCATGCTCCTCTTCTTGAAATCTTTTCCTCACCTTGCCTTCTGTGACTCTGTCCTTCCCTGGTTGTCCTTCTATCTCGCTAATCACTCCTTTAGCGTGTCCTTCTGAGGATCCGTCTGTTCCCCCTCCATCCTTTTTGTGGGCGTTCCACAGACCTGTGTCATTGGTCCCCTTCTTTTCTTCTTACTCTGTGTCCTTCTGCCCAAACTAAAACCTTACTCGGTCTTTCTGATATCTCCTTGTGGATGTTTAGCTGTTGAGTTCAAGTTCAATGTGGCTAAAACATGGCTCTTAATCTTTCTTCCAAACAATCCCCACACCTCATTTCTTGATCACTGTGGCCAACAGCACCATTCTACCTGCCATTTCTCTCCACAGACTGCTCTTCCATTGTTATTACATTCACCACTGAATCTGGACTCTGTTCTGTCTCCCAGCAGAAATACTCTCTGGTAGACATCATGAAACAGCACGTTCATGAGAAGCATAATTAAAAGCATGGAAAACACTCTCAAGAAGCAGTTGCAACAGCATCAGTGAAAGGGTTCTGGGGAGGAAGGATATACTGTATAGCTGCAGAGGCGAATCAGACTTTGATTTCTAATAATAATTTGAATATACTGTGGTAACAGAGGCCCCTGCAGTTCCTCCCTCAAAGGGTGGGAGAACCTGACCATGAACAATTATCTACACTGGGTTCCAGCACAGGCCCCATTTCCTTACTACTTGCAAGGGGACCCTGCCCTTCGTCGGCCTTCTTAAGTCTCTCTGGATGAGGGATTGAAATGAAAGTCACAAACCACAATGCGTTTGAGGACATTCCCTCCCTGTGGCCCCTGGAAGGGGAGGAGTTGGTGAGTCTACAGGATGCCAATAATCTAGTGTCAGCATAGAGAGTTTTGGAAAATCTGGCTGGGCCTGTGAGTCAGGCACTGTCTGTCCCTCTTCCCCTGGGAGTCAGCTGTACTCTCCTCAGGATTGAGATGAAGGTCCTGGATGGGATTTCCCTCCGCTGCTTCAGGAGTCACTCCTGCAGTCTGCTTCTTAGGGCAATCCTGCTCATCCACCCCGACTATAGCTTCCTCACTTTTAAAAGCCTCCTTCATCATACATGATTGACAGGACCAGAAGGGTCTGGCACTTCCGCATCTGTGGGGATCTACACTCCCCATCACAACTGCCCATAGGTTCTAGTCCTGGATTTATATGTTTAATGCCCAATTACTGAAGTTTACTGTAAACTATTCTCTGAAGTCTCCAGTTTCCTAGATAACAGTGTATTAATGTAGATTAAATCAGTGTGAAAGCAGCCATTTCATCTTTTAATTCCTCTTGTGAATTACTCACAGGTTAGAAATTCTCCTCTACTTAGTCCGTGGATGTGTCCAGTTTCAAAATCTGGCTGCTTGTAGCCATCAAAATTGGCCTTCAGCCTTTTTTCCATAGCAGTTATGGCCAGTAAAATTGTTTTTAATGAGACTTCTTCAGAAAACGCTACAGCACCTGACTCCTCTGAGATTATTTCAGAGCACAAAGAAAATGCACAGCTGTTGTGCGAGTCTTGCTACTTACAGCTGCCTCCCGCTGTTCATTAGGCCTGGACTTCAGGCTCTCTCTGGATGGATTTCTTAGTAGGTTTTTATTTAGGTGTCATATCACCAATGAACTTCAAACAAAAAGAACATCCAAAAAAGAACTTCAGGCAAAGAAACCCAGCAGATCAGTGTTGAGAAAAGAGAAGACATTCCAAAACCTAGCTGCCACCAGGTTTCATGACCAGCTCCCAGGCAGAGATGCAAGCAGAATATGTGTGTGTTAAGTAGGGCCCCTTCCCTATAAAATAAATGTACAGAGTCCGAGTCTATGTTAACCAGTAACTGTTAACAATGTAACCAATGGAGTCAAGGGGCCAAAGTCAGTGGAGATATGTTGATTTACACCAGCTGAAGATGTGGCCCCATGTAGTTAAAATGGGTGTAAATTAGATCAGAATCAAGTTCATAACCTGTAACAAGAACCCTAATCCATGTTTATACCTATGCTCAGGGCCGGCTCCAAGCACCAGCTTGGCAAGCAGGTGCTTGGGGCGGCCACTTCGGAGAGGGGCGGCACGTCCAGCTGTTCGGCGGCAATTCGGCAGACGGTCCCTCACTCCCGCTCGGAAAGAAGGAGCTCTCGCCGAATTGCCGCCTCAGATCGCGATCGCAGCTTTCTTTCTTTTTTTTGGGCCGCTTGGGGCAGCAAAAACCCTGGAGCCAGCCCTACCTATGCTAATCATGGATTATATCTTTTTATGCCATTTTACAGGCATTTCCCATTATGAATGTAAAATTACATAGTTATATAATTCAAAAGAAAGTAAAAAAAACCTGTTATGGATGAGCGTTTTGTCTCCTGCTGAGCTCTACCAATTTCAATCAAATAAGGAGGGAAACCAGAGTTATTTTTAAATATTAACCATGTTTTAATCCTCATGCAAGTATGGGGAGTGAACATTTTCAAACAGCACAACTGGTCAAAAAAAGTGTGTCAATATTATTTAGTCTAGTAATGAATGGAGAGCAGTTTAAACACATCCCCCTATATTTTCTTTTGTGGGCACAGTTTCTTTCATGCTGCACTCACTTGGAAAGTATGGTCAGGGTTTCATCACCTGTGTTTAATAGTTGGTGAGATCTGAGCTGTATTTTTCTTCAGAGGGAAACATTTCTCAGAAGTCTTTACAATTGTCTTAACAATGTACTCTTTGTTTCAGTTTTAGTGTCCTTGCTCCAGCAGGACATATGTGCGTGAGTACACATGTGTATTTCTAAATTGCTCCTTGGCTGGTCTGATTCACTGTCACAGTGGAATGGTTTCAGAGCTTTCATAGCAGGGAGAGCTGAGCTTGGAACATTGAGTCTTAACTTTAACCACACATTTTTAGACACTCCCATGTGAGCATATGGGAAGATTTCTTTTCCCCTAAGGGAGATTGGGATTACTAGCCTTTTCATTACCATTTAAATATATAAAAAATACATGTCTCAAAAATTATATTAAGTGGCATTTCACAAATAAGATCTGTCTAGCTTAGGTACTCACAGTGCTAATTGCCATATTATCTTGACTCCAAAAATACCGCAATAAGATGAGCAAAAATTAATAAAAATACATGAAAATCTTCAGTCTATTTGATACTGGCAGGGCAAATAGATACAAAAATATGCAGAACTTTCCCTGCATTATATTTGTTTGCTGGCATTTTTAATGACATTCACGTTATTCACTCTTGAGTGTTGTCACTGACTAAAACATCAGTTCAGAGTAATCCTGTTATAAATTATATGTGTCTGACCCAAACAAGCCACTGTGGCTTGGAGTATGGCCCTGTCTTCATGTTCTTAAGTTCTAGCTGATATTTACATTCTCTGATTGTACCACAGGATCTGGCCATATTTCACAGTGGCACACTGACAGCTTGGAAACGGGGTGTAATCCTCTTATCTATTTGAATGCAAGGAAGGCTTTAATTTAAAATTTTCTATGTGTGGTATGAGCAGCTATTATTTTGCATACAGGTTTTTTTTAAATATATCTCCCAAGACAATTTCCCAAATATTTCTGAGTTTAAAAAAACGAATGAAATAGTCCTGCCTATCATTTAGCAATACATTTATTTTGCAAGGTGATTAGCATCTTCCATTCTCTGCTCTGCAGAGGGATACTAGAAAGGCACCAGGGCTGTCCAGCGACTGCTGAATGAAGCACAACAGTTTTTAAAAGTGATGCTTTTTAGTAGAGGCATTGTAAACAAGAGACTATGTTTTCTTTTCTGAAATACACTGCTAGCGTGACTTTAGGCATGGGTGCCAGCTACGTTGAAGATGATGTTTTCGTGACCTAGGTTCTTCAGAGAACGTCATAAATCATAAGCCATTTGTGATCAACTATTTGCTGTTTAAATGAGGGCAAATGGAAGACTAGTCCTATCCCTGAATGAGTCAGAGATTTCAACATCACTCACTGCCAGCAGGAGCCACAATTAAATGGCTTTGTTTTGTATTTCCTTTTAACTTTGTTGTAGCCACAGAGAATTTATTTTTGGGGGAAAGATGGTAAATGAAAATCTGAGAGATTCTCTTAATCTTTTCGGCAAGCATCCTTTAGCCTCAGATGATCCCCAGTTTTATTGGTGGGCCATCGCCAGCCCTCTGCTCCGCAGAGATTGGAATGTGCAGCAATATGAGGCAAACAGATGGTGTGGATCAGAGATTTTCCACTTTTCCACTCAGAAATTAGGAAGGATGGAAAAAATTAGAGCTAGACTCCAGAGGAGTGCTGCTTCATGTGTTCACTGCATGTACGTGTTCATACACTACATGAAGCAAACACTGTTCTGGGGCTTAGGAAACTGTATTACAGTTTTGAAATACTTCTTCACATCACTCCCTTTAAAGACATCTCATAAAGGATATATCATAAGGACATGTGGCATGTGAAACAGATGCACTTCTGTGGAGTATTACATTTTCCGTTCATTGCTCATCTTTAATCATGGTTTACAAACAACTGTGTCATATGAGAACATGACATTTATTAAAAAGATACTGCTTTGAGGATATATAGACTTCTGTTACTAGCCATGTCACGTGAATAAAGACCTTGAATTATGCATTCTAAACACACACAAACAGTTAAACGCAGACCTCCTGGGAAATGTTATTTCATTCAGAATTTGAATCCGAGAGTTGTTGGATTTTTTTGTATGTCAATACTCCTTTTTCTGTGATTATATGGGTGACAAGGCACATTGACAGCTTTGGGGGCATTGGGCTATATTCATGATTTTACTCTAGGTACCATATTGATTGCGGCAATCTAGAGTAATCTACAATATCAGCCCTGATCATTGTGAAGTCCACAATCTCCTCCACTGCCCCTTGTTCACTGTTCTGTACCCATTTACTAACGTCTCACTGTAAGCAAAAAGCTATTCCCTTAAAAGAGTTATTATGGTATAAGAACTAGAGAAGAGCATGAGCTGCAACTTTTGGATCCAGAACTTTTCCCAAGGTCCCAATGAATATTCAAGACCTGGCTCCATAGGCGCCGACTCTATAGGTGCTTCGGGGCTCAAGCACCCACTGAAAAAAAATATGGGGTGCTCAGCACCCCGAGGCCTGGATTAATCTCTGGTGGGCCCCGGTGCCCAGATTGTGGCCCGCCCCCTACTCCGCTTGCTGCTCTGCCCTGATGCTCCACCCCAGCTCAGCCTCTTCCCATGAGGCCCTGCCCGCTGCTCACATGAGGGGGAATGGGTCAGAGAGGAGCATCCACCAGCAAAAACAAAAGTCAGCACCTGTGCCTGGCCCATTATAAATATGGGGACTAGCATGAAGCTTGGACCTGGATCCAAACTTTCCAAAAGTTTTGGGAGTGTTCAGAGTAAGCAATTTGTGGTAATCTATTTGCTGTTTAAATGAAGGCAAATGGACGACTAGTCCTATCCCTGAATGAGTCAGGGATTTCAACATCACTCACTTGCTGAAAAGTACTGGAAATTGTTGGAACATGAAGCTTTCTACTGGTCATGTTTGTTTTGGGGAGCGAGGGGCTGTGAAGTGCTTTCTTTACCTTTAGGGATTTTTATAGTGTCAATTTATTGTAGTGTTTGAGCACTTAAATCAACTTCTTTCACCACCAGCTAGAAGCAGTTGCTCGAGAACAACACAAAGAGCTCCTTTTCCCCAAGCACTGAGGATAGAAGAGTCCCTCCTCAGGATTCCCACTCTAGGAAGCTTGGTAGCAAACTCAGAATCCAAGCTTGGGTCCCACCTTTCCCCCCCACACATACATGGCAGCACATTCTGCTACCACTTGATTGCCAGACTGGCCTGATGTATTTTCAACATTCCTTGTCATTCTCACTGATATTTTTACTATCTTTAGCTTTTGCTGTCATTTATAGCTGGGTGAATTCCTCCTTAGCTGCTACAGTTGTTCTGCTGGCTTGTTTAATAGATTCTGAGTAAGTTCCTGCATAAAAATGAAACTCTCTGCTCCAAAGGAAAAGGGAAATAAGGCTTTCTGTCTCTCTGTGACTCCCAGACCCCGAAACATGGCTAAGGAGAACCATTAGGAAAATCATGACTACTATAAACAGAGGTTTAAGCTTCTGAAGACCCATGCTAGCAAAAGTATAATAAGCTCTTCAGAACTGTGTTTGTTTGGGTTATGTTTAGCTGAAGTAATAACTATGTCTAATTCTTAAATGGGTTTTAAAGGTCAGACAGCTAAGATACTGTAACAAGGTTTTAAAGACAAGCAATTGTCCAAAAAGAGACCCCCAACATGGTGTAAGAATCTCAGTCATATTCTCTCTCCTTGGTACAAACACCAATTGCCTCATCTCATTCTCTTTCCTTCCCAGAGGAAATGAGAGAAGGCAATTACAGCTGCTTATCCTTAGAGGCAGAGCACCACTAAGTAAGAGGAAAAGTTCACTATGCAGGCTGAGTAGTCCTATCTTAAAAGAGAGAGAGAAGAAGATTGTTCTTTGGGTTTTTCTTGTTGCTAAAGGAAGGAGAGGAAAAAAGAGGGACTAATCTAAAGCTAGGGCCTGTCAGCCAACACTATCTAATTGTGTGTGCCAAGTATATTATGTGCAGAAGGCATTAAAAAGATAATATTGCTTTTCAAAGCAGCGTTGGCAGGTTACCCATATGAGAACTGGACAGTGGACAAGCCTCCAAGAGACAGCATAAATGATCAGCAGTAATTTGTGGGGGAATAAGAATCTGAAGTATGCACCCAGCAGAGCACCCCAGAAGTAGAATCAAATGGAACTCCTGGGCCAGAAACCCCTTTAAAACAGAAAGCTGCCCACTGCAACAAAAGGGGAAACTGACAGGCTCTCTATATTTTGGCTCTCAAAGAGTTTTCATCAGCAAAACAAAGCTTCCAACCCTAAATTTTCCCTATCAGACCACATATGATGTCTAAAGAGGGCCAGCTTTAATGAGCCACTTGCTTCTCCCACACCACCCTTCACCAATCACATTCCTCATGCGTTTAGCCTGCCTCCCAGAGATTCCCATCTCACCTGAGAAAGATGATCAAATCCATCCCCAGGTGTCTCCCATCAGGCTTGCTCACACCCACGCAAACCACACACAGAGAAAAGAGAAAAACACCCTTGGAGGAACAAAAAGAGAGTTAACCCACAATCAATTGAGAGAATGTGCTCCTACAAGTTCCCATATTAGCATTGCTGCCAGATGTTTCACATCAGCAGGCTATATCTAGGAGGAGGCCGGTGAACTCCCAGTTTAACTTATCTGAACCTGATGAAACTAAGATAAAGGAGATAGGACAAAAATGGAACAAAATCATCAAAAATAACTCGTCAGCAAGAAAAAACATATAAATCATCCATTGGTTATCTCCTCAAACTACTCATCCACCCATAGGAGCTAAATAAGCCTGGTAGCAGCCCTCTTGCTAGTGATAGACTAGAATAGATCTGTCACTGAACATGGATTTGGCCATAAAAAGCTATCTCCTGTGATACTGAGCCGGCTGATTCTGATCGTGGGAGGGACAATAAGCCTCAAGTCAAAGTGGACATTCCAGGATAGAAGTAAATATGAATATATTTGCATTTTGAGTTAGCCGGCAGTTCTAGACACTGCTGTTGAATTTGTACTTGTTCATTTTGTTTCTGTTTGACACGGTGGCTATTTTTCATGTCTGTGTATAGTAAACCAAGATTTTGTTACTAAGTACTTATTTAAAATTATTCATGGAGAAGAATAGCTTGAGCTGTAGCAAAGCTAAAGGTGCTTTTTAATCCAAAATTGGTACACAAATGCAGTTACATTTAACTAACTTAAATCAGGGGTGCGCACAGGAATTTAAATGTGATTGCTTTTGAAGGGGCACGTTACACACACCCAAATGAAAGGTTCACGGGACACCCTCTCCCCCAATTTCTCAGGATGCCTCTGGTGGGGATACCCCGCAGCAAAGAGGCAGTGGCTCCTCCTGGCAGCAGCAGCACTCTCCTTGTCCCTGCAGCCCCGGGAGGGAGGGGGCAGCTGGCTGCCAGCTGAACTCCTTCTCCCCTCAACCTGTACAGCCGCCGCTTCTCCTTCCCTGCTGCCGGAGTCCCAGTGCTGCTGCCTGCTTTGCAGACTGCCAGCCGAGGTGAAGGATTGAACCCCCTCCCACACTCCAACCCCCCCTGCCCCAGCCCAGATTCCCAGCTGACGCCCTCACCCCCTCCTGCACCCCAACCCCCTAGGGGGACCAGAGAGCAAGTTTGAAAAATCAGGACAGAGTATGGGGGGTAATAGGTGCCTATATAAGAAAAAGCCCCAAATATTGGGACTGTCCCTATAAAATCAGGACATCTGGTCACCCTACAACCCCCTGCCCCAGCCCGAATAAAATGAGCGAGTGAGGATGGGGGAGAGCAAGTGACAGAGGGAGGGGGATGGAGTGAACGGGGGGCAGAACCTCTGAGAAGGGGCAGGACAGGGGTAGGGCCTCGGGGAAGGGGGCGGCAAAGGTGTTTGGTTTTGTGCAATTAGAAAGTTGGCAACCCTATGAGGTGAGTCGGGGGGTGGAGGCAGAGACAATCTGTGGGACTCCAGCAGCAGGGAAGAAGCAGCAGCAGCTGTAGGACTGGGAGGAGAAGGAGCTCAGCTGGCAGCCTGCTGCTTCCTCCCTCCCCGGGCTGCATGTACACACAGAGCTTGGGGGGCGGGAGGGGCTGCACCCCTGCTTGCCCCCCTTTGTGAATGCCCATGCTTTAAACATAAGTCTTCAGAGCAGGGACTATGCCACCTTCTTTGTTTATATAGCACTCAGTAAACTGGGGACTATTGGAAATGAATATATAATTTAATAAACACTGATAACAGTAGCAGATTCAAAATTTACCATGCAAAAATGCAAAATAACCTTTACAAATACATCTTACCGGAGGAAAGGAAAAGAAAAAGAATCCCTAACCGTTTTCAACAGGGAAAAATATTCTTCATATTACTATGCCAACGACGTGAAAGTTAGGCTTACACCTGGTTATGAGGTCAGCAGCCTGCACATTGGCAGAAGAGTGCAAAAGCTGTGTAAAAATAATCCAGACACCATTGAACATGAAGTGTGCTTTCCAGTCCAGGAACAGTGTAGATGTGGAACAGTACACTTTCAAATGCCATATAGAAGACACATGTGCAAATCTCTAAAGTAAATGCATGCAATGCATTTCCTGTAGTAGGGTTTACATTTCCTGTTGGACCATAGCTTAAAGTATTGTGATAATGGGTTACATTTTGTGCAGCTTCTTATTTTCTTTAAACTACTTGTCATAAGAATGAATTGTGTTGTGCCATCCAGGAAAGGGTGTCAAACAGGCAGGCAGAAATGGGAGTCTGAACAGAAAGGGATAGATCAGAGGTGGTGCATTTGGGATTGATTGGTATAAAGACAGTAGCTGGAGCCATGTAACTAGTTGAGATTTCCTTGGTGTGAATTGTAGAGAGAGAAGAGGTGAGGACCAAACCCTGCAGAATTTGAACAGGTACTGGGAGGGGAAGGAATAAGAACACCCCAAAGAAGAAAAGATTTGAGAGGTCAGAAGAGATGCAGGGGAGCACAGGATCTCTGACCCCTATGAGGAAGACAGAAGGAAGGAGTGATTGACCAAATTGAAATTGGCAGATAAATCAAGATGAATGAGGATGGACAACAAGTCTGGTGACCTGGGTGACTTTGTTAAGGGCAGGGGAGCTCGGCGGTTTGAGCATTGGCCTGCTAAACCCAGGGTTGTGAGTTCAATCCTTGAGGGGGCCATTTAGGGAGCTGGGGTAAAAATCTGTGTGGGGATTGGTCCTTCTTTGAGCAGGGGGGTTGGACTAGATGACCTCCTGAGGTCCCTTCCAACCCTGGTATTCTATGATTCTAAGTTGAGTGG
This sequence comes from Malaclemys terrapin pileata, assembly GCF_027887155.1. Classification (NCBI taxonomy): domain Eukaryota; kingdom Metazoa; phylum Chordata; order Testudines; family Emydidae; genus Malaclemys; species Malaclemys terrapin. The sequence goes on from NC_071505.1 coordinate 47,284,351, forward strand.
AGTCTAGGTAGCAGAAGCCAGATTGGAGGGATTCCAGGAGAGAGTTAGGAGTCAGGCCACTGAGGCATCTGGTATAAATGATGGGTTCAAGGAATCTGAAAACAGAGGGAGTTGGAGCAGTAGCTGGAAATAGCAGTGGAGTCAAGCAGAGTTTTATTGCGCATAAGAGAGAAAATGACACATTTGAAAGTAGAGGGTGAAGAGCTGGATGAGAGAAGGGCGAAGGATGGGTTAAGAGAAGGAGGAAGGGAGGTCAGAAGCAGAACGGAAATGGGGTTGTGGTTGCAGGTGGAGGTAACTGTTGGTAATGGAGACAAGGAGAAATAATTCCAAGATAGATTCTGGGATTAAGGAGGAGGGGTTGTAGGGAAAGAAAAGAGGAGGAGCAAACAAGCGGGATGGAGAGAGAGGAAATGGTGGTAGCATATGGGATAGTGCATCAAATTTCTCTGAAGAAATTAGCAAGGTGCTGGCAGGTTGCAAGAGCAGGATTAATTTGAGGAGAATTAAAAGAAAAGAAGGCAGCACAGCTGAAGGAGGTGAGAACAAAGATGTCCTGGAGAAGGTCTGCATGGTCCCTCAATTTTGTCCAGGTGCATTCACGTGTGAAAGCTGAGGTGAAGAGGAATCAGATGTGAGGAATGAACCAGGGCAGGGGGAGAAGGAAGCAAAAGAGAAAAGTATGGAGGTTGGACTTGGAGGTGGCCCTGGCAGGATGCTGGTAAAGGAAAAGGTGGATGATTGGTTTGTGTGGAGCGAGCAGCAGAGACATTAATGGCATAGGATGCAGCAAAGGAGCATACTGACCATTCCAGTTCCCCTCTTTCATAATCTCAGAAATGTGGAATAGACCAGAGCAGTAGCAGGTTTCTGTCTCCTACACAGTACAGGCTGGATTCTTTATTCCTTGTGTACTCGAAACTCTAGTTGATTTAATTGTGAGTTTGGGATGTTCAAGGAATGCAGGATCTGGACATATTACTGGGAATTCAAATTTTGGCATGCCAATTTTTATAACAAAGTTTGCTTGAAGGAGAATTAGCCAAGGCACAACATGAATCCAGCCTAACAACCATAATTAAAATTTGAATGGTAATGCTTTCAATGTAATACCCTATATTGCAATGTTTCAGAAATGAAGTTTTAACAACAATATAAATAATAGGTTCCCACACGATAGGAAAGCATGCACAAAATGTGAGGAAAAAATAAAGAAAATACAAGTAGAGCTGACTGACTCAGTACTGAATTTGACATGGTCCAGAGGGCATAGGGCCAAATTCTTCCTTGGTGTAACTAAATAAACATCAATAGAATTATACCAGGGGAAAATTGGGTGCATTTCCTCTTATTATCATCAGTTATTATTAGTATTGTTGTGTTAGTGCCTAGAGCAGGGGTAGGCAACCTATGGCACGCGTGCCAAAGGCGGCATGAATGCTGATTTTCAGTGGCACTCACACTGCCTGGGTCCTGGCAGGTCCGGGGGGCTCTGCATTTTAATTTAATTTTAAATGAAGTTTCTTAAACATTTTAAAAACCTTATTTACTTTACATACAACAATAGTTTAGTTATATATTATAGACTTATAGAAAGATACCTTCTAAAAACGTTAAAATGTATTACTGGCACGCAAAACTTTAAATCAGAGTGAATAAATGAAGACTTGGCACACCCCTTCTGAAAGGTTGCCGACCCCTGGCCTAGAGGATCCAACCAAGGTCAGGTTCCCATTGCACTATGCACTGCACAAAAATATAGTGACAGTAAATGCCCCAGAGAGTTTTGCCATTGACTGCAAAGGCACAAGAATGGCATCCTAATTGATTTGCCCAAGGACCAGTCTGCAGTGGAGAATGGAATTGAATCCAGATCTACAAAGTCCTCAGATGCCTTAGCCACAAGATCATCCTTCCTCTCAAGTCCATCAATTTCTTCTTGTCAGGAAGGAAAATGACTGTGATATGGAAGAGAAAGAAAATATAAAGTGGAAGAAAAACTGAAGGCTTCTCAGAACTTTGAAAAGGATATGGAAGACCGAGGACCCCAGGATAAAACAAAATACAGTGGTGTAGCAGCAGTGTAGGCCGTATTAGGCAGAAATGATAATGGGCTTCCAGGCCTAAGCATGCATCAAACCTGTACATTTTCAGTCCAGTCTCTAGTGGCCCTGTGGCCACATTACAAAAATTACCATCACAATCAGTTCTAATTGGCATTCTTGTTAGAAGTCTCAGCAGGAAGGCCTGAGATTGAAGAAGCAATAGAAAATGAGCTTCTATCTGATTAGCTACTACTATCCCAGTGACTAACAGCTCAGAGTTGTGGCACATAAGCAGTACAGTATACAAGTACGTGCACTACTGCTGCCTGTTCTGTACTCCTGTGGATAAAGAAAGGAATTCAGTACCCAGTGATGCCAAGCAGGTACTTCTCTCAAGCACTAAATTAAATTTAAAAATCCAGGTCTGGCTTCTGCATTCAGTTGAGCTGTTCAACAAAACACACAACCACACAGAAATATCACTTGTATCTCCACAAAGAATCATAGCATCATAGAAGATTCGGGTTGGAAGAGACCTCAGGAGGTCATCTAGTCCAACCCCCTGCTCAAAGCAGGACCAATCCCAACTAAATCATCCCAGCCAGGGCTTTGTCAAGCCAGGCCTTAAAAATCTCTAAGGAAGGAGATTTCACCGCCTCCCTAGGTAACCCATTCCTGTGCTTCACCATCCTCCTAGTGAAATAGTTTTTCCTAATATCCAACCTAGACCTCCCCCACGGCAATTTGAGACCATTGCTCCTTGTTCTGTCATCTGCCACCACTGACAGCAGCCTAGATCCACCCTCTTTGGAACCCCCCTTCAAGTAGTTGAAGGCTGTTTCAAATCCTCCCTCACCCTTCTTTTCTGCAGACTAAATAAGCCCAGTTCCTTCAGCCTCTCCTCATAAGTCATGTGCTCCAGCCCCCTAATCATTTTTGTTGCCCTCCGCTGGACTCTTTCCAATTTTTCCACATCTTTCTTGTAGTGTGGGGCCCAAAACTGGACTCCAGATGAGGCCTCAACAATGCCAAATAGAGGGGAATAATCACGTCTCTCAATCTGCTGGCAATGTTCCTACTTATACAGCCCAAAATGCCTTCTTGGCAACAAGGGCACACTGTTGACTCATATCCAGCTTCTTGTCCACCATAACCCCTAGGTCCTTTTCTGCAGAACTGCTGCCTAGCTACTTGGTCCCTAATCTGTAGCAGTGCATGGGATTCTTCTGTCCTAAGAGCAGGACTCTGCACTTGTCCTTGTTGAACCTCATCAGATTTCTTTTGGCCCAATCCTCTAATTTGTCTAGGTCCCTCTGTATCCTATCCCTACCCCACAGCGTATCTACCACTCCTCACTCCTCCCAGTTTAATGTCATCTGCAAACTTGCTAAGGGTGCAGTCCACGCCATCCTCCAGATCATTAATAATCAACCTCTCCCCCCAGCTTAGTGTCATCCGCAAACTTGCCGAGGGTGCAATCCATCCCATCATCCAGATAATTAATTAAGATGTTGAACAAAACCGTCCCCAGAACCCACCCCTGGGCACTCTGCTTGACACCGGCTGCCAACTAGACATTGAGCCATTGTCACTATCCATTGAGTCAGACGATCTAGCCAGTTTTTATCCACCTTATAGTCTATTCATCCTATCCATACGTCTTTAGCTTGCTGGAAAGAATACTGTAGGAGACCGTAAAGTCAAGGTATATCACGTCCACTGCTTTCCCCATATCCACAGATCCAGTTATCTCATCATAGAAGGCAATCAGGTTGGACAGTTAAGAAGTTCATTATACTTCTTTTCTCTTGCACAAAACAGCAATCCTGAGTCAACAGAGCCAAAATATCACTCTACACGGCAGCGAAAACTCGTCTGTATTTTGAAAGCAAATAGAGCTTCAAGATTGAATAACAATGCTATATTCCCTTGTTCCTGTACGTGATAGTGTTACACAGACAGCCATTGTGTCATTGTTAAATGTGAATGGTGCCTCTAGCATAAGGATTATGCATATTATTCAGTGCAATTTCTCTCACATACCCATATTCATGAGCATCTGTTAGAGTATCCTTGATTCAATGAATTATATAAGTGAAATACTGGAAAGTATTGCCCCCTTGGTGGACTGCAACATTCAGAAAACGGTACTGAATCTATTTAGAAATACAGCCCTAAAAATAGATATCCAGAATTAGGAATGCATGCATCCACCCAGAGCACCAGAAATGTCTACACTTGTATTTTGCTGATAGGCATTAAAATATCGCTAACTATCTTTGTATCTGATTTTCCTAATCTATATTGGAAATATATGGATCATTCTTCCTCCAGCTCAGTTACCTTATCTTTTCTCCCTTTCCTTAAACAGATTCTGAAAGGACTTTGTTATGAGTCTGTTGTGGATGGTGAAGATTATGAGAGAGTTTGTTATTCCTTTATTACTCAGGTTTACAAATTGGGGGTTTTATTGTCTCTGTGGCTGCTTCTGGATCTCCAGATAATAGCAATGTCTCTAATGGGACTAATTACATGCTTAAAATTAGGCAATCGTCAAAATTTTCCTTTTTTTAAACTAGTTATAATGCCTATAGTGCATATGGACAACTACAGGACTGGCATATAGCATCAGCATGCATCCATACCAAGAGCTGTTAAAAAGGGGTTTTATTTAATATGTCCTACCACACTCACCTGTGTAGAAACATAAGATGGAAAAATATATGAGCTAGGAGTTATGGCAGTTTACACCTCAACAGCTGTCTCCTTCGTTTTCTTTGACCAAGAAATCTTCATATAGCAAAAGCAGTTTAAAGTTTTCTTTTACTTTTTTTTTACCAGTAGGCAAAATATTCCCAGTCCTTGTAATATTCCCCATTAGGTTCCCAATCTTGCAAAAATTTAAGTGGGTGCTTATTTTTGTTACTGGGAACTCCATCTAGTCACAGTGGAGTTATGCATCTGCTTAAGTGTTTGCAGGACCACAGCCTATGTGTATAGTGAGTACTTGCTCAAAGAGATAATATCTTACCTATGAGTAGAAAGGCTAAAAAAAGCCATTTTGACCTCATCTACATACAAATGACATGCCAAAAATTAGCTTAAAAAGTCATTTAGTAGACCTGTTAGACATTTTTAAACCCAAAACTTTCCCACTGGAAAATGGGATTCAATGTGAACATTTTTCATGGTAAAAATGTCATTGTTGGCATAATATAGCAAATTTCTAGACAACAAAATTCTTCATTTCAAATTTGAATTTTGTTTGTTTCAGTTTTCAAAACTGATTTTTTTTCAAAATTTCAAATTTTTGCATTCTCCTTTTTCCACTACTGAATGCAACAGACTGAACGATGGTGTCTGAGCTTTAGGGTTTTCCCCACTTTTTCTCACTCTGTAATTTTTCAAAATATTATACTATCTGTGAGGTAAAGTGGTATTACTAACCCCATTTACAGATGAGAAAATTGAAACAAAGTGACTTCTCCGAGGCCACATAACGCATCAGTGGCAGAGTCAGGACTAGCCCTTAGGACTTCCTAACTTTAGTTGCAGTTATGAGTTTTGAGCACTTTTGAAAAATCAGGCCTCACTGTCTCAAGATGACAGGTTTCAGAGTAGCAGCCGTGTTAGTCTGTATCCGCAAAAAGAATAGGAGTACTTGTGGCACCTTAGAGACTAACAAATTTATTAGAGCATAAGCTTTCGTGGACTATCCGAAGAAGTGGGCTGTAGTCCACGAAAGCTTATGCTCTAATAAATTTGTTAGTCTCTAAGGTGCCACAAGTACTCCTGTTCTTTTTGTCTCAAGATGAACACCCAGAAAATGAGGAACACACAATTATTGGTCACCTGTGAAAAGTTTAGTTTAAGGAACTCTCTGGCAGAGACAGGGATAGAATCCAGTCCTCCAGAGTGATATTCAACCACCTTGACTATAAGACTATCTTTTTTTTCCCTGCAATCCCCCTACCTCGTTCACTACACACCTGGAAAAAAATTGACAGGTGTCCTATTGATGACAGCTGCATTCATTATACAGCCCTGATCCTTCCCCTAAAACCCGTCCATCCTGTGCAGGATTTCAATGAAAAAAAATGTGTGATCATGTAAATAAAGACTGTATCCTAATTAGAGCTGGTTGAAAATTTTCTGACGAAACGTTTTTCCATTGGAAAATGTCGATTCATCAAATCAAAGTGTTATGCGGGAACATGTCGATTTTGACAAAATTTCATTAAAAAATCAAAATGAAACATTTGGATAAGGGTTTGACTTTAGTGGAATGAAATGTTTCAAATTTTTTTTGTTTTAAATAACTTTTCCTGGAGAAATATGCATTAGGCAGAAATGTTCAGTTTCAACCAAGTTCTGCGTAAACATAGGCAGAGTTCTGATGGAACCTAGCCCGGTTTGCTGCCGATTCACCTGATGGGTGGAGGAGGAGGCCAGGTTTCTGGGTCTGTGGCTTCGGCTCAGCTCCACCATGCAGGGCACCATCTCAGGGATGCTAGGATTCTTGCTTCATGTTGGGGACTTCCCCGAGTCCCTGGGACTCCATGGGCTCCTCCTGATACCAGCGACTCCATGGGTTACCTCTAAGTCCCTGGGAGCAACTTGGGGAGTCCCCCAGAGTCAGGTCAGCTGGCTGCTCCATTTCATTTAGAACAAAAATCCAACAAGAATTATTGGATTTTTCAAAAAATAATTATTGGAAATTTCTTTCTGTTGGAAATTTTTTACATTTTTTGTTTTCATTCTGAATCAAAATGAAACGTCAGAATTTCCCACGGAATGCTCAGCGCTAGTGAGCCAGGACTTGATAATAAAGGTTGTGAAGGGTTCAGAATTATGAACATCAGTAAGTAGAAGAGTTGAGACCAGAACTTGTGATCTCCTGGTTCCCAGTTATTAATATGTGTACCATGATAGCCCCTAACAGGGATCAGGACCCTATTTCCTGCCCTTTGGGGAATGAGGAGGCTCCTTCCCCATGTGGTGCCCTAGAGAATGGGATGGAATTTGTTAGATTCAGGATGTATGAATCGGTGGGAACCTGGTCTAGTCCAGCTCTCTCTCCCAACTACAATGGTTCCGGCAGCCACCAGCCTGAATCTCTTTCAAGGGTTTCTAATTTGGCCCACAGGAAGTGGGGGATCCCCTGCTCTATGTGGTGCCAGGTCTGCAAGTTAGGTCAGGATGGGGAGGAGCCTGGCTTGGCCAAGCCCATCTTGGCTTTCTCTTGTCCATAATGCTGCTACAGTTGCTCCCAGGTTGAGTGCCTGCTTCTGGGGACAAGGGGTTCAAGGTGCCATGTAGCAGTGGTGAGGGTCATGTACAGGTCTTTAAAATGTTCAGGATATTTGGCATAGAATTTCACAGAACAGTTAAAAGCAAATCCCTGGCTTTCAGGCTCTCCCTCTGCTGAATTTTAAGGGCTTGCTGCAAACAATGGAGGTGTTAGAGCATCATAAAAAAGTCACAAGAATTTTATACCATAAATAGTGTAGGCAACTTAAAAATTGGGGTCACTGTCAGCTCCCCTTATAAAAGTAAATAAAATGGGTATAAAAACACTAACGATTGGACAGTAAGGATTAGATTAATCTGCTTTGGCATTATGTGTCCAACGATGCAGAAAAAGTGAATGTGGAATTTATTGGACTGGGTAGCTAATATTTATGAGAATTCAGATATATGATTGTGCATGTAATCTTTCCTATGCCGTCTGGACAAGATTAAGAGTAATTCATTTAGTTAATTCATATTCAAGATTATGTCAAAGTATGTGTGAAAGTAAACACTTGGTGCAGGCTATTATGATTGAGAAACCCAAGGGGCCTGTTATAGCACGGACAGATATGAACTGACAAGCAGTGTAGTTGCATGTCATCCTCTTTAAACCCTCAGTACATTTTTCTTTCATGGCACGCTCAGTCCAGGTCTTAACTCATCTATATAATTGAGCCATACATGGGCATAGGAGGAGGCAGTCCCACAGTTATCTCCTGGGTGTAACCATAGACACGCAAAACACATTTGCTGCTGTGCAAGATGCAAAACGGGTTTTGTTGTCTCCTCAGTCAATATGAGGCTGCACAGGGTCTGTCTGCGAGGACTACAAATGCTTTCCAAGACTACAGATGTGCTCAGATATCCTGGTGATGAGCATGGTATAAATTCTTAGACAGGTTCCTGTGATATGACATCCAAAATAAGCTTAATGGTGTCTTAAAACAGAAATATTCCAACCGTGCAAGCATTGTGAAATGTCTGACAATACATGGTATTATAGGGCCTATTAGTGTGAATAAATTTATACCAGTGACCTGAAATGTGTCTATGTTAAATATGTTACCACTAACAGTAGTTGCCTATGCTGTAGAAGTTAAAGTTAATAGCGTGAAAGTTGAATGACTTGGCAGGGCACTTTGTTGTTAAGCACCATTTAAAGTGTCGTGTTCCTTGCTGTGGTTACACTTTATTGTTTTAACCATGATTTAATGTGAATGGTTTCCTCAGACCACTATTCCCCCATGTACTATGCTCTGTAAATGATGGATCATGTGGTTTGAGAGCTGAACTGAGCTGAAATGACAAATTTCATTTCTCCATATTACCAACAGAGGGATTTTCCTCTAAAATTATAAACTAGGGATTAGGGCTGTCAATTAATCACCATTAACTCACGCAATTAACTCTAAAAAATTAATCACGATTAATCGTAGTTTTAATCGCACTGTTAAACAATAGAATACCAATTGAAACATATTAAATATTTTGGACTTTTTCTACATTTTTATATATATTGTATTATGTGTTCTAATTTAAATCAAAGTGTATATTATTTTTTATTATAAATATTTGCAATGTAAAAATGATAAAAAAAAAAAAAAAGAAATAGTAAGGAGTCTGGTGGCACCTTAAAGACTAACAGATTTATTGGGCATAAGCTTTCGTGTGCGGTTTTTTACCCATGAAAGCTTATGCCCAAATAAATCTGTTAGTCTTTAAGGTGCCACTGGACTCCTTGTTGTTTTTGTGGATAGAGACTAACACAGCTGCTCCCTGATACTTGGTAAAAGAAATAGTATTTTTCAATTCATCTCATACAAGTACTGTAATGCAATCTCTTTATTGTGAAAGTGCAATTTACAAATATATATATATATATTTGTTACATAACTGCATCCCAAAACAAAACAATGTAAAACTTTACAAGTCCACTCAGTCCTACTTCTTCTTCAGCCGATCGCTCAGACAAACAAGTTTGTTTACATTTACAGGAGATAATGCTGCCCTCTTCTTATTTACAGTGTCACCAGAAATTGAGAAGAGGCATTTGCATGGCACTTTTGTAGCCGGCATTGCAATGTATTTACGTGTCAGATATGCTAAACATTTTTATGTCCCTTCATGCTTCGGCCACCGTTCCAGAGGACATGCTTCCATGCTGATTTGTTAATTAAATTTGTGACTGAACTCCTTGGGGGAGAATTGTATGTCTTCTGCTCCTGCATTCTGCCATATATTTCATGTTATAGCAGTCTCGGATGATGACCCAGCACATGTTGTTCATTTTAAGAACACTTTCACTGCAGATTTCACAAAATGCAAAGAAGGTACCAATGTGAGATTTCTAAACATAGCTACAGCATTCGACCCAAGGTTTAAGAATCTGAAGTGCCTTCCAAAATCTGAGAGGGATGAGGTGTGGAGCATGTTTTCAGAAGTCTTAAAAGAGCAACACTCTGATGCGGAAACTACAGAACCCAAAGCACCAAAAAAGAAAATCAACTTTCTGCTGGTGGCATCTGACTCAGATAATGAAAATGAACATGCGTCGGTCTGCACTGCTTTGGATTGTTATTGAGCAGAACCCATTATTCAACATGGATGCATGTCCCCTGGAATGGTGGGTGAAGCATCAAGGGACATATGAATCTTTAGCGCATCTGGCACGTAAATATCTTGCGACGCCAGCTACAACAGTGCCATGAGAGAATGCATGTTCTCACTTTCAGGTGCCATTGTAAACAAGAAGCAGACAGCATTATCTCCTGCAAATGTAAACAAACTTGTTTGTCCGAGTAATTGGCTGAACAAGAAGTAGAACTGAGTGGACTTTCAGGCTCTAAAGCTTTACATTGTTTTATTTTTGAATGCAGGTTTTTTTGTACATAATTTTACATTTATAAGTTCAGCTTTCATGATAAAGACATTGCAATACAGCACTTGTTTTAGGTGAATTGAAAAATACTATTTCTTTTGCTTTTTTACAGTGCAAATACTTGTAATCAAAAATAAATATAAGGTGAGCACTGTACACTTTGTATTCTGTGTTGTAATTGAAATCAATATATTTGAAAATGTAGAAAACAGCCAAAAATATTTAAATAAATGTTATTCTATTATTGTTTAACAGTGCGATTAATCACGATTAATTTTTTTAATCGCTTGATATCCCTACAAGGAATCTTAAAAGCAGTGTTGATAACTATTTTTGATGTGCAAAAATCCCCCAGTGGCTGTCTGATTTATGAGATCACAAACAATAGGATCTCTGACTCTCTTCCTCCTGCTCTGCTTTCTAGGTGGTATGGCTCTAAATTCACACATTTCAGTTTATAGGTCCCTGAGGTTTTATTACCGTAAGTGTTTCTAATAAACAAGATAAGGAATGTGCTCACCTACTATAAAGTGAATGAAGCACTTTTGCTTCACTGCTGCCAATGAAACCCACAAGTGTGTCTGGAGGGGGGGCAAGAAGCTCCCAACCCCCCCTCCCTCCGTCAGAGAAAATGGAGCTGTCTGGCACAGCCCAGAAATTGGGTGGGACCTCCAGGGAAGAAGTTCGACCGGGGGACCTGAGAAATATGCTGATTCTGCTCCTATGGAAGGAGGCCCATAAATTAAACCTGTGTTCCCCCGGGGATGCCTCTGAGGAAGGTATTGTGCCTTTCCCTGGGTGTAAATCCCCACTATGGCACAGCATCTATCATAGATGTAGGAGATGCAGATTATACCCTGGTACCTGTGGGCATGAATCAAATCCAGCAATTCAGTTTCCTAAATGCTTTAGGAAGGTAATATATAAAGTCTAAGGAAAAGAGGGTAATCTGCAAAAGGAGGAGAGATTATAATAGTTCTTGTAAAAACATTTTAATCCCTTCTGTCACTCAGCACATTTCGATTTTGATTATGGCAACAAAAGAGGTTGGGATCTGAGTTTATAGTTTCCCATTTTTCAGCACTAGATTAATCGTCATCAGAGTATGTCAATACAATGAGGTAAAATTTGCAGGGAATCTTTACAGTCGAACTGATTTGAATTTTCTAAATTCATTACAACGGGTGCATTTTAAATGTAGTATAAAACTGAGCACGTAATATTGTTTGCAATGTCTGCAGTTCAAAAAAAATACTTAGGCACAGCTGCAATGTTCCCACGCAAAAGACTGGTAATGTCTGCTTTACAAATCATAGAACTGTGGTATATGGCAGGTTTTATCCTGTGTCAATTTATGACAATTAGTTACAACCAAACTTTGCTATCCCTTGGAGATAGTGACAGATCTGATCTCATCATTTTGGCTTGTAAATATTCTAAGTTGTCTCCCACAATAGGGTAGGAGTAATTTGTATCTTTTCTAGTGTAGAATGATTGGACTAATTAAGGGAATGCAGGACATGGCTGACATCTGGGTCCAATAAAAATAAGTGAACACAGAAAATAAACATGCAAATTAAAAAAAAATCTGGTACAACATGGTATGAAGTTTAATCCAAATAAGGCTAAGAGCAGCCCTTTCTGATGCCTCATTGATATGAAAAAAAAATGTAGCTTGGCTGATAAATGTGCAACAGCTGGCAAGAGTTTTTGCCAAGTCTTATTTTAGATTTTTCAGGGAATTGCAGCTCAGTAAACTGTTGCTCTGATTCCCAAGGCATACTTAGCTGGGGTTTCTGGAACTTGAGATTTTTCTGAGCCTATTGAATTAAATAAATTTCATTATGGAACTGCTGTCCTGAGAGGGAAAGAATGCACAGTAGTTACTGAGTTGATGCGAATCTAGACAAACCTGAGAAAGGCAAGTAGCAGGTCACACTCAATGAAGTTAAAATAACTAATAGAGAGGTGTAAGGAAAACAGGCATGTGAGTCTTTCAGTGATAAGTGGCATGGCATTTCTCATACAGATGGGAGAGTTTGAAAGTTGATTTGATATCCCCTAAATGGTTTTACTGTTTTCTACTTTGAAATTCTATTTATATGTCAGCTTGGGGATAGGATCCATTTTAGAAAAGTTAGTCATAGATTTTAAAGCCTATAAACTGTAATAGGATCCTTCTTAAAAAAAGTAATTTACTCTCAAAACTGTGCCCTGCAGAGGAAAGCAGCATATAAATCTTGTTTCTGATGAGTCAGAAGTTTATTGCTTCTTGCCATGAACTACTAGTTATTCCTTTTTCACTTAAGGGGAAGATTTTTTAAAAATGATCTCATTTAGTTTAGATCTGTACTTTCAGAAAGTACTGGATAAAGTGTCTCAAGAAACGTTTCTTGGAAATTCATTTAAATTGCTTTGTATATGAGCACCATAGCGTAGATTGAAAACTGACAGAAGGAAATAAACACAGGGTGCTGGTAAAATGAAATGGATCAGGTTGTGGTGAGGTTTCTACAGGGATCACTTATTACATTCATTTGCACCCAGCTTCCTTATTAATGACCTGAAGGAAGTGGTTAGTGCATATTGATTTAACACACAAATGACAGTGTTACCCTGAGTGACTTGAGTGGTCAGCCAAAGTTTGGGGCCCTGCAGATTGTTTCCATTAGAAGGAGAAGTTGGTTATATGAGTCAGATATGTTTGTTGCAATCCTGTTTATTGACAAAGAATGTACCAAGTCTTGTTTTGAGGAATCAAACGAGATGGTTTCTTTGTTCATCGCTCCAAGCCCCTTTCAGCTAGCACTCAGCCCAAAAGCTCTCTCTCTAGGCTTTTTCTCAGGCTCAAGTTCTCAATGCTTGTTCAGGCTGTGTCTGGTGCTTCCTTGCAGCTTTCTCTGCCTGTTTCTGGGAGTTTCTCTTGTTTCTCTCTCTCTCATGTACAGCCTTCTACTAAAACTGCTCTCTGTATCATGCCCCTCTCCCATATGGTTCAAATTCCTGAGTGCTCTGCAAGTGGCTTTGTTTTGGGCAGTGGCATGTGCCTGTGTTTGGCATGAAGGCCATTGCTGTTTCATAAAAAGCTGAACTGTTATTAAAGGAAGGGCAAGACCTCCCTCCCCCACCAAGGGCAGTGGGTCCACCCATCAGCTTCAGTGATGTTTTGCCCAACCCACAACTACAATAAATTGTGAGGCGCTGCCAACAGAAATTAGGTCACTTCCTGTTTTTCTCTTCATTATGAATGAAATTAATCTGCGTGCAAAAGGCTCACACAAGGGGTGAAATCCTGGCCCCACTGAAGTCAATGGCAAAACTCCCGTTGACTTCAATGGGGCCAGAATTTCACCCAAGCTCTATGCTTCACTTAAGGGCTACTTAAACTCTACTTTGAAGACTTAAGTGGGATTATGTGGTGAATAGCCTATGCTGGCTGTCTGCACAGAGGTGAATTTTGTTTTATAAAAGAGGGTGGTAAAGAGCATTTTCTATGACTTGAAAGCTCTTTATGCCTTGGACTGATGGAACCTAAATTTGTTAAGCTGCTTTGCAAACATACTACAAGGCATATCCTTTCCCCCTGAGTTTTTGGTGAGGGCATGGGTTGTAAACAAAGGGATGACTGGACAGAATATATTGATTATTATTTTGGAATCTCATCAACTTTGGTTTTTTTTTTTAAATTGAAGTGGCCAGACTGTCTGCATACAATGGGATTTTTGTTAGTATTCACTGTTTAAATTTTTTAAAAATGCTTCAAGATTGGCCTACAAGGCATTTTAGAAAAAGCCAAATTATAAACAAACGATGTAACCTTGTCTGTATATTTTGTTTGTGTATTTTTTCCTTTTCTCTCTGTTACAAAGCAATAAAAAAACCCACCTTTAAACTGTACAGATATGGACAGGAAATAACAAAATAAGATTAAATCTGGAAAAATGTAAGCTGACACATCTGATGACAAAATAAGTCAAAACACAGATATTCAATGGCAGGAAGATAATTGGAAAGCAGTAATACCAGAAGAGACCTAAGGGTAGCAACATACAGAAAATTAGAAAGGCATTTCCAATGCAATATAATATCTTATGTTGAATAATGATATCTTATAGCTCACTCTGGAGGATCCCAAAAAGCTTTGTAGACCCCATATGCAGCAATCACATCATCCACCAATAGGGAGCAATTATCTTGGGGATGTTGTTAAGGAAGTTGCAGGGAGAGTGCTATGTGTTTTGGTGCCCTGGGCCACGGCTGCTGGGTTGTGCTGGGGGTGCCCTTAGAGGAGCAGCAATCTACACTCCAAATGCTCTCCTCGCTGCTGAGACGGTTGGCAGGAGGCTGGGCCAGACCGGAGCTGTGCTGTGTGTTTGGTGCCCTGGCCCCTGCTGCTAGTATGAGGGTACCCTTAAAATGGAAGACCCATCCTGAGCTGCAGTTGTTTAACAGTACCAGGACCTAAGGACAGTGCCAATTTCCTTAGAATATAGCAATGACTGAGTTAGGTAGGTGAGCAAAAAAAAAACAGTGCAAGAACGTCTTGGGTTCTCTCTTACAACCAGAGGCTCATACTGAGCTGTTTCACTGCTAGGGAGATCCATGAATATAACTCATTAATTATAGGCTTAAGAGAGGTTCTACTATGACACCTTTAAAAAAAATACAGACTGATCAGTCATATTTTGTGTGGCACAGCTTTCTCTGAGCGTGCATATGCTTAATTTGGTAGTCATACAATCTATCTGCCTAAACACACATCTAAGGCCACTGGTATGGAAACTGCATCATGGGTGGACCTCACATACACAATTATTCTATGCTACTCCCCTCCATTTTGGTGAGTTAACTGGGGAGAGACTGGGTTAGTGCTACTAGCAGTGCAAGTGGCCCCCAGAAGCATGTCTAGGTGATGGCTTTGAATTGCCCCAACTCTCAGTCTACTGGCAAATAATTGTAGGGCAGCATAGTGGGTGAGCACAGAGACACCTTTTCAGGGACGGATCTAGGTTTTTTGCTGTCCCAAGCAAAAAAAATTTTTGCTGCCCCCCCAGCCCACCAGTGGCCCCCCCCACCCACACCCCCTGCCGCCCCAGCACTGGGCTCTCTCTTCCCCCCCGCACCCCCTGCCACCCCAGCACTGGGCTTCCCCCCAAACGTGGGATCTGCTACCAGCACACGGCGGCCAAGTCCTGGCCCAGCCGTGACTCTGTCCCCATGCGGGTGGAGCTGCTGGGCGGTGCGGAGTGGGAGTACTTCCAGGTGGCAGTGCAGCTGCGGGGCGGCGCGGAGAACACGGCCCCCTCCCTGGGCTTCACGGCGCTGCTGGTGGCCAAGGTGGATCAGTTTGTGCTCACCGCCCTCACCCCTGACATGCTGGCAGCTGAGGACCTGGAGAGCCCTCCAGACCTGCTGCTCTTCAGCCTCACCGCGCCCTGGCCCAGCCCCAGCGGGCGGGAAGGCAAGGATCTCCGGCTGCGGGGCTACCTGCTCAGACTGACGAGCCCAGCCGGCTGCTCACCTCTTCACACACTCCGGGAGCCCCTCTCACTGCCACGACAGCCCAGGCTTGGCTCCAGGGGACCCCACTTCCCTCCCTCCCCGGCTCCTCACACACTCTGGGCAGGGCTGCCCAGAGAATTCAGGGGGCCTGGGGCAAAGCAATTTCAGGGGCCCCTTCCATAAAAAAAAGTTGCAATACTATAGTAACATGTGTTTGGAAATGTAAAAAATAACTAGTGAAATAGATTCAAAAATTAATTTGTAATAATTTGAAAATACACTAAATACATTATTTAAAAACATTAAATGCTTTAATGGTATGTATACGTTTGCAATTACATAATGGGCTGTTGCTGGGTGATGGTTGGTGCCAATGGGCTGTCGCTGCCTGGGGGTGTTGCTGCCAGGGCTGGGTGGGGAGCTGGGCTCTGGGTTGGGGGGTACCCGGCTCACAGGGGCTGGGTTCAGGGCTGTGGGGAGATGGGGTCGGGGGTGCCCGGCTCAGAGGGGCTGGGCTCGGCGCTGGGGGTCAGGGCTGTGGGGGGGATGGGGTCGGGGGTGCCCCAGCCCCTTACCATGCCGCTTACCCCTCTCCCAAACATTGCTGCAGCCGCCTGGTGTCTCCAGCGGGGCCTGAGTTCCCGCCGCTCGGCCGCAGCTTGCAGCCCCGCCCCCTTACCGGCTGAGATGCCGGCAGATGGGGGAAGACGGAGGCGGGGGGAGCCTTGGACATACCCGGGGCCGGGGCCTGGGGCAAATTGCCCCACTTGCCCCCCACCCCTGGGTGGCCCTGACTCTGGGAGCCCCTCTCGACACCACCGCAGCCCGGGCTCGGCTCCAGGGGGCGCCGCTTCTCTCCCTCCGCGGGAGGGAAGACTCGGTGCGGCAGGGGCAGCAGGACCCCATCTCCCTCCCTGCATCCCGGGCGCCGCTTCCCTTCCCCCACACAGCTCCTCACACACTCCGGGAGCCCCTCTAGCCACCACCACAGCCCGGGCTGCAGCGGCCGCAAGAGGGGCTCCCGGAGTGGGAGGGGGGAAGGGAAGCGGCGCCCAGGATGCAGGGAGGGAGATGGGGTCCTGCTGCCGCTGCCGTACCGAGTCTCCCCAGGGCAGCGCTGTACAGGGCGCCGCCGGGCTGGACAGGGGGTGCGGATCCCAACTCCCGCTGGCAGGGCGAGTGGCTGAGCCAGGGCTGGCTCCCGGCAATGCCGCCCCAAGCAAAAAAATAAAAAATAAAAATAAAAAAGGGAGGCCGGAATGCCGCCTCTTAGAAAGTGCCGCCCCAAGCACGTGCTTGGAGGGCTGGTGCCTAGAGCCGGCCCTGCACCTTTTCAACTAGTTGAGCAAGATGCTATACACACAATGTTCCCCAGACTCCTGGGAGGCATGATGAATTTTGTTGAACAGCCATAATAGCTCCCTGGCCAATTTGGAAGCTCAGGTTGCTCTGCCTCCCACAGCACTCCACAGTATACAAAACCATAGCCTCGTTCTAGTCCTGTGCTGATTATAGGGAGCATCCTGCTGCCCACATAAACTAGCAGCGTTGCACATTAATGCAAAGATAGGATAACTCCTGAATCGAGCTGATCAAAGAGCATGGATAATTATTTCCAAACACGTTATTCACTGATCGACAGGAAAAAAACTGGAAAGTAATTTGACAAATTATCTTTGGCTATTGATGGAGGCAGCCAAATAGTGGAAAATGTTATTGGGGAATAAATTATTCAACAAACATAATCCATAAATTAGTCATGATTATTATTTAACTAGCTTTACTGATGAAATATTTTTACTAAACAGAGGAAGAATAGGTGTTTCCAGGGATATACACAATAACACACTAAATTTAGGTCAGAAATTAGGGTTGTTTCTCATAATGAGGGATGCAGAGAAGTAGCTGACTAATCAGTCTGGGTTCCCTTTAGGAGAACTTGTTTATGTGGCTTTTGATATAGACTGAGTGACTGCTCCCTGCTTTAGCTGATGAACATACCAAGACTATTTTCCCCTGTGTTCTACAAGTTTTGGATCCTTTAGATGGGTTTACTCCACCCCCTTTGTAATCTGCTAGTTTTGCTGATTGTGGACTCAAGGCACAATGTGGGGGAATTTCATACACAACAAATCACTTTCTGATTTTATATGTTAAGAAATAACCCTGGCACTAAAATTTTCCGAAGCCATCTTTGCTCTCCTGACTTCTTTCCTAGTTTAGATTATCCAATTCACTTACCCCAGTTTCTCTCAAAAGACATAGGCTACATCTACACTACAGCACTTACAAACTATCTCATGGGACTGGATAGCTCAGGGGATTAGTCATGCACTATAGGGTTTGAGTCTAAGCAGCACTCGGTTTTGTATGCTGTGTGTAGCTGCACTGCTGTAGAGCTTGTGCTGGAGACGCTCTAAACCAATGGGAGAGAACTCTCCCATCGGCTTAATAACTGCTGTCTACACCGGCACTTAGGTCGTGTCGTTTAAGTCACTCAGGTGCCTGGATTATTCACACCCCTGAGTGACATAATTTATACTGAAGTAACCTGTAGTGTAGACAAGGTCATAGTTTATCAGTTTTAATGTCCACACTGAGCTGATTTCTCATTTCTTCCTGTTCAAGTTTGAAATATTCTATGCTATTTGAACTTCTTGGGGCTACCTTGACATTTTTCATGTTGCTCCCTGAGGCCAGAGAGCAAATATTATTGCCGATGTTTATATCCCTAACATTCCAATGTAAAATTGCCGTACCAGTCCTTCAGAGAACGCTAGTCAAAAATTGATTTACATTTTCTTTTGAGATGGGGGAGGGGGTTAATTAGGTGATCCGGCTAAGTGGCACTCCTTACAACTTGTCACCACGAAAAGGACACACACAGAAACACTTCAGGTATTTTTCAAATAAAGACTACCTCATGGGACTGGATCGCGCCAGGGATTAGTAATGCTCTATAGGGTTTGATTCTAAGCAGCACTTAATTCTGTATGCTGAGTGCCGCAAAACGAGGATCTACCTGATTCTCTGCCCCAGCCTTTGCCCTGGCTTAGCCTAGGGCTTGCTCTAACTTGTACCAGCTGTCAGTTGTCTCCAACAGACCATTTGTGTGGAGCGAGAGTGCATGGCAATCTGGCCACTCGTCCTTCTGCCCTCAACATACCACCCACCATTCCTGGCACGAACCCCTAGACCTGAGTCTTTGCAAAGGGAGGCTATGCTCCATTCCTCTTAGCTGCCTGAGTGTCACAAAAGGAGCTGGCCAGAAAATCTTACTTTCAAATTGTTGATTCAAATGTAGCCCTGGTCACTATGCTACTCTGTCTACACAGCAACTAAATACCCCCGTCTGGCCCATGCCAGCTGACTTGGTCTCCCAGAGCTTGGGCTATGGGGCTGTTTCATTGCTGTGAAGACTGCCGGGCTTGGTCTGGAGACCAAGCTCTGGGACTCTGTTTGGTGGAAGTGTCTAGAGCTTGAGCTGTCAACCAAGCCTGAAGTCTACATAGCAATGAAACAACACTGCAGCCTGAACCCCACAAGTCCGAGTTGGCCGGCACAGGCTAGCCATGCGTCTCTAGTTGCTGTGAAGACATACTCAGGAGTGATCAAAAGTTATTACCCACTGGTGTCTATTTACTGGCCTATCTCAAATGCATTTCCGCATTTTCAGTCCAGGCCCCAGTAGATGCATGTCCACAAAAAACAGCAGCAGCAGCAGAATTGCCATCCTGTTGGCAGGCTCAACAGACTAAAAGGGCTGTATAAATTGAACCAAGCTGGTCCCTCCATGAGGTTTATTGGCAGAGTACTATGGGAAGCTTGCCCCTATGGTACCTATTCTGTGGTTAAGTAGAGGCATTCAGGCTCCAGGCATGTCAATTTAAAACCTCATGATTACTGAATTTAACTACATGTAACCAAGCCCTCACTTGTAACACCGAGAGACCCCAGTTGTCTGAGGGCGGGATCAAACGTTGGACCTCTGGAGTGTAGTGCATGAACCTCTACCGCATGAGCTAAAAGGCAACTGCCTGTTAGGAAAGGCTGTAGAGCAGACTCATTTTCTCTCTCTTTCTCTCTAAGTGGTCTCGGTGCCACTAGCTAGGACAGAACTCCACACCCAGGAGGTGTGTGGGTTACATACAAAAGGGTAAAGCGAAATAAAATGATGAAAGTGTCATCTCAAAGGACAATGATAGAGTGCCTGGAAATGTCTTTGAAGCTTAATTCTGTGTGGCCAGACCATTTCTATGTTCACAGCTGTGCAAAAACCACTCGCTTATACCATGGTGGGGAATAACCACAGGGAAAAAATGATTTCAGAAAATGAATTTGACAACATTATCTGTTATATCTTTATCCTTTCATTGGTGCATTTTTCATGTAGGCCACAAGTCTTCCTTTAATAAATCATACATCTTGACCTTGGGTTCTTTTCCTGTCAATTAACTTCTGTCTTTGAAAACAACCTTTTACATAGAGCTTCTCCTCATTGAATTTGGCTGGTTACTTTACTTTTAATATAATTTAGAATGTGGATACGCATTTCTTATATCACATTTATTCACATTAGCTATTTTTACCTGTTCCTTTCCAATTCTTTGTTTACATGCTTTAATGTCTCTTATGTCCCTGATGTCTATAACTGGCACAAATGCAGAAGCAATGACTCATTTGAACATCTGATCCTAAGTGAAAATATTTGATCCATGTTGACAATTATGCCCCTCAGGCTATGAAGTTTTTTTAGACTGCAAAACAGAGACACTGTTTGTATGCTCCAAATCTCCTATTCTGTTGTATTTAATCAGGGAATATGTAGAACCTTTGTTTTGTGAATGCTCATAGATAGAACTTCCTTTAAAAGTGGCTAGGATTGATAAATAAGCTGCCACTATTTTGATAGTTCAACAAGGCCTGAATATTTTCTTAAAGGGCTTGTATAGATGGTAAATGGAATGCAAATAGCTAAATTCACCCCTTCAGGTATTTTGAATCAAGTCTGTATTGTCACTTTTATTAGAAAATAGCATCAACATTTATGAAAAAAAGAACTTTAAGGCAGCGAAGTCAAGCACTCAGAAATTAGAAAATGCGAAAATTAAGATTATACACTTTATTAATAATACAGGCATACATTAATGGTAGTCTTTAATTACATGATCACACACTCTTTTTTCCTACAGCCCTGCTGTCTCATTTGGTACACTGAATAGACCATGCTCATTGAATGGGTAGTTATTCAATATTTCTTTTTTCCGCATCATTTAGTGAGTAGCCACAAGCATTATTTACTGTACACCAGCCAAACCCTGCACTGAATGTAGACTTATTTATTTCATCATGGGCTTTTCTATGGTGCTCTCACCACAGTAACGGAATGCTTCAGAAACATTAATTAAACTTCAAAACACCCCTGTAAATGGGGGTACTCTATATCCCCCATTTTTACAAAGGGGAAACTCAGGCATTGAGGCCCAGATTCTCAGAGTTATTTAGGGACCTAACTCCCATTGATTTCTATGAGAGTTAGGCACTTCAATATCTTTGAGGACTGGGGCCTGAGTGATTAAGGTAAAAATTAACACATGTGCCCACAAACTTTGGGTACCTGACTTAGGAAACCTAGGGACTATTTTTTTCAAAGTGCTTAGTATTTTTATAGCACAGCACCAGTTGGCTTCAGATGCAGTTGTGAACACTCAGCATTTCTGCTAATCTGGCCACTAGTGTCTCAAGTTAAGCACACAGATGAGTTAGAGACCACTAGTGAAAAATGTTGGTTTGTGACTTGCCCAGCATCACACAGAAACAGGGGCCCTATTTCATGTATTTAAACACAGGATTGTGATGCATATGCACAAGGAATTAAATCAAAGTCTCACAGGCAACCTGAATTCTGGCATCTCCTAATATTTGAGTCCTTGACTTTGCAATCAATGTTCATTTAAGGTAATTTTTTGGACTGTAAATTTCTAAAAAACTGTAAAATCACAGTGAAAAACACAGAAATTCCATCACATGGAAGCATATTAAACTCATGTGGATCATCAGCAGGGTTGGGACCTTTAGATTCACAGCATAGATCTCTGCCACTTGAGCTAATAGCTGTTGTTATCCTCAGCTTGGTGCACCCAGTAGAGGGCGATGAGACACACATTTAGTTTTGTAGTTTGTTAGAGAAATGTTGAGACTCAGGAATTGTGGGTTCAAGTCTAGGTTCTAGAGAAGAGTGTGCACTAACAGTTATACCTGCTTCTGCCCCTGTACCCTCATCTGCTCTGATCCCCCTTGCTCTTGCCATGGCTGTCCTGCCATGGCCCTCCCTCCTCTGCTCCTATTTTCTCCTCCCCCCAATTTGCTGCCTTTACTCCTTCCCTCTCCTCAACTCCTCCCGATCTTCCTCTGATTGCTCCTCTCTTCCTCTCCCCTCAACTCATTCCCCAGTCCCCCTGGCTTCTGCTTCTATCTCCTTCCCTGACATTGCCCCCCACAATTTTTTCTATGTAGAGCCAATGCACCTCCCCGACACACACCCCTATCCCTCCCACGCCTCCTCCCTCTGCATTTAAGTCAAGCTGCTTCCTCCTTCTCCTCAACACTACCTATGTACCTGCAATGGGCAGATCTGACAGCATAGGAGAGAGAGTTTCAGTTATGAAGCCCAGTGCTGCGGCTCCAGGATGAAACATGTTCAGTCACTCTGTGGGGATGGTACATGTCCAGTCATGCAGAAGAGTTGTGGGGCTATGGAGCATGCTCAGTGCAGATGGAATTTTCGAGACTTTAACTGCTAAACTTTACAAGTCTCTACAGAGCATGTGCAAATAGAGATTTCCAGAGGCTTATAAGCTTGGCCAAATTTGGGCAGATTTTCATGGGGGTAGCAAAAGACACTTTCCTGATATCAGGTTAACCTTGCTGCCAATTTTCAAGTCCCTGATCCATAGCATGGAAGTATTAAGCTTCTCGGTGAAACAGCTGTAAGGAATTTAACACGTGCAAAACAATGTTTTTTCTCTTAACCTCATTTGGAGAAAACAGATGGATTATGTTAGCTGAAACTTTAAAAAAATGGGCCAAATTCCCTATTGACATAAAAACACAGGAGTTTAATCTGCTTATGCTGGTGGTAAATTTCGCCACTTATAACGCAAAGAAATTTCGAGAAGGTAATACCTTTTAAGTGCTTTTCTTAATGCATAGTGAAAAAGAGTGCCACAGCCATAACTACTACTTATGCACAGTAATACAGCATTGGATATTACAACATTTTCTGTGGAGAACAACAAATATGAAATGATTTTGCTGAAAATCTGTTTGAAAACCTTACCCATCAATCAAACCTTTTTTTGTTTCTGTGTTTTCCTCCTCAGAGCTGTGCTGGACTATCTCAGATCTCATATTGCAAGTGTCACATCCCCATGTAAAAAGAACAGGAGTACTTGTGGCACCTTAGAGACTAACAAATTTATTTGAGCATAAACTTTCATGGGCTACAGCCTACTTCATCGGATGCATGTAGTGGAAAATACAGTAAGAAGATATATATATGTATACACAGAGAACATGAAACAATGGGTGTTACTATACACACTATAAGGAGAGTGATCAGTGAAGGTGAGCTTTTATCAGCAGGGGAAAAAAATGTTAGTTTTTAGTTAGTTAGTACCAAACTTAATGTTTTTATTAGTCCATAATTTCATCACCTGCTGGGAAGCTAAAGTACAAAGTCCCATAAAGTCCCTGCTCCAATGACTATTGAATTATTTATACACAATGGAATGCTTCAGCAGGAGAGCTTGAGAGAGACTCACCCCAGAATACCCAATAAGCCAATGACTAGGGCAATCTCCTGCAATGTGGGAGACCCAAGTTCCAATCCCTTCTCCATGTCAGACAGAGGAGGGAATTCAACCCAAGTTCCCCACCCCCCAGATGAGTGCCCTAACCACAGGGCTAAAAGTTATATGGGAGGTGGCCACCTCCACCCAGAAAAATCCATTTTGGATTTTTGGGTCAATTTGTTCTTCCTGAAATGTATTCTTCTGATTCACCAAAATTTATCCTGATTTTGAATTTGGTTTGACCCAAACTTTTTTTGTTTGTTTGTTTTAATTCAGAACTATCAGCAAACCAAAAAATCACTTATTTGCCCAGCTCTAGTAGATGTGCTGATCTGTCCTCTAGGAGTTAGCAGCAATGGGACAGGTGTTTTACTGCTATTGAGTGTCAGTGAAACACTGGTCTTATGCTGTGTTAAATATATTAAAAAGAGAGTGTTGATGGGGGCAGAGATAGAGGCTCTAGTGCAATCCAGCCAGATTGAACTCTCCCTTACTTACCCTCACACACACGCTCTGCCATGAGCCTACAATTTTGACTCTGAAAATTTGGTGCAGTGTGTTCAGCAAAGAAGGATTTCCCCAGCTCTAGGAAGGCAGATGGCATATTCTCATGCTCTGCTTGAATGACCAGGCTAGGTGTGGACCCAGAATGCAGGCTAAATGCCACTCTCATGGGGTTAACAGACATGCTGCAGCGTCTCCTTTGCAGGCCCAAAAAAGACAAACAAATCATAGATAAGTTCAACAGCACTCATAACACAGCCTCCTTGTTAAGGAAAGTCCTTCCCTAAACCACGTGGCTGTAGGAAAATATTTGGTGGGACTTCTGCTATCTAGCTGGCCTTTTGATTGAGTCAGTTTTGTTTAAAATTGAAGATTTTACAAAGAAAGCACTGAAGAGAGAAGCAACACTGTTCAGAGCGCTCCTGGCATGAGATGTATGTTTTGTGTCGAGGATACCATATGGAGATGAAAACACAGTAATGCTGCTGTGTGTTTGGAGCTCCAGGCTGTAGGCATGTTGCTGTGTTTCCTTTATTTGTTTTACTACTTCCCCTCAAAACTTTTTGCATCATTTTGGAGCTTTTCCCAAGTTGTGGTTTGCATCTCCTGTTTGCTCACAGGAGGCCTTGCATTCTTTTCAGTGGATGGCATTAAGTTGTGTTGCCATGGCAGAAGCTATTTGTCATAAAGAAAGACTGCAAAGAAACAAATGCCATTGCCCTCGTGTTTGAAGGATGGTGAGGAAAATATGTAACATCTTAATCAAAAACTATTTGACTGGTGCATGAACTTTAGTTATCTACACATTGAAAACATGGCAGAATTTGGCTCCTTCAAATGTACTTGAACTGGGCAGAGCCCATTCCACAGCTCTGACTAATCCACTTGTCGTGACTGGAATATTTAGGGTTGTTTTTTATGTCCAGGTAAATCAAAGCATAATAACTAAGGCTTTGAAAGCAAAAATGCTTTAAAAGCTCAGGGTGCTGAATTGGGTGGCTTCATAGTGGTAAAAATCCACACACTTGACAAATGTCTCTGTTTATTGTTAGGATTTTTTCTAAGTGACTGAAAGCGTAGTTGAAACCTGACAACTCTTTCTCCCTCTCACATTCCAACTAAGGAACCAGTATGTGGTAAGATAACAGCCTAGTGCAGAGACTCTGATTATGCTGAATTTTTACATGGAAGTTGACTTCATCCAATTAATAAGAGAAGGAAATAGGTTTTGTTTTCTCTTTGAAGGGAAACATTAAGTAATGGCTTTATCTTAATTGGCCAGGCATTGCCCAAGGGACCAAAATTAAGTGGCTATGGGCCATCGGAGTGCTGGAGAACTGTAGAATTAACACCCTGATAAAAAAAAAGAATTCAGATTGATTTTCCAGCTTAAAAATAATAAAGTTCTACATGCCAAAAAATGTAATGCAATAATGGAAAACCCGGAGCTTATACAATGGGACCTGATTGTGATCTCAGTGCTCCATTTGTATTCATTTGCAGTGTGAAACAAAGGAAGGTGTTTGGATCCTCTGTCTTTATATAAAGCCTCTGCTACAGCACTCAGGCTGGTCTTGAACCAGGCTTCCCACAGTCTCGCTGCCAAATCTACAAAAATTTTCCTGGCTGACATTCAGGAAAGTACAGCTCGGGCGGTAGGATGGAAAGTTAAAACACTCTGCCTGGATACACTGAAACATATACAAACACTGCTTGACGTATGGCGTTGATTCACTCTGCACAAGCTGTCCCCACTCTATCCTAAGGGGAGAGAACTGTGAAGCTCTTTAAAATCATTTCGGTGAAGAGCTTTAGATGTTAGCAAGAAGAATAACCTAAACACTCATCAAGGCACTTTCACTCAGGGAATTAGCAATGTCCAGTCAGACTGTAACAGTCTTCAAACTAAGGGTGGGTTTGATCCTTGAATGTACAGCAGCGGGTGTATTTTAAAAAACAACAATGATTGAAGTTAGTATTATTCACTGTGTGATTAAAAGATTTCCCTGCACATTAGGGAAATTGTAGACATTTAGATGCTCAAGGTTACTCTTCCAGACCGAGAGTAGCTATTCTAATAGCATAGTGTGAGGCACAAGCGTTATTTACAGTAGTGCCATCCAGTTAGTACCAGCTGCCACAGAAAACCTCTGATCATGGGACAGGAAATGTCTCACTGCCATGGGGAGCATAACAGACACTTGCCTTGTTTAAAAAATATCACTGACCACGAGAATCGTATTAACTAAGGGGCAAATGCTGCCCTCTGCGTCCCTCAATTCTGCAGAGGATCCCCTGGTGGCAGAATGTGTGGTTCCACTGTGCAAGGGGAGGAGGATCTTGATCTGGGGGGCTGTCACAGAGGGGGCCCTGCTCCATGTGAATTCCAATCCCAGCAGCATGCAGGGGAAGATCTGTTGCTGCATACAGCTGCAATTCTCTGTCCTGTAAGGGATTGTATTCAGGCTAGAGTTCACTATTTCAGCTTCAGGGCTGAAGCAGCCTCTGCAGAGCAGATCCACAGCAACTCTGGGTGCCCGAGGGGGAAGCATTGGCTCTACCCCTACCTTTGTACAGAGCCCAGCTCTGGGCTGAAGATATGTCCTTAAGCACAAAATCCTGCAACCTGCTATGTCAGAGTGCTAGTAGGAGAAAAGAGTGGAGGGCTATTTCTGCTGCCCTCTGTGACACACCAGGGTACAGTCTAGACCAGTGTGGGGCTGTGTCACTTCTGCTATGCAACCTTGGGTGCTTTCCAAAGCCTTGCTGAAGTAGCTCCCAGCTGGGCTGCTGACAAACAGCCTTCCAACATGCAAGCCATGCCCTGAGTATCTGTGAGTAACTGCAGCCTGCCAGCCACAATTCGGTTCCACTCTGACACTCACCAGCCTTGGTTATACTGAAGGATAACCCTAACACACCTCCAATCTCAGATTTCCCCCAGAAATGTATGTCCTGTACTGCCCAGCCCTCACCTGGACAGTACAAATATTTTAAGTCCGTTATTCCTTTAAGGGAATAATCTGTCATTTTATTATTTCAAATAGTTATTCAGACACTTCAGTTTGAACACACTGGATTAGATAAAAGAGTAAAACAAGTTTCTTAACTACAAAGAGATTTTAAGTGAGAACAAGAAATGAGGCATAAAAGTGAGAAATGGTTGCAAGAAAAATAAAAATAAAATGCTCACTAATGCCTATCTTAATAAACTATATCAGTGTGACGCACTGTACCTCAAAGTAGCATCCTGTAACCTGCATATTCATCATTTGTATATGGTTGTGATATTTCATACAAAGCATGCCTTGTAAGGTACCATATGAAAGGTCATGATTTGCCAAAACTCATCGTTCTGTCAAAATATGTATATAATTATTGTGTATCAAGTTATGAGATTTTGCTATATGGTTGTTATTGAAATTTGTGGTACGATACCCACAGCTAGCTCTCCAGTGGCAACAAAGGAGGTGACCCACACCCCAGTGGGTCTTAAATGACCATCACCAGCCATTGACCAGCAGGGGAACTGTAAACAAAGATTTACAATTCAGTAAGAGACAGTTGCGCAAGCACCACACAATGGGGATTGCTCAACTCTGTGACTCAGCAAGGCCCACCAAGGCATGTCTGGGCCAGTACTTTTCCAGGGACATGAATTGAGAGTGTAAAATAAAGGACAGTGGCATTATGAGTCCACCTCTCTCCTCCCACATCTACTCTGAAGACAACAAGAACACTGGGAAGACAAAGGCTTTGAACTGAGGAGATTGGATTTAGGCTGAGAAGGGAATTCAGCCTGTGTATTAAGAACTGTAACCTGCCTGCAACATCCAGTGGAGTGAGAAAAGCTGTTTGAGTCAAACCTTACCGAGTGTGATAAAGTTTAGGATTTAGAATGTGTGTTTACTTTTTATTTCTTATGTAACATTGCTGGCTGGGATGATTTAGTTGGGGATTGGTCCTGCTTTGAGCAGGGTTTGGCTAGATGACCTTCTGAGGTCCCTTCCAACCCTGATATTCTATGATTCTATGATCTCTGACCTTTATGCCTAGCACTTATCACTTAAAATTTATCTTTCTCTAGTTAATGAACTTATTTTAATGTTTTATGTTTACCGGTGAGTTTTTCTAAAGTTCTTGAGGAATCTGCTCAGATTACAAAAGCTGGTGCATGTCCACTATCCTTTGACAAAGTGATGAACTAATTAATGAGCTTCCATTGTTCAAGAGAAGGTTTTGAGCAGTGTAAGATGGTACATTTCTGGGGGTGCCAGGCTGGGGGCTGAAGGGATTTGCTGGTGTCTCCCTCTGTTTAGTTCAAGAATGAAGCATTCATGCAACTTAGCTGGGTGTGTCCCTGCATGTTGTTGACTGAGTGATCACAGCACCTGGAGGGGTTTGCTGCTTGTCACTAGCAAAGCATCGTGAGAGACAACCCAGGTTGGTGAGTTAAGAGGACACAGCAGTCCCAGAGTTCCAGGTTGTACACCGGGGATCTGTCACAATCAGATTTAAGCAGAGTTTCTCACCACATGCTTTCAGCAGTTTTACTTACCAAACTCTGTAGATCAGGGACATCTTCTCCCAGAGTCTAATGAATGCTTCCTATTATCTGTTTGGGTGCAGTGAATGTGATAGGTTGGGATGGAAAGAGGGGTCTCTTGGAGTGTTTGTCGCTCCTTTTTGTAGCTTCAGCCCCCCTTTTGAAAAACATTTCCAGCTGAGAACCAGGAGTCAAAAAGTCTATGTGGAAGGATATTCCTTGATTGTTTTTTCACCTGTTTGAACTTCCTTTGTCTTTCCTTCCTGCCTGATGACTCTGTTTACTGCTTAGATGTAAATTAAGCAGTGCACACAGTCCTTTGTTTAGCCAGACCTGTTTGCCAACTTCTGTTTGGGCATGGCTGTGGGGTTTGGAACACATGTTAATAACACCATGCAAGGGAATCTTATAACTTCTCATACAATGTTGCCACACATATTTTATCAGGACTATACTGACCTGCAAATTATGAGTTTTCAAATGATAGCTTACAAGACATGCCTCGTACAAAAATTATTACAGTAGTGTGTAGGGTGTGAACACAGGGGTGTATTCAGTCACACTCTCCCCTTACAAAACTCCAGTAAGGTTAGCCACTGGATGACCTGGAGGCAGCAGATGAGGTTTTGTCTTTGTATGTAGATCTGTGATTGCAGATACAATGTCACACAGACCTTTTGTAATAGTTTACCAGACCTATGAAAGACTGCACCTGTTTCTTTGGTTTGGGCTACAGGCCAGTTTATAATTATTTCAATTTTCAAGCAATGAGGGGATATTGGACCTCCCCCTACCCCGCGTCCCAAATAAGGAACTCTGGCTCTTCCAATTTTACACTCAGAGGCTTTTATGGTTAGGCCTGATTGACCTTTGACAGCACAATCTTTAAGTGTTTTGGGTTTTTTTGTTTTGTTTTTTGTGATCAGCTCAAGTGGAAGTTACTTCAGCAAGGCATTGTAAGGCACCCAAGGTTGCAGGGCAGCGGTGACACAGCCCCCCACTGGTCTGGACTGTACCCTGGTATGTCACACCCTCCCGTCCAGATTCTTCTACAGACACGCATATATTTAGGAGAGCAACATTGCAGTCTAATACTCAGGTGAGTCTCTTCAAGTCAGGCAGCATGACCTCCAAGGGGCATGGTCACTGGTTTGGGGATGTGATCAGGCCCACAGTCCATGCCAGCATAAACACTATGACCTGCATCAGGTACTAGGTAGGAATGCTATCTGGTAATTTTTAAGAGTATTGACTTGCAGGACACCATGCATTTGCACCCCACCACATGGCTGGCACTTGTTTTCTCCCAGCCCTGCAAGCAGCTCCAAGGAGTAAGCAGAAGCATTGTGATTAGTGTTATCATTTTCCCTCCACAAAGAGCAACCATAGACTTCTCAGTGAGGATGACTTTTATATTATGTCAACAGTCCAAGTAAACAAAGATAATAAATTATGAGCCCACTAGAAAGCACAGTGTGTACAGGACTGCCAACTCCTAGCATTCAAAAAGCACAACTAGCTAAAGTTAGGCAACAAAGGACAAATTCATTCCTTGAAGTTAGGTACGAAAGAGAACAGCCTTATGCCAGAGATTAGTTTCTATATATTTTCCATATTATATTACATTTTCCCATTTCAAAGGCCCAGGAAAGCATAAAGTAGATCAACAACTCCATTGAATATATGGAAGGAGGAATTAGTTTATTACTTTATTCCATCTGACTGGGATGCTTCATTTATTGTATAATGCTGAGTGTGGTTTTAAGTGATGTCAGGACACCAAACATTTTGGATAAGCACCTTTTAGATCTAGAAATCAACATACACAAAGAATAAATTCATAGATTTTAAGGCCAGAAGGGACCAGTAGATCATCTCACCTGACCGCCTGCATAGTACAGGCCATAGAATTTCATCCAGTTACACTGCTCTACAGCCAAAATGTTTCTGAAATAAATGTAGTCAAACTTTACTAATTCTGGGTCACTGAGAACGAAAATGATGCTTAAAATTGTTGATTGGCTCTAGTTTTCAAGATATGCTATTGGGTCAGTATATACTACCCTTGACTTGGGAATGGCGGAGGATACGTGAGTTATAAAGGGAAGGGATCTCAATTTAAACCAGAAATGACTAAAATACATCTTTGACTGGATCTATGAATAAATCTATGACTGGGTTTGGACAGTACTTGCTTTTTAGGCAAAACAATGAATGATGCAATCTGAAGCTGGTATTGCGTCATACATGATATGAATTGCATCATGTTATTCCTAGAAGTCATGGATGATGCAATCATAATGAAGCTTACATCACTCTGCTGAACAAATTGCCCTATATCAGCTCTAGAAATCATACAGTGTCATGCTCTCTTATTTGTCAGTGTTTGATTTTGCAAAGGGACACATTTCTGTTTAGCCAAAGTGAGCAGAGATGCCTCGTATTTGTGTGAACAGTGCAGATAACTTCTGTTATATTTGTGGTGAAGTGACTTTTGCATCACAAAAGCGCAGTATAACCATTATGGTTAAGAAAGCCTATCACCTTTATTTTGGCTGCAAAATTGGAGATCAGGACAAGAGGTGGGCCCCACACATATGCTGTAACACTTGTGCAACAAATCTTTGCCAATGGTTGAACAGGAAAAGGAAATCTATGCCTTTTGCAGTGCCAATGATTTGGAGAGAGCTAACAGATCATACCAGCAATTGCATGGTGCCTCCAGTTGGGAAAGGTATGTCAAAGAAGAAAAAGTGGACTGTGCATTATCCAAACATTCCATCAGCTATACGCCCAGTACCCCACGGAGAAGGACTGCCGGTTCCTGATGCACCAGAATCATTCTCACTTGAGTCAGATGAGGACAAGGAAGAGGATGAAACTTCTAGTCCTGAACCATCAATGTCACAGGACCCGCATTTTCTCCCATCCTCCTCCTCCGAACCACACCTCATAACACAAGGTGAACTGAATGACCTTGTCAGAGATTTGGAACTACCCAAGAGTAAGGCAGAGCTGTTGGGCTCCAGACTACAGCAGTGGAATCTCCTGGCAGGTGATGTTAAGGTTTCCATGTTCCGTGACCGTCAAAAGGATCTTGTCCCATTCTTCTTCATGGAAGGTGAGCTTGTAACCTCCAGAACATCGATGGTTTGATGGCAGCCCTCAACACGTTCACGATCCAGATGAGTGGAGACTGTTCATTGATTCATCGAAGACGAGTCTTAAAGCTGTTTTACTGCATAATGGCAATGTTTTGCCATCAATTCCAGTTGGTCATGCAGTCCATATGAAGGAAACCTATGACAACATGAAACAACTTTTGAGGTGCATAAACTATGACCAACATCAGTGGCAGCTTTGTGGCGATTTGAAGGTTGTTGCTCTCTTGCTTGGTCTGCAGACTGGATACACAAAGTACTGCTGTTTTCTCTGCGAACGGTATAGTCGTGCAAGAGATTCCCACTACATCAAAAAAGATTGGCCACTCCGACAGTCATTGGAGCCTGGGAGGAAAAGTGTTCAGCATCCACCACCTGTTGAATCAAGGAAGATTTTGTTACCACCCTTACACGTCAAGCTGGGTCTGATGAAGAACTTTGTCAAGGCCATTGACAAAACACAAGCAGCTTTCAAGTAAAATTTCCAAGGTTAAGTGAAGCTAAGATAAAGGAAGGTGTCTTTGTTGGTCCTCAGATTCGTGAACTTCTTCGAGATGATGCATTTGACCATGCACTGCGTGGCAAGGAAAAGACAGCATGGAAAGCCTTCCAGTTAGTGGCAATAAATTTTCTCGGAAACAACAAGGCAGACAACTACAGGTTGTTGGTGGAAAACCTCCTCAAGGCATACAAAAGCCTTGGTTGCAACATGTCACCAAAGAGACATTTTTTGCACTCTCATCTAGATTTTTTTCCACCAAACTGCAGAGCAGTGAGCGACGAGCACGGCGAGCGATTTCACCAGGACATTGCAACAATGGATAAATGCTATCAGGGCAAATGGAGCCCATCAATGCTTGTAGACTATTGCTGGACAGTGACGAGATGCTCCATTTAATAAATACAAGAGACAAGCCAAGAAGCGCCGAGTAGACATTGAATAGGATTAAACTATGTACATAATAGTTTTTTGCTTTTTGTTTCATAATAAATTTTATTTATATAACCCTTTTGCTGATTTTTAAAGTGTTACATAAACAGGACAGGTGAAATATTATCATGTAAAGCAACCATAAACACATGAAAAGACCTAGGTTTACAATTTATGATTAAAACTCCACTATCTACACAATATACATAGGTAAAAACTTAAATATCTTAGAAACAGTAGCCAATCAGTTGTTTTAATTGTCATATTTGAATTCAGCACATCAAAATACATAATAAATAGCACATTTTATCTCTGAAGCAGACGACTTCTCAAAAATTGTAGACCAGTGTTATTCCTGTTTTTCATCCAACAAGTTGCCTTTGACTAAAGCGTATCTTTTGGAAAGGCACCCAGTTGTTATCTGAAAATAGCAAGAGACAGAGAATCTACCATTTCCCTTGGTAGTTTGTTGCAATGGTTAATTACCCTCAAAATAGCTATTGTGTCAGCCATGGAATATAAAGCAATTCTGCACAGATTTTCTTTAGACTGATTTCTTCTTTCCATACCCAGGAGCCCCAAGTACAAAACCATGAAAGGAGACAATGTTACACCCAGAGATCTTTTTGATCTCCTCCTCCAGAGTAGTAGTGCACCTTCTCCCCATGGACTGCCTCCACACTAACAGAATTATCCTCCCAATGGTCTATAACATCAACCACAACAGCTTCACGGTCTTTTACAAATACAGTATCAGTGTTGTAGCCATGTTGGTCCCAGGATACTAGAGAGACAAGGTGGGCGAGGTAATATCTTTTATTGGACCAACTTCTGTTCTCTCACCGACAGAAGTTGGACCAATAATAGATATTACCTTGCCCATTTTATCCCTCTAAACACAATATCAGGCTTTCTTAAGTTACCATCCTTATTCCTGATACATGGTTCAACCACTGACTTCCAGCTCAATTTGATCATTTTATCAACCAGGCATGAATTATCCTATTGTTTCTTATATTCCAGGCCTCTTTAGTTTTAAAACACTGCCCAGAAATATGGGGAATTGTCTCCTTGATCAAACCACACCATCTACATATCGCATTAACAATTGGCCAACTTCTGACCAGTGCTTCCCTCGTAGGGTACAAGTTAGTTCTTAATTGAAGTGTTGCTATCAGAGTAGAAGATTTATCTAAAAAGGAATTTTTTAGAAAGCACTACTTGTAAGATAGTTCTTAAAATAGTCAATACCAATTCGTTGGCATTTTAAATTCTCCTGTTATTAAAGTCCTCGACTCTCCATGTTTTGAGGTTGGGCGAGGAGGCACTAACATTTAAAATCTTTCCCACTAGATCTGTACCAGCATAAATGAATTACAAGTCTACCCAGCTGTCCTTGGAAGCCATTTGTCTTCTCCATTTTTGAATTAACATATTAGGAATTTACACCAAAAATTTAGTAAGTACGAGGCCACCATCCCTAATGTCTGAATAAAACAGCCCATCAGTAGTACATTCTGAGAGATGAAAAATATTTGTGACTGTCTTTCTAACCAACATATCTAAATTATACATTTATAAATTTAAAACATTTAGAAGGCACATTCAATAATAAGTTATAAAATAATCTGCATGAAATATCAACTTTTAAATGATCAATTTTTCAAGTGATTTAAGAGGACCCCTTTAGAAATTGTTACACCAGTCCACCAGTTTAATTTCACGTGATGCATCAACAATTCCAGTCCAAGGTGACCTTGGCACCCAAATATTTTTCAGATTGTCCGGGCTCCACATATTCTATTAATTCACTGTCTAATCTCCAATTATAATTTGGGCTGATAATATAAATTTTATGTTTGAGTACAATGTGGAATCTCTTGGTCTTCCTGATATTAATTTTAGACTGGTATGGGTAAAAAATTGATTTTAGCTTTCTAAATTTTCCTTCATATCCCTATAGCATCCACTAAGGATAGCCACATCATCGCCAAATGCCAAAGTCATGATTTTTTCCCACTGAAATAAAACCACATCCCTCAAAAGGGGATCCAAAGAAATATAAAATAATATTGGAGATAAGGGATCTTTTGTTTCACCCCACTGTGAATTGGGATAGATTCAGACCGTTCCTCACCTACATAAATTTTTATAGAGCAGTTAATATAGAGCTCTTTGATAATGTCTATAAATCTTTCACTAATGCTGAATTTCTTAAAACAATAAATAATATGTCCATGGCCTATTGAATCAGAGGCTTTGGCTGAATTGACAAAAACTAGCAATTTCATCCCCTCTGTGTTTAGCTCCTCTAATTAAATTATTAAAAATAGATATATTTTCCCCAAATCCCAGAACTGAAATAAAACCTTTTTGTCTCTGACATATTTGAATTGTGCAAGTTAGTCGGGTCACTAACATTTAGAATGTATTCTGAGCCAAATTAATCCAGTAGTTATTGGTTTCCATGAAGAGAGATGAGCAAACTTGTCAGGATCTTCAGATTTGGGGATTAAACTTGTCCTATTTTCCTTCAAATATTCTCGGATTTCTAAATTGTGTATATTATAAAATTGTTGTAATTATGGTAGAATTTAAATTAAAAATATCTCAAAGATCATTAACTGTAACTTGATTGGGACTAGGGGCACTATAGCTTCTAATGCCTCTCGAACTACACCAGCTGATATTGGCCTCATAAGGAGGTTGCTATCTGTCCACTCTTCTGCTTGGGGCCATCCTACCATTATACAATGCCCAAAGTTGTCCAAAATCTCTAAATAATGTTGCTTAATCTCATTAATAGACATACTGCGTTTAGCCCTATCAGGCTCACACGTACTAATATGTGCTAATCTCTATCAGGGCCAGACAATGGGCAGCCTGTGTGCACCGATCAGCTACAAAATTGTGGTAAGGAGATGAATAGCAAGGTCGGGTCGAGCCAGGTCAGTATACAAGGAAGATGGGTCAGGCACCAAGTTGCAGACAAATAGCAAAGGTGGGGTCAAGCCAGGTCAAGATATCAGGAAGTCAGGGTTAGGCACCAGCAGGGCCGTCCCTAGCTATTCTGGGGCCCTATTCCAGCCCTCCGCGGGGTGTGTGCATGGGGCCCAAGGCCTCTGCGGGGGGGGGGGGGGGGAGGGACCAGAGAAGCTGTCCCCAGGCCTCTGGGGGGGGACTGGCTTGGGGGACAGGGGAGAACCACCCCCCCAGCACTCACTGGCGGCGCAGCTGAGGCCGGGTCTGCACGTCCCACTGCCGGTGAGTGCAGGCCTAGACATGCTGCAGAGCTCAGAGGAGTGGGGGTGGGGCTGGGACAGAGCAGGGGCAGGAAGAGGTGGGGCTGGGGCGGTGAAGGGGCAGAGCAAGGTGGGGAAAGAGCAGAGCAGGGAGGAGGCCCTGGGGAAGAGCCAGAGCAGGGGCTGGGGCAGCACGCAGCTGCGCAGGGCACCAGGAAATTTGCTGCCCCAAATTTCCAGGTGCCCTATGCAGCTGTGTACTTTGTGTATGGGTAAGGACAGCCCTGGACACCAAGTTATAGACAGCAGACAAACAGCAGAGTCAGGGACAAACCAGGGTCAGAAGGCAGAGTTTAGGGTCTACAGCAAAGCAACATTGGTGCAGAAGCAAGCAGGGAGCCTGCATTATTGCGCAGAGTGCTTCCCATGATGGCTTCCAGGTTTAAATACCAGCATAAGCCAATCAGTGGGCTGTGCAGGGCCACCACTGCAGACCCTAGTGTCATGGAGTTTTCCATCAGAAACCCAGCCAAAGCTTCCAGTGGCAACGAAGAAGCAAAAGTGACCCAGAACCCTCATCACTGTCGGTTCTTACACTCTCTTCCCTTTACAGATATTCTTATTTCCATTACTATTATTTCTAGCCCTAATGGGATGCTCGATTAGGTGAATGAACAGTTCTAGGAATTTCCATCAAGGATTTACACAGCTCTTCCATCATTCCCCAACCAAATGAAGTCATCTGCAATCTCCAAAGGCTTTCTTTTATCACTTTCAATAGATTTAAGATCTGTTCTGCATTGCTGTCATTATTAAGAGCCTTAAGCATGTTGATTTTAGGATGTTCCTTTAATAATTTAATGCTCTCGTGTAGTGATGGGACTTCCCAATATGCTCCCAACAAGGTCATTCGCAGGAACTTGAACCACACTCATTGATGCTTCTTTAACCCTTTTTAAAGCTAAATTCCTCCTTTAATCGGCTATCTGTTTATTGGTTAATTGGCTATCAATACATCTATTAATATTCCTCACACTGGTATATTTTATCTTTGGATTAAAAATTCAATTTCTTCCTGTGACGAAACCCTAGAACAGCGGTTGGCAACCTGCACGTGGCCCATCAGGGTAATCCACTGGCAGGGCACCAAACCATTTGTTTACAGTTGTGCAGCCGCCTGCAGCTCCCAGTGGCTGCAGTTCGCCATTCCTAGCCAATGGAAGCTGTGGGAAGCGGCGGCCAGGCTATGATGCTATTATGTCTATTTTCCTCAGGATTAAATAAGGCAAATGTAAGGTAAACCGGTCTCAAACAAATATGGATCATCTAACATAGCTAAATTCTTACAATAAAAACTAGGCTTAGAGGTATCCCATTCCAACTCTTTAAAAAGGCCATTTGAAAAACCAGTAGTAAAATGGTTGACAAAACATCACTCACCTCACCGTTGTCAATACAGTCTTGATACTCTTCTCCTTATAGGCGATTGTATTCTTTCTCTCATAGGCATTCCACTCAAGAAGAAGGTTGTGATGCTGGCAGACCCACCAGGAACCAACTCATGCCAGAGTCTCAGGCCAATTCACTTGTGTATTAGTATAGATCAAAGTGTAAATGTTAAATGAATAAGAGTGTTTGGTGTTTAAACTTCATGGAAACTAGTGGGATGTTACTTGCATTGTTTTCATTTATCTGTATCCCGTTATAATGTAGTAGCAAATATTTGCATTGTGTATACCCCTGTAACTAAATAACCCATCAAAGGAAAAGGAAGCATGGAGGAATGCAAATAAAGAACTTTAACAGAAAAGTGCTAATTTCAAAGCAAGTGGTCACTGTGTTTGATGATTGGGTCAAAATGCATTCCTCACTCTCTGTCATCAAAGGAAAAGCCCAATGGGTAGTAACACTGTCAGCTTGTTTTCTGTGAGAAGCTGTAAGTATGGATTCAAGGAAAGCTCATTTGTCTCTGGACTGTTTGGACTCTTATAGGGAAGTGTACCAGATACAAAGCGGAGATTCCCAGAGAACATCTGGGAACCCTGAAAAGACTTTTGGGAAACTGGTACTTTATTACATCACTACCACCATTTGGAATTACAAACTGTGACTCCCCTGTGCATATATTTTACCTGCTTTAACCTCTCAATAACTCTCACTTCCTTTTCTTAGCTGATAAACCTTTAATTAGTAATTAGTACAGTAGTACTGTGTCCAGTTTTGGGCCCCCCACTACAGAAAGGATGTGGACAAATTGGAGAGAGTCCAGCAGAGGGCAACGAAAATGATTAGGGGGCTGGGGCACATGACTTATGAGGAGAGGCTGAGGGGACTGGGGTTATTTAGTCTACAGAAAAGAAGAGTGTATGTGTGTGTGGGTGGGGGCGGGATTTGATAGCAGTCTTCAACTACCTAAAGGGGGGTTTCAAAGAGGATGGAGCTAGGCTGTTCTCAGTGGTGGCAGATGACAGATCAAGGCGCAATGGTCTCAAGTTGCAGTGGGGGAGGTCAAGATTGGATATTAGGAAAAACTATTTCAGTAGGAGGGTGGTGAAGCACTGGAATGGGTTACCTAGGGAGGTGGTGGAATCTCTATCCTTAGAGGTTTCTTAGGCCCGACTTGACAAAGCCCTGACTGGGATGATTTAGTTGGGGTTGGTCCTGCTTTGAGCTGGGGGTTGGACTCGATGACCTCCTGAGGTCTCTTCCAACCCTAATCTTCTATGATTCTACGGTGTGATTTTTGGTTTGAGTGACCTTTTATCATAAAGTTCAGTTTGTCTGGATGGCAAAATAAACTGGTGAGTCTAAGGGGACTGTCTGTGACTCTGTGGTAAGACTGGTATAGTGATCCAGGAGTTCACATTTGTTACTGGCTTGGTGAAATCTAAGTATAGAACACACCACCAGCTTGGTCTATCTGCCCTGTTTCCGACAATCTTCCCTGAGGTGGGCACTCACAGTCGAGAGCCACTCCAGACAGTCTGACAAAGGTCTTCATGAATAGGACCTGTAACCTCTATCATCCCCCCAACGTATTTGTTGGTTAGTGCATCAAAGCTGGCAGTGGGGACATTGTTAATCTGATCCAGTGCAATTCTGCTAGAAATAAAAATATTATTTAAAATCTCCATAGTTTTTAAAGTATAACCTTTATCACGGGGAGGCACCCATGCCTGGGGAAGGTTACCCTTTCCAGGGAGGCAGATGTACATGGGGCTGCCCACCCCAATCCCCAGCCCCCCAACCTATGGAGAGGGTCACCCTCTGAACTCAGCCCCGCAACTGGCACTGGTTTCTGACTCTCACCATGAGAAGGGTTATGGTAGGACATTCCACTCAGGGGCTTTCCTGATGGAGGGGTCCTTGAAAGCTATCTGCCAAGTCCTAGTGGGAGGGTGGAAGAGGCCTTGGATCTTCAGAGTGGTGCCCCTACTTGGTCAGACTTGCACCTCACCTTCCCTCACCAATTACCCAATTCACCTCTCCCAATCCAGGCATCTTGGGGGTGGGGTCCCTCCACCCCGTGACCATCCAGACTTGACAACTGCAAGAAATCCAAAACATCTTTTTAAAAAACCTGATGACAGCCATCGAACACAAAAACAAAAAGTGGATCTAACTGCAACTACTCCACAACCCACAAAACACCACCTCTGGGTGAAACCATGGCACCAATACCTACCACCTGGATACTACATGACACTCGAACATCCTCAATTTATCAAGACTACCCCTAACTGGAGCTGAATTATCTGTTTGCTCTAAGAGACTGAACTTCTGCCCAACCAAAGAACCTGATACCATACTAACATGGAGAACTACAAGAATTCTTCCACCGACTCTGCCTCAGAGAATTCTTTTACAACAATGTCAACACCACTCACAATTATCACATCCCCACTGACAGTCATAAATCTGTTCTCTACAGCCAGGCACTCAGATATCATAGAATAAGCTTGAGGAGAAAGTCCAGGATATACAGCTTAACACACTGAAAATTCCCTTTTTCTGCCCTTCAAACAACCCCCTGCCCCCCAACCTCTCCAAGGTCATCATCAAAAGCAAGCTCTCCACACACCAGGACACACCATTTCAAAGCGGTACCATACCCTGCCAGAACAACAAATGCAAAACCTGCAGACATATCTCCATTGCTACAATGATCCACACACCACAACATACCTTTCAAGCTCCATGGTTCCTATACATGCTTATCACAACATATTATCCTGTGCACTAAATGCCCCAATAACAAACATGTGGGTGAAACCAGACAATCACTAGGCTCTCGAATGAACTCACCCAGGAAAATGATAAAAGACAAAAACACCCCGTTACCCTTTCACAAAGCGATCAATTGATATCTGACCCATCAGTCCCCATCCTCAAAGGAGACCTCCAAAGCACTTTCAAAAGATGAACCTGGGAGCTTAAATTCATAACTTTGCTATACATTAAAAATCATAGCCTGAATAAAGACACTGGATTTATGGCTTATTACAACAATCTGTAACCCACTATCCCCCCCCTTTTTGTCCTATGACTGCAGAGGTATTAATGGGCCACTTCACCTCGAATGGTCCCTTTAGAATATGTGCTAACTACTTATGCTAAACTATCTGTTCCATGTTGTATTTAGCTGTGACACACTTAGTACCTTTCCCAGACCTGAGGAAGAGCTTCGTGTAGCTCAAAAATTTGTCTCTCACTAACAGAATTTGGTCCAATAAAAGATATTACCTCACTCACCTTGTCTCTCTATTGAAAAGATACTCAACAACTCATGGTTCAACTAGAATGTTTGATGCAGAGATCATGGTGAAATTCTGTCTCTCATTCTGTTCTATTATATACTGATTCTATACTGCACTTATCACCACATGCAGGAGGTCAGACTCAGACTAGATATACATAGTGGTCCCTTTTGCCCTTACAGTCTATGAATAAATGAGATTAATATTTAGGAACCAATGTTGAAAATATTGGCCTGTGTGAACTGCCCAAGATTATACAGTGTCTGTGTGGCTGAGCTGGGAATAAAATCCAGGAATCATGACCTACAACACTCTGCTCTAACTCCTAGACATCACTGCCTCATAGCTACTATGGAAGCGTCATACCCTGAAAATACCAGTGAGTTTGCAAGATATGAAATTCAGAGATGTTTCAGTAATACCACAAGGGGTATTTACCAGTACTAAAGAGATTACAGGATCTTATTCTGAGGCTTCAGACTTTAAATCAACAACTTCACTGGAACGAAGGAGCCCTCCTTTTAATATTTTGGTGGCCAGAAGGAGCACGTGGTGTGGTATTACACTAGATCAGCTTTCCTTTGAAGGATTGTTATTGTCTTGCCAATCAGCCTGCCCTCCAAAAGTTAAACTTTTAGCTCTGCCATCAGAATCATAACAAATAATAAACGATACCTACAATTTCCTCATTTCCCCCTCCCCAAAATATACAGGTAAATTTGCAGAGCTGGGATTAAACCCTCTATTCATTACTGCCTCTGCAAGAAACTAATAATTTTTGTTAAAAAGGAAAAAAAGGCAGAAAAAAATTTATAAAACACAATTGTGGAAAGGAAAAAGGAGCTGTCAAAAACAGGAAGTCCCTGCAACTACTTCAACTTCTTAACCTTGAAGTATTATTCAAGACTAACAATATAACCTTTAAGAATAATGTGTCCCATGAAATAGCCATTAGAAGGCCAAACAAAAAGGAATAGGTGTAAATCAGAGGGGCAAATGCACAAGGAAATAAAATGCCCCTTAATTTCTGAATTTTACATAGAATTTATCTCAGCATCCAATCCTGATTTCCTTGTTTGCTGTCTAAAGAGTCATCAGTCATCTTTTGGTCTTACAAATAAGGGGCCTGAGTCTCCTATACTTACACTTGTGTAAAACAGGAGTCATTCCATCGAAGTCAGGAGGCGAATCAGGTCCAATATGGTGGTAGTTGTAAGCAGAGCAAGATGATAGTATAAGGGTTGGGTTAAGGCTTAGTGCCCCTATCGTCTGTTTGACATTTGGGAAGCTCTTAGTCTATATGTTTTTAAACGGCAGATCCTTTTGGATAGGGACTTTTATTAATTATATGTTTGTACAGTGTCTAAAAACAATTGGGTCCTGAGCTAGTTGAGGTCACTACACACCACTGCAATATGAATAATAAATAATAGCAAAAATAATAGTGTTTGTGGTTTAGAAAGGTTGATGGAGTTTAGGTCATGTTTGCTATCATTGGGATTGGGATTCAGCACTCATGGGCCCTATGCCTGGGTCAGCCACTATTTTCAATGCCATCTTAGGCTCTTAACTTCACAGTGCCTCACTTTCCCCAACTGTGAAATGGACACAGTAAATTTTGTGAGCTGTGATTCATTAAAATTTTTAAGCAATGTGAGAGTGTTGGATGAAAAGTGCTACAGAAGTACAAATTAAGATTAATTACTATTATGAAGCAGGCATCTGACATAATGTGAAATGATGTGGCTGATAAAATCCAGGAGGCTCGACTTCTTTCGTTTGGACATATACAGAGGATGAATGAAGAGGCCCTGATGAAGATAGCATGCCAGGAGAGGGAGGTAGGAAAAAGACCCTGAGGAAAGCCAAGGGAAGTGATGGATGGATTACATCATAGAAGATGATAAGCAGGTGGACTTTAGTGCTGTCTCAGAGAGACGACAGAGGCGACACTTGGAGGGTGGGGGCATGTGGAGTCATGTGTGTGAAATTGACACAATTTTGCAAAGTGTTTCAGTTTTGGCAGGACTGCATTTTCCAATGGAAAAAAAATGGTCCCAGTTAAGTTTTTCCAACCACCTCTAATTATAAGATTGCATTCAGTGCAAAAATGAACTACTGGATATGGAACTCTAAACCTTGGTGTTCATCCTCCAATGTCATCAAGATGTTACTGAAACCATTTGAACAAACTCATCCCTACTGTAACACCATTGAAAGGAAGGGCTTTAAGCTAAACCAAAAAATGCCACTCTCATACCAGAATAAGAGTGCCCAGACACTGAATTGTTATAACTGGTAAAACTTTCCTGTGTAGACAAGGCCCTATACAATCAGGTCTTAAGTGGCTTGCATGATCACTGTTGACTAACAAACATCTTCTCTAGGAAGTGAATGTGCTGCCTCTATAAGTCTCCTTGTCACTGCAAGACTTAGTTGTTTTGGTTAGCTGTTTTGATCTGATCTGGAGGTAATGGATACATTTCTATGGGTCTAGAGTTTACCCTATGTTATAGGGTGCTTATGCTTCCTCCCACTCTTGGGAGCTGGAATCCTGCAGAGTAACTTCTACCAGGTTGGGAGAAGGGAACCTGCTGCAAAGGCTATCGCTAATTTCCTCTCTCCTCAGAAACAGACTCCTCCCAACATGTGGGCACAAGGGGTAACATGGGGCCCTAACTAAAGGGCTGTAGAGTTTAGCATATGTTATCAGCACTTAATCTCTGTCCCAGCTCACAGCTACCCGTGCATTAACAATGCAATAACCAATATAATGGTAACTTTTTTCTATTGTTTTTGTATAAGAAATGCAGTATTTTGTGTATTTAACTATGTATATTACCATGAACAAAAATTAATTGCTGTATATGTTTAGGAAAGGTTGAGAGGATAAAGATGAAATAAGCAAGCAAAACTGCAACAGCGAAGAATGGAAAAATGGAAGGAAGTCAAATCAAGATTACTTTCCAAAGTACACAGTACATCTATCATTAGTTGCTAAGATAAATGCTTCTGCAATTAGGGCACCATTAATTTAGTCACTGAAGTAATTAAATGTATCCCTTACAGCTTTTTTCCTGATAAACTCTACTGGAATTTCAATGTGTGTAATTAGATTGTGCTGCATGGCATGGCAAATTGCAGTACCTGAAAACCGATCATACACATCCATCCTCCTTCTTAAATAACAACTTCTACCAATATGGCTCTTGAGATGCACTCTCCTCATTTACGGGGTTTTCATTACTCCATGGAAAACTTACTGATTTCCAAGGCCGAAATTAAATGGACAAAACTCTGCCTGTAGCAATAGCTATTGCTTATACATTAGGCCCACATCTGCAGCTAGTACAAATTGGCATATCTCCTTTGATTTCTGTGGAACTAAACCAGCTGAGGATCTGACAGTAGAAGTTTACATTTTGTCCAAAAAATCATGGCCAGACTTGAGCATTAAGAACGTAAGACAACCTGGGGCTCATGTATTTGGGGGACCCCTCTGTGACTGTGATTGCTTGGGCAAGCTCACCTTCTGGCAGCAGAACCAGAGCTGGAGGAAATTCACTGTCTGGTCTCCCCCTCTGGCAGGAGAAATGAATAAGACAACTCATGATGACTCAATCACACCACTGGCAGGTTGGGGCCTCACAAAGCACCAGGCCAGCTCTGCCAGATACTACTATTGTAGCCTGCAA
The DNA here is from genome assembly GCF_027887155.1 of Malaclemys terrapin pileata. Classification (NCBI taxonomy): domain Eukaryota; kingdom Metazoa; phylum Chordata; order Testudines; family Emydidae; genus Malaclemys; species Malaclemys terrapin. Next base: position 47,328,757 of record NC_071505.1, read on the forward strand.
AGTGATTAAAATAATAGAATCTTACTTCTTTTCACCCTCTTTCTTTCATTCATCAAGACTACATCAATCCCCACATTCACATATTCTTGTCACAGCTATGATGGAAACTGTTGGCTTTTCTAATATCTGCCCAGGTTTGATAATTACTTAAATATGATTTGTCTAATGAAGTATGGTTAATGAATTGAACAGGCTGGTAGGCTGGAATTCCTATGACATCATTTAAATTAGAAGGTGAATAAATTAGAAGATGATGTTAGGCATACACATTTTCCTTTCCCTGCAGTTTGTGCTTGATCTCTGCTAAATGTGCATTCCAGTCAGTGCTCAGATCCTCATTCCAACAAGTCCTCCTGGTGTTTGGATCATTGACTCACACCCACTAGCTGACGTATCAATGGTTGGTGAAGAATGCTAAATAGAATATTTGGGGAAATGCTTGTGGTTTGAGTTTTACAACAAATGGCAGAGGATTTCAGCTCAATATGCCAACTTTATGTCCCAGTTAGTAGTTCCTGCCACCAGTTAATAGTTTTCCTCTTATTCTTAACTATTGTGGTTTTCTTTCATACACTCATTTGTCAGAGCCTGAATCTGTATTTTTCTGAAACATGTTTGAATTGGATGAGCACATGGTTAGTGTGGGAGACTTAATGAGCGTTAAATATTTAAAAAAACAACATAGAGCTAAAGGGGGAGGAGAAGAATTACTGCTCCAATTCTCCATTCCCCATCTCCCCTTACCCATAGTTTGAGAGCTTCTGCCACTTTTCTGACCCCATGGATCTGCACCTGCAGTGTCTCTCTTTGATCAGCTGTCTGCTTTCCATGTTGCCTGATACAGTATAAAGCAGAGTGGATTGTGCAGCGCCAGTCAGAGGAGCTGCAGGATCAGGTGGTGTACGGAAAACACTGTTTGCCATAATACTGCATGGGCCTACTCATCTCCCATGTTGTAAGAATGGATCATCCCTTTGGGGCCCAATGAGGGTCAATGTATGTTGAGAGCAGGAAGTTCTTGAATTCCTCTAGGAAAAGACAAGGTTTAACACATAGGACTGGGAAACAGCTGAAAGCAGTTAGCCAGCTTGCAGCTTACTTTAAGAAGAGGAAGTCAGCAGGGAGTAGAGAGCATAGACCCAGAAAGGTATTTTGCTCCGGAAACTAGTTTGTATGAAAGATGTTTTATCAATTGCAAGTTTAATACCTGTTGGAGAGGATGAATCGTCAAACTGTTTTTGATTCTTTGCTCTGCCATGGACTTCCTGTTTAACCTAGGGCTAACTCCACAAAGTAACTTCAGCATTGCAGCACCTAACTTTTAGCCCCCTTGCCACCTGGTGGAATCCACAGCCTCAAGTTAGGTGCCTATGCTCCCTATTCAATGCATGGTGAGAGATAAGTGCCTAAGGGTAGGTCTACATTATGGTGGTGTGCAGAGCACATACATTGCATGAGTAGCTAGCACAGATATAAATAGCAGGTAGATGGTGAGACACTACTTAGGCAAATAGAGTAGCGCAGAGTGTCCTAAACACCTGAACCTTAGCATATGTATCCTGCACTACTCTTCATACCCAAGTAGTGCCTCTGACATCTAGACTGCTATGTTTAGCAGTGTGGAGTCCCATTGCCTCCCTACTGACTGCTGGACCCTTTCCCCACTGCAGTGAAAGACTCTGGCAGGGGGAGAGGCAGTGGGGAAAATCTCCCTCATTTCCTCACTGCTGGAACCTTTCACTGTGGCTGGGAAAGGATCTGGCAGCTTCCCCCCCCCCCACACACACACCAGAGCCTTTCCTCCTTACAGCAAAAGGCTCAGGTAACAGGAGCCTTTCCCTCTCTACTCCCCACCAGAACTTTTCACTGCCGAGTATAGCTATACACTGCAGTGAGTGTGGATACAGGCTGCCTTTCACTGCGGTATGTAGCTACACATACTCTACACACTGTCACAAGTGTAGCCAATGTAGACAAGGTCCAAGAATGGAATCCACAAAAGCCAGCATGCGTAGGATGGAGCTGACTAAGCTAGCTAATAGGAAATACCAAAAAAAGGGTGTGGTCTCAGTCCCACCCCCTCAGCGGGAGCTAGCCATCTATCTTCACATGTGATTCACAGCCATGAACCTTCTTCTGGAGATAGGCATGTAAGCTGTTTTTTTTTTTTTTTTTTTTTTTTTGAAGAAATTCAGTAGCATCAGCAGAGGAAGAGGCCCTTTTTAATAACCTTTACCCCACTGGTTAGGGCACTTGCACAAGTTCAATTTCCCCCTCTCCCGATGCGAAGAAGGGATTTCAACTTGGGTTTCCCCACCTCTGAGGTAAATGCCCTAGCCACTGAACTACAGAGTCAGTCATGCTTTCCTGGTGGCCCAGTGCATATTTAATTATTTATACAATGGGACAGCTTCATCAGGAGAGACTGAGAATAACCTATGCCACACTGTTCCCTAACTCAATGGATAAGACACTCACCTGAGGTATTGGGAGGTGAAACCCGAGTGCAAATCCTTTCACAGTATCAGGCAGCATGGGAAATTGAACCCAGGTCACTTATTTTCAGGGTGAGGGCTGTAACCACTGGGCTAAAGGTTATTGGGGCCTTTTCTGGCCATTTTCTGTGGGTTTGGCATGCTCAGAGCATGCCTACTGTATCAGGTCCCACAGGCAAGATAGGCACAGGAACACTTAGTTTGAGAATCCTGTTGAGATAGGCACCTAGGCACCTGCACTGAGACAGCTGTGTGCATACTCATTGGTAGAAACTGAGGCACGGAGGGGACTTACTGGTAGAAATTTAGGGTCTCAGGGACTTTGGGTGCCTACAGCATTATGCAGCAGCTGAGCAGGGGCTTTGAAGAACACAGTGATGCCTGAATGTTGGAGTTAGATGCCGAACTCCTTTTGTGGATCTAGACCTTATTCTCTCCGTACCTTAGTTCTCCAGCTGTTAAATGGGGATAACAGTACTTCTTTACCTCACTGGTACGTTGTGAGGATAAATACATTAAAGATTATGAGATGCTCAGATATTATGATAATGGATACCTTAAATAGATCTGCTGGTCATACACTCGTCTTTCCAAGACCTTTCTAAATCTATAGCTCATTAGAGTTCTCTGTGGACATTCCTTATTCCTTTGACTAGGGATCTCTTATGCAAATATATTAATCTTAGCAAGCACAAAGGTAATGGGCGACAGGGGGTGGATCACTTGGTGATTACCTGTTCTGTTCATTCCCTCTGAAGCCCCTGGCACTGGTCACTGTCAGAAGACAGGATCCTCGGCTAGATGAACCTCTGGTCTGACCCAGTATGACCAGTCTTATGTTCTAAAGTATGTTTAGTGACAGCTAAGGTTGTGACACGACACATACTATCTGCCTAAAAATATTCCAATCATGGAAATAAGAAGGGGAAAGACTTATGCATTCCCTTCCTCTTTACGATATCCTATAACACTCAATAACACTCCAATGATCCATAAAGCTCTCAATTCCAACTCCAACAGATACCCAAAAGCAATACATATCCCAGCTTCATCAAACTTGCACTTTAACATAAAACCTTAACAGTGACAATGAGAAATGACTGAAATGTGAATCTGTTTTGGTGAGTCACACCATAATTTATAGATTATCATCGTTTTTAAGTATAAAACCTGTTTTAAAGTGATCTTTTCATTGTTAGAAACACATGTAAACATCCCATCCCTCCTCATAGATAAAACAGCTGGCATTAAACCTCTTAACCTTCAGATCCCTACTGTAGGCCCTTCCTAAAGGATCAATTGTTAACCCCTTTGTAGACAAGCCACAGGAGTAGGACTTGACACAAACTTTTACAGTAGGTTATACAACTATTTACTAGTAAAATACTGGTAATCAAGAATCCTAGATTCTTTCCCCAGCTCTGGGAAAGAATTATATTGGCCAGTTATAGGCTAATAAAAACTGGCTTGATCTGTCTGACAGGGTAGTATGGTTCAGTAGCTAAGCCTGAGATATGCCCTGATAGAAACTTAGGTTTACAGCCTGCCATGACCTTGCATAAACGCTCTACTAACTTATTTTTAAAAATGTAGGAGTCTTCAGCAGCTCTTTCCTTCCTGTGTTCTAGGTTGGGGATCATGGCTGTCTCTATCTCTGGACAAATGAGCATTTATTTGCTCCCTCATTTAGCCTGAATGAAAGGAAGCTAGCAGGCCCATCAGCTTCAGTAAGGTCTGTGATTACCCATAGATCAAAGGCATGTTTGCTGATAGCCACCATATCAGTCAAACCCTCTCGGGTGCTACTTTTGCATTCAAAAATGTTTGACAAATCCTTGTTAATTTATAGCAACAGCATTTGATTTTTCACTTTTCCGTTAACTTTCTATTGAAGTGTTTCTATTTCATTCAGATCATTCTAAGTATTTCACCTGCTTCCTCCTGTGAACAATAAAAGATAGATAAGGGCCCAAACTGCAGAATTCAAATCCAGATTTTGATCCTTCCAAATTGAGAACGCAATTGGATCTGGATTTTGGATCAGGCCCTTCCTAATAAAAACATTATTTTGCCTCCTCCAATTTTACAGCCACCAGTTCTTTCATGAAACCAGTGATAACATGGCACTTACATATCAAGATGGTAGGCACCTCAGAAGTACCTCCAATGGATAGATTAGATAGAACAAACCTTAAGCATTTGAGTTTAAACAGGACTGAAACTGAAAATGATTTGCACTTTACATTAATTAGAGAGATTGGGTAATATAGATTAGATAGAACAAAACTCAAGGAAGGTGAGATAATATCTTTTATTACACCAACTTCTGTTGGAGGAATGTATAAGCTTTCAGCCACACATACTCCTGGGGGACTTCTGTGCCAAAAAATTAAAAATACTGCTAACAATTCTGCAAAATTCTGCATATTTTATTTGTCAAAATAACACAATATAATCACACCAGTTTCAATTATTTTGGTAATTTATTTCAAATTATCTGTCAGCAAGTATGTCTGTAACAATACAGACAAAAAAAAATCCAGGAAATGTTTTCTGACAAATAGATTCCTTACTAGCCACGTTAATACAGAACATTGAGTTATAATTAATTTAAACTACAATACAGAAACCCCTCAGAAGCAGTGCAAAGGCTTGGGGGAGTCAGGGGAAATGGAGGAGCTGAGGCAGTGGAAAGGAACCTGGAAGTGAACCTGGAGGATTGTTTGGTGTGGTGGGAGAAGTATGGAACAGGTTTTTTGAGGGTTGGGGGGAGGGATTGTAGGGAGTTGGGGAGCTTCCCCCATGCAGACCCTGGATGATCCCTATCTTTTCCCATTCAGTCAGGCATGTCTGCCCTTGTTCCCATGCGTCCCTGCACCCCCTACCCTATCCCTATGTGAGGGTGACCACAGAGCAAATGTGAAAAATAGGGATGGGGGTAGGGGATAATAGGCGCCTATATAAGAAAAAGACCCAAAAATCAGGACTGTCCCTATAAAATCAGGACATCTGGTCACCCTGCCCTATGTGTCCCTGCACATACCCCTCCATGTGTTTCTGGACTCCCTACCCCCATCCCCATGTGGCCTTGCAGCCACCCTCCCATTCAGCCCTTGGCTCAATGCTGTCATCCTGAGCCCATGCCTCAGTCTTTTCCCCCACTAGCCCTTCTGAACCCCAATCTGTGACCCCCTCAGCAGCCCTGTGTGGCCGGCTCTAGCCATCCAGTACCTCCTCACCTGGCCCTACTGTGAGGAAAACAGCCTCTCCTCTGGCTGGCTGCCCTCACTTCTAGCACCACAGCAGCCCCTGGTGGTGAAAGGTGTAACTGCAGTGCCTCACCAGCAGAATCTAAATTCTGCAGAGAAAAATAATCTGCAGGGGACATGAATTCTGTGCATGCGCAGTGGCTCAGAATTGCCCCAGGAGTATACACAAAGCTGTTTTTCAGGTCTGGGGAAGGAAATCAGAGAGTCTCAGCTAAATACAAGTTGGGACAGATTGCTAAGCGTAAGGGGTAACATGCTGTAGGCCACTTGAAATGGAGTGAGCAATAGGGATTATATTGTTATGCAAAAAGATATGAAATGGGCCATTAAGGATTAGCATGAAGATGTGTGTTACAAATTGTTATAATGAGCCAGGAAACCAGTGTCCCTCTTGAGTCCATGATATTTAATGTCTAGGGCTGGGCTACGCTGAAAAGTTACATCAGCGTAGCTACATCTTTCATGGGTGTGAAAAATCCAATCTATCCCATGGTGTAGACAGCCTTAGGTCAACGGATGAATTCTTCCATTGAACTAGCTACTGTCTCTCACAGAGGTGGATTACCTACAGCGACGGGAGACCCCCTCCTGTCTCCATAGGTAGTGTCTACACTGAAGTGCTACAGCAGCTCAACTGTAGCTGTGCCACTGCAGCATGTTAAGTGTAGATAAGCTCATAGCCATGCAACATTATGAATTTAAGTTCCCAAGCTTGCCTTCTGAGGGTGTTGTGCAGATTTCTTTTGAAGACGAGTATTGAAAGATCAGATATGGATTGATCATTTTGTGCAAAGTATTCTCCCATTGGTGATATAGTGTTTTTGTCTTTTGTCATTTTTCGATATGAGTTCATTTGAGAGCATAGTGTTTGTTTGGTTTCACTCACATAGCTGTTGGGCCTTTGATGCACTGGATGAGGTACACCACCTGTTGGGATAGGCATGTGTAGGACCCATGTATCTTGGAAGGTGTGTTGTCAGGTGTATTGATCATCGTAGTAGTGCAGATATGTCTGCAAGTTTCGCATCTGTTGTTCTGGCAGGGTCTGAGGCCGCTTTGAGTTGGTGTGTCTTGGTCTTTGGGGAGCTTCCTTCTGATGATGAGCTTTGCGAGGTTGGGGTGTTTGAAGGCCAGAAGAAGAGGATTCAGGAAAGATTTCTGTTAGGAAATCAAATATGGGCTGAAACTGTTTGATATAGGATGATAGGTGACACCTAGGCACCTATGCTAAAACAAATGTGCAATCCAAGTTTTCCTGAATCCATTGGAGGGCGTGGTTGTCGGCCAGTGCTATTGATATGACTTGGCCTTACTGACACTTTGTGGGGAGGTACAGGTAGGAGAGAGGATGAACAGTATACTTCTGGCACATTATATCTCTCAGTACCTCTGAAAGCTTATGGCAGTGGTGGGCAACCTGTGGCACACGGACTGCATGCTGCCCATCAGTGTAAGCTGATTGTGGGCCGTGAGACATTTTGTGGATGTTGACCGTCCACAGGCACGGCCCCCGTGGTTCACCATTCCCGGCCAATGGCAAATGTGGGAAACAGTGGGCCGAAGGTTACCTATCACTAGCTTATGGCCTAGTTTGTGTATGAATGAATAAACAAACATGAGGAAAGAACCTCATGTGAATGCAGGTCAAGGAGGAGAGAACTGAGAGTAGAAGAATGGGGATTTTCTGTGTATGAGAATAACAATAGAGAGCCAAGACAGTGCAACATTCAGACTGCATTACTTCCCCTACATATACTGTCGTCCTCCTCAAGCATTTCCTGGAAGTAAAGTTCTCCAAGTTCCTATACATAACCACACTATAACGCCCTCTATTGGGAAGTTATTTATCATTACATCCCTTTTGCGCATGGATACCATAATCTGCTTATGCACTTAGCATTCCCACATAGAGTCTATCTTATCCTATGTATAGCTCAGCATCAACTTAGTGCTGCTAACATGGCACACAGAATTGGAATTCTTTGCATATGAGTCACAACTTACACATATTGCTCACAGCTTTGTTAGTCAGTGAACAGATTGCAGTTTATAACCTCCTCAGGGATTTCTACTCATTTTCTCTGATGGGATCTCCAGCAAAAAAAAAATAAAGTCTAGGTACTCAGTATCCAAACTAATGTTGGGTTGGTGGGTGATCTTTCCATCCTTCTAAGTCTATGTCGACACTAGAGAGCTTACAGTGATGCAGCTGTACCGATGCAGCTGTATGCTGACGGGGGAGAGCTCTCCTCTTGACATAATTAATCCACCCCCAATGAGCGGCAGTAGGTATGTCCATAGGAGAAGCTCACCCGCTGACATAGCGCTGTCCATACTAGCACTTATGCCGGCGTAATTTGTGTCGTTCACGGGGGGGGGGGGGATATTCACACCCCTGAGTGACTTAAGTTTGCTGACGTAAGTGGTAGTGTATATATAGCTATATATCTTCATAGAGTACTACTTTAGGCCAGGTCTACCCTACAGACCTATATCGGTATAGTTACGTTGCTCAGGGGTGTGAAAAATCCATACCCCTAAGTGACATAGTTATACTAACCCACCCCCCCACCAGTGCAGACATAAAAGTATGTTGATGGGAGAGCTTCTCCCGCCGACATAGCTACCGCCTCTCAGGGAGATGGATTAACTCTGCCAATGGGAGAAGCTCTCCTGTCAGTGTAGGAACATCTTCACTAAAGTGCTACAGCAGCTGCTGTTGTGCTGTACATGCAGACAAGTGTTATAAATCCTATGCCACATGTTGTGCCATGAGAAATGCAGTTTGTAATAGTAAATGCGATGACCCACTTTCTAACAGAATTCCTTTTACAGTCGATGGCGTTTTGAAAAATAAAGTAGTTTTAATGTGGAACTTCATAGCTCTGGTGATTTATTTTTAGAAGAAAACAAACAAACAAAAAAATCCCCCCAACAAATAAAGAAAAGTGGGGGACTGAATAAGAGAGAAGGGTGGGAAGAGGATGATAGAAGAAGAAGATTGCAGGTCACACACTCAGCTGGTGTAAATCAGCCAAGTTAAAAGGATACTGTCAACTCTGATGTTCTGTGTGATCAGAATGATCACCTGTGTGGAGAGCATTACAGAATGAAGATTTTAGACCATTTTTGTGGGGGTCTTTCGTACAGCTACAAGGAAGAGGAAGACATATTTTTTTAAATAGCAGTATATGATTGTAAAAACACAAACATTATCTGAGGATTTAAAGGTAGGTATAGTACCTAAAAGCTGTTTTGACATTTCTTCACATTATGTTTTAGGTTGATGATGTCTCTTTAAGGTTGGCTGGGGAGGGCATGAGAAGAAGGATGATCCATTTGTTAGGATCCTAGATATCAATTCTCTCCCCTGCTATTTGACTCCCTCCAGAATGCAGGGAGTTAGGCTGTGTGACCTTCAATAAGCTCTGGTCTACACTACAGAGTTAGGTTGATGTAGCGTCTACATTAAAATATCTTTCCCACCAATGTAACTCACCCACTACATCAACTTAATAACGCCACCTCCACGAGAGGCGCATTGCTTAAGTTGATGTAGTTAGGTCAACATAGTGTCAGCATAGACACAGCATTGCTTATATCAACTGTTGCTGCCTTTTGAAAACTGTCCCACAGTGCCCCACACTGACAGTTAAAGCGGTGCAAGTGCTCCTGCTGAGGACACACACTGATGACACAAGAAGTGATTTAATTACTGCAGCGGCTATACGTTGACTTAACTTAGGTCTACTTAATTTTGTAGTGCCCTAAGTCACTTAGGCCCAAATACTCAAAGGTGCTTGCTCTGCTCAGTGTTGCAATGCCTAATGCCTAGGTGGCCTGCCCCCTAAGTGGAATCCTCTGCCCTGAGTTAGATAGCCAGTTTCCCCCATGCAATGCATGGGAAGAGTTAGGTGCCTAAGGAAGGGATCCTCAGAAGCCAGGAAGCTAATGGGGTAGATGCCTGGGCTAGCCAGGAGTGAAATGAAGAGTAAAGGGGTGGGAAGAGGAGAAGTTTTTAGGCGCCCTTGCTGACAGGCTAGAGATAGGTACCTCCTTCTTCAGGGGATCCTCTCCCCCAGTAAGGTGCCTAACCCATGTCACCTGCTTAGGTAGCCTGTGCCCTAGTACAGAGGTGGGCAAACTACGGCCCGCGGGCCAATTTAATCCGGCCCTCAAGCTCCTGCTGGGGAATGGGGTCTAGGGCTTGCCCCACTCCTGTGTTCCAGCTGGGGAGCAGGGTCGGGAGCCACTCCGTGTGGCTCCCGGAAGCAGCGGTATGTCTCCCCTCTTTCTCCTAAATTTAGGGGCAGCCAGGGGGCTCTGTGCTCTGCCCCCTCCCCAAGCGCCACCCCCGCAGCTCCCATTGGCCGGGAACTAGAGTCAGAAGGCCTATGTTCCCTGGAGGTATTGAAAGGATACCAGAAAAACAGGGACGCAGGCAGTTAGGCAAGAAGCAATGCAGCCACATGGATGTAGCAGTGCACATGGCTTAATAAAGTTCCACTTATTCAACTTAACCTGCGTTCAACTTCACTCTTTGGAAATGAAACAATTTGGGCCTTAGTCTCTCTATGCCTCAGTTTCCTATCTGTAAAATAGGAATAATAGGTCTTTCCAACCTCACTGAAGATAAACATCTTAAAGATTGTGAGGTACTATGATGGGGGCTATAGATAGATTGATTTACAACTGTGGTGATTTAATTAAAAAAACGAATACCGCTGGTGAAATCCTGGCTCCTTTGGAGCCTATAGGAGCTTTATCATTAACTTCAATGGGAAAAGCAATTAAGCTGTTTTTCTATAAAACAATGGAGCAAAAGAAATAAATTAATAACTTTGTATTTTATTTATCCTAACACATTTTTAAAATTATTTAAGAAAAATATTAAGCAACCATTTCACTTCATACTACTTTTATTGGCCTTAATGCATATGCTTTCCCAATTAGATTAATCTTCAAATAGTTCTTTAACTCAAAAACCCCTCGTTATCCAAACTTCTGATTAAAACCCTATTATCTTCCAAATGCAATTCATTAGGGTTGCAGACACTAACCTAAAGTTACAGTGTGTTCTAAAGCTAGCTGGATTGGGGGAAGGAGGCTTGAAAGGAGGGTGTTGTGTATTTTCATAGGTTCTAATTTTCCAAACTAAGAATCTAATTAGCCAACCCTGCCTCTGCTCTTACATATGTGTGTACAGTAAATGTGTGTCAGTAGCTTGTACAAGACTGAAGTAGAATAAGCCGTTGGTTCTAATTAGCAGCAGCTGGGATGGTCTAGTTCACCATAGCAACACCTGTTTGATTGGGTTCCTACGCTGAGTAAACTATTTTAGCTGTACAAAAGGAGGTTATATTATTTGGTACATTTTAATATTTGTGGGTATTAGTCATAGTTGCAGTGACTCATCAATCTGGCTCAAAAAGTGAAAGCAGATTTGCCCTTTATTGGGTTTGACAGTTGGCAAATAATTGTTTCCCCTCTCTGAATCAGACTTGTGTTTACTTAGAGTAATCAAAAGGAACTGTCTGTTGTGTGACCTTCTAGGCTGGTGAAAGGGAACAAATGATTTTTTTTGGCATCAGAAAGTTAACAGAACAATGCAAAACTATAGACAAATGGCTGTGCTTCATTTGGCTGACTGGCCTGGGCATATCTGCACCTCACATTATTCTGCTTGGTCTGTAGAAATTATTTTCCATTAGAAAAACCAACCATTTGTATATAAATAACAGGGATTCCATACCTCATAAAACAGTGTCAGACTTATTCCCCTTCTCTGATAACTTGGATTGCCTTTTCATATATAAGGCATTGATGTTTCCCCAAATGTCTGCCATTGAGTTTTTGTTGGAGTGCCAATAATAAGGAAAGGTTACAGCACAAATGGCTATTAGACAGAAATGCTGCTGCCAAATTATGAACACTTCTCATGCAAATTATAGAGAAAAAAATTGGATGACAATAGAGGAAAGTTGACACCAGTTCATGGACAGTACTACTGAGGCCATGAAGCAATGTGGATAACAGACTTAAAATGTGTACAGAGATTGTTTAAGGACATTGGAGGTGAAAGAATTTAGAAGAGGCTAAGAAGAAACTATCCAGAAATAATTAACTGCTCAGTGCTTTTTTAACCAGATGAGGAAAATTTGAGGAACTAATATTAGAAAATTATATGAAGCTCCAAAAATATATTTTTTTAAAAGAAAAATGTAACCCGAATGAAGTACACAAATCCACTTCTGAATGCTGGAATCTTGTAAGCATTTTACTGAGACTGATAAATGATCTGCAATAAGTTCTGTGAAATCCAACTAACATTTTTTTCATTGCTTCAGATGTGTTTATTGCGTGGCCTTTTCTTTGTCCAGTTTGAATTGGAGAATGCTTTAAAAGGCAATTAAAATATTGGTACTTAGTGAAACTAACAAGATGAACAATATGAAAATGAGCTGAATGTGAAATACTGGCTCCATTGAGGTCAATAGGAGTTTTACCATTGATTATACTGGGGCCAGCATTAAAGTTAAGCACTTGGGCCCAGAGTTTTAAAGGTATTTAGATGTAGCTGTGCTCTGCAGTTGATGCGATGTAAGAACCTAAATCACTTTTGAAGATGAGATTTTGGCTTCTAAATCAGTTAGGCCTTACAACACTGAGCACAGCAATGTCAGATTCACAAAGGTACTTCGGCACCTAACATCCATTGAAATCAATGGGAGTTTGTGAATCTGGGCCTTGCTTAAGTGCTTTCCCAAATTAGGGACTAATTAGAGTTGCCAACTTTGTAATATTTAAAAACTGGCCACTCCAGCAGGAGTGCTAGAACCTCCCCTGCCCTGTCTCTTCCCCCAAGGCCTCACGCTGCTCAACCTCTTCCCCATAGGCTTTGCTCACGTTCACTCCTCTTCTCCCCCCATCACTAGCTGCTTTTCCCCGCTCCCCCCTTCCCTCTACCTGGGTCGGGAGGGTCTCACTTACACAGCTGGGGCTGGGAGCTGCAGCCACACGATGCAGGTAGGAGGCAGCTCTGGCTGAGTAAGGGCTGGCGCGGATGATGACCTGGTGCCTCCCCTGCCTGCAGTAACTGGACTTCAGGTGCCCAGTCAGTAGATCTGACTGGACACTGTCAGATCCCCTTTTTGACCAGACTTTCTGGTTGAAAACCGGGCACCTGGCCACCCTAAGGGCTACGTCAATCAATATTATCCACAGAGTGTTAGACTTTGTAGCCCTTTCCCGGGTACTAAAGTTAAGTTGTCTCCCAACAGCATCCTCTGATCATGTTTTCATTCCGTTGTGTCCATAAACTGAATCGTTCATAAAAATGGAGCCTCTTGAATCCCTCAGTCTATCCCCATGTTCATATGGACCCCAGCAGGTCTACATATTAGTAAAATGAGCAGGATGTGTCCTATTGGATTCATTAAGAACAGGATTAAACCCAGAATGACAATTGTTTGTGATGGATGATGTACAATGGTGTACTATGTAGCTGCTGTTTTTCTGTGTGACCCAGAGCTATTGGGTATATTGGTCATTTGATCAGCAGAATCATGAACTTTCCAACAACATGACAGTACATATAAAATATGGCATTTAAGAACAAAGAACAAGGAAAAATGCTTGCAAAATAGTTAAGATTTCTAAGGGCCCCTGTCTGATATGTCTGGGATAATTCCTAAAGGAATTTGGTAAGGGAGAAAAAGGCCAGTGTTTGTTTTTGTTTTGTTGTGTTTCTTTGACAATCTCTACTAAAGCTCCATTGTCTTTAAGGAAGCAATATGAAATGCTATATAATAACTGATTTTCATTTTCTTTCCTAGGGGTGGATTACTTATAAATAGAATGAGTAACAGGCCAATCACATAAGTCATCTCAAAACAAGATATCAGGTATTTGCTATGTAATATTTTGGAGGGTGTTAATTGTGCATTAAGATTTAGATCACCATTTGAGGTATTCAGTCTTTTAAAAAAAAAAAAAACTTTTTTCCTGAGTACCACAGACACTATATATGGGTCACTATTTATGCTTTTCTAGCCCAACTTTTCCATCAAGCTACCACATAAGGAACTGCCTAGGCCTCATCCCATGCCACACAGAACACAAACCCATAGTCCCTTCTACACCTTTTTCTATCCATCTACACATTTTAGGTCAGGGCAGGCAAACTTTTAGGCCTGAGGGCCACATTGGGTTTCCAAAATTGTATGGAGGGCCAGTTAGGGGAGGCTGTGCCTCTCCAAACAGCGAGGTGTGGCCTGGTCCCCACCCCCTGTCTGACCCTCCCACTTCTTGCCCCCTGATGCCTCCCCCCGGGACTCCTGCCCCATCCAACCCCCCCGTTCCCTGTCCCCTGATAGCCCCCCCGGGACCGCTGCCCCATCCACCCCTCCCTGTCCCCTGACTACCCCTGGGCCCCTTGCCCCTGACTGCCCCCTGTCGCCCCATCTGACCCCTCCTCTCATTCCTGACTGCCCCCCCGGGACCCCTGCCCCATCCAACCATCCCTTCTCCCTGACCGCCCCTGGAACCCCTGCCCCTGACTGCCCACCGCTGCCCCATCCAACCCCCCCTCTCCTTCCTGACTGCCCCCCCGGGACCCCTGTTCCGCCCTCAAACCGCCCCGCACTCTATCCACACCCCCACTCCCGACCACCACCCTGAACTCCCTTGCCTTCTATCCAACCCTCCCTGCTCCCTGCCCCCTTACCGCGCTGCCTGGAGCACAGGTGACTGGCGGCGCTACAGCCATGCCGCCCGGCTGGAGCCAGCCACACCACTGAGCAGCACAGAACACTAGATCAGGCCGGGCTCTGCAGTTGTGCTGCCTGGCAGGAGCTTGCAGCCCCACCGCCCAGAGCATTGCGCTGGCGGCGCAGTGAGCTGAGGCTGCGGGGGAGGGAGAACAGCAGGGAAGGGGTCGGGGGCTAGCCTCCTGGGCCAGGAGCTCAGGGGCCAGGCAGGACAGTCCCATGGGCAGTAGTTTGCCCACCTCTGTTTTAGGTGCTTTATATGGCCCTCATGACCATAGTATCTGAGCACTTCACACTCTGTAATGTATTTGTCCTCATCGCACCCCGGTGAGGTAGGAAAGTATTATCATTTACAGATGGGGAACTGAGGCACAGAGAGATTTAACCTCCTGCCCTGCAAACACTTACCCATATGTTTACAGTCAGGGCCTAAGCAACTTGCCTAAGGTCTTATAGGAACGGCTGTTCTACACTACAAAGTTAGGTCAGCTAACCTACATCGCTCATAAAAGTACAATGTAATTAAGCCAACCTAAGCCTTGATGTAGATGCTGTTACTTCCACTGACCTAGATATGGCCTCTTGGAGAGTTGCATTTACTACAGAGACATAAGAATCCCTCCAGTTGCTGTAATAAGAGTCTGCACTACAGAAGTGCAGATGTGCTGCTGTAGTGGTTCTGGTGTAGACATACCCTGAAGTCCGTGGCAGAGCCAGGATTTGAACTCAGTTTTTCTGATGGGAGACTATCTGCCAGGTACTAGTAGAGTTGTCCCTAAATCCCATTTTTATTCTGCAGTGCATTGTACATAGTGCTATATCAGGGATTGGCAACCTTTGGCATGTAGCCAGTCAGGGAAATCTGCTGGCGGGCCAGGACGGTTTGTTTACCTGCAGCGTCCACAGGTTTGGCTGATTGCAGCTTCCACTGGCCGCGGTTCGCTGTTCCAGGCAAATGGGGGCTGCGGGAAGAGGTGTGGGCCAAGGGATGTGCTGGCTGCCACTTCCTGCAGCCGCCATTGGCCTGGAACGATGAACCGCGGCCAGTGGGAGCTGCGATTGGCCGAACCTGTGGACACTACAGGTAAACAAACTGTCCTGGCCCACGAGCGGATTTCCCTGACGGGCCGCATGCCAAAGGTTGCTGATCCCTATGCTATATCTTAAAACCCATCCAGTAATTGAATCTTGGCAGCTCCCTGGCTAAGTAGTATGATTCATCATGAGCATATTACACAGCTACTCTGTTTTCTTCACTAACTGACAGTTAGAACCTGTGACCTATCTACCTGGGTGGCCACCCTGAACACGTTTTCACAGTTGCAAACCATTGAGACATTCAAGTTGGAGCTCCCTTGGTGTGCAGAGAAAGAGGGGTTGTTGGCAGGATTGTCCCTAAAACAGCTTCTCAACTTTGAAACTTGCGTTTCCCCACCTTACTCCAAAACAGCTCAAATATGGTGACCATTAAGGAGCGCTGCAAAGCCCACCTATTCTCCCTATACTTTCTATGCCAATATCTAAGTCGTTAATGAAGATATTGAACAGAGCCGGTCCCAAAACAGACCTCTGCGGAACCCCACTTGTTATGCCTTTCCAGCAGGATTGGGAACCATTAATAACAACTCTCTGAGTATGGTTATCCAGCCAGTTATGCACGCACCTTATAGTAGCCCCATCTAAATTGTATTTGCCTAGTTTATCGATAAGAATATCATGCGAGACCGTGTCAAATGCCTTACTAAAGTCTAGGTATACCACATCCACAGCTTCTCCCTTATCCACAAGACTCGTTATCCTATCAAAGAAAGCTATCAGATTGGTTTGACATGATTTGTTCTTTACGAATCCATGCTGGCTATTCCCTATCACTTTACCACCTTCCAAGTGTTTGCAGATGATTTCCTTAATTACTTGCTCCATTATCTTCCCTGGCACAGAAGTTAAACCAACTGGTCTGTAGTTTCCTGGGTTGTTTTTATTTCCCTTTTTATAGATGGGCACTATGTTTGCCCTTTTCCAGTCTTCTGGAATCTCTTTCGTCTCCCATGATTTTCCAAAGATAATAGCTAGAGGCTCAGATACCTCCTCTATTAGCTCTTTGAATATTCTAGGATGCATTTCATCAGGCCCTGGTGACTTGCAGGCATCTAACTTTTCTAAGTGATTTTTAACTTGTTCTTTTTTTATTTTATCTGCTAAACCTACCCCCTTCCCATTAGCATTCACTATGTTAGGCATTCCTTCAGACTTCTCGGTGAAGACCGAAACAAAGAAGTCATTAAGCATCTCTGCCATTTCCAAATTTGTATTAGTATTTGAAAATATTGGCAAGGGCACGTAAGGCCATGAAGAAATACTGTTATCCTTTTTTGTAGAGATTAGAATAAATTAATCAAATGTATTATAGGAGGCTTGTAGTCATTTTGATTTTGTCATTCAGAAGAGTTTTGTATTCTTCCAATTAGGAGAAAACGTGGGGCCAGATTCTCAGCTGGTGCAGTTCCAGTGAAGTCAATGGCGCTGTGCCAATTTATATCAGCGAAGGATCTGACCCATAGGCTATTGGGATTCTACTCATATGACAAGTAGCTGCTGCAGCTGCAAACAAGATCTCAACGATTCTCCCTTGCCAGTATCTGTCAGCTTTACAACCAAACCAAGGCTGCGTGCTTTCACCCATATCTGGCTATGCTATCTCTGAATCAGTTTTCTGGAATGTAGCATATGGAAGCTGGTGCCATCAGCGATAGGGCCAAGTGCTTCATTAGCAGGGCCGGCTCCAGGCACCAGCTGACCAAGCACGTGCTTGGGAAGGCACCTGGTAAGGGGCAGCCAATCTTAGGGTGGCGGGGGGGCGCTCAGGGTTTTTTTTGTGAGGGGGGAGTTCGGTCATGCGGCGCTGGGGGGGGTTGTTTTTGTTTCGGTGGCTGGGTGCGCGGGGGGTGTTGGGGGGTGGGATTCGGCAGCGGCACTCCACGGGGGGGGGGGGGGGGGGGGTCAGCAGCGCAGCTTGGCAGTGGGTGTGTTTGGTGGCACGGCGCTCAGCAGAAGGTGTGTGTGGCGGCGGGGGAGTTTCGGCAGCGCTCGGCGGGGGGGTTCAGCAGCACGGCGTTAAGTGGGGGGGTGTTCGGCGGCGCTCGGCGGGGGTGTTCGGCTGCACGGCGCTCTGCGGGGGGTTTGGGGGGTTCGGTGGCGCTCTGCAGGGGGTGTTCGGCAGCATGGTGTTCAGCGGCGCTCTGCGGGGGGGGGGTGTTCGGCTGCGCAGTGCTCCGCGGGGGGCTGGGGGGTTCAGCACGGGGGTTCGGTGGCGCAGCACTCCACGGGGCGGGGGGGGTGTTCGGCAGCGCTCCGCAGGGTGCTGGGGGGTTCGGCGTCGCGGCACTCTGCAGGGGGGTGGGGAGGGTGGCGTAGCGGTGCTGAGGGTGTGTGTTATGGCGGCGCTATGAAGGGCGGCACTCTTTTTTTTCGCTTGGGGCGGCAAAAAAGTTAGAGCCGGCCCTGTTCATTAGCAAGGGAAGACTGAACCACACTGGAAAAATTTTTCCCACAATATACACTTGATGGTACTCAGAATCTAAGATAGGATCTAAAACTAGTTTCCACAAATAAAAACCACCTGTATATTATCAGCATTGTTCACCATCAATGTGGAACATATTCATTTGGGTAGAGAGCCTGAAAGCACTCCAGTGATATTCTGAACCCACTTCCTAGGCAAACAGGTAAAGACCCAGATCCTCAAAGGTTAGGCTCCTAACTTCCATTGATTTGAAATCAGTGGAAGTTACAAGCTTAGTACCTTTCAGGATCTGAGCTTAGGCCCCAGTCATGTATTGAGCTTTATGTGGGCTGATCCCTGCACCTATGGGTATGTCTATACTGCAATTAGACGCCCCTAGCTGGCCCGTGCCAGATGTCTTCAGATCGTGGGGCTTGGGCTGTGGATCTGTTTAATTGCAGTGGAGACTTCTGAGCTCAGGCTGCAGCCTGCAAGGTGGGAGGGTCCCAGAGCTTGGGGTGCAGCTCAAGCCCAGAAGACTACTGCAATTGAATTGCCCACTGCAATTCAACAGTCCACACCCCAAGCCCCACAAGCTGAAGTCAGCTGGCACGGGCCAGCTGCAGGTGTCTAATTACAATGTAGACGTACCCTATATGGACTGTCCCTCATCCACAGACCATGAGGGCCCATAGGCCTGCCCATGCTAATCCAGTTGCAGAATTGATACCTTTACTTTTCATCAACATGAGCTGTATTATCTGAGTGCATACCTCAGTCTCAGCTCCCACAATTTTTATGGAAACACTTCAATGAGTTCTTCCTCAGTGAGATTCAGGGGTACACAATCTGATCCAGTTATTTGGATTGACCTTCAGTTTATAGCTACATTTTTAATATATCTTAACAGCATAGAGAAAAAGGCATAACAAATGAAAAAAAAAATCCTCTTCTCTTTTTCTTCTCAGTCTAGCCTGATGGTGCAAGTGTCTCCTGTGGTGTAGCTTCTGCTTGTATCTCTGATCCTCTTTGACTATCTAGTTTAAAATAATCTGAACCCACATGTTTTCTTTCTTACCCCCATTAGTCTTAATCTGTCTCTATCTAGTTTTATTTAAGTGCATTCAAAAATATCAATTTTATATGCTATATTTTGTAAGAAAGCTGCTATATGCTATTTTATTTTATTGTTATTAAATGTATTAATAAATATGTACAATAATGCAGTAAGGGTGAAATTTAACTTTTTTCCAGAATCCATACATTATTCAATGTGTAACCCCTTCTCTCACTCCTGCATCTCATCCCCACTACGATCTGTACTCACAAAAGAAAATAATTAGTAAATATATACACATGATTTTTAGGAATTTTTTTTATTAAAAAGAACTGAAGGATCTACTCTTTGGCAAATACCAAATACATAGTTATCTAAAGTATTTGGTGGCTGCTTTTTAGGAGCCCTTTGCAAACCCCTACCTTCAGCTACAACCAATTAGTTTCAAATATATTTTAATATGTGTGCATTTGTTTGATCTGGTATAAAATCCCATTAGGTTATTAATTAATTATATGGAGATGTAGCACATTAGACTACACTTCTGGATAAAGGATCCAACCCTGGAACTGATAGCATGCAGGTGCAGCAGTCTGCCAGAATGCTTTCAACTGCAGGATCGTGACATAGATGTCTTATTTTTTGTTTATACAGATGTTACAGAAATTCTGTGTAAAATAAATAAGCGAGAGAAGAAAAGCATTAATTCTTTTCTGACAAGTTTGGAAACCTGAGCAAGTTATGAAAATATTCCTCTTCTTGCCTTCCTTTACTGTAAAAATAAAAAAGGAAGGGGAAGTTAAGAGATAAGTAGCATTTATTTACTATTGCCATCTACTCTCTGGAACTCTGACTAACTCTTGTACTTTGAAATAGAGACCTTTAAATTGATATATAATTTATCTATAATTATAATAGTAGTCTTAACTGATAACTTTTAATAGTTTAAGTTTAAACTCTAAATGACATACATGAAAAAATTTGAACCACTTTGTACTCTGCAGAATTTTACTGAAGAATAAAGACTCGGGGCTCAGTCCTGCAAGGCACTCTGGCCCCGATCCAGCAAAAGACTTGAGCACACACGTAACTTGAAACGTGTGAGAAGTTCCATAGATGTCAACAGGACTGCAGGATCATGCACTAAATCTTGAAAGATGCCTAGCACCTGCAAACCTTATTGAAATGGTTGCTTTTATGCACACTAATTGCTTTGACATTTCTAGGCCAAAATCGTCTAGCTTTGTGTACTTCTTGTCCATGTCGCTTTCCATAGTGATGGGAATTGAAGGAGTACCCTGAGTGCTTGCACCTCTTGGGATTTGGCCCTGAACTAATGAATGGCTGAATATTAAACAACCAAATAGTATTTTCAGTTAGGTTTTGATTAAAATCTACAGAGACAAGAATATTTAGAGCAGAGACATAATCTCCATCATTAGCTCACCTGATGTTCACCAGTAGCACTGATGCATATTTGTCTTATGAGCTGGTATAAAGTACAAGTGGGCAAAAATAGATATTTGAACAATGTAGAGGAGAACACACACACACACACACACACACACACACACACACTCACTCACTCACTCTTTCCCATTCCACTACTCTGTGAGGTGATGAGCCCCCATAACTTCCATTTAAGTCCTCACACCGGATCGGGCTGCTAAGAAGCACAAAATTATCTGTCACCAGGTATTTTCCATACATTTGATTTTAGCATGTGTCGACTTACAATCACAGTCTCATCCCCAATGCTTTTTGTTACATAGCAATCTGGATAAGTGTTATGCAAAAAATATGTAGCACTTTGACCTTATACACATTAGACAGATGATAACATTGTTAACTTGCTCAATTTAATGTCTGGGTTTTGAGCATGATTAAAATGGCACAAAAGTTACTGGTGTGCTACAACAAGCACACTGCATTTGCGACAAAGCTCTAGAAAATATGACTTTGATTTATTTAGCTGCCTGGTTTAGTTTTCAAAATGGCACGAAAGAGTAAAATACCTCTTTTCCAACAATATCATTGTTTTAGGCCAAGAGGAGGACTGAATTAAGCAACACTGCTCTGATTTTTATTATATTGTTTGAGTTGTTACAGATCTAATAAAAACAAAGTGAAGAAAACACTTCAGATTTTCAATATTAGGTTACATGCTAACTTATTTACATCTTATGTAAAACACCGCTTTACAATCTACAGGCTACAGTGCCATAGTAACTGTATATCAGTCAAATAAATGGGGTCTGCCTATAGGGAGAAGTGGGCTGAAGGAGGAAAAAAGAAACTGTCTTAGGGTATGTCTATGCTGCAATGTAAGCCCAGGGTTAGTGGAACTTGAGTCAACCAACCCTGGGTTTGAGAGTTTACATTGATTGCTGAGCCCTGGTTGAGAATTTTTGACGCTGATCCCCAATCCGGGGTGCCAGTGTCCACACTGCATACACAGGTCCAACCAACCATATCCCAGACTTCCTAGTGCCCTGCAGAAATGTGGCTGCCATAGGTGCCAACTCCATTGGTGCTCCAGGGCTGGAGCACCCATGGAAAAAAATTAGTGGGTGCTTAGCACCCACTGGCAGCCAAGCTCCTGCCTCCCCCCAGCACCTCCTGCCCGCCAACGGCCTCGCTGATCAACTCCTCCCCCTCTTGCCCAGCGCCTCCTGAATGCTGCAGAACAGCTCTTGAGCGGTTTGCAGGACGTGCTGGGAGCGAGGGGATGGAGTGAGCTTGGAGAAGGAGGCAGGGAAGAGGCGGGGCAGGGTTTGGAAGAAGGGATAGAGTTGGGGCAGGGGGTAGGAGGTTGAGCACCCCCTGGGCAGAGAGGAAGTCAGCACCTATGGTGGCCACTCTAGATTTTTAAGATGACAAGAAAACTAGACAAAAATTAAAATGAATTTCACTTTCATTTTCTCAATGAGTTTGTTTTGCGCAGGAGAATGCAACTTTGTCATTGCCTGACTTTTGAGCACGTCACTTTTTATCACTCTTAATTTAGGTTTGTTTGTGGAATTTACTAGGTTTTTAAACAAAACAACAACAACAAAATTAAGACAGATTCCATGATATGCAGTTATTTGCTAGAAAACAGAAGATCCCTCTGCCCTGTATAATAAGGGTATGTCTACACTACAAAATTAGGTCAATTTTATAGAAGTCGATTTTTAGAAATCAATTTTATATAGTCGATTGCGTATGTCCACACTAAGCGCATTAAGTCGGCGGAGTGTGTCCTCACTACTGTGGCTAGCATTGACTTACGGAGCGGTGCACTGTGGGTAGCTATCCCACAGTTCCCGCAGTCTCCACCGCCCACTGGAATTCTGGGTTGAGCTCCCAATGCCTGATGGGACAAAAACATTGTTGCAGGTGGTTTTGGGTACATGTTGTCAGTTGCCCCTTCCTCCGTGAAAGCTACAGCAGACAATTGTTTCGCGCCAGACACCAGGGCAATTAGAAGAGCACAGCTAGGCGTGCTGCGCATCAGAGAGGCTTTGAAAACCAGTTTCATGACTAGCCAGGCTTTGGTGTGACAATTGTGTGTTTCTCCTTGATGCAAATCCGCCCTCTTTGTTAATTTTAATTCCCTGTAAGCCAACCACTCTCCCCCCTTCGAAATAAAATATTATTGTTTTGAAACCATGCATTCATTCTTTATTAATTAAAAAGAAAATGAGAGAAGGGACAAGGTAGCCCGAGTGGGGTCGGGGAGGAGGGAAGGACAAGGCCACATTGATTTTTAGTGTGGCTACAATAAGCAAACTGTTTGAATGACAGCCTTCTGTTGCTTGGGCAATCCTTTGGAGTGGAGTGGCTGGATGCCTGGAGCCTCCCTTGCATTCTTGGGCTAGGCAGTTATATAGTAGATGCAGGCAGGGGTCTGTGTTCTTGTTGGCTTTCCTGCAGCTCCACCAGACGCTTCATCATGTCTGTTTGCTCCCCAAACAGACGCTTCATCATGTCCGTTTGCTCCCCCATTAGCCTCAGCATCGCATCCTACCTCCGCTTTTCGCGCTCACTTAATTCTTTCCTGGCCTCTGCCACTGAATGCCTCCATGTATTAAGCTATGCCCTATCAGTGCAGGAGGACTGCATGAGCTCAGAAAACATGTCATCATGAGTGCGTTTTTTCACCTTCAAATCTGCGATAACCTCAGGATGGAGATGATAGGGGGAGCATAGAAACATTCTACACTCTACGATTCTGGGGTCTACGATTCTGCATGGTCACCTGTGCTGCTGAGTTCGCCAAGCTGACCAAACAGGAAATTAAATTCAAAAGTTCCTGGGGCTTTTCCTGTGTTCCTGGCTAGTGCATCAGAGTTCAAAGTGCTGTCCAGAGCGGTCACAATGGAGCACTCTGGGATAGCTCCTGGAGGCCAATACCATCGATTTGCGTCTGCACTATCCCAAATTCGACCCAGCAAAGTCGATTTTAGTGCTACTCCCCTTGCCGGCGAGGAGTACAGAAGTCGATTTTAAGAGCCCTTTAAGTCGACGGAATGGGGTTGGATGTGTGAACGCATTTTTAAATCAACCTAATGCGGCTAAATTCGACCTAACCACGTAGGGTAGACCAGGCCTAACATATGTATACTCAGTCAGGGAAGGGTTCTATTCCTTCGTTATACACCTTCAAATATTCCATAGGAGGAGGTAGTACACTTTCTCAGACCACTGTATGCACTCTACATACTGTGTGTAGTG
This sequence comes from Malaclemys terrapin pileata, assembly GCF_027887155.1. NCBI lineage: Eukaryota > Metazoa > Chordata > Testudines > Emydidae > Malaclemys > Malaclemys terrapin. The sequence continues at coordinate 47,352,564 of NC_071505.1, forward strand.
AAGCAGAGTTTCTTCTCACTCCTGCCTCCCTCCCTATACACCTTCACACATTGATTGAAAGAAGGTAGAACCCGGTGGAGGCCTGCTACCTTCCGCATGCAGCATCATTTAGAAAAAGGCTGTTTTCCTTTGGACCCCTTCACTCTCCCACAGACCCCTCTATATCACAAACACATGTAGAAATCTGGTGAAATACTGAGAGATCACTTATTCATCGGAAGTTTCCATTCCACTGATCTATGCGCACATGTGCTGTGCCAGTGGAACATTGGCACATCTTTAGGTTATTGTAAAACAAATATAGTTGACATGCATGAAGTACATTTTTAACCCTTCATAAACTCAGCTAAATCTCAGAACTGAATCTTCTCAGAGCACTAAAAGGCACATAGGCATATCTCTGAACTTATAGCATCAGTCCCTGACAGTGAGGCACTAGATCTTTTTTAAAAATCCTCTTTTCAATGGCAACAGGAATTATCTCACTCTTTGCTTGCAAAAACTGCAGAACTTTTTGTTCAAATTCACACCTGTTCTGATAGCAAATTTCATCTAGAAAGATAAAAGCATGAAGAGTTAAAACATCTGAAAATGATCCTCTAAAATGAAAATGTTTGGGCAGCTTTAATGATAGGTGTTAGCACACATTCTGCCGATAATTAAATAATACCCAACACTTCATCTTTAAAGCATTTTACAAATGTCAATTAATTCCAGAAGATTCCATTAAGTGTTGTCATCCCTATTTTTAAAATGGGGACACTAAGGAAGAAAGGTTTTCTAAGGTGGGTAGTGGTGAAAGGGGTTAATGACAGAGCCAAAGAGTATCTGGTTCCCCCCGTCCTCACACTGCTAATTCTTTAAGTGACCAATTAGCCTGTTATGCCAACATAAGCACATCTGATATGCCTCAAAGTTTAATGCTGTAGTCGGTTGCAATAAGTATGTCTAAGTTTAAAAAAAAAAAAAAATCCTATCCTCTAATGCCTCATGCACTACCACTGAACTTACTTTTTGGTTGATGACCAAACTTAGGCCTTGTCTACACTACAGGGGAAATTCAATCAAAGCTACGCAATTTGAGTTACATGAATAGCATAACTCAAATCGATGTAGCTTAGATCTACTTACCGCGGGGTCCACACTACGCGATGTCAATGGGAGATGCTCTCCTGTTGACTCCCCCTACACTTCTCGATCAGTTGGAGTATAGGGGTCGACAGGACAGTGATCTGCGGTCGATTTAGCGGGTCTTCACTAGGTCTGCTAAATGGACCACCGATGCATTGATCGCCGCTCATTGATCCCCCAGTAAGTGTAGACAAGCCCTTAGTAAAAGCCTTATTAAGCTATACGCTACAGCGATGGTTCCCAAACTTTTGCATTTTGTCTTTTTTTTGCAATGCACCATTATATATATACTGTATACCTTCTCCTCTACCACCACTGCCACCTCCTCTTCACCCTGCTAAGGGGGCACCAACAACCTTGAGCAGCACGCTCTGCCCCAGCACCACAACCCTAATCCTGGCCCAGAAGGAAGGCCTGGGGTGTGTGTGGATGTTAAAGAGAGAGCTTACCCCACACTCACCCTGCAGAGGCAACTTCTAGCTCTCAGAACTGGGCCTAGCTCCCCGCTCCACGAATTGCCACCTGGACATGACAAAGGGGAGGCCAGGCCAAATGTGAGCAAGGGGCATTACAACCTAGCACACAGGGTCACAGTGCCACTCAGGTTTGGCCTGGCTGCCCCTCCATCACCCCATGCACAGGTCACAACTGCTGGACCAGGAAGCCAGGCCTAGCCCTGCAGGACTGTGGGTTGAGTGTGGGGTGGGCTTGTTCACCAACCCCAACCCCTCTCAGGGGCCTGCCCTCTACACTGGGCTGTCAACCCATCTAGAATCTGGTCAGGACCCTCTGTTTGGGAAACACTGCTCTATAAGGATTTTTTCCTCCCCTCTCCACTATAAGCAGAATCCAGTTAAAAAAGTAATTCCACAACACACTCACAATGCGATTACTATAGAAACCCTCCTTGCTGAGTGGTAATAAATCACCAGCTGTTTAGGATACCAGTTTTGGAAAGGTTTGCACGTGGCGTGACCCTGTACCACTCTGGAACACAGTGTACATTCCAAGTTTGTTCAAGTGCACATTTTATAATTGTGCATGAAGGCAAGTTTAAACTGCTTACATTAATAGCAGAACTGAGCTTAGGGCAGTAAATTCTACAACTATCAGAACAAAATAAGCTTTCCTTCTTTCTCCTTCCCCAGACTCCACCCGGTTCCTCAAAATTGCTGGCCTATTTACAGATGCTTAAGAGAACCTCTGTGTTGTTAGAATGTTTACACCAGGGAGCATTTCAAATGCAGTCCGAGCTACACAATCAAGGCCCACCCCAAAGACAAGAGTTGTACTGTATTATTGAAGAATGTACTGGTTCTACGCTCTACTACCATACAAGGAAGCTCTGCATTCCTGCTGGTAACCTTTTATTACCTCTTAAGTTTCCAGAGCACTGCCAAACTTGTTGAACTTCACGGAATGATTACAAGGCTTTATAAATATAAACCTCAGATTCTGTTTTGTGGTTATGTATGGGAATGCAAAAATGAAGGTAACAACATGTAAAAGAGGACTGGGGCCCTATTTAATAATAGTAATAATCCTTTGTACTTCTACAATTTTGTATATTTCTAGAAAGCTTTACTGGTTTTAGTGAATCAAGCCTCAAATCATTACAATGAGGCGATGTATTTATCATGCCCATTTTACACAGGGCTAAACTGAAGAACAGGGAGTTAGCACAGGAAGTGAAGGGGGGCATGGGATTAGATGTCAGGAGTTCTGGTTTCCAGTCACACTGCTTAGTCTAGTGTTCTCAGCCTTTCCAGATTACTGTACCCCTTTCAGGAGTCTGATCTGTCTTGCATACCCCAAGTTTCACCTCACTTAAAAACTACTTGCTTACAAAATCAGACATAAAAATACAAAAGTGTCACCGCGCACTATTACTGAAAAACTGCTTGCTTTCTAATTTTGGCTGTATGAAATTTTAGTTTGTACTGACTTCGCTAGTGCTTTTTATGTAGCCTGTTGTAAAACTAGGCAAATATCTAGATGAGTTGATGTACCGCCTGGAAGACCTCTGCGTAGCCCCAAGGGTATGTGGACCCCTAGTTGAGAACCACTGGCTTACTCTACTAAAACCATGCTGCCACCTCATTCCTTAGCTCTTAAAAAAAGTACTCTACAGTAATGATCCAAAGGCTTCAGTTTCTAGTAATGCTACTGTAATATTCTGGAAGATTGAGTTGGAATAGGCTAGGATTTTCATTTTGTTTTTAAATAAGGGATTTAAGATATGAATACCAGCATCCAGAACTAAGTTCCCTGTAAGGTGCATGCCTGTGTAGGAGGCCACCGAGGGGCACACACTTAACTCCCCCACCCCTGGGCATGGTGAGGAGACACATCTCTCCCTCCCAGCCCCGGAGCTGCAGTGGTAGGGGGAGAGATGCCTCTCCCCCAGCCCTAGTGCTGCTGTGGGGAGAGAGGGCCGGGGGGAGTCCTCTCTCCCCACAGCAGCCCCGGGACAGCCTGCACCCCAAACCCCTCATCCCCGGCCCCACCACAGAGCCTGCACCCCCAGCTGGAGCCTTTATCCCTCTGGATCCCAACCCTCTGCCCCAGCCCTGAGCCCCCTCCCACACTCTGAACCCCTTGGCCCCACTCCCGCCACACATCACCTCCATATTGGTGCACATAACAAAATTCATTCCACACCTGGATGGGAAAAATTAGAGGGAACATTGGCTAGAAAGTATTCCCCAAACTATTAGCAAACTAAAGCCATGGAACAGCTTTAGGTTTACAAAAGTCTTCTGAAAGCTAAATATAAAATAGAAAGCAAATTTTCTATTTGATCACTTTCCTGGAATGCAGGGAGATGCAGATTTCTTTCTTACACACAGTGTTGCTGGCTTTTTATTTTGGAAGGCTACTTAAATATTTTCTAAAGAACTGATTAACAGTTTATTGATTTCCTAGTTACTTGTCATTATGCCTGATTTTTGTCCCTCTATTATGTTTTTTTAAAACTTGCTTTAAAATTTGTTCAAAACACTTCACTACATGCTTCATTTGGAACTTTAAAGAGGTGTGTTTTTATTTGTCTCTATGTATACACTGGGTGAAATGCTGGCCCCCTGGGAAACAATAGCTAAATCCCCATTGACAGCAGTGGAGCCAGAATTTCCCACAGTCTGACAAGAGATGATGGACCATATGCTTTTTATTTAGTTAGTTGGTTAAAACTGCAGTTTTTCATATCAACATTTTTGAGAAAAACAATTTTTGAAACTTTTTATTTTTAGTTGTCTTTTATTTTGAAGCAGGATTTTTTAAGAGCTTGGTTTTTTGAACAAAATCCTATTATGTGACTGACCAAAAGTTATACAGTATATAGTACAATTTAAAAAAAAAAAAAAAAAAGAGTGGAGAAGGGGTGAATTCAAAACCAATTTTTTAAATTCTGCTACTGCAGCTTTTGATTGGTCAGTTTAATCACAATAGGATTTATTTTAAAAATTAAAAAATAATCTTTCAAAAACTTGCCTATTAAAAATATATTTTCTGCAAAAAATTGATAAAAGTTTTCAGAAACCTTTCCATAAACAGGAAATAATTTCCTCTTGAAAATTAGTGAAACAAAAATTATTTTGAAGTTTTTCATGATTCCCTCCTTCTCCCCATTTTTAACTGCATTTAACCATAACCATCTTTAACGTGTTTGTCTTTATAAACTCCAATGATGTTAAGATAACAAATGTTGGAAAGTTATAGGCAAGATCTCATACATCTGAAGATGACCTAATTACAGTAGAGACTATCTCACAGCAAATAGCAGAGAGATGGAAGTGTGTACCATTATTATTATTATTTGTAGTGTTGTTGGAGTCAGGTTGGTCCCAGGATATGAGAGAGACAAGGTAGGTGAGGTAATATCTTTTATTGGCCCATCTTCTGTTCATGGAAGGTACAAGCTTTCAAGCTACACAGAGCTCTTCCTCCGTCTAGGGAAGGAAGCAAGAGCTTTGTGTAGCTCAAAAACTTGTACCTTTCATCAATAGAAATTAGTCCAGTAAAATATACCTCACCTACCTCATCTCTTTCATTATTATTAGTCTGGGATCAGAGCTCCAGTGTGCTAGATATTTTACACATACCATACTAAAAAGACAAGAACTTGCATGGATTAATTATAGGGGAAATTAACCAATTTTTGGGGGGGAGAGCAGTCAAACAGCCTATGAAATTTTGTGGTTTTAGGTAAGTCTGGCATTGCAGATTACTGGGAGGTACATAGCTAGCTAGAAGATGGATTAATGAAATTTGCATTGCATAAGTATTCACACAATGCTCACCAAAGGCTTGGTTCGGAGACACCCATAACTCCAACTAACATCAATGGGAGTTGTGGGTGCTCTGCACCCATCAGCAACAGATTTTAAATTTCCAGTCTTTTTCCAGCATGTACTGAGCACAGTGTGGGAAAGAGTCTCTGCGGGTGGCCCAAAGTCTAGGATAGGGTCATTGCTGGTAGGGTTATTGTCTTTTGCAGAATGCCTGGAAGTCACCAAATTCAGGCTGTTTCAGACCAAGGTGTGAGCAAGTTTCAGAGTCAAGCAGCCCTTTCAAAAAACACTTTGCCTGTAGACCTTCTCTATAATGAGTGGGATCCAACTTGAGCACCTCTGCCTGTGGGTTGGAGGCTTACTTAAGGAAGAGAGAAAAATGTAATGAGCAAGAGGGAGCCCGTTTCCTTTTGGTAATGTTTATCCAGATGATTAACAACAGAAATCAGGGCTTTGGAATTTCAAGTTTGTGAAGCCTTTTTGATAGCAAAAGATGCTGTTGTGTTATTTGCACCACCATTTAAAAAAAAAAAAAGTTTTCATTACCACTAACTTTTCATATTAGGTTATAAATAAGGGTATCAAAAAGGACATAAACCCAGAGTGAAAAATTAAAATTTAGAGCCAAACTCCTCAGATCACATAATAAACAATAATACCTAGCTCTGATATAGTACAATTCATCCATGATGGGGAATGGGGGTGGGGAAACTGAGGCACAGGATGTTGAAGTGGTTTGCTCAAGATCAGTCTGAGTCCCAGCTTAGTGCTCTATCCCCTAGATAACACTGTCTCCCTTAAATCAGTGCATTTTGTATTTCAATGCAGATATGGCTGAGTGGTCATCATCTTCAGTCAAATATACTGTTACGCAAGTGTGTTTACACATAATAGTGCCATTTAAACGCTGCTAATATAAAGTAGCCCCTGCTCACCTGGCAAGCAGCCCTGGATCCTGGAAGCCCTGGAGTTCTTGACTGAGGCAGTCTGCATGGTGGGCTGCCCTGGAGCAATGGACCCTGGAAGTTTGTATTTGCTGCGCAATTGTAGAACACCATGGAAATTTACAGTGCCATGGTCCATAATAATGTTAAAAGAAAAATTAAACTTTTGTTATTTCATCTAGCACAACTAGTGAGCATGATTTGTATTTTATCCTTACGTTTAATTTTATTTTGAGTGAAAAGTTAGTGTATTCATCAAGCTTCATTAGATGCTCACACACACGGAATACAAGGTAAACCACAACAAAGCCCAGCCTCAAGTCAAAACTGAACAATATCTGGCTTCATTCTTAGTAAATAAGTCCTCCTAATTGGTGGCACATGAACTTTATTCACTGTTACTCTAATTAAGTAGAGGCAGAATCACAAGGCCTAGAGGCATCAGTAGCTTTGCCTGTGCATTAAGGAGACTTGCAGAGGGGAAGTAAGAGAAATTCAAGCCAGTAAGAGAATAAGCAGATGCCAATTCAGTACTTAAGCACTGAAAAAAAAAAATCACTTAACCTAACCAGCTTACAAAGGAAGATGGCAGCACCAGTGCTCCTAAGCAAGGGCAAGAAAACATGAAATCTGAGCACTTTCTCCCATAGTGTACAGCTGGAACACAGTCATGCATATAGTACAAGTTAGTTACAAGAGCTAGCAATTTCTTCGCAGTATAGGGAAGTAAGTTGTCCATTCACGACCCACCATATACACAAAGGGTCCCAACTGTGCAACCCTTGTGCCATCAGTAAGCACCCATTCACATGAGTATTCCTGTTGAAGCCACTGGGGCTACTCATGTAATTACTTATGACTGTGGGGAAAGGATGGCAAAATCAAGGCCAGAGTGATGTGGCATTGTTAACCAGTAAACCGGATGGTTTCATTACTTAAAATAGTTATTTGATAGCATGCGGCTTAACCTAGCCTTGGATGTATTTTATTGGATTGCGATCTCAAACTCACTGCTCTGAGGGCCCCCCACTATCATCACAGTGGAGAACTCTGTATGGAGCCCTCATTGGTGCCACACCAGCATTACGCAGCTGGGGTAGTGTCAGCAGGGACATTCACATACAGGGAACTTGACAGAGCCCAAATCTTCTGTCTTCCAGGACAGATCCTAGGTTGCCTGAAAATGTATTCAAGAAAGGGAGAGGCCCACCCTTTCCCCACCAACCCAGCAGATGGCTCTCTACAGGTGACTCCTGCTACTGCCTTGTATTCTTATATAGGTTTTTGCACCACACATGGCTGTAGTCTGAGCGCCTTCATTACTACATTAAGCACTGTGACTACACACCTGTCATATGTTGTTTGTTCTCTCTCATCCTTTCCCCCTCAAGGGAGAAACATGTGCAATGAAGTCTTATTTTGGCAGCAGTTTATTTGTTTATTTTTAAAATGCATTAGATAGATATACCTGGTGCTATGTGTTTATAACAGAGAAGGTAAGGTCAAAGAACTGCGTCTTGCATTTGGAGCAGAAAGTAGCAAGGTTTGTGATGGCCCTTAGGTTCTGGGGAAGTTCGTTCCAGTCTCAGACCATTCCCGAGAAGGTTCTAGCTCCTGCACAGATGAACTTGGCTTTTATGGTTGAGTTCCATTGTGGTGGAGGGGTGAAGTTGTTGACTGTCGTCTTCGTCCCAGAGCTTTAGACAGTGTTTTTGGTATCCTAGACCCAGGCCCTGGAGTGCCTTGAAGATAAGAACTAAGACCTCGAACTTGATTTGAAAAGTCTATCGGAAGCCAGTGCAAAGTGTGGTGGGCCATGTGTGATGGGCTCATGGTAGCCTGCGTTGCTGAGGGGATGAACTGCAATATTTTCTACTAGTTGGAGTTTCCTAAGTGTTGGAAGTTTCATGCCCAGGCATATCGAATTGCTGTAGTCCAACTGAGAGCCAACGAAGGCACAAACAACAAGGCCAGGTCTTTGTTCCTGGGGATGGGACGGGGGTTGGATCACAGTGCATGAGGGCATAGCTATAGTGAAGTGGAAGGGTCCCATGCAGGAGTGGAGCCTCAGCTCGGCTTAGTTCAGCCCTGAACACCACAAAAGGTATGCCTAGACAGCATAGCTCACGGGGCTCAGGCTGTGGGGCTCTTTCATTGCTGTGTAGACTTCTGAGCTCAAGCTGGAGCCCAAGCTCTAGGACCCTCCCACCCAGAAGGGATCTAAAGCCTGGGCTCCAGGCCGAGCCCAGAAGTCTTCACGGCCATGAAAACAGCCCTGCAGCCTGAGCCCGAGTCAGCTGGCACAGGCCAGCTATAGGTTTTTCTTTGCTGTGTAGACACACCCAAACTGCTAACAGGTAGGTAGATCAACTTATGCTTTGGAAGCACCTGGGACCCAGACGGACATGGGCATCCCAGAAGTATGAAGCAGAGAGAAGAAGTAGGTTCATCAGAGAGCAGCATGCCTTTAGGCTATCTAGAGAAGAGAGCCAGGCTGGCATGCTTGAGAAAGCAATGAGCTCATTACTACAAAACACTGGGTTTCAGCTTGGCAAATTTAATTAATGACTGTCAGTCACTCAATGAGAAGATGAACATGCATTGCCTCAATTTGGCAGTTTTGTCTAATACTCAGACACAGTGCCATCTATAAGCCTCAAGGTGTGAAACTGTATCATTTAATCATCACTACAACCAGCCCCTCTGGGATGTCTGAATGTTGCCATTACCTTGGGAACAGCAAAATCCCATGACAGTTGAAGGACAGAAAGTGAACATCTTGGCCAATTAAAGGATCATTTAGGGAGATCACATGCTATTACTAGAATGGAATTTGGTCAGACATCACGGCAGATCCACCCAACACTTGCAAAAAAGCAGCAGTTACATCTTTAGAAGCAATTGGACCTTGTTTTATTCTCATCCAACAGATGGTGCCTCCACCAGCATGACAGGTCTTTGGTTCAGTACTAATTCAAAGAGTTGTTCATGGGAATCACCCCACCACTTCCTATAGCACATGTGTTTTCCTTGGATGTCTCCCATCTAGCTACTGACACAGCCTGAACCTGCTTAGCTTGCAAGATCACAGTCCATGGTGGTACAAGTTCAGGGACATGCACTTTAGGTATGTCCTCTTGGGCTGTTAGGATGTCTCAAGCCCAAAGAGACGGTTGTACAATTTTCCATAATAAAGGGTCCAGGAAACCTATGTTTGTGTCCTGATAGACCAGTGTTTCTCAAACTTTTGTACTGGTGACCCCTTTCACATAGCAAGTCTCTGAGTGCGATCCCCCTTATAAATTAAAAACACTTTTCTATATTAAAACACCATTATAAATGCTGGAGGCAAAGCAAGGTTTGGGGTGGACGCTGACAGCTCACGACCCACCATGTAATAACCTTGCAAGCCCGAGGGATCCCAACCCCCCCAGTTTGAGAACCCCTATGCTAGACTGCAATACTAAATTGGTTATTGTTCATGTAGTTCCAACTGTGGTATTTTGCAGCACACTCATTGGCTCTCAAAGCACTTTACAAAGGCCTCAATGCTTCTGTGCAGTTCTAGCACATCAGTCTCACTCAGCAGACAAGCTGAGAGAAATCATAGCCCTCAGGGCTCCCAGTCCTGTGCCTTAAGCACAAGACCTTTGATACAAAATTGGAACTAGTGGTATTTGAACAAAGTTGTATAAATTCATATCAAGATCATGATCAGTACATGGTTTGAACAGACCTTTCCCTTCTGTATTCTAAAGTGCATAAAAAGACAACAGGAACAAGTATTATCTTCAGAACAGTGCGAAGCTTAAAATCGTTACCCAAAGACTTTTTTTTTTGTCCTTGACAATTAACTCCCCCTGCTGCAGTAAAGGCATAATACAGCAATTAAAAGAGTGGAATAGAAATTATGCAACTTAAGTTGAGCAAAGCTTTTTTATTTGTGAGCATTAAGGTACATACAGGACGTGTAATTTTTAAAGAGATGAATTTGAAAATTTGCATAGTTCTTTACAAGACCAACATCTCTTTCATTCATGTTTGGCACCTGTATTACACAGATTAAGACATTTCAGCATAGAATCTATTCTTAGAAAGTAAACAAATGTAAATTTTAGCCCCTCCCCATCAGATCTCTCCCCAAAATAATCACAATATTTAATCCATTTTGAGTTCTAGAGTAAGTAAAGTTAATATGAAGCTGTAAAGTTTTTGTTCAAATACAAATACTGAAAGGGTCTTGTGAGAAAACTATCCATTTGTTTCTGCTGCTGCTAAGAATTTACAACATATGCCACTAACTTCTGGATAAAAATTCAGATCACTCAAAATGTAAAGTTATTCACCTTTCATAGAATGCCAGATTCTCAGAATAAAATAGATGTGTTATTCTGTGCCATGCCCCTTGATAAATTGCACAAGTTAGGAAAAGGGCATTCACAAATACTGGAAAAGCCAGTTTACAATTCTTTACAGAGGAGGAGAAAGGATATGCTCAAAAATCAGACTGGCCTACGCTTGTTGAACTAGAAGAATGAATCCTCACTCATATATTCCAGCTTGACAACAGTTTTCTTTAGTTTTCATGTACACCTACTAAAAAGTTAAGTTGTTTTCAGGGAGAGTAAATTAAGAAGATTAAGTGACAGATTGCATTCCGCTTTTATTGAGTTGTTCTATAAATCTGGGTGCATTTTTGTTTTAGACAAAATGTTTGGCTTTAGCAAATTGCTCGATGAAAGCAGGAATGCTTTTAAAACCGTTAAATTAATTTACTGCCCTAACTGAAGTGAGAAACCTGTATGTATCACTCACATAAAGAGCCACACCCAGGAAATATGCTCTGTTAGTTCTAAGCTTGTTTTCTATCCTACATTTTACAAAAGAAGGATAAAGGAAAGTCTTCTTGGTGAAGACAGCTCTTAAGGTATGTAGCTCACATCATATTTTTCTACATATCTGGGATATGAAAAAGTTAGCATTAAGTGCTCTAAAGCAATACCATAAAGAATAGAGAAATATGAAACTTTCACAAAGTATTACTCATAGTTAAAGAAAGTAAGTTACAGAGCAAGTTTCTTGGTTATTCATTCAGAGTCTTTGGGAATATGCCAATTTTAAAATGCCCAGATATTGCATTTTACAGTAAAAATGCAATGACTTTGAAACATGGGGATACTTAGTTTCATGTACATATTCCCCTTCTTAAGACATCATTTTTTTCTTACATTCTACTGAGCAGAAGACCATTCCTTCTATTGGCATGAATTTCTGGCCAATTAGACTCTTGCTACAACAGGAACACAGGAAGCACTCTGTTGTGGCATGCCAGTTGAAGTTGTTGTAGGTTACACGCTGAACTTCTGGATCAATAGCATTATGGCAGCCTTGACAAACCTGATGAGTGAAAACAGCAATCAAATTATAAACACATTCTCTCTCCAATTTGAGGAGAAGATAGAACTCATGGAAGGCAATAGGAATTACTGGCTGGGAATGACAGATGCACAAAGGGGAATAAATACTGTAAGAACTCTTCTAGGCCAAAAGAAAGCTTTAAAGCTAACTTGGCTATCAGATGGTTTCAAGTAGTCAGCGTACATGTTAAAAAATAAGCGAACGAGCAAGCACTAGTGTTTAAAAATTAAAATAAAAAAATAAATTAAAGAACCCATTGCAATAGAGCCTAAACTTAAACATTTATATAGCGATGGTGACTTGAGGGGCCAACCAGGACAAGTCCTCATTATGCTATATGTTGTACACAGCACCATATTAAATGCCACGTCCAGGGTCATTGTCATTATTGGAACAGCTTGCCACTGACAACACAGCATTAACAGACCTGATGAATTGCATAGCCAGCGTAGGGGAAGTTACCTCGCACCATCACTGACCTCTGCAATTACTTGCATTTTTCACCCACTGATTTCCGTAACACAATCCAGTATGGTCAGTAGCTCCTGTTGTGACAGATATGGCAATATCCTGCAGTATTCTGGACAAACCTTACTGAATTAAGTCTAAGTATCTTAGGAGTTCATTGTATTACAAATGCAAATGAGTTTGTATTATTGTGGGATTGTATGTAAGGTCTGTGGGGGGAGACCTGACTAATGTAAACCCTGGAAAGTGTTATGAGCGTTAGAGGACTGTTTAAAACAATGTACCCTCTCCAGTTATACAAGAGCTCAGCCTTTGGCAACCCCACCCTGAGGGGGCCTTTGTCAGCTGATCATCTGTTACACGAGGACAAATCAGAGTCCCAAACTGTATAAAGGAGTGATTTAGTCATGAACATTCTTGGTCAGAGCAAACAGGTGTTATGAACCTGTGACCACAGAACACCCCTCGTATGGGATTTAAGGACTGTTCATCTGCTAGACTCCTTGTTGGAACTGGAGTGAGCTTTGGTAAGCTTATTAGCATGTGTGTAGGTTCTTTCACCTCAAGAATAAATGTGCTTGCTTAGAAAGGGCAGTGCAGTAACTTAACTGTGAACAATTATGCTGTTTATAGCCTCAGAGGAGAAGGCAAAGCAGGGCTGCCTAGTCATTCTGACCTGCTGGGGAACTCACTTCCTACTTCATGATGATCTGCACTATTACTTTATGTGTAATCAGTAATACCTGAAAGGTAATGACGACATCTGAGATAAAAAGCCACTGATGGTGTAGTGATGAAACTGACAGTGTGAAAGTGTGAAAATGGTAGTAGCCATGGTTTATGTTAGCAAAATGACTTAATGTCTCCTAAATCTTAAAACCATCCTGCTATCCTAGTAAGTTACACAAGTCGTCATTATTGTATACAGTGTTGTTGTACTGTGTTGGTCCCAGGATATTAGAGAGACAAGGTGGTGGAGGTCATATATCTTTTACTGGGTCAACTTCTGTTGGTGAGAGAGACAAGCTTCTGAGCTTACAAAGAGCTCTTCTTCAGATCTGGGAAATGTACTCAGAGTGTCAAAGCTAAATATATTTCCCAGACCTGAAGAAGAGCTCTTTGTACGCTTGAAAGCTTTGTCTCTCACCAAGAGAAGCTGGTCCATTAAAAGATATATTACCTCACCCACAAAATCATCATTAGCCCATTTTCAAATCTTTCAGTTTCTAGGAAGTCTTGGTTCAAGTTTACATACTAAATGCTCTGTAAGTTGTCTAGTAGGTTAACATATTGCATTCTTTTAAACTGCTTCTATATATACACAAATTAGAAAATTATTTCAGTATCAAATGAAAGTAGAAGACAACTGATGGACTTTGACCCAAATTGAAACAATTCATACCTTAGATAGCATGGATGAGAATGTGATTGTATACTGTACCATCAGAAGTTATTGTAGTCATTCTCATTTCTTACAAATCAAGATAACATGAAGTATCTTACCACAGCATGGTTCTTCACGTAGCATGGTTTGCAGACAGGCTTGTCATTTACCATGACATAGATTTCCCCAGCCAAGACGCAGTCACAATCAAAGCAGCAAAAGTGTTTCAGGTGCCAGTTTTGACCCTCTGCCTGGGTATATTCATTGCTGAATATCAGCTATGGGGGAAAACCACCACAAATGTATGATTTGAACAGTATTTCTGTCTAGGAAACTTTATACCACTAACAAGGCATGTTGCCAGGTTTCCAAAATTGGTCATTTGATTCCACTATTTCTGAATCCAGATTGTTCCTGCACATTTAAGTGTATATTCCATGCACATTTAAAGTTACATTTGCTTGGCTTTGTTTCAGAGACCCTCTAATGACGCTGTTAATGCAGTAGATTCCAATGGCATTAATCAGTCTGCTCTCTGCATTTTACGTTAAGATATTTGTATAATTTAGCAAGGCACTCCACCTAGCGTCCTTAGCAAGAAAGACTTAAGCAAGACCAAGCTAACTGCATTGTATTCCACATATATGTCATCTCTCATTTAATTGATAATTAAAATGTATCATTCATCCCTTTGTATAGCACTGTTTCGTTAATATTCAATTATTTTCAGAAGAAAAGACTGGTTTGCAGTAAAAAACCAGTATTCTAAATATGAACACAGGATGGGGACTGGGGGCTTTCCCTACCTCATCACATCCAGCACATCGGGGTTTCTCACTGTCACAGTAGTGTCTTCCACAATATAGGTTTCCATTCTTCCAGAAGTAGATCATGTCCACCAGAAGTTCACTACAGGTGCAGCAGACAAAGCAAGCGGGGTGCCACAGTTTGTCGTATCCAGCACGCTCAGCATAAACGGCTGGATCACCTTCTTTCATGTTTAATTTGCAGCGGTAGCAGGACTACAATGAAGCCATCCAAATTAAGTTAGATATAAAATGAGGATATATAAAATATATCTATATAAAAAAAAATCCCACAATTTGTATTTCAGTAAATCCTAACTTCCCAGCCTAAAATTAAGGAGGTGGAGTTACTCCCAAGGTCAAGGTTAGAAAGTTTTATCTCAGGTCAAACAATAGGTTTAATTAAGCAATAATACAAGGAGATTGATGCTATGCTAGCATAGCACCAAAGCTAATTCACTGGAGGGTGGTTTTTGCAATGTGTATATTTATCCACTAGAACTGGACTGAGACCACCAGAAAATTTCACATGGCTCATGGAACAGTATGAAAGTAAATTAGTACATGTTACTACAGGAGTTCTGTAAGCTGTGTCATACAGGAGGTTAGACTAAATGATAACCGTGGTCCCTTCTGGCCTTGGAGTCTATGAATCTGTGAAGAGTCAAGAACAGCACCCAAAAGGTGAGTGACCATTATCGCATTAGCTAATCTAGTATTCTATGGACCAACTCTTTGTGAGAATGAGGAATAACTAGTGAAACCAATAGTTGGATCATATAACATAAGAATAAGGCCATATACTTTTAAGTATTGAGAAGAGATTATAAAATAGTGGCTGTATCTGCCAAACATAGAAGGCACATATTGTTCTTATTTCAAAAATCTGTGTGTTAAGCCTACACTCCTGTGCTGCTGAGCCACTCAGGGCTGTTGTCCAATTATCTATCTTTGGGCAGGGGGAAGGAAGAGAAAAGTATAAACACAATCATACTACAAATAGGTTCCAAGAAGTCTAGGCATATTGTTTTACTAATATTTATATTCTATATTGAAGTGGTTTTGTCCGCCAATTTGACATTAGAGATGGTGTATGCTACACTGTTTATTTATCACTTACGCACTTGCCTGCACTGATTGGTTTTGTTTCACGGTGTGCCTCTTTTCCTCCCTCCAATAGCTATACTGTGAATATGAAACTCTCCACTGCTGCTGCAATCCCTCTATTCTGGTTGGCTCCTTTCATTTTTTCCCCAAAACTGAAGTCAATAAAATGTTCTACTCTGCTTTTCACTCCTTTCAAATAAAATATCTCCAGGAAGTGTACATGAAAGGGAGAGTCCAAATTAAAAAAAAAAGGGGGGCAGGGAAACATCTGAAGGGAAAAGCACTAGAAATAATAAATATTCTTTTGGCTCATATCCTTACTTCAGGCCTGGTTCTGCTCCCATAGGAAAACTTGCCATTGTCTCCAATTAGTTTCAATTTGAGCCATAGTAAGACCTCCATGGACTCCACCTCCCCTACAACCCACTAACCCTAGTGGGACAAAGAGGGGCATTGTTCACACAAGATTTTTTCCTGCACCAGACAGATAAAGTTTGACTCACTGAATCCTGACTATCCAATCTCCCTGCTCTACAAGACTTCTTATTTATAAGAAAACAAAAAAGTTCATTTTAATGAAAATATGTATTTGGGTGTGCCCTAATATAGGTAAAAATTTGGTTTTATCAAGGTATTGGGAGACTCCCAACCATCCCCCTTTAAATTCAGTTTGGAAACACACAAATATATATGGGTCATAATATCACTATTTGACTCCTTCTTACCAGGGCAGATCATGCTACACTGAGGTGCTTTAGCTTACACATTCCTAGGAGATTTAAATGGGAGAAAACTGGCAGCAGGGCATTTTCTGTAAATGCTCCTCCACAGTGGGTTGTGAGTGATGTTTCCCTAAAGCCAATATATTTCCAGAGCAGTTCATCATTAGGGTGTGTTGCAAGGTATCACACTTTGCATAAGAGGGTGCTTCTAAGAAAATATTAGAGAGTTTATTTTGTAACACGAAAGATATTGCTGCTGCAGTATCATGAGAAGAAGGTTCTGACTCATGACGTATCTTGTTGTATTATGGCTTAATTTCACCATGGCCTGTCAATAGGTGATTTGCTACACATGGGCACGTTATTTTAACATGCGGTAGCAGCAACCATTACTGCAATGGCAGTCTGGTTATTTATTTCAAAAAGTAGTTACCAATATCTAGTTTGCTGCAACAGTTGAATAAGGATTGCAGAGATGGTCAGATAGAGTTCCTTAACTGCATCAGTCCACACTTAGTTTAAAAGCTTTGAATACACTAGACAAAATGCTACAGAATCTAGTCTTATGTTAGGAATAACTCTTATGATACACTTAGAGAATGAACTCTAAAGTTACAGATTCCTCCCCCACCAGCCCCATGCCTTCCATGCATTATTCCATGTTTTTTTCTGAGATATTCTGAAGTTACTAAAAACACTTTCATTCAGTTGTAGCAGTCCCTTGTAAATGGTTGAGGTGAATAATATGAATTCCAATAAATTTCACTATCTACTCTTTGAACCCCAATAGCAAGAGTAGGAGGGGCAATAAGTAAAAAGTAAATGGTAAAGTCCTAAATTCTGGTAACAAGTCACCTGTGGTTCAGTCTAACCCTCAGTTACCTGTGTATAAAGAAGTGCAGTTTATCAGAGATATACACAGCAGGAGTTTGCAATCTCTAATCCTAACAAAGCAAGTATGGTTAAAACATACTTGTATAAGAATATAAAAGAACACAAGAGTAGTATTTATTTGCTTCATTTTTGTGGAACTGTCAACTAAGAGATCTTATTCAGATCTTGTTGAGACAATAAAATTTTACTACCAGTACTGGGAATGAATGCCTTCCCTTCAACACTGCATAGAACTGAAGACCATACTAGAGAAAGAAAATGTAGTTCTCAACATGAAAATCTGACTAGTCAAAATATCAATCAGTTATACAGTCTGACTGGTGAGGAAACTTACTTTATTAGGAATATATAATATTTTGGTCTTTTAGTTCTAGGTAAAAGTCAGCAAGTTAAGTTACCTCGGAAAATCTTCCCTTCCCAGCAAGAGGAGAGAGAGAATAGACTACTAAGAACATTCCTTCCCCTTACGAGATTAGTTTATAGCATAAAGAAAGAACACTACTCTCATCCATGATCACCTCTTTATGAACCACACTGTTATATTATTTAGGAGAATAAGGTATAATAGTCTACATAGTTAGGAAGCTTAGAGGTATTTGCGGTATACTTTTATTTAATACTGCCAAGAGTCATGCATTTAAGGATATTTCAAATACCTCCAATGTACAAGCTCAATAGGTTAAAATAGTAGTTTGAATGGTATCTGACAGCAGTCTACCTGTAGCCTTTGCTATTACCTGCTGCTATCTTTATACTTACATACTGGGATCCTTTTTGACCTGATGACTTGTCCTCCATTGCTCCTACAGCTGCTGAGGTGCTTCTGTCACCATTATTTGCATTATTCTTGTCAGTGGCTTTAGCTTCCACCTCACTAGGGAACTTGACATCTCCCACACCAAGTGCCTCATTCTTGTATTTCTTCACAAACTGTTCCATCTGCTTCACCTCATTAGGAGATAACTCATGGCATTTCGAAGGATCCTGATCATGAGCAGGCAGCTGCTTAGCCAACTGTTTCTTCCTGTACTGAGCACCTTCTGAGCCAGCCACAGGCTGTTTCTCCTTTGGAAGCATCTGCATATATTGTCTAGCCTAAACCAGGAACAATTAGATATCAGATGCCACTTCAATTATGGAATCTAGCTTTTTAAACACGTGGCTAAAACCAGCAACAGTCAAATTAATCACTAGCAAAATCTTCTATATAAACATTAAGCTCCCAAATTTTAGTAGCTCAAGATGAATGCAGTAGATTAACTGACTTCTGCCCAACATGAAAGACATGCTTGATTCCAAGTCTATTACTGCATTAAAAAAAATTGTAGTATTTACTCCCGTAAGTAATCTCCAACAATACTTAATATTTATATAGCACTCTGAAAACATTGTCAACATGTATGTAAAATAGTTAAGTATTTTACAGATGGAGAAACTGAACCAAAAATCATTCGGCAGCTTGCTCAGGGCACGGAACTGGTTACAAATAACTGTAGCAAAAGAGGAAGATGTAGTTTCAGGAAAGCAAGTACAAAACTAAAAATACGATCTGTAAATGAATGTTAAGTACTGCAGGGTTTAGCATATGTAATTTTAAGCAAATCACTGAAAAGAGATACTGTGTCCTAGCATAGTTTGAAGCAGGCCATAAAGAGAGAATCTCCAGCTATGGATCAGATTGCACTCCAGTACATAAAGTCAACAATTCAAGTTAAAAAGTAAAATAAAAATCCCCAAAAGGCTATCCAAGTGTCTCATCTGGTTGAGCTGCTAACAAACTGAAGGGAGCTTTTCTTTTAGATGTCAACACTGAGCTTGTTCTTACCATATACAGTAACAAACGTGCAGCATTGAGTGTTTCCCTTTACTTTAAACAATGACATAAATTGTATTTTTTTTTTTTTTTTAAAACAGTACATCCCATTTCTTTCAGTCCTTCTAGCAAGGACAGATTTGGGCATTTGTAAATTCTCTTAAGTGCCATTACTAAAGGCATATGCCTAATGCAACGTTTAATCCTAACTATTAGACAAGAACATGGCCTCTTCCCCACCACTTCCAAAGTAAAAACCTCACAGACAGACAGTGTGCAGTAAACTATAAAATACTGAGATCTGTATGAAGACATAGGTGGGGCAGGCTGAATACCAGCACACTTTTATTTGAGAGGTATAGGGGGAAAGAGGGCGAGAGAATCAGGTTTTGAAGCAACTGGGAATTTTAAGAGCTATAAAACAAGGATCAGAGATACAATCAAATCAAAAACAAGGACTTGATCCTATACAAGATCCATAAATGTTGACCCTTCCTGTGGATTCCCACTGTCTCCCCCTCAACCACCAAAATAGAAAACAAACAAACAAAAAACCACAAACCCACACTCCAGGAAAATGTTATCACTAAGCAGAAAGTAAGTTCTGCATTTCTTACCAGTGTCTGATTCTGAACAGGAGGAGCCCATTCATATGTCACAGTATTGATGGATATATTCTTCTTGGCAGACACCGGATTAGTCAGTATCATTACGTTGCGTTTATACATGGGAATTCCATCAGTTTTCAGCTTTGCAATAAGGGTTGTGTATTTTGTATCTTCAAAGAGCTTCCCCACTTTCCGATCTTCCTCGTTGCTTGTGAGGACATCATGTTCTTCCTGGCCACATTTGCAGTTTCGACATATTTTTCTATAAATTTGGAGGAATATAGGCAGTTAGCACCCTAACTGCAGGCCACGTCTCACGTTAGTTACGTGCATCAAAGTGAACCACTAAAAAAAAAAAAGCACATCTGCTGCTTTCCAAAAATGTACATCTATAATAATTTAGTGTTTTTAAAATAGGAATAGAGCAAAAACTGGGGTGACCCTTCTGAAATTAAAGAGGTTTTCCATCGTTCCTGTAGTAATCTTCTTTGCCCTTAAAAGACCCAATCTTTATAAAGCTCAAATGGTAATTCCTTTTCCAGTTTCCACACTTCCCTTTTATTGAACATGCCCACAGTGGTTTGTTATTATAGAGTTACTAATAAGTGCTTAAAAACAAGGTCAGATATTGCAATATTCGCTCAAGAGGACAAATGCAAATCTATATCTGAAGTAGCTACCACAAAAACAGAACACAAGAATCGCCATATGGGATTAGACCAATGGTCCATCTAGCTCAGCATTCTTTCTTCTGAGAGTGGTCAGTGCCGGATGCTTCAGAAGGAACGAATGAAACGGGGCAATTTATCAAGTGATCCCTCCCATCATCCAGTCGTAGCTTCTGGCAGTCAGAGGTTTAGGTATGCCCACAGCATGGGGTCTTGTCCCTGACCATCTTGGCTAATAGCCATTGATAGACCTATCCTCCATGAACTTATCTAGATCTCTTTTTGTATCCTGTTCAAAGAACTGTGGCCTTTACAACATCCCCTGGCTGTGTGTTGTGTGAAGTACTTCATTATATTTGTTTTAAACCTGCTGTCTATTAATTTCATTGGATGATCCCTGGTTCTTATGTTATGTGAAAGGGTACATAACACTTCCTTATTCACATTCCCCATACCATTATGATTTTATAGACCAGTTCCCTCAGCTACATGCAGATAGTTCTAGTGCTTAAAGTCTGCCAACTGAGGGGACACTCCCATTCCCCTGCCATGAAGTGATGTCCGCAGAAGACAATAAAACAGGTTTATTTTGGATGAAGACTGCCTAGCCTGAGTCCCTGGTGAAGGAGGAATTGGCATCTGAGAGTCTGCCAGATATCAACCTCTTCCCAGGTTCTAGCAAGGGAGAGAAAATGTGCCCTGACCAAGGGCCAGCAACTTGAAGAAATGACACAGTGGCTATTTTGTTCCAGATCACATGTGGAGGGGTGTGGGGGGGGAGAGGATAGCAATTGTTATTTTCCAATAATAAAGCACAATGAAGGGACTGAAAATCTGATGCTTTTGGTGGAAAAAGGTTGGGTTAGATCTCAGTTCTAAATTTTAAAGAAGCCGTATTGAGGGTGCAGGAACAAACCATCCTAATGTGCAGAAAGAATAGTAAATATGGCAGGCGACCAGCTTGCCTTAACAGAGATGCTTACAAGAAGTGGAAACTTGGACAGGTGACTAGGGAGGCATATAAAAATATTGCTCGAGCATGGAGGGGTGTAACCAGGAAGGCCGAAGCACAATTAGAGTTGCCGCTAGCAAGGGATGTGAAGGATAACAAGAAAGGTTTCTACAGGTATGTTAGCCACAAGAAGGTCAGGGAAAAAGTGTGGGCCCCCTTATTGAATGGAGGAGGCAACCTAGTGACAGATGATGTGGAAAAAGCTGAAGTACTCAATGATTTTTTTGCCTCGGTCTTCACAGACAAGGTCAGTTCCCAGACTGCTGCACTGGGCAGCACAGTATGGGGAGGAGGTGAGCAGCCCTCAGTGGTGAAAGAACAGATTAAGGACTATTTAGAAAAGATGGACATGTACAAGTCCATAGGGATGGATGCAATGCATCCGAGGGTGCTGAGGGAGCTGGCTGATGTGATTGCAGAGCATGGTGGATAAAAACCAATGATTTTTTTTTTTTATTTAAATCGGATTTTTTGACAAGTTTTTCCTCAAAAAGCATTTTATCTAAAGATAGCTATAATGTATAATGTATCTTAATTAAAACTCAAAGATATCTCATATGGAATAGAGATTATAAATTCTAATTCTATAGTATGAGACAACATATTCAAGTAATGTTTAAGAAAAGTTTTGTAAATGAGTTCCAATAATTCATGGATTAGGGACCCAATCTTATGAGGTTCCAGGGGCTTCTATATAAATTATTTAGGTTAATCTTTCTATCTACCGAATGGGATTCAGTGCTCAGTCTAAAAGATACCATCAGAGATGCTTAGTTTTGCAGTTCTCAAATGGTGGATTTGTGTCTCCAGAGATAACATGCTCCTTTACAGCAAAAATGTTTTAAATTAGTAAATAAATAAACAAACAAACTAGAGGTGAGAAATAACAGACCTCAACCATATGGTCCCTCTGCATATTTGTGCACACAGAGTCAATCCTTTACCTCTCTCTAAAAGTGCAAAGTTTCAAAAAGCATCTCTGTTAAGTCACTGCATCCAGAGCTGCTTGCAGAGAAGCCCAGGAGACCAACTTCCCCTCCTCTACCAGTGCGGAGAAATCCACCTGAGAATCGTGAGGCAGGAGCTCCATGAATTAGCCGTTGCCAAGCAGGTGTTATGTCTGTAGCGGCTTACAATGGCCTGCTGGTTGGCTATGTGGAGCTGCAGGCCTCCGGTCGAATAGACCTTTCGGCCAAATAGGTCCAGCTTCTTGGTGTCCCTGTTTTTAGGGGTGGAGCCTTGGAGCCCCTGGCGCTCTCTCTATTTGGCCTTATCGACCACCAAAGAGTCCAGGGGAGGGTGGGTATAAAGGTGTTCGTGCCCCTTAGATAAAAATCGATCCCTGATCGCTCTGCTGTCGACTCCAGAAATCCACTGCGGCAAGAGGCGGAAGCGGAGTCGACGGCGGAGCAGCAGCGGTCGACTCGCCGCTGTCCTCACAGCCAGGTAAGTCGACCTAAAATACGCAACTTCAGCTACGCTATTCACGTAGCTGAAGTTGCGTATCTTAGGTCGACCCCCCTCCCGCCCCCGTAGCGTAGACCTAGCCTAAGTGGCAGTTCTGCAGAAAAGGACCTGGGGATTACAGTGGATGAGAAGCCGCATAGGAGTCAACAGTGTGCCCTTGTTGCCAAGAAGGCTAACAGCATATTGGGCTGCATTAGTAGGAGCATTGCCAGCAGATCGAGGGAAGGAATTATTCCCCTCTATTTGGCACTGGTGAGGCCACACCTGGAGTATTGCATCCAGTTTTGGGTCCCCCACTACAGAAAGGATGTGGACAAATTAGAGAGTCCAGCGGAGGGCAATAAAAATGGGGGGTGGGGCACATGACTTATGAAGAAAGGTTGAGGAAACTGGGCTTGTTTAGTCTGCAGAAGAGTGAGGGGGGATTTGATAGCAGCCTTCAACTACCTGAAGGGGGGTTCCAAAGAGGATGGAGCTAGGCTGTTCTCAGTGGTGGCAGATGACAGAACAAGGTGCAATGGTCTCAAGTTGCAGCGGGCGAGGCCTAGGTTGGATATTAGGAAAAACTATTTCAGTAGGAGGGTGGTGAAGCACTGGAATGGGTTACCTAGAGAGGTGGTGCTTGACAAAACCCTGGCTGGGATGATTTAGTTGGGGTTGGTCCTGCTTTGAGCAGGGGGTTGGACTAGATGACCTCCTGAGGTCTCTTTGAACCCTATGATTCTAATCCTTGAGCTGGCAGCAGCACTTACAGTGTGTATGTTTGGGAGTGGAGGTGTGAGGAATGGAAATCAGCTTCTTATACTTCCCACCAGATCTACATGTTGCGGAAAGTGGTTTCCCCTCCCTTCTACTCTCAGGGGATGGAGGATCGGTTTATTAGATCAAAACAAATCAAAAGTTCATGAAGAACAGGTTCAGTGCCTCTGCCAGCACCTTCCCCATCCCTGGATGTGTGTGTTAGGATGAGGTGGAGGGAAAGGGGGGATTGAAGAAGTTGAGAAAGCCAACCTTTTAATACCACTCTGGGCCACATCCTGGTCTTTACCACATCCACTTTGTGCTGGCTCCTGGCACAAAGCAAACCTGAAGCTGGCAGATTCAGCTGCCCAAGAAGAGTTCCATAGCATGCCCTCCCCTTCCCCTCACTAGCACAGGTTTGGTTTAACAGCCCTAAATCTCAGGGTCCTGGCCCTCAGTATAAAGGGAATACAGGTACTCCACATCCCTTCCTCCTGTAGGCATAGATCTTGCCGGGCATGAGTAAACTTGAGTGCAAGGTTAGACTGTAAACAAGGGTGTGACAGGCTGTGTGCTAGAGATAGTGTTTTCAGGCTAGTTGAGATAAATGGGAACACCTTGAACTGATAAGCTTGAAATGTAGATAAGGCGAGGACATAAGCAATTATCACACAATCTGCCCAGTGTCCAAACCAGTTAGAATCAAGAATAGATGTTCTGAGCTAGGAAAAATATATATAAACGGTGCAGTGACACAGGTGATTTGGTATTATGGTATCACCTTGTATGCAAACCCCAGGTCTGGGCCCGGCCAATGTGGGCATAGAGCTGTTACATGCCTAATTAAAGTAACCTGAGTGACTAACAGAGTTTTTCGATCCCAGAAAACAAGATGAAATGTTCTCCTAGAACTGGATGAGATGTTCTGGGTAAGCCGAGTGGAAAAGGTCTCGAAGGAAATCCTGAAGTTCCCCTTCTACTGGTATAGACCCTTGGAGCCGGTGCAATTTAAAACATCCTTAGGTAGGGTGACCAGCTGTCCTGATTTTGGGGTCTTTTTCTTACATAGACTCCTATTACCCCTCACCCCATCCCGATTTTTCACATTTGCTGTCTGGTCACCCTATCCTCAGGGCAGCTGCAAGATGTGCCTCGGGATCTGCTTTTTGGCCCCAGAATGAGGGAAGATATGAAATGTGGCTTAAACCACCATATTTCCCACCCTGGGCTGTACCAGGTGTGGAAGGGTTAGATGACCTTGAGGAAACTACTGGTCCCAAATAGCTTTTTTGTGAACTTGGCAGGCTATTAGCATCTTTTGGTATTCACACAGCACTGTGAATTCTCAGACTGCATTTCAAAAGGCAAGTCAGAACATCCCCTGCTGCTTGTAATAGGTTATGTTACATGACTCCAGTCTTACTCTCCCCATCTAGTGGGAAAGTATGTAATCATACTTAAAGGGCTAGTCTACATTGGCAAGCCTCAGCAGCGCCTTAACGTGGCTTGTGTGGTCGTGGCAGAGCGCTGGGAGAGAGGGACCCTTAAAACATAAATAGGCAAACCTGCAGACCCCCCAACCAGAGGCAACACGTGGGGGTGGGGCACGTGGGACAACATACCCCCCTTCTCCCGATTTCTGCCTTCCATTTGGCCCTGCTCCCTGAAGTGCTGATATAGCAGGACAGAGCAGTGGTGTATCTCCTTGGCTAGTTGCTGCCTGCTTGTGGAGCCAATGGCTGTGAGGCAACCCCTTCTGATAGCAGGGGGAGATCTTTCTTCTGCAGTAATTTTGAAATTTTTGGTTGCACCCCTCCCCAACCCACACAGGCCGGGTGACCTGCTGGGGTGAGTTGGAGGTGGAGATGGCGCTTCCTCCCCAAGTCCCGCCACCCGAGGCTGGAGCCAGAGTCTTGGCAGACCTCCTGAAACCTGCTCATGCCCCCCCCCATCCCTGGTTGAGAAGCAGTGCTGAAGAAGATTAATATAAGAGAATGCCGGTTAATGTATAAAGTTTTTTCCCCCTTGCAGGGAGGTTTTGCCAAGTTTATAGAAGTCTGCATTTCAACACAATTTCCTTGCCTTCTAGGAGTGGCAAAACCCTGCAGGAATGAATCTATCATCAATTCACACTGTATTTTAATTTGAACAGTAGATTCCATGCTGCCTTACTTTAACAGTTTTTAAGTCTTTATTTTACCTATGGTTTTTAATAGTTATCTCTTAAAAAGAAAAACCCTGATGGTGATAGTGGTTCAGAAATGCCAAAACAAAAACAAAACAAAAACCCAAAACAATTAGCCTGATAACGCTAAACTGCTCAGAGAAAAATAAGTGTTGTGGACAATTTTGAAGTCTTAAAACTATACAGTATTAATACCCCACTGAGAAGAAGTGGGTGCATCCCCGCCACAAAGAGTATTGTTGTAGGCTATTTGCAGACACCACTACATTGACTTACACTTAGTTATTATAACCTTGAAGCCTAGACAGTTTTTTTTTTTTTTTTTTTTTTTAAAAAGCTTAGACTTTCAAATAGTTCTGTAGCAATTCGAAAATAACCTATAGTTACATGGCTTTACAATCATACCATACACGAGGCCCTATTTATGACATAGATCCGTTCACCTCGGTCTTCCAAGCCATCCTGTGCTCTGGATAGAAAGAGGCTTATAGTTTCCAAACCTGGTCTGTTCCACACAAGGGAAATGGCCTGCCACCAGCTAGCCATACAACTCTCAATCTTTTTCTCCAGAAAGCCTATGGGGTCTTTCACACAAGCATAAGGAGAATCCCCAGCAGCTCTTTGAAGCGTGTTATATTGTTTTCATGCCTGACACTACAGCAGGGCTTTCCAAACTATGGTCATACCATCAGCAGTTGGGGTGGCTGCAATCCCTAGTATGTGGATGACACTCACAATGTGAGTATCTTTTGCTTTTCACAACGTGACCTCTTATGTATGGTGCGCGCAAGATCATGATGCATGGAGGATACCATTTTGCTCTACAAAATGGCATCCTCCACACAGCCTGACCTTGCAAACAACACACATACAAGGTCACGCTGTGCAGAAGATGCCATTTTGTAGAGCAATATGGCATCCTCCATGTGGCATGACCTCACAATATGGGCATCCAAGGTCATGCTGTGTGGAGGATGCCATTTTGCTCTTCAAAAATGGTGTCCTCCATGCTGTTTGGGGTCCTGGGAGGAATTCATTAAAATGGGGTCACACAGCAAAAAGTTTGGGAACCCTTGCTCAAGAAACCAAGGGAAGCCAATTAAAACTGAAACACTGGAGAGCAGATTCAATTCCATCCAGTAGAGGGTAGTACTACACTGGTATCATGCTGAATGTATTCAGACAGTAGAGCAGACAGATGTTAAAAACGTCCAAGCAGAATAAAACAGAGTGGTTGGGTTTAGAGATCTCGTTTAAGCCTCCCAACTTTAACAGCAACTCAGACTGCAATCCTCACCACTCCTGTTGCCCACATTTTCTTGTCTCAGTGAAAAGATAACTAGTAAATTCAAGGTTAACATAAATGAAAAGCTGATCGGGTTAAGATTTTGTCCATTTGTGGTTACATCCTATTTAAAATATGAGCATTTTTATTTCAAACTAGTATGATCAACTGAATGGATTTTCAGGTGTGTTTCCTCCTCCTGACTGATGAGCTGCTGCAACACATACTCAGAGGTCTGCATTTCCTTTATCAGCAAAACTTGGACTTTTTTTTCCCTTCAGTACCCATTTATACAGCATGATTCACTTTACAGACTACTTGCTTCACTTTTAAGGCCATTCAAGAGAGGAAGGATGGGTCAGTAGTTAAAGGCAATACACTGAAATAGTTATACTGGTAAAAGCCCTAGTTTGGATCCAGAATCCAGCATACTGAGTTTACTCTCTGCTGCAGCAGAAGGTCTAAATAGAGAGTGAATGTGTCATAGACCTTGTCTACCCTAGAGACCCACCCAGCGTGATATAGTTATATAGTACAAAAGCTATGCTAGTATAAGCACTTATTTCAGTTCAAGAAGTAGACTAAACTATATTGATGCAAAACCAGTATTCTGCATCCAAACTAGTGCTTTTACCAGTATAACTATTTCAGTTAAGAAAAATCCACATTCCTAACCGACAATGTTATACCAGTAAAATTTAAATGTAGTCAGGCTTTAGTAGAACCCAGACTCTGGTGGGTGGGTGCGGGTGGTGGAAATGATAATATGGGAGAAGTGGAAGTTTTTTTGCTGAGCAGGAGAAATACAGAATACTAATGCTATAAAAAAACCTCAAAGCCACTATCTGTTTATTGCACAGAAAATAGAGGCCATAGCCAATCTTGGATTCAGGAACAGCATACCATCAAAGTTCAAGCAATATTTCAAATAAATTACTTGAACATGGCAAAAGTTAAGTTAGCAATTGTATAATACTCCACAAACATTAACTCAATTTCAACGTTAATTAAAATCATTTTAACTACAGCTGATCTCAGACAAATGCTTATGTATTTTGTTGGAAGCAGGGGCACAACACATTTAGTTATCAAAACAAAGTGTTTTTTCCCCCCATTTCTCTCAGTGTATAAAATAGAGGAATGGAGTTCCTATTTATGGCCTTGATTCAGCAGGATTCTTAAGCATGCACCTAACTTTTAAACACAAAAATAATCCCATAGTCCCCATTGAAGACCACTCACATGCCTGAAGCTAGGCACTAGAGCAGAGTGAATTCTTTCAGCCAAAATTCCTTTCTTCCCCAGTTCAAAAATTCAGGTCAAGCAAAACAGTATGAGGTTGTGCTGAATTTACCAAAAATTGTTCCAATTGCCTCCTGAAACATTTTATTTAGACTTTTTTTTTAAAAAGTTTGGATTTTTCCATTCAAAAAAGCTTTCATTTCAAAATTTACTTCAAACTTTTTATAAAGCTAAAAAAACCTAATTTGGTTTTAAAGAATAGTCAGCAAGAAAAAAAAAAAAAAAAATAAAAAGCTTTATTTGCACAGCTCTACAAGGCACAGCTCAAGTACTTGCCAAATTATGGCCCTCATCCTGTAAACACTTGAGCATATGCTTTAACAATAAAGTATTTGAGCAGTCTGATTGAAGACAACAGCATTACTGTACTTATACCCCAGAAGTTAAGTATATGCATCAGTGTTTGTAGGATCAAGCCTTATATTTTAGCCAAGTCATACTTGTACTCACCTCCAGAAGTGTAGTTCAAATCCTTCACATTTATCCTTGCATTTTAAGCATGGGGCACCAAATCCTTGTTCATGACCTAAGCCCATCTGTTTAAAAGTAAAGTGAAAGCTTTTATGAGACTTAACATTATTTTTAAAGAGATTATATTTTGCATCTCAGTTTCCATTATTTTTCCCTTACATTTTATGATCAAGACCTTAAGTGTCAAAGAAAAGAAGTTTGAATAATCAAATGACAACTTATGGAGGATGACATTTTAGTCATTGAACCAAGAACAGAGCCATAAAAGCTATTCCATCTAGTTTTAAAGGTAAATACAGAAAACATTTAAATTGTACACATGTTCAAATGAAGGATATAAACTACAGTCAAGAACTCCCTCAAGACATTTATATGCATTAACTTCAGTCAGAGGTCAGGAATAAAAGAATACAACATCACGAGGATAATGCCAGATATTGCTTAGATGTTATTAGCCACTGAATAGCTAAACGTATCCCGTCCTCAATAGTGTTGTAATCAGTGTAGCATATTCTGTTCTCAATCATTACCATTGGCCCACCTCTCTCTGACACAACAGAATATATCTAGAGAAGGGCAATGAGAGTAAACAGTAGGGGAATGCTTTCATATATGGAGAGAATAAAAGTGGCTCATATTTAATTTGGAATGCTGAAGAGCAGGAGAGAGTATAATAAGTGGTATGATAAAAGCCAACAATTGAGTGATATTTGCCAGTCGCATAATACAGCAACGTAGCAGTAAAATTAGAAGGTCGAATAATTTTTCAGCTATCAAAAAAAGTTAAAAGGTATATCAGGGTAATTCATGGAATCACCAACATAGAGTACTGCTAAGGAGTTAAAGATTCCAAAAAAGGACTAGACACTTGAAAGAACAGAATTTTTATTTACACTTGCTAGAATGACAATGACCATCAATCCTTATCGTCATACAGTGCAAAAAATACTCCTTCTCCACCCACTAGAATGCATGTGTACACACACCATTCTTCAGATTGCAAGCAGTATATTTGATGTGGGAAGAAAGGAAGCAGTGGTGTCAAATACCACTATATCAGAATAGACTAAATTATTGGTTAGATGTAATATGGTAATTCTTATGCCTCTAAAACAATGAAGCAAAGCAAATATTTTTTATAGTTTAGTCCAGGGTTTCTCAAACTTCATTGCACCGCAACCCCCTTCTGACAACAAAAATAACTACATGAACCCAGGAGTGGGGGGGACCGAAGCTTGAGCCCAGTTGCCCTAGGTGACTGGGCCAAAGCCCAACCCTCAATGTCCTGGGTGGGGGAGAGCCAAAACCGAAGCCCAAGGGCTTGAGTCCCAGGAAGAGGGCTTGTAACCTGAGCCCTGCCACCCAGGGCTGAAGCCCTTGAGCTTTGGCTTCAGCCCTGGGCGGTGGGGTTCTGGCTCTGGCTTTGGTCCCAGGTAGTAGGGCTTGGGCTTTGGCCCCAGGCCCCAGCAAGTCTGAGCCAGCCCTGGCGACCCCATTAAAATAGGGTCACGACCCACAGTTTGAGAACCGCTGGTTTAGTCGATGGTTCAAATTAATTATTCAGCAGCTTATGTTGCAGTTTGCCATCTTAGATAGAGCTCTAGTTATTCTTACTGCAGTATTTGTGATATGAGTAACATACCTGGAATTGAGAAATCTGCACTTACGTCAGACTGATGAACAAGCCTTCCAAGAGGGAGCTAAATAAACTAATGTCACAGGAAATGCCATTTCTGGCAGTTGAAAGATTAATCAAATGTCTATTAGTGTCACCTTATTACCCTTGAACTCTTCTGATCTGTGGTCTTTGGGCTTTTCCCATGAATCCATAGTATGGGAGAGGACATATTTTGTCCTCTACCATTAGCTACTGCCCCATAACTTAACATTCCTATGCAAAACTCCGGAGCGATTTTCCCTACTTCTTTCCCCAAAAAACTAGCATTTCAAAGGTGCATCCTTTAGATCATGGCTGCACCTTCATCACCCTGAAGGTTCAAGGTGATGGATCCTAGTTTGCACGGTCAGTTACCCCTCGCTGGATGTGCTAACCTGAACCCAGCTCAGCAAATGTTTAGAAGATAATAGATTTATAGACAGGACTTCTCTCAACTGTATTCTACTCTATTAAATAGGAATGTGACAAATTAACATCAAGCTCACTTGGCTAAAACAGGTCCCTGCAGGGGGCCTTCCAACTGGGGTTCAGGGATAAGACACGCTGATGGGAAACTCACTAATCATTTAATTGGCAAATCCTAGCCCTTGTCTGATGGGGAGGTAGGGTGACTCTAGGTTAAGTTTAAATGGATTTCGAAAGCCAACCTGAGGGCAGAGAGAGGTTTGGAAATACGTGGCTTTGGACCACTGAAGTTCTCCAAAAGTAAGAGGATTTAAAAACCACTTAAAATAAACTCTGAACAATTTCATGAATATTTGATAATCTCCCTCCCAATTCTTCTCAGTCCTAACTCAGACTGCCTGCAGAGAATGCAAACTAATGCTAAGCAAGATCACTTTCCCTGTATGCTACAATAGGCAAAAATTATTCTTGCTTTAAAACAGAATGCCAATAAACTTTATTTACCTTCATATTAGAAGCTTTTAGAGGATATCTAGTATCAGTTACTTGCATGTCATTTTTGTTTACACAGTACACTGAAAGAAAGCCTGAATATTGCAGGCATGAACAATAGATGCATCTGAAAAATATGTGAGAAAGATTTCCTTATTGAAGATTGCCCGGTCTCGGAGGAAAAGAATTTAGGATTTAAAAAAAGGTCACTTACATCATCCCTGTTTCCTGCATAGCTCAATGACCCGATAAATGGACGAGCCATTCTTTATAGAGCCATGATTATCTCCATTTTATCTTGACCAGCTAATCAGGATTATCGGTGATTAATAACTTATTCTAGTGCTAGTCTAACATGTCCAACCAAACAGCAAAACAGAACCCAACAAGCATGGTTACACAAAATACCACATCGACTATCAGCCATCATAGATGAAAGACACAAAATCAGTGGTGGGCAACCTGTGGCCCACAGGCATGATGTAGGCCATCAGGGTAATCCGCTGGTGGTTGACAGACAGTTTGTTTACATTTGCACAGCCGCCCGCAGCTCCCAGTGGCCGCAATTCCCAGTTCCCGGCCAATGGGAGCTGCGGGAAGCAGTAGCCAGCACGTCCCTGTGTCCCGCGCCGCTTCCCGCAGCTCCTATTGGCTGGGAACTGTGAACCGCAGCCACTGGGAGCTGCGGGTGGCCGTGCAAATGGAAACAAACTGTCAACCACCAGCGGATTACCGTGATGGCCTACATCATGCCTGTGGGCCACAGGTTGCCCACCACTGATCAAGAGAGTCATTTAACTTAAGCACCCAAAGTCCACCTCATTGCTGGGTGCCTACAATATTTCACAAACCTCTGCTGCATTATGCATTTGTTTTATGCAAAATAAGATTATGTTTGACAAAACCTACCAAAGTATAGAATCAGAAGTTCGGTTGATAAAGAAAACTGTGGATTTAATATACCTAGACTTTTGTAAGGCATTTGATTTAGTACTGCATGACATTCTGAATAAAAAATTAGCACTATGCATTATTAATAAAGCACATATTAAATGGATAACGAAGTGGCTAATGGATCTCAAAAAGTAGACATTAATTGGGAACCATCCAATCAGGGTGTTTCTAGTAGGGTAACACAATCACTGGGGATACAATCTGCAGATGACACAGATTGGTGGAATGGTAAATAATTATTAGAACAGGGTAGTCATACAAAGCAATCTGGATCGCTTGGTGAGATGGGCCCACTGAAACAGAATATGCTTTTTAAAAACACAGTTATATGAAAGTTAAACATCTAGGAACAAGTAATGAAGGTCAGACCTACAAAATAGGGGACTGCATTCTGGAAAGCAGTGACTCTGAAAAGGATTTAGGGGTTATAGTGAACAAGCCATACAATAGGAATTCCCAGTGCATGGCTGTGGCAAAAAAGGCTAATAAGATCTTTGGATATATGACCTGTGGAGTAGCAAGGTAATTTTATGGATAAAAATATGGAAAGAGTTAAATAGGGACAGCCTAGGGTCCTCATGAACTAGTTACTTTAGAGAGCTTGAGTTGTTTGATACTTAACCCCATCTCCATTTCCATCCCCTGGCCAAAAAAAAAAAAAAAAAAAAAAAAATTCTGAAGTTTCTGTAAAGCGGTTAAGCCTGTAAATTCATATAGATTCACAGGTTCCAAGGCCAGAAGGGACTATTATGATCATCAACTCTTACCTCCTGTATAACACCAGCCATAGAATTTCCTCAAAATAATTCCTAGTGCAGATCCTTTAGAAAAACATCCAATCTTGATTTAAAAATGGTCAGCGAGTAGAAAGTTGTTCCAATGGTTAATCACTCTCAATGTTAAAAATGTGTGCCTTATTTCCACTCTGAATTGGTCTAGCTACAACTTCCATTCATGTTCAGAAATGCACTAGTCTCTACCCCACTATATGGTCATACTCATTGCCTTTGTTGACAGTAGAACTACTCATTCCACCTCCCAAAATAGTTATTTAGCATCCATAAACAAAATTGTTGCAGAGTTTTGTCCTTCACGTGTACTCTGCACTTGCCAGCATGTGTCAAGTAATATAGTCAAAGAATATTTAGTAGATGTGTCTTTTGCTTCAGCAGTAAGGACTGACTATATACATAGAACTGTAGTCAATATTCATTAGCTGACTACAACAGACCACATTTGGTGCATTCGAACAGTCCCCAAATTGGCAGGGAAGATAATCAAATGCATTGCATTTTTTCCATTCCTCTTCTCAAAATGTCAAGTATCAGGGGGTAGCCGTGTTAGTCTGTATCTACAAAAACAACAAGGAGTCTGGTGGCACCTTAAAGACTAACAGATTTATTTGGGCATAAGCTTTCGTGAGTAAAAACCTCACTTCTTCGGATGCATAGAGTGAAAGCTACAGATGCAGGCATTATATACAGACACATGGAGAGCAGGGAGTTACTTCACAAGTGGAGAACCAGTGTTGACAGGGACAATTCAATCAGGGTGGATGTAGTCCACTCCCAATAATAGATGAGGAGGTGTCAATTCCAGGAGAGGAAAAGCTGCTTCTGTAGTGAGCCAGCCACTCCCAGTCCCTATTCAAGCCCAGATTAATGGTGTTGAATTTGCAAATGAATTTTAGTTCTGCTGTTTCTCTTTGAAGTCTGTTTCTGAAGTTTTTTTGTTCAATGATAGTGACTTTTAAATCTGTAATAGAATGACCAGGGAGATTGAAGTGTTCACTTACTGGCTTATGTATGTTACCATTCCTGATGTCCGATTTGTGTCCATTTATTCTTTTGCGGAGGGACTGTCCCGTTTGGCCAATGTACATGGCAGAGGGGCATTGCTGGCACATGATGGCATATATGACATTAGAGGATGTGCAGGTGAATGAGCCCCTGATGGTGTGGCTGATGTGGTTGGGTCCTCTGATGCTGTTGCCAGAGTAGATATGGGGACAGCATCAGAGGACCCAACCACATCAGCCACACCATCAGGGGCTCATTCACCTGCACATCCTCTAATGTCATATATGCCATCATGTGCCAGCAATGCCCCTCTGCCATGTACATTGGCCAAACGGGACAGTCCCTCCGCAAAAGAATAAATGGACACAAATCGGACATCAGGAATGGTAACATACATAAGCCAGTAAGCGAACACTTCAATCTCCCTGGTCATTCTATTACAGATTTAAAAGTCACTATCATTGAACAAAAAAACTTCAGAAACAGACTTCAAAGAGAAACAGCAGAACTAAAATTCATTTGCAAATTCAACACCATTAATCTGGGCTTGAATAGGGACTGGGAGTGGCTGGCTCACTACAGAAGCAGCTTTTCCTCTCCTGGAATTGACACCTCCTCATCTATTATTGGGAGTGGACTACATCCACCCTGATTGAATTGTCCCTGTCAACACTGGTTCTCCACTTGTGAAGTAACTCCCTGCTCTCCATGTGTCTGTATATAATGCCTGCATCTGTAACTTTCACTCTATGCATCCGAAGAAGTGAGGTTTTTACTCACAAAAGCTTATGCCCAAATAAATCTGTTAGTCTTTAAGGTGCCACCAGACTCCTTGTTGTCTTCTCAAAATGGCATGCTTCTGAACCTTCTGAATAGCACTTTATGTTGGACCTGTGGTGCTGTTACTCTGTGCCAGACTAGCCTGTCAGTGTATCCAAAAATATAACAAAGTGCACTGAATATGCACATAAGTAGGGAATGAGAGTTTGAAAAGAGGATGGAATCAATTTCTCCATAAATGGAATTATGGAAGAAACTGTATGGATAGGTCAAATGAAATGCTGCCAGAGGAAGGTTTCTTCACGTCAACAGCTGTTGAAGAAAATGTTTAAGAAAGCTATCCAAAAAAATCTGGTATTTCAAACAAGATTGATGATTTAGGGACAGGTTGGGTATGGAAGATAGTATAAATGTAGTGAACATCTGCTTCATGCTCCTTTCATGACTCATGGGCACAGTGTTTTAAATGGTTACAGCTAAGCAAGTGCTACCAAAAGTAGAGAAGTAGATAAGGAAGTGTTGAGAAAGTAGATAAAGTAGATAAGGAAGTGTTGTTTACTACATCTCATAACACAAGAACTACGGGTCACCAAATGAAATTAATAAGCAGCAGGTTTAAAACAAACAAAAGGAAGTATTTCTTCACACAACGCAATGGTCTTAAAAGACTACTCTACTCCATTCCAAGCTGAACCAGCTGTCACAGTTGACCATCTATATATTTCAGAACTTTTAGCAAAAGCTTGCTGCTACTCTATAACCCCAGTGGCTGTATGTAAGCTTTTAATAGTTTGTTCATATGCGTGATATATTATAGCAGCCCTGAATGTCTACTATTAACCTGGATTATCAGGGATTTATAACTAGACCACAAATATTTGACTGAGGCTGAAATTTGGCATAAAAGACTTCAGAGTTCCCCACCGCCTTTTTATCAGATATGATTTTAAATCAGGCTGACAGCATTTTAAAGAGATTTTAGCACTTGCAAAAGGGCCACTACACTGGAAATCGAGGTCTTTTGTTTTAAAAAACCAAGTTAAGAGTATGGACAGTGGACGCTTCCCCACATTGTTTCCCCAGTGCCTCACTGTTTAAGTAGGTAGTCCCACCATAACAGGCAAAAGAGCAGTTTGGATGAAAGGATGAAGGATGAAGTGCAGAACATCCTGACATTTCCGGATTCAGATACATTGTAACACGCCTGCCTTGGTGATATGCTAAGACCTGAAATAGATTGTTACCATCAAGCATCACTTTCAGTTGCCATTGCTGTTTGTGATTATTCCTACCCACCACAATATGGATGACCAATGTAGCATAGTGCTAGAAACAAAGAAGTCATTTGTAACCACTCTACTAGTTTTGTTTTTGTTTTTTATGTTTATGAAATACAAGCCCCAAGAGTTATCACGTCTAAAGTTGGGTACAAAAGAGACAGAAGTCCCCTTAGAAGAAAACAGATCATCCAGTGGTATCTCATCTGAGGAGGTGTAGTTAAGATACCTGAAATTTAACTAAAAATTTCTATTACAAATAAAAATTTGAGATGAGAGTCCACCAGAATGCTAGCACAAGCTATTAGGAAGTGTCTTTAAAGATGAACATAGTCAGAGTCACACCCTCTTCCCAACATAGTACCCACACCTAGGGGTTAGCGCTCAGAATTCTGAGCTGTCTTTTGCTTTCCTTTATGCTTAACTAAAGAGAAAGAGCTAGGTGAAAGAGGTAAAGGACAGAAGAGACATAACTTAAAATGTCATTTCTAGAGAATTTCTACTGCAAGGCTTCCTTTCTCACTCTTGAGTGCCTCTCTTCCTTTAAAAGCCTTCTCTTACACTGGAGCCAGTGAGGCCTATTTGATTTGGCTGCCATCATGAATCACAGAAACTAAACTAAACTAGCTCCATGAAAATTTCAACCTCCAGAAACAAAGGGTACCTAAATACTTCCATTGTTTACAGATCTCTTCAGAATTTAACAAGTTGTACAAGACGTTCTCCAAAGTTCTCAACCCAATGAAAACAGAGGTTTTTTCTCAACTCTTAAAGCATCCACACAAGGAGAAGTGTCACGTTAGGGTACGCAATACTTCATGTTGGAAGAATCTGCAATATGCTGTATTCTTGGATATATTATTTTGCTTTCTCTCGAGAGAAGAATCATCCACATTATTCAAGTCTTCAAAGCAAACACGAGGGAATGTCCTTTAAGTTCATTCTTTTATACAGGCGTCCTTGGGAGCTTTGTAGAAAACTACAAGTTCTTCTGCTTCAAGCATCAACTTTTCATCCATATGGATGTGGAAGAATCAAGAGAAAAAGAAAAAAAAATACTTTCCACAGTGCCCCATCACACTTTAGAAAAAGTCACACAAAACAAACAAATCACTGACAGACCCTAATTTAGTTTAGGGAATGTCTAAAATAAGTGTAAAGACATGGACAAAGAGGACAAAATCCACACAAGAGATTCAGCTGCTGGGAGTACCATATTGATGCTATTTTGATCGGGTGATTATGTTTACCCTCATTGTTGGATTGGCTTTTACAGTAGATAAACTTAATGAAATGGAATTTGAAATAAAATCAAGGAACAGATAAGAGTTGTGTTAGATTTCACATTCCATTTCTTAGGATTGCAAGTTATAACTACAATTTATGAGCAACCCACCAATAGAAAGAGTTACTGTCTTGATGTAGAGCTTTCCTAAGTAGGTGTAGGCTTCTGAGACAATGCCTATGAAATTTAGTGGCAACTATATGTTGTGACAGATTCAGACAGGAAGAATATAAGAGTGCTGGAAGACAGGTATATCAGTCTTCAGAATGAGCAGGCCCTTCTTCCCTGGATAGCTAAAAAAAGGCTACTCCAGGCCAATTAAGACACCTGATGCCAATTAACCAGTTAAGGCCATTAGGCTAATGGAGACAGCTGGAACAAATCAAGGTCCCACTTATACTGGTTAAAAGCTCTCCTTCCAGTGCTCTTCAGGAGGCTGAGATGAAAGGAGAGGAAGCATTGCTGAATCCTGAGGTAAGGGTGATACTAGGAAAAGGGGACCATGGGGGAAGTGGCCTAGGGAATCAAAGCAGTGTCAGTGGTGAAGGGAAAGCCAACAGCTGCTACCATTAGGGTCCCTGGGCTAGAACCTAGAGTAGAGGGTGGGCCTGGGTTCCCTCCCCACTCTCCAGAGATCACCTGAAGAAGGGAAGCAGGACTCTGTCCAGGCAGGAGGCTGAATTGTGGTTACTGAGCTCTATGGAGCAACAGAGACTGTGGGGTATTCCCTTCCCATCTCCCATACTGGCTGGTGATGAAAGGAACTCCAAAGGCTGAGACTCTTGCTGCCACACTGAGAAAGAGAGGTCACATTGGGGCCTTTTTGAGTTTGAGGCCACTGAAACTGCCCAGAAGCATGGGACCCACCAATACAGGCTTGTGACTTCCTCACAATGTGTAATGAGGAGCATCATGTTACACCCTTGCCCCCAGTACATGCCACAGTTTTATTATTGTAATCTGCCTTAAAATAGGATGGTTTTACAGAGGTATGAAAAAAAATAAAACATACCATAAATTTGCCTAGGATTTACATTAGGTCCAGTTCTGCTCAATATCTTCAACACTACACTGATAAGGCCTCAGCTGGAGTATTATGTCCAGTTCTTAGCACCACATTTCAGGAAAGATGTGGAAAAACTAGAAAGTCCAGAAGGGAGCAACAAAATTGATCAAAGGTCTAGAAAACATGACCTATGAGGAAAGATTGAAAAAACTGGGTTGTTTCTTCTGGAGAAAAAACTGAGAGGTGGACATAACAGTTTTCAAGTACATAAAAGGTATTTTGCAAGGAAGCGGGAGAAAAAATGTTCTCCTTAACCTCTGAGGATAGGACAATAAGCAAGGGGTTTAAACTGCAGCAAGGGAGATTTAGGTCAGATATTAGGAAAAACTCTGTCAGGATGGTTATATGTTGGAACATATTACCTAGAGAAGTTGTGGAACCTCCATCATTGGAGGTTTTTAAGTACAGGTTAGACAAACACCTGTCAGATGGTCTAGTTATGTAGTTCTGCCTTGAGTGCATGGCACTTGACTAGATCTACTGAGGTCCCTTCCAGTCCTATACTTTTATGATTAGGAGCATTTGTGGGGAAAAAAATCCATTTAACAATATTAAGAGATGCCAGAAAAATGTCTGTATCTAAGGAGAACATTAGTGAGGATGGTCATAGCAGCACAGCCAACAGTATAAATCATGGCGCTGGCTGCAGCGGAAAAAAGATTAGTATACAAGTGAAAATTCACTTGTTACAATGTTCTCTAGCTAAAAATTGTATGCAAGAGTCAGAATGTAAACATTAAGGCATTGGTACACTGCCTGGTGATAAAGCCTAAGGCTATTAAGGAGACTTCTTAAAATTGTCAAAGAATGCTAGTCGTGTTTATTCAACTTGTACAAGTATTTGCTGGCTGCATACACATCCAGCTGTCAGAGATATGGGAATTACAACCATGATCATAACACAATACAAAACCATTGTCCACCTTTCAATTCGATCCTAGCGATTTTTCTCTGAGTACTCCTCTTTGAGAGGGTGGGGAGGGGGCACATGAAAAAACTAACTAGCCACATACACAAAAAGCATCACTGTCAGTTTATTTTAGTCTAGTCCCACTTTAGTAAATTTGGTAGCTTGCATCTTGTACAACAATCATTTATGCAATCAATTGAAATTGGACAATTGTGTCAGGAGACACTTTTTAAATATAATCCTAAAGGAGGGGTGCTTGATGTAACAGTGTATTTAGTAAAGAAGGAAAAATATTGATTTTCTTTCAAGTTCCCCTCATGCTGTTTTTTTTTTTTTTTTACAGTTACTGAAACGGAACATTATGAATCTGACAGAGCTGTTCTTTATGACAAAGGAGGATGTTAACCATTATTCTTTTAACAAATCTCCGCACCAAACATTGTTAGTGATCTTGTTTGGGCCTCGTTACTTTTGCTTGTAAGGAAAGAACTGTTCATTATCTTTTTCAAACACAATAGTCTTTTAGCATCTTAGCCTAAGCATAGGACAACTTTTTCACTTCAGAAGCGATTTGCTGATAGGTAGAACACACTTCAGTCAGTCAGGATGCACCATGTGAGCATTTCTTCATTTTTCTTTTCTTCAAATGAAGAAAATAAATTGCTCTAAGATCAACTAACAAAAAATGGAATTAGTCATCCCCTTCCACCTCCTCTCAGTTTGTTTGTTTTGTTTTTTTTTTTTTTCCTTGCAGGCAAAACTGTTAATTTGTACTGAAACGTTAAATGGATTTTCCTTTAAATTTTTAACCCTATATTGACAGTGACTGGGCTGAGCTTTCTGTTGTAACTGGTTTCCATGGCAGTAGTAACCAAACAGAAGTGTGTCAAACAGGAAGTTTATTTCAAGAGCAATTACTGAACCATGCCCTGCAAAACACAAAGTAAACTGCTCCCATATGTACTTTAAGTGTCAAGTTAGTGTGGAGCTTTTTCTCAAATACCTTTACTAAAGATTTCCAAAGTTGCTTCTCCATTTGCATTCAGTTTTACAACATACTAGAGTATTTTGGCATTCTATTTATGGGGAGGAAGCAGACATTCCACATTTTTAAGAGCAGTGCTTTGATCTTTTTCTATCAAACTATGTAGACATTTTTACAAAGCAAGTACTATAACATGGAAGATGTACAGAATAATAGTACTCATTGACCGCTTTTCCTTTCCTCTGGAAAGCCATGCTTACAGCATTATCACATTGTTTGTAATGCAGGATGGACTATGACCTACTGACTCATTTTATGAAGTTCACCAATGTAACAGACAGGGCAAAGCCAATTCAGACTTAGGCTAGGGCTACACTATGAGGTGCCACTAAAAGGCGTGCAGTGTAGCTGCTATTTCTCAGCAGGAGAGAGCCCCCGCCCGACAAAACTTCCACCTTTTCCTTCCCCCTTGAGTGCAGCAGCTTTGTTGGCAGACAAAGTGCCTGTGTAGACAAAGCCTTAGACAAAGGTCTTAACAGGGAGTTTAATGAAGTGTAACTGTTCAGTTTTCTTATGTCCCCATAGTTAAGTTAATTAAAGTTGTAGAACAAGACTAAACAAACTACGATTTCTAGCAAATACAATGTATGCTAACGTGTCCTCAAATATTCAGCATACTGTACTTTTTAGGTTATTTCTATTGTATAATCTTCCATCCCCTCTTTAGATACAAGGCATTGTCATTATCCCTAGTTTAATAAGACATTTTTTTAAATCATTATTGAATTAAAGTAATCTTGTGGGGAGTAGAGTGGAAAGATGAAATTTTATATATTTAGAAAGTGAAATTAAAATAAGAAATTAAAGAGAACCAAGTTTACTTATTCCAACTACTGTTGTACTGTTAATATTGTCAGTGTTGCAATTTCAGGGCAGTTTTGGGGGAGACTCAAATCTCATGAGTACACAGGTAGTTAGCTCAGGAACTCCTCTTAGCTGGGC
Organism: Malaclemys terrapin pileata; assembly: GCF_027887155.1. Classification (NCBI taxonomy): domain Eukaryota; kingdom Metazoa; phylum Chordata; order Testudines; family Emydidae; genus Malaclemys; species Malaclemys terrapin. The sequence continues at coordinate 47,393,915 of NC_071505.1, forward strand.
AGCAGTGGCTCCCTCCCCCAACACAGTGCAGGGAGGAGGAGTTAATGGAGGTAACAGCCCAAAGGAAGTCCCTTCCCCTGTAGCCTGGATGGCAGCTGCTGGAGAAGACAAGGCACTGGGGAGCAGGGGAGAGCAGAGACCTGCATTTTTGTATGCTCACATTCAACCTGTGGTTTACAGGTTGAAAATTTAGCTTGCAATTGTCACAAAACACACAATGGGAGTAGTTCAGAAAATAGGATACAGACTTAAAAAACCCCCTACACCATGTTTATTCTGTTTGTAAATTTCATGATTTTTAGGGCAAATCTCTTGAATTCTGGGGTGCTGATTCAGTCTGAGCTCATGGGTTGGTAATATCACAATCACACACACTAAGAAGATTAAGTTAGTGATTGCCAAATGAGTTAGACAGCTGAAGGATTTTACAGTGTTCAGGGGGAGCTAAAATGAGTACTATAGAGCAGGCAGATTCATTACTAAGTTAAGAAGAAAAAGCCAGAGCCTGATCCTGAACTGCTTGTGCCCCTTGATTCCCTACTGTCTCCACTGCAGTTCTCCTCAAAGGATTTTAAAATAACTGAACTACAGAACAGTTTTAAAAGAGAAGGGCGTGGAGCGAGAGCACAGCTTCCTGCTACTTTGTATCCTCCTTCTCAGCTCTTGGTTTGGAGGGGAAGTAGTCTCTGGGCTTGTGTATATTGGGCTATATCTATACAGCACACTTAACTCAAGTAAGCACTCCTGAATTTTAGTCTAGCCTGGGTGTGATCTTCCCCACTTCAAAGATCTACCCATGTCAAGGCTGCTTCCCCACTCTGAACTTTAGGGTACAGATGTGGGGGCCTGCATGAAAACTTCTAAGCTTAACTACCAGCTTAGATCTGCTCTGCTGCCACCACTCCTGATGCTAATTCCCTTCCCTGGGTAGCCTTGAGAGACTCTTCACCAATTCCCTGGTGAATACAGATCCAAACCCCTTGGATCTTAAAACAAGGAGAAATTAGTCATCCTCCCCCTCCTCCCTTCCACCAACTCCTGGTGGATCAAGATCCATCTCCTTGGATCTAAAAACAAGGAAAATAATCAGATTCTTAAAAAGAAGGCTTTTAATTAAAGAAAAAGGTAAAAAATAATCTCTGTAAAATCAGGATGGAAAATAAGTTTGATTACCCTGTAAAGTTAAAGAGCTCAGAGGACCCCCCTCTAGCCTTAGGTTCAAAGTTACAGCAAACAGAGGTAAACACCCTAGTAAAAGGTACATTTACAATTTGAGAAAACAAAGGTAAACTAACACACCTTGCCTGGCTGTTTACTTACAAGTCTGAAATATGAGAGACTTTATCAGAAAGATGTGGAGAGCCTGGATTGATGTCTGGTCCCTCTTAGTCACAAGAGCGAACAACCCCCAAAACAAAGAGCACAAACAAAAGCCTTCCCCCACCCTCCCAAGATTTGAAAGTATCTTGTCCCCTTATTGGCCCTTTGGGTCAGGTGTCAGCCAGGTTACCTGAGCTTCTTAACCCTTTACAGGTAAAAGGATTCTGGAGTCTCTGGCCAGGAGGGATTTTATAGTACTGTACACAGAGCTATTACCCTTCCCTTTATAGTTATGACAACCCACATTAATGCATCCTCACCACTTGTGCACTTGCCTGAGTGTTTGGGGAACATCCCATGGTTCTTTGTTCTGAGATGCACTAGGAACTTTCCCAGTTAATTGTAAGAACACTTGCCTATCCTGGGGGGTGAGGAGATGGGAAGAGAAACTGGGAAGGGCATAGGATTCAATGATTTATTTTATTTTTTTGCCTGTATCCTCTCTGGAAAGTGAGCAGGTACCAGCTTAACTTAAAGTGGAGCCCAGGCTCTAACCCATGGCCCCCACTCAGACAGCCAGCTTGGACTTAAAGCACCTCCAAACCTGGATAGATGGTACAGGGGTTAAGGCTAAAACCTGGGTAAGAGCCCTGGTTAATTGTCCAGCATAGATATAATCTTAAAAAAGCTGTGCCAGCGTACCTATTGTTAAAAGGATCCAGTTACAGCAAAGCAAATCCCTAAAATAGTGTTTGAACCATTTAAAAAAATAAAACCTACACTTGAACCAATTTGGCAATTCAGTAAGCATTTGCTTTATTTTAGTCCAAATTAAAGGCAATGAAAGATTTCATAAAAATGGCCATACTGAGTCAGACCAATGGTCCATCTAGCCCAGTATCTTGTCTGCCAACAGTGGCCAATGCCAGGTGCTTCACAGGAATGAACAGAACAGGTAATCAAGTGATCCGTCCCCTATTATCCATTTCCAGCCTCCAGCACACAGAGGCTATGGACACTTCAGAGCATGGTTTTGCATCCCTGTCCTTCCTGTCTAATAGCTATTGACAGACAGGAAAGAATGTGTGTGGGAGTAGGGAGGAAGAATTATAGGCTCTGATTTTGTTCTTTAGAGCTTGAAAGGAGACCTAGAAGTACCATCTTAGAAGCTTCATCACTTGATGTTTACTCTGCTACTAAATACAAGATACTCGATATAGTATAGAAAAACCAATACTGAATTGTCAAGGGATGTCTCTTTTCCATTTCTAGTGTCTATCAACATTGTATCTCTTGAAGTTTTCATGCCACACTCCGCTCAGTCCATTGTCCCTTGTGTTTTTTTAGAACTGAACTATTTCAGGACAATGAATTACTGTTGTGCACCAACTACACAGTAGATTTAGGGCACCAGATACAAAAACATCCATTTCTAACTTCTGACTAGACACCAGGCCAAGTTTCTCCCTACGAAAATGAGAATACATTCTTCAGTTTGGACATAGTGATTACTCAATTATCTTGTCAACTCTGGGGTGGCAAACCTGACAGACATTATTGATGATTTTGATTAATTGTTTTAGACAAAGACAGTTGGATAAAAGTGTTAGGAAAATAAAGTGAAAAGGGGCTTGGAGAGAAATAGGAGAAAAGAAAACAGGGCTCAATAAAGAGTAGAGAAAGCATTAGTAAGAAAGACAGCAGGGATTCATTTGTTGTGTAATGTGGAAATTCAGGGCTGTGGCCCTTTTGTAAATTCATGGCAGTATAAAACAATTTTAATCAAAACACTATTTCCACCCCCCATTAGGGAAAGAAAAGCAGTTGTACAATGAGGGCTGGTGATTTACTTCTAAACACAGGATCACACCATGAAGCTTTCAGTTCATCCTGTTGCTGATCTGTCAGAGGACGAATTTCTTTTCTTTTGAGAAATGTAAATGTATACTTTTGTTTAAAAAAAAAAATGGAGAAGTGATAAGCCAAATGATGGAGAGTTTCTTAATGTTTGGGAGGAGTCTTCCATATCCCTGACTTCATAAGGTTAACTTATGAAAATGCAGCATGCTGCTCTTCTTACTGTGTCAGCTTCAAAGTTTGTAGGTCTCGGATATCTGCAGAAAAGTGTTTGGTGAAAGACTAGCTTTGGAGTCTGAGAGAGAGAAGTGAAAGTTGGGTTAAAAACAAGACAGAACAAACAGAAAAGCCCTGTGTGTAATATTATCTTTCACTATTTCCATTACCTATTGTATGATTTAAAGCAGGTGTTCACCATGACCATTTTGCTCAAACCAATACCAAACTATTAAGCAAAAGTAGGTGTCATCAGGTTCTATCAGTTATCATAACTGATATGCTAAACTATGAAAACACAGGTCTGAAATTTTAGATTTACTCTTCCCCCAGCTCTTCATTGTGTACAAAGATGAAATATTTCAGAAAGAGTGGGGAGCCTGAGGTTGTCAAACATCTAAATATTTTACAGGGGCTTAGAGTGCATTTCATAACTGCATTCAAAACAATTGAGTTTTTTTTACTAATTAAGGTTCCAATTATGAGACTGTGTGCAGGCACATCTCTGCCATTCTGTACAGCCCCATTAAAATCAATGGATCTCTGTGTGGCTGCACCCATCTACCGTCAAATGCAAAATCAGGGCCTAAGTGATTTTATAGAATCTGCATACAACATTAATCAATTTTTCCATAGAGATTACATCACCACACACTCACTCAGTGTGAGGTTAAGAGTTAGGCATATTGGCTATACTTGAGGAGTCAGAAATGAGGAGTTAACCTACAGTCCCATGACACCCTTGTCATTTTTGGTAAGTTTCTTTCTAGTAGACCGACATTTCTTATATCTTAGGCCTTGGCTACACTTGGCAATTCAGCCAAGTGAAGCGCAAGTGTAGTTGCTCTCTCGCAGCACTGTAAGTACTCCACCTCTCCGAGGGTAGCAAGCATGCAGCACTGCGAGCGCCGATTACACTGGTGCTTTACAGCGCTGCGCTTGGGGGGGGGAGGGGGGGGGGAGACACAGCATCTTCACACCCTTGAGAGCAGCAAGTTGCAGCGCTGTACAGCACCAGTGTAGCCAAGGCCTTATAAACAACATTTCCACTTTTTTCTAAACAAAAGAACATTTTGGATGTCTGCAGGTTTGGATAAGAGTAATAAAATCATTTATAAATCTCTGTACCTAGCCAAATACAGTACTGCAAAAATGTAAAACATTCACACTTTAACACAACCTTTGTTCCTCAAGACAAGTTTTGACTTAACTATTTAAGACTCTTCCAGGTTTAAGTTTATCACACACGCATTTGTCACTAGATCTGGAGTTCTCAAACTTCATTGCATGGTGACACCCTTTTGACGACAAATTACTACATGACCCCAGGAGGAGGGGCCAAAGCCTGAGCTGCACCACCGTGAGCTGGGGGGCCAAAGGCTTCAGCCCCGGGCAGGTGGCCTGTAACCTGAGCCCCACCACCCAGGGTTGAAGCCCTCCGGCTTTGGCTTCAACCCCAGGCAGTGGGGTTCAGGCTTCAGCTTTGGGCCCCAGAAAGTCTAAGCCAGCCCTGGTCATGACCCCATTTTAATGGGGTTGCCCACTCTAGGGTCCCAACCTACAGTTTGAGAACTGCTGAACTAGATAAAATGAAATGGCAAGGTTCCTTTTTAAATATCAGTTAAGTTGAAACCACACTAGGGAAAAAAACAAAACAATGACAACTCCTCAAATCTATTTAAGGCATCCTTGTTACAGAATTCCACATACAATATTCCATCTGCCTTTCCAAAACTCATTACTGAAGAAATTTGCATTAAACTAGAACTTTGACTCTCCATCTGCTTCTCTTACTTATCTCCAAATCAAATAATTGTGATGTCCCAACAAAAAGTTTGATATCACATAGCAAAGAGCCTGTTTTCCATGTCAATAAAACAAGGTCATCAATAGACAAGACATACAGAAAATGAAATCCATAACTGACTCAAAAGGGAATATTCTTCCCAAAATGAGTCAATTGGTCTTTAGAGGATCCTTAAACTATACTGACTGAATTAGCTAAAGATTTCATTGAAGATGCCCTTTATAAGCCGTATATACATGAACACAGGTTAGCATGTCAGGTATTATTATTTCAGGATTCAATTGTTCTAATATGGCACTAATTTTTTTTTTGTTTTTTCCTATCAGGTAAAAAAAAATATGGGCTGCAGGATCATAGGCCTGGAGTCTGGAGAGCAATGTTCTGTATTTAAACAATTGCCACTGCAGGTGGAGAGAAACCTTCTTTGGCTTAGGGGCTGGGGAAGGACAGTGGGTGATGGTAGTAAGTAGGTTAGTAAACTAGTCATTCAGTGCCTCTTATTTTATGCAAGTTTAATCTGGTCACATTAAACAACCCTTCCTATAATCTTCTACTTTAAGAAACAGAAACAAATTACCAACTTCCTCCCAGCCACCACTTTCACACATACCCACCACCACTACCCTCATTTACAGGTCTTTGAAGGCAAACAGCAAAGCTAGCAAACCTGAGCGAGAACAAGGGAGGGGCCATGCATCATGCTCTGGGGTTGGAGATCTTCACCTCATATTCTAATGGGATCCAACTCAAAGAGCCCCGATTAACTGGCACAACTCTCATTCCCTTGAGAAGACAGCGGCAGCTTGAGGGAAAAGTCAACATAATTCAAGCAGATCCTGCCCAACATAAGATTTTTGGGGGTGGGGGTCCCACTCCATAGCTAACGGGGGGAGTATGACTGAAACAGGAGATGCATTCTCCTGTGTAGTGAGCCTATCTATCCCCTCCCGATCAGACACCGCAGACAGGACAGCGGCTGCGATGGATCTGAAGGCTGGGGGGGGGGGGGGGGGGGGGGCGAGGAGAGCAGACAGGGCTGCTGCTATATAGGAAAAGAACAACGAGGTGCAGCAGCGGGGATCTGGAGCCTTGTCCGCCCCAGGAGCGCCCGGGGCAGGTAACCCAGGAGCCCGCGCAGCGCAGCACAGCAAACCCCGCCCTACCTTTTTCACTTTGCTCTCCAAGTCCATTGTCTCTCTCCGCTGGGAACAAGGCTACTCGAGCGGAGGTTCAGCGGGAGACGCTCACCAGCGGCACGCGGATGTGGTTAGGGCTGCGCTAGCCTCACCCCTGCTTGCACCCAGCAAGAGAAGCTCTTACACTCAAACTTCCGCTGCCCTGCGGCCGCGGCTGCCGCGGAGGGAGTGGCAAGGGAACAAAGGAGCTCCCCAGCCAATCCCGCTGTAGCGGCTCCCTGGTCTGCGAGCCAATCAGAGTCTCACACCGGGCTCCAGCTCGCTTGCCGGCTGAGCAGCAGCCCGGGGCTTGCAAAAGGCCCGACTTAGGGGGTGTGGCGCCTCCCCGGTTCAGCGCTGCGCAGCCGCAGCGGCAGAACGAGCGTGCTCCGAGCCTGGTGCCGGTCTGGGAGGAGTTGCGAAGTTGGATGGGGGCAGAGGGCTCTGAGTTCGGCTTTTGAATCATTCACAGACTGAGTCAGCTGATAAGGTCATGGAGAAGGTATTTGCTGGCGCAACTCTCCAGCTTTGGGCAAATCCGCCTGGAAGTTTGGCTCCTCCCAAAGAAGGGGAAATGGCCTGAAATCTAGTGATGTATTTTGGCAGGAGACAGGATCAGTGCCCGCCTCTCTAAAACTGCCCTCACATGTTCGATAACTTCCCAGGCTCTGTTTTTTCTGGGGTTTGCCTTGTCCTTTGATACATGTATTTCCTCTGCCTTCAGCGCTACTGCCTTTGGGCAACTTGCCCCACTCTAAGGAATTTCACCGATAAATCACTGCGGTCCGAGGATGACAAAGCAGCTCAACTGAATGTCAAGATGAGACAAGCTATGTTTAAAGAAAATGTCAGAGGGTTAGATTTTTGGCTCTGTCTATGCTACAGTTTGGGCCATCTGGCTAATTGCAGGCTGCTTGGCTGGGGCATCACTTTTTGCTCTTTTGTGGTTTGTTTATTGTATTTGTTATAATTTGTATTCTAGTAGTGCCTAGAGGCAATTAGAAAATTGGGGAGTTAGGCACTGAGGGATTTAGAGCAAGATTTTTCAAGATATGTAGGTACATAAAACTCCATTGGCATTTGGCAGCCACACACCCGGGCACTTCTAAAAATTCCATTAACAACAGGATTTACGAAAGTACTTAGGGGTGGAATCCGCAAAGGGATTTAGGCATTGCAACACTTGTCTAATTTGTAGGCACCTACAAAATCACAAAAACACCCTTGTGATCCACAAAGAAGAGTTAGACACCTAGACTCTCTGTAGAATGGGGAGAGAAAATGTGATCTACAAAAGAGCATGCCTGACCAGACTAATGGAGATGCTGATGTGTTCAGCCTTGCCCCTTTCTCAGAAATAGGCACCTAAATCCTGGCTGCAGGGAGGTGCCTAGCTCTATTAGTGATCCATATTCAGGACCAGTCTCCGTGCATAGGTGCCTACATAGTTTCTTGTGGGAAAGAGTTATGTACCTGCCTTGCACCACACAAAGGTAGAGGTGGAGCCTATCTTATAGCTTTTATCCCAGTGGCTAGAGCATTCATCTGGGAGGTGGAAAACCCAGGTTCAATTCCTCCAACCCTGCCAGAGAAGAGGATTTGAACAGGGGTGTCCCACCTCTCAGGAGGCTTCTCTAACCACTGAGCTCTTGGTTAGGCTGATAAGGGCTCCCTCAGTCTCTCCTGGTGAAGAGAGAAATACAATGTGATTGGCACAGGGGAGACTCAACACATGGTCTCCTAATACCTGTGACTACTGGAGTACAGAGTCATTCCCACTCTTTCTCTCTGTGGTCCATTGACCATTTAAGGATTTATCCACAGTGGAACAGCTTCAACGGGATCTATTGAAAGAGCCCTGCATCAGACTATCCCAGAGCTCAGTTGTTAGAGCACTCTCCTGAGAGTGGAAAGAAGCACTCTATATCCATTCACTGAGGTGATCTATTGTTGAGTGGGAGTGTTTTTTGTGAAAGATTAGATCCTGGTTCCTGTGAAGCCAGCCAGCACTGCAACAGATGGAACTTTGGGGGGAAATCCTATTTCCTTAGATAGGAAAGGAAACTGTTAATAAGTGTAGGGCCTAGTTTACAAAACAAAGTCATAAAATGTGATGTAACCATTTGTTTCCATCACTGTCGCTTGTTTCTAGTGGAGTCTCTATTCTTTCTTAAATAAACTTGGGCACTAAGTGAGTTTTGGTGCCTACAGGGTTTGGTGGGAGTTTTGTGGGTTGTAGTGGGTGACCTAGGTGCCTACATAGCTTTATGGATTCCACCCTAGCTGCCTAAATCCCAGACTTAGGCACCTAACTTTTAGGTGCCTAGAAAATCAGCCAGATTCACAAAGCCTGAGTCTGGCACCTGGGCAGTAGTTTACACAATCCCATGGGAGCCTGTGGGGGATTCCAGCGAGAGGGGTGTGTCCTAAATTACACATCTCTCAAAGAGTTCAGTGCCTAAGTATGAACTGCAGGGAGGTGACTCCTTGTTTGGATTGTCAGCTGCTAGCCCTCTCCTGGAGGTAGGTACCTCTATGGATAATTAATGAAAGAAGAAAAAGCAAGTATGAATGCCTCTGTAGCCTGGTGATTTGAGCACTCGCTTAAGTGGTGGGAGATCTAGGTTTGAGTTCCCCTGCTACAGTGACTTTTTAAAGCTTCAACAGGAGAGATTGAGGGAGCCCTCCCCATCAGAATAGCCCAATGGCGAGGGCACTCACCTGAGAGGTGACAGATCCCTGTTCAAACTCCTTTTCCCCCTCAAGCAGAAGGGATTTGAACTGGGGGGTTCCCACATTCTGGATGAGTTCCCTAGTCACTGGGCTAAAAGTTCTGAGGGAAATTCTCCTCCTCCAGCTGTTTTGTGTAAGCTTGTCCACAGGGGCTCAATTCAGTAGGTGAGCTCTGAGCACACTTATTGGATTGGGCCCTTAGAATCTTTCCATTTAATAAAATGGGTTTTGGATAAGGCCCTTGGCATGGAAGCAGCTGTTCTGTTTATTTAGGTCTGAAGCAATATAGTCCACCTTTCCTGATTGTTTAAAGTAAAACATTTGTGTGTCATAGCTACTCTCTGAACTCTTGAAATTTGTAAAGAAAGTGGATGTAAACTAGGAAGGTGTCAATTGTTCCTATTTACAAAGAGGGCAGAGGGAATCAGAGTGACTTGTCAAGAAATTAATATTTCAACTTATAAGAGGCAATATTGCAAATCAGCCTAAGGGCTTCATCTTGCACTCTTTAAAGTTAGTTTAAATGTAGTTGCTCTGCATATTTTAAACATTGTACCCAACTTTTCCGAACACTAGCTAGGCCAATCACTACTGGAGTAGAACCCATGAGAAGAAACGGTGCATTATGTTATACTGCCAAATTCTACTTTGTTATATCCGAGCAAATGAAGTTAATGGATCGAACCAATGGATTTATCTCCAGATTTACACCAGTACAACTGAAAACAGAACTTAGAGTCATTGTGTCTTGTGCTTCTTTGTGTATCAGTGATTTTTGTGTAGTTGCTACCAACAAAAGTGGTGTGATTCAAAATATTACTATTCTTCTTAGCAGTTGGTATGCATCTTTGAAAATTTAGATTGTGGTCCCAAACTAAGTTAGGTACAGACATAAACATTTAAAGAGTCACACCTTTGCTTTTCATCCTAAAGTGTTCAAATGAGTAAGTCCCATATACATTTTCTCCTTTCATATTTTCCTGTAATCTTGGGGGAGGGGGGGTGGGACATGACTAGATATATACAGTTAAACTGCCCTATGTGACATTTACCAATAATTTGGCAGATTATTTTTTATTTCACTGATTTAAGCAGCTCATATTCTCTCACACACAAACTGTTCTTAAATTGTCAGATGCTAAATGTTCTGTTTTCTCCCAGAGAGGCCAGACATGTCTGTCTTCTAATGTGTTCTTAAATTTTACAACTGCCATTGTTTGCTGAGACTTTATTACAGGGAAAGGAAGATTAATATGGGATCCTTTGGATCTTGGCCACATCACAGCAGCTGTTGAAGGCTCAGTCTTGCTCCCATTGAAGTAATGACAAAATTCCAATTGACTTCTATTCTGGAACTTTAGTAGCAGGCAGCATGGCACAATGCTAATTATGCCAGCTGCTCCTAGGAAGGGATCTATAGACTAGATGCAACCTAGGTCTATGGTGGCTCTTTAGGTCATGTCATGATGAGAGAAAAGGCAATGTGGAAGGCACCAGCTGGCAGTTGTCATGCTGACATAACCAGCATTTGTTGTATCATGTTCCACAGTAATGAGGCTGGTGGTGGTGTGGTTTTTTGAGGAGGGCTAGATACCAAAGTAATGAGTGCATTATAAGTAACAATCCAGATGCATTAGGTAGATTAGACAGATGCATTTATAAATACAACCCTAAATCTGATGTAGGATGATGTCATAATGGTTATTCATAATGTTTAAAATTCTCTTCTTGTGAAGCTGATATTTAATAAACAGTTTTTATTTAAACATTTAAAGTGGCTGTGTCACTTTAACTTGCAGCTGAATTCCTCTGGTTGTGCTGTTTACTCAAAGCTTTATATGTTATAGAAAATGACAGTGTTGTGCTTTTAAAATTTTTTCTTAAGTATAATCTGAAGTGTAGCATAAATACAGATGTCTGTTTTGCCTCAACGTGGATTAATACACTAATTTAGTTTTCAGAAAACAATTCCACCCTGAAAATGGATGACATTTGTCTTTTTGTATCTATTTAAATATAACTACTGGTTTAATGGCTTGAGGAGAGATCAATTATTGGGAAAATGGAGCCGCTGCTTTAGTCCACTTATTAGTGCTCTAGCTTTTATTCCTAATAGCAAAATCAGTAGTTATATACATTCTGAAGTGCAGTGCTCCTACCAGAACACGACTGACTATGTTAAAACAATCTATAATTTAAACAAATAAAGTTAGCCAAAATATGTCAGAAAAGTACCAAATAAGGCCAGAGATACTCCTTGGCTCTGTGAAAAGCTGATTGCACAATAATAGTTTCCATAATGTTTCATTTGTTTGACCGTGCATAGAAGTGACATTTGCTGCACATAAAGATGTGAGAGAATAACCAAGAGACAGCTAGGTTAATTTTACCTGTGCTTTTTGTTGTGTTGTTGCTTACCTTGTTTCTATGTATTTACTTTATATATGTATATCTTGTCTTTATTCAGAACACTTACCTAGTTTTCTGCATCTTTTACCCTAAAAAGCACACAGACAATAAAATAAAAAGAAACTAGCATTTCAGAAATGCACTGATTTTTAATCAAGTAGGTAACATAGGATTTTTCTTTGTTATAATCTGGACCAAAGGTCACTGAAGGAATATTCAATAGCAAAAAACAGTAATATGAAATCACCAGAGATTACATTTGGACTCCCTCCCTTGCAAGGTGACTCCAGCACTCATCATAGCACCCTTATTTTTTCACTAGTAGTAATTTAGAGATTAACGGACTTTTTTTTTTTTTTTTTTTTTTTTTTCCCATAAGGGGATAGTGTAACGCCCAGCTAGTCAGAAAAATAGTTATTCTTATGCCATAAAGTATTATTTAGTAACCTCTATCTGGACTGCCAGAAGGTCTCTTAACACTATTTAAGAAGAGTTGTCACCTCACATGAGATCATGCTTTATGGCTACAATTGCTAAAACAAACAGTAATTGACTTACATATTCTGTCTATTCGGTATTACAGGCTATTGTGAGCTTTGCCAGCCACACCCTAGCAGACCCAGCCAGGTCTTAGGAAACAGCCTCTATGCATCAGCCCTCCTAAATACTGATTCCTTTTTTAGCCCTAGGAACAACTCCAGGCTTGGCTGCACAATTAGAGCATTTTCTTGAAGTGGATTAATAATGCTGTCAGGGTCATGCATCGCCAAGCGAGTACTTGAAATACTGAATAGCTCAAAGTCTCTCCATCTATTTATTTCATTCCCAGAAAAACTAACACGAGACTGGAAAAAGAGGTTCCCAACTGAGAAGTGGCCCCCTGCTCTGCCCAATAAATCAGAGAGAAGCTGTAAAATCATAGAGCAGTCTTAGAAGAAGCTTTGATCAGAATGATGAGTAGTTCCCTCCAAACATCTGCAAATAAAATGAAAGTAGTTATCTAGGGTAAACTCTAAAATGTTTCCCTCCTTTCATATCCTTCAACCTATTATTCAGTACTTTAACCTTTATTGTCACACTCAAATCTTTCTTCAGACTCAATGACAGAATAGTAAGGCATAGTTACCCTAATGTAGCTATAGGTATCCTCTTTTAAGTACAAATTTAGGCCCCAGTCCTGCAGATTGCTCTGGGTGGATAGAATCCTGTGGGCACTGGGATCCATCCATGCCATATTAAAATTTCAATTCAAATTTAAAACTGGAATTATATCAGTAGTTGCTTTTTAGCTTATGTGTAATTCATCACATCCCTCATATGCTGAAGTGCTTCTAAAGGCGACGTGGACAGCCCCTTGTTCTTAAGCCTTTTGCTAGAGAGACCTGTAGGTCTATGATGAATTAAAAAAACAGAGTTAGTATCAGGGTTGCTAGGCATCCAGTTTTTGACCGGAATGCCTGGTCGAAAAGGGACCCTGGCAGTTCCGGTCAGCACTGCTGACTGGGCCATTAAAAGTCTGGTCAGCAGCGCAGTGAGGAGCCGGGACTAAGGCAGGCTCCCTGACTGTCCTAGCTCCACACGGCTCCTGGAAATGGCCGCCAAGTTCTTGTGGCTCCTAGACACATGGGTGACCAGGGAGGTGTTCCGCACGTTGCCCCTGCCCCAGATCCCAGTTCTGCAGCTCCAGTGGCCAGGAACCACAACTAATGGGAGCTGCAGGGGAGGTGCCTGCAAGGATCTGGCATCTGCTTTCTGCAAGCCATGATAAGTGCTGCTGGGACCATGCGCACACACCCCAACCCCCTGTGCCAGCCTGGAGCCCCCTCCTTTACCCCAAACCCCTCATCCCTGGCCCCAACGCAGAGCCCGCACCCCCAGTCGGAGCCCGCACCCCCCTCCCGCACTCCAACCCTGTGTCTTAACCCAGTGAAGTGAGTGAGGGTGGGGGAGTGTGAGGGAGGGAGGGCTCAGAGAAGGGGCAAGACGGGTGTTTGGTTTTGCGAGATTAGAAGGTTGGCAACCCTACTCAGTATCTTTCTTCTAACACACAGAAACCTCTCACAAGCAGCCATGAGCCTAACCACATCATGTTTTACACTCACTTCTTGTGCCTTTTCTTTAGTTAGGCCTTGATCCTGCAAAGACTTATGTATGTGCTTCACTTTACACACTTGAGTAGTCCCATTGAGTTAAAAGGGAGTATTGACTAGCATTAAGTTAAGCACAGCAGGTAGGCTCCAGGAAAGGACTTAGGCATTTGCGATGCTGAAGATCACAACACCTAATTTTTAGATGCCTAGAAAATCACAGGAACATCACTGCAGTACACAAAGCCAAGTTAGATAACAGGTCTCCCTATACAATGAATGTGATCCACAAAAGTCAGCACGCTAGGCGGGGAGCCACTTAAGCTACCAATGGGTAATGCCAACAAGGGGGGTGTTTGCTAAGCCTTGGCTCAGAGAAAGGCACATAAATTTGGGCTACAGGGAGGTACCTATTTCTTCTTAGTGATCCAGGAACCTGTTGACTGAAGTGAGGTTCTTACCCACGAAAGCTTATGCTCCCAATACTTCTGTTAGTCTTAAAGGTACCACAGGACCCTCTGTTGCTTTTTACAGATTCAGACTAACACGGCTACCCCTCTGATACTTGTTACCTGGAGGTACCTATGCCACTTCTTGTGGGGATGAGTTAGGCGCCTGCTTTGCTTCACACACAAAACAGCTGGAGGAAAAGGGAAAAATGAGGAGCCTCTGTGACGTTGTGCAATCTATATGGTTTTATAAAAACTTGATAATAAGTCAATATAATGTAACTGAGCTGGTTTTAGAGAAAATACGGTAATAAGTGAATGTAACGTAACTGGGATATGCTTCATGCAAAAGGTCTCTTGTAAGGTATCATTACAAAGCTTATAATCTACTGAGTATGATCATCTGATTTGTATAAATGTACCACTCTTGTATCTAAAACTAGAAATATAAAATGTAACTCTGAGGGCCTATTGTAATTGTGTAAAGTGTGGACCATTAATGATGGTTTGGAATCTTGATGACTCCCATTGTCTGCAGATGGCTGTATTTACCTGTGAGTCTTCCTGTATATGTGTGTGCTGGCAAGTGAGTAATGAAGTCTTGCAGTGACATGTGATCATGTCACCTGAACTGGAATCCATCTTTAACCTGGTGCTTTTCCAGTGAGGGGGGGTGGAAACCCAGAGAGACAAAGAGTTCCCGCCTTATGCAAAAGATATATAAAGGGGGGAAGAGAAGAGAGAGGGGGAGAAGCCATCATGAAGAATCCCCTAGCTACCACCTGAGCTGCAACAAGAGCTGTACCAGGGGAAAGAATTGTGCCCAGGCCTGGAAGATGTCCAGTCTGAGAAAAACTTACTGAAGCATCTCTGAGGGTGAGATTATCTGTATTTCGTTTGATTAGGCATAGATTTGCGCATTTTATTTTATTTTGCTTGGTGACTTACTTTGTTCTGTCTGTTACTACTTTGAACCACTTAAATCCTACTGTCTGTATTTAATAAAATCACTTTTTATTTAGTAATTTACTCAGAGTATGTATTAATACCTGGGGGAGCAAACAACTGTGCATATCTCTCTATCAGTGTTATAGAGGGCGAACAATTTATGAGTTTGCCCTGCATAAGCTTTATGCAGGGTAAAACGGATTTATCTGGGTTTAGACCCCATTGGGAGTTGGGCATCTGAGTGCTAAAGATAAGCACGCTACTGCGAGCTGTTTTCAGGTAAACTTGCAGCTTTGGGACAAGTGATTCAGACCCTGGGTCTGTGTCTGGAGCCAGACGGGAGTGTCTGGCTCAGCAAGACAGGGTGCTGGAGTCCTGAGCTGGCAGGGAAAACAGAAGCAGGGGTAGTCTTTGCACATTGGGTGGCAGCTCCCAAGGGGGTTTCTGTGATCCAACCCGTCACAGCCTCCAAAACAGAAAATCCCATAGCTCAGTGGTTAGAGCAGCTTCCTAAGAGGTGAGAGACTCCTATTCAAATAGTTTCTCCCCCTCTGGCAGAGGGGGGTGAATTGAACCTGGGTCTCCCACATCCCCAGAAAGTGTTCTAACCACTAGGCTAAAAGGTATATGGTGAGCAACTCCTCCTCCAGCCAGACTTTACATGGGACCTGGTTGGATAGGTGTGCTTAGAGGCGATCTACTGAATCTGTCCCCACATATGAGCTAGGCAGCCAAATGCCCATCTTCCCTTGGTTTGTGATTTGCTCTGGGGTTTAGTTAGGAGATGAGCATCTGGATGCCTAGAGGGAGGCAGCAGTGTGCATGCTCAGAGGCGGATACTTAAGTGTGGAGGGAACCTTTACCCTTAAAACTTAGGTGCCTAAACTCACTTGGTGCCTATGGGGTATGGCAGGAATTTTGTGGATAACAGCTGAGCCAAAACTGGGATTTAGGTGCCTAAATCTGGGGTGTAGGTGCCTACGTACCTCTATTAATACTGACTGTAATACATTAGTAAGATAAGAATAAAAAAGTCAAAATAAGGGTTTTCACAACATGTGCTTATACTTTGCTTTGTACTTCCCACATATCTTCTGTCCTCCTTGTCCATGTGCTGCTCTATTAACGGCATCTAAATTCCCTTGTCTCTCTCGAAAGGAATCACTAAGATCTGAGCTCACCTATCCCATCCACCTTTTGATTGCTTCATAACCATCACATTTTAAATATAATTTTGTAGCATCAGTTCTTTATCGCCAAAACAGCTGATAAAGACACAAAAAGCAATGAGGAAAGGAAACATTTAGTTGAAGCAGTGTTCCCAAGGACAGGCCAACCTCATTGTTTCTTCCCTCCTCTCCTTCTCCTCACCCTTAATCATATAAATGAAAATGGCAGTTAAAAGTTGCTAAACACTTTTCATTATAAGACCTTGTTTTCAAGTTGCTTTTAACTTTGCCATACGGAATCCCTTTGGGATGAAACTTTCCATGCCAGGTATCTGCCTCATATCTGCCTAATTTTTTTTATTTGTTGTTTTCAGCAAAAATATCTCAGCTGTTTCTCAGAATGAGAATAGGGGGAAATACTTTGTTTTCCTCCTAAGTCTCCTCTGAGCATGAGCTTGTTACAGCTGAATTCTACTAAGATTCTGTCCTGAGCCTACTCCAGCCCAGGGGATGAGCAGGACTTTCCCTGCAATTGCTGTTACCAGCTGCTGTATCTCCCATGATCAATGCACCCCTCCTGGCAACCAAAAAGCATGCAAGGAGAAGGAAGGCACATGCATCTTGACTGGAATGCAGAGGTCAAAAAGCCATTCCTGGAGAGCTGGTGAGGGCAAAACCTGGGTCGTGGTGGTAAAGACCAAGATGGAGGATTGAGATGAAGAACTGGTGAGCTGAGGAGTCGAGGCCTGGTAAGGAGTGCTCTTAAACCCCCCTGCTAATGGAATTTCAGGTCTTTTTCTTTTCTTTCCCCACTTCAGTCTGCTTTTTTTTTTAAAGACCTACATACAAACTACTACATTAAAAGAACATTCAGGTTGCAAAGCCAAGCACTCAAAAGTTAGGAAATGCCAGAAATAAGGCTGCTGATGTGATCTTAATTTGGCCCCTTTGTGCATAAGTTTTACTGTAAAGTGATTCCATGATCACATACTATTCTTTCCACAGGGTCATGGCCTCATTCAGTATACAGAATGAATGGTGCTTGGATAATGAATCCAGGTTGTGTGTTGGATCCCTGGAATGAGGCAGTGGATTGCAGGGTAAAAAAGGATGGTCTTGTGGCTTAGACAGATGAATGCCACTCTCGTGAACTGTAAACTATCTTTGCCTCTGCCATAGAGGTTTTTATGTGATATGAGGTGCGTCACTTACACCAAACTCTTCATAGGTGGCCACTAAAGTGTTCCTCATTTTCTGTGTTCCCAAATTGAAAGAGTAGCATGTTCCAACCCTCCAATGATGAATGCAGAACCAAGGGCAAATGTGATGTATTCTGATATGCCTTTGTAGTCCCATTTCTTGAACAATCATGTAGCAGAAATAGTTGTGATTGAGCTGGGAAATCAGTTAATTAACCATTAGAACAATTTACCCAGGGTTGTGGTGGATTCTCCATTACCGACCATTTTAAAGGGAAGATTGGATTTTTTTTTTCCTCTAAAATATGCTCTAGGAATTATTTGGGAAATTTCTATGGCCTGTGTTATACAGTAGGTCAGACTAGATGATCACAGTGTCCCTTCTGACCTTGTAATCTATGTATCTATGAATGATTTGTCATTTATTTATTTATTTAAATTGATACATTCTCTAGGTGTAAAACCTATGTTTAGCCAAAAATTAAAGAAGACAACATAAATGTCAGATCTAGTTCTATAATATAAAACTCTAATCCACTAAAAATGGTTTTTCAGTCAGCTACCCTATTTGGATATATTTCCTATCCAATTTTGCCTAGCTGTACCGATGAAAAAATTGACTAATCAGTACTAAAGACAAAGATATGATTGCTCTCTTTAAATATATCAGAGGAATAAATACCAGGGAAGGAGAGGAATTATTCCAGCTCAGTACTAATGTGGACACGAGAACAAATGGATATAAACTGGCCGTGGGGAAGTTTAGGCTTGAAATTAGACGAAGGTTTCTGACCGTCAGAGGGGTGAAATATTGGAACAGCCTTCTGAGGGAAACGGTGGGGGCGAAGGACCTGTCTGGTTTTAAGATTAAGCTAGATAAGTTTATGGAGGGAATGGTTTCATGGGATAACGTGATTTTAGTCAAAGGAACAGCGTGCCATGGCAGGTAAATAGTATAATGGCTAATGAGGGTCAGGCTGGAGAATCTTGCCTACGTGCTTGGGGTTTTACTGATCGCCATATTTGGGGTCGGGAAGGAATTTTCCTCCAGGGTAGATTGGCAGAGGCCCTGGAGGTTTTTCGCCTTCCTCCGCAGCATGGGGCAGGGATCGCTAGCAGGAGGATTCTCTGCTAATTGAAGTCTCTAAGCCACAGGATTTGGGGACTTCAACAGCAGAGTCAAGGGAAAGGGTAGGGACGGCTTTGTGGCCTGCATCATGCGGGAGGTCAGACCAGATGATCATAATGGTCCCTTCTGACCTTAAAGTCTATGAGTCTATATGTGGACAAGATCCCATAAATGGGTTAATTCTCTTAAAAATTCATCAATCATTCTTTCATCTAGGACAAGCAGGATTTTTTTTTTGTCTTGATAGGTGAGCGGCATACACCACCAATTTGGTTAACTTAATGTACCCTTTCTGTGCATATGCACATTAAACATTATTTGAAAGCTGCTTATGACTATTTAAAGAGGAGATATGATGTGGTGCTGTTTCCATAGAAATGGAGATAAATAATGACGTAATCAACATGATAAAATGACCACTTTGGAATATTTGCATTAGTTTCAGGTAGTTTAATTACTTTTTGTATTATTTCAAGACACAAAATTAAATTTCTTCATGACCTCAAAGCAACACCACAACAATCTAAAGGGTAAAACAAAATCTAGTAATTTGTGCAAGTATCATTGAAATTTAATAGCACTGTTGACACTTCTAGTTCACATCATTATCCTAATTTGTTCATTGTTATCTCAGAGTGCGGGGTTACCATAATCTTCATGGCCTTGGCACGTTTACAGTTCTGTGCAGGGAAGATTGTTCTGACTACAGACACAGTTGATTGTGCAGCAACCCCTATTGGTACATGCACAGATAAGGTCTTTGTAGCAGCTCTGAAACCATTAGGCCCTTGAAGAATACAGGAAGTGGTTAATCATCCATATTTTTTTCCACCCATGTTTCAATGGTGACCCAGTAACTGATTTATCTATGCGTGAAGACCTCTAAATCTTTGTTTGCCAAGATGCTTTTCTGACATGGTCTTCAAAACTGTCCTAACATGGTGGGAGTTTGGCCAGTGACTTGTCCTTTGATGGCTAGATTGAGACACAAGCAATACAGGTCTCCATGGGTCTCCTTTTTTCTCACTCTGATCATACAGCACTGCTACCAACTTCCTTGCTGCAGAAATCATAGCTTGTCCATCACTCTCCCAATTTGGCAAGATATCTGAAGTGGTAAGCTCCCTTTGTTTTGACATTAAACAGATTTCTTTTCCCACTACCAAATAGGGATGAAAGTCACATCTTTAATGCGCATACAGCAGGAAGCATGTTGCAGAAGTCAGAAGTGAGTGTATCACAAATTACTTGCTTGTCAGTTGTGCTGTTAACAGTGCCTGTTTCAATATGTTATCTATGTATTCTGTTCTTGGAAGCAGTGAACAGTAAGGGCGAAAGCATCTGTATTAGGTGACCTAATTACTGATTCCTTTGACAGTAAGTGACCCAAAAGCCATATTGGCACATACAGCATGCTGAAGCATCCTTCTGTCCACTTCCTCTTGAGTACTGTACAGGTCTTGGGCTTCTCCAGCTCCTGTACTGGTGATGGACTTCACTATTGGAAAACCATCCTACAATGAGGAGTGCTTGTGTTGGGTGTGCTACTACACTCTCAAGGGCATTTTGAACCATATATTCACAGAGGAATTTTACAAGTGACTGCTTGTTGGATGCCATGTAGGAAACTCTTTCCATGGAGGCTCAGGGTAACCACCAATCACCTGGTATGTCTTGCATACAACTTTAGATCATGTCCAGTGTTATCTTTTGTAGTTTTCATAGAGTTACTGTTGTCAGATCTGTGAAAGACTAAGATTACAGAATTAGCTTTGTCAAATCCTTCTAGGACCTGCCTCAAATATGTAGCAGCCAATTCATTGAATCTGTGGAATTTGTCTTCAGCCATCATTTGTGTGAAAGCTATGGCATCTCTGATGCACACGGTGGTTTCTTTGTTGCATGGATTCTTTCAGCTTGAACTTCCAGCTGATGCCCTAATTCAACTTTGTCCTCATTGTTCCATCAGCATGGAAGAGGGACATAGGCACAGGTTCTATTGGGTAACAAAGAACAGTTGCCATTGAAATATCATCTTGCTATGGACACACCTCTATGGAAAAACAATTTATAAACTGTTATTGTCTGTCCCTTGCCAGACTTAAATTTGGTCTTCTTGCCCATGTCAGCAAATGTTTTGATGCCAGATAGGGCTAAAGAAGCTATCAAGACATATGTCTCATCAGAATCAAAGTGCATCTCTCACAAATCTCTCCATTGTTCTTCATCAATATCTGCCTTTTTCAGTAGGGATTCTTGTATGTCTGTTAGATATACTCCATGTATGTGCATAAGTCACCTCTGGATGTGATTCACAATCAAATGGGTTTGTTATATTGTTGATGACATGGTTGGCAAGAGCTATAACATCGTGTTCATCCCTCTTCAGTGCAGGGGGTTTGTGGATTTTGGTCTTCTTGTTAGTTCATTTCTTTTTCTCTCATAGCTCTTGCATATTTATAATATGAAGCTGAGTATTGTCCTCTCTAACACTAATACTGATCTATGCATAAGTGTCACTGAAAGCTAGTTTCTAGATTATTCCAAAGGCTAGTACTGCATGTCTAGGCAATTTCAACTTAAATCTTTTACCAGGCAGAGTAGATGCTACATTTTATGTACAAAAGTTTACACACAGAGAAGCATTACATTAGGACTTCATGTACATTCATGTCCACCCAGTAAGAAGTACAAACTATGGGCATGCAATCTACTGCTACTGGTGCACAGCCTGATCTGGTCAGCAAATTTCACTTGAAAATATAGACAACTATTATAATCACTTGTGAGATACTTTGACTACTAGGATTATGTCCTGTGAAAACATATCATGTTAGTATATTGCACAATGTTAATATTCGCCACTTTTGCCACATGCTAAACAGCTTAATCATAAGACTGGAAGAGACCTCAAAAGTCATCTAGTCCAGTCCCCTGCACTTGTGGCAGGACTAAATGTTATCTAAACCATCCCTGACAGGTGTTTGTCTAACCTGCTCTTAAATCTCCAGTGATGGAGATTCCACAACCTCCTTAGGCAATTTATTCCAGCGTTGAACTACCTTGGCAGTTAGGAAGTTTTTCCTAATGTCCAACCCAAAACACCCTTACTGCAATTTAAGTCCATTGCTTCTTGTCCTATCCTCAGAGCAGGGGCACATGTACTCTTGGGGGGTGGGGGGAGGGATGCAGAGCTCTTCCATGGGGTACATCAACTCCTCTAGATATTTGCCTAGTTTTACAAAAGACTACATAAAAGACTACATAAAAAGCACTAGAGAAGTAAGTACAAATTAAAATTTCATACAGACAATGACTTGTTTATACTGCTCTATATACTATACACTGAAATGTAAGTAAAATATTTATATTTCAATTTATGTATTTTATAATGGTTAATGAGAAAGTAAGCAATTTTTCAGTAATAGTGTGCTGTGACACTTTTTGTATTTTTATGTCTGATTTTTGTAAGCAAGTAGTTTTAAAGTGAAGTAAAACTTGGAGGGGAGAGGGTACACAAGACAAATGAGACTCCTGAAGGGGTACAATAGTCTGAAAAGGTTGAACATCATTGCCTCAGGTTATTCTCCCTCTTCCTTGTAACAACCTTTTATGTACTTAAACTGTTACCATGTCGCCTCTCAGTCTTCTCTTCTCTAGACTAAACAAACCCAGATTTTTCAATCTTCCCTCATAGGTCATGTTTTCTAGACCTTTAATCATTTTTGCTGCTCTTCTCTGGACTTTCTCCAATTTGTCCACATCTTTCCTGAAATGTGGTGCCCAGAACTGGACACAATATTCCAGTTGAGGCCTAATCAGTGCAGAGTAAAGTGGAAGAATTACTTCTCATGTCTTGCTTACAATACACCTACTAATACATTCAAGGATTATGTTTTCTTTTGCAACACTGTTACACTGTTCACTCATATTTGGCTTGTGATCCACTATGCCCCCCAGATCTTTCTGCAGTACTCTTTCCTAGGCAGTCATTCCCGTTTTGTAGGAGCACAATTGATTGTTCCTTCCCAAGTGGAGTACTTCGCATTTGTCCTTATTGAATTTCATCCTGTTTACTTCACACTATTTCTCCAGTTTGTCCGATCACTTTGAATTTTAATCCTATACTCTAAAGCACTTGCAGTCCCTCCCAGCTTGGTATCATCCGCAAACTTTATAAGTGTCCTATCTATGCCATTATCTAAATCATTGATGAAGATATTGAACAGACCCAGAACTGATCCCTGTGGGACCTCACTTGATATGCCCTTCCAGCATGACTGAAGTATTGATAACTACTGCCTGGGAATAGTTTTCCAAATAGATATGCACCCACCTTATAGTAGTTCTATCTAGGTTGAATTTCCCTAGTTTGTTTATGAGAGGGTCATGCAAGACCGTATCAGAAGCTTTACTAAAGTCAAGATGTACCACATCTACTGCTTTCCACCCCCATCCACAAGGCTTGTTACCCCGTCAAAGAAAACTACTGTTAGGTTGGTTTGACACAATTTGACAAATCCATGCTGGCTGAAAAAATATTTGCCCATACAAAACCAATACAAATCTTTTAATACATTGTTGTTTGCTAGTTTTGACCAATAAACATCAAATTAAGATGTTGAAATTAACTATGACTATTGTTTTTATTGTTTATGTTGTAGTGTTTTGTGGGCTATGCAAAACTATTACACTTTTTCATTTTGGGTACCATTGTTTCACCTTGTCTACAGGGTTACAGTACCACCTGAGGTCTCATGTTTAGATGAGATCTTCACATCCATAAATTAAACTTTCAAATTATATATGATGTGGGGGTGTGTAGGGTGGGTACATTAAACTCCAACAAATAGCTTTTTCTGGAGAATTATGACATGCCTATCAAGTGATTTATGTTAGAAAGCAATGGTCAGTTGAGAACTTGAAATTACATGGAAGCAGGAATGCAGATTACCTAGGGCATAGGAGCCATCTCTTTCAGTATTGAAATTGTCACTCATCTCTCACCTAGTTTGGGTAACAAGCCATGCTGTTTTGAAACTATCTTATCCTACTTCTCTTTAAAGAGAGATGACATGAGTTACATGTTTTCTTTGAAGTGAGACAACGGTCAAGTATGTTGGTCTAAATGATCTGCTAGTGAATCTAAAATGAAAATTTACAATTTAAAATAATACAGTGAATGTCTCCTGAACACTTGTGGTATGGGAATAAGGGTAAAAAATTGATACACAATGTTCCTGATTCACTACTGCATTACTCCAGTTTTATAGTTGTATAAAGCCATTCTGGTTAATGGAGAGGCAGGATTGTCCAGTGGTTGGGAAACTAGTCTTAAGCCTGGTCTACATGACGATTTTAGGTCAAATTTAGCAGCGTTACCTCACGCTTTTTAGCCTGGACCCATCCACATGACGAAGCCCTTTTTTCGACTTAAAGGGCTCTTTAAATCAATTTCTTTACTCCACCTCTGACAAGGGGATTAGCGCTGAAATCGGCCTTGCCGGGTCAATTTTTGGAGTAGTGTGGACGGAATTCGATGGTATTGGCCTCCAGGAGCTGTCTCAGAGTACTCCATTGTGACCGCTCTGGACAGCGCTCTCAACTCAGCTGCCCTGGCCAGGTAGACAGGAAAAGGCCTGTGAACTTTTGCATCTCATTTCCTGTTTGGCCAGCATAGCAAGGAGAGTGCGGATCTCGTCAGCAGAGGTGACCATGATGGAGTCCCAGGATCACAAAAGAGCTCCAGCATGGACCAAACAGGAGGTACGGGATTTCATCGCCATATGGGGAGACAAATCCGTGCTAGCTGAAAGTCTCCAAGGGCATGAAGGACAGAGGCTATCACAGGGACGCAAAGCAGTGCCGCGTGAAAATTAAGGAGCTAAGGCAGGGGTCGGCAACCTATGGCATGCGTGTCAAACAT
This sequence comes from Malaclemys terrapin pileata, assembly GCF_027887155.1. NCBI lineage: Eukaryota > Metazoa > Chordata > Testudines > Emydidae > Malaclemys > Malaclemys terrapin. The sequence continues at coordinate 47,418,339 of NC_071505.1, forward strand.
GGCACGTGAGCCGATTCTGAGTGGCATGCTGCTGCCCACTGAGAGGAGGGGCAGAGGGGCTGGAAAGCACCACGCTGGGGAAAGAAGGGGAGGAGGTAAGCTTGGCTGCCACAGGACCAAGCTTCTGCCTCCTGCCCCTGCAGGGGAGAGCAGTGGGGGAGGGGGTCCCGGCCCCCCACCCCACTGCTCTCCCCTGTGGGAGCAGGAGGCAGAAGCTTGGTCCTGCGGCAGCCAAGCTCCCCGCTTCCCCGTTTCTTCCCACAACATGATGCATTCCAGTCCCTCCTCCTCCCCCTCTCCCTGCCAGCGATGGCCCTTGCCAGGGGGAGCAGAGCAGAGCCGAGTGGCAGCGTGCTCCCTGCTCCGTAGAGGAGGCAGAGAGAGGTAGGGATGGGCCTGGGGAAAGGGGGTGGATCAGGGCATATCTCTTCCAGCCCCCTGCCATGAGCGGCTCAGGGCAGGGGGCTGGGAACACACACCCTCCCCCCCCCCCCACGAGCCGAGCACCTCTGCCCTGCGCGCGTGCGCACACACCCCCAGTCTTGTGCCCTGCACCTCCACACCCTCCCAGCCCTCTGCCCTGACCTTGAGTCGCCCCCAACACCCAGCCCTCTGCCCTGCACCTCCACACACACCCCCAGTTGCCCTCTGCCCTGACCTCGAGTTGCCCTGCTCAGCCCGCTGCAGGCCTAGGTGAACAGAACCCCAGGCTGGAAGTGGGCTGAGCAGGCTGGCAGCGTAAGATCAGCATTTTAATTTTTAAAGGAAGCTTCTTAAACATTTTGGAAACCTTGTTTACTTTACATACAACAATAGTTTAGTTATATAATATAAACTTAGAGAGAGAGACCTTCTAAAAAACATTAACATGTATTACTGGCACACGAAACCTTAAATTAAAGTGAATAAATGAAGACTCGGCACACCACTTCTGAAAGGTTGCCTACCCCTGAGCTAAGGCAAGCCTACCAGAGAGGCAAACGGCCGCTCCGGATCAGAGCCCTGAACATGCTGCTTCTATGATGAGTTGCATGCCATGCTAGGGGGTGCAGCTACCACTACCCCAACCCTGTGCTTTGATTTGGTCAATGGAGAAGCACACAACACAGAAGCGTGTTTTGGGGATGAGGAAGATGGCGCACAGCAAGGAAGCAGAGAAACTGGTTTCCCCAACAGCCAGGATATGTTTTTTACCATGGACCTGGAGCCAGTAGCCCCCAAACCCACCCAAGGTGTGCTCCCGGACCCTGAAAGGGGAGAAGGGACCTCTGGTGAGTGTACCTTTGTAAATATTAAACATGGTTTAAAAGTAAGTGTGTTTTAATGATTAATTTGCCCTGGCATTTACAGCCAGTACAGCTACTGGAAAAGTCTGACGTGTCTGGGGATGGAGCAGAAATCCTCCAGGGACATCTCCATAAAGCTCTCCTGGATGTACTCCCAAAGCCTTTGCAAAAGGTTTCTGGGGAGGGTGGCCTTATTCCGTCCACCATGGTAGGACACTTTGCCACGCCAGGCCAGTAGTCTGGAATCATTGCATAACAAATCATGGCAGCGTATGGTCCCGGTATTTGCTGGCATTCAAACAACATCCATTCCTTATCTCTGTTATCTTCAGGAGAGTGATCATTCATGTGGCTGAACAGAAATGTTCCCCGCTGTTAGCCAGGCCGTGGGGGGAGGGGTGAAGCGATCATCCCAGAGAATTGGGTGTATGCGTGGGGGGGGTGGTGTTATTTGGGTTTGTGCTGCATGCTAACCTGCAAACCGCAGCCCATCCTTTTAAATTGCCAACCCATTTTAAATGGTCAACCCACCAGTCACTTGGTATGGGAAATGAAGGCACTGCTGTTTGAAACCATTCCCACACATTATGAAGGTTAAAGAAGCCAAAACACTGTGGCTTACCATGGCTGCCTGCAAGCTGAATTCTGTTGCCTGGCACTGCGTGAGTGATCTCTCTCACCAAACCCGCAGGGCCTCAATATAAGAGGCAAAATCCGACCTTGTAACAAAAGCACATGTGCTATGTAATGTGAACAGCAAGGTTTAACATGAAAGAGTCTACCCACTGTTCTCTAAAATGTCTCTTTAACTACCACGCTCCTTTTTTTTCCCCTCTCCACCAGCTGCAAATTTTTCTCCTTCACAGAGGCTAGCAAAAATTGGAAGGCGAAAAAACGCACTTGGGATGAAATGTTTTCTGAGCTCATGCTGTCCTCCCACACTGACTGACAGAGCACAGCAGAATGCGTGGAGGCAGACAATGTCAGAGTGCAGGAAAGCACAGGTGGCATCAGCTTGCTGACAGAAGGCAAGAGTCAATGCTCCAGCAGCCAGAGCATCAAACTGATATGCTCCAGCGTATGGTTGAGCTGCAGGAAAGGCCTTGTCCTTCCCTCCTCTTCTCCCCCCCCCCCCGCCATCCCTCCTGGGCTACCTTGGCAGTTATCCCCCTCTGTGTGATGAATTAATAAAGAATGCATGAATGTGAAGCAACAATGACTTTATTGTCTCTGCAAGCGGTGATCAAAGGAGGGAGGGGAGGGTGGCTAGCTTACAGGAAAGTAAAGTGAACCAAGGGTGGGGCGTCATCAAGGAGAAATAAACAGAACTGTCACACAGTAGCCTGGCCAGTCACGAAACTCATTTTCAAAGCTTCTCTCATGCGCACCGTGCCTTCCTGTACTCTAACAGCCCTGGTCTCTGGCTGCACGTAATCAGCAGCCAAGCAATTTGCCTCAACCTCCCACCCCGCCATAAACATCTCCCCCTTATTCTCACAGATATTGTGGAGTGCACAGCAAGCAGTAATAACAATGGGAATACTGGTTTCGCTGAGGTCTGAGTCAGTAAACTGCACCAGCACACTTTTAAATGTCCAAATGCACATTCTACCACCATTCTGCACTTGCTCGGCCTATAGTTGAACAGCTTCTGACTGCTGTCCAGGCTGCCCGTGTATGGCTTCATGATCCACGGCATTAAGGGGTAGGCTGGGTCCCCAAGGATAACTATAGGCATTTCAACATCCCCACTGGTTATTTTCTGGTCTGGGAAGAAAATCCCTCCCTACAGCTTTTGAAACAGATCAGAGTTCCTGAAGTTGCAAGTGTCATGTACTTTTCCCGGCCATCCCATGTTGATGTTGGTAAAACATCCCTTGTGATCCACCAGTGCTTGCAGCAGCATTGAAACATATCCCTTTCAGTTTATGTACTCACTGGCTTGGTGCTCCAGTGCCAAGATAGGGATATGGGTTCCGTCTATTGCCCCACTGCAGCTAAGGAATCCCATTGCAGCAAAGCCATCCACTATGACCTGCACGTTTCCCAGAGTCCCTACTCTTGATAGCAGCAGCTATTTGATTGCTTTGGCTACTTGGATCACAGCATCCCCCACAGTATATTTGCTGACTCCAAATTGATGCCCGACTAACTGGTAGCTGTCTAGCATTGCAAGCTTCCACAGGGCTATCGCCACTCGCTTCTCAACTGTGAGGGCTGCTCTCATCCTGGTATTCTGGTGCTTCAGGGCAGGGGAAAGCAAGTAACAAACTTCCATGAAAGTGCCCTTATGCATGCAAAAGTTTTGCAGCCACTGGGGATCGTCCCAGACCCGCAACACTGTGCAGTCCCACCAGTCTGTGCTTGTTTCCCGGGCCCAGAATCAGCGTTCCATGGCATGAACCTGCCCCATTAACACCATGATGTGCACGTTGCCGGGGCCTATACTTTGTGAGAAGTCTATGTCCTCATCACTCTCGTCATCGCGCTGCCATCGCCTCCTCACCTGGTTTTGCTTTGGTAGGTTCTGGTTCTGCATATACTCCAGGATAATGCGTGTGGTGTTTAAAGTGCTCATAATTGCTGTGGTGATCTGAGTGGGCTCTATGATCCCAGTGCTATGGCGTCTGGGCTGAAAAAAGGCGCAAAACAATTGTCTGCCGTTGCTTTCACGGCGGGGGGGGAGGAAGGAGGTGCCTGATGACATGTACCCAGAGTCACCTGCGACACTGTTTTTGCCCCATCAGGCATTGGGATCTTAACCCAGAATTCCAATGGGCGGCGGAAAGTGCGGGAACTGTGGGATAGCTACCCACAGTGCAACACTCTGGAAGTCGACGCTAGCCTCAGTACTGTGGATGCAGTCTGCTGACTTAATGCACTTAGAGCATTTTGAGTGGGGACACACACAATCGACTGTATAAAAACAATTTCTAAAAAAATGACTTCTATAAATTGGACCTAATTTCGTAGTGTAGACATACTCTTAGACTCAGGAGACCCAAGTTCAGTTCTGTAGTCCATCCCAGGCTTCTTATGTGGCCTTGGGAAAGTCACATATGGTAAAAATTTCCAAAAGGAACTGGAGTGCTTCACAGAGTGTCATGGGAATAAATACATTCAACTAAGAGTTGCTCAGATAATGTGGTAAACAGGGTCAATATAAGTATCTCAAATAGGTTATATAGCAGTAATGAATCCCAGAATTTGAAAATGACCTAATATTAGAAACAGCTGATCAGATGTTTGTTTAATTCTGCTGGTACAGCCTATTATCCTCTCAAAAGAGGAGAATAAACATTTTAACTAGGAGAATTCATTTGGGGTTTGATGCAAAACCTATTCAGATTAACAGAAAAATTCCCATTGATATCTACAAACTTTGGATCAGATCCTTGGCTAGGTCAAATTACTTCAAGTGACAATGGGACTTTATTTATCCCCTGCCCCAATTACAGAGGTCTGCTCATAGCTATATACAAAGATGCTGCTGTACATTTGGAAAACCTGTATTTTTCCTTTTGAATTTGAATTGCAATTTCAAACCCTGTTTTCAAAACAAGATTATCAAACATCAAATATAAGCAAAGCTCTTAGTAAATCTGAATGCAAGTTAGCAGTCATTCATTGCACATTATTAAACATTTTTCACAAATCACAGTGTTGTCACTTTTCAGAGTAGCAGCCGTGTTAGTCTGTATCTGCAAAAAGAACAGGAGTACTTGTGGCACCTTAGAGACTAACAAATTTATTAGAGCATAAGCTTTCGTGGACTACAGCCCACTTCTTCAGATGCAGTGTTGTCACTGTAATTAGAAGCCTCTTTATACTGCATTAGTGGCTTGTTAATCTGACAGAGATGTTATTAATATCAAGGTCTTAAATATGACATTTACATTAAAAGCATTCTTGCTCTTGAGACATCTGTGATTATTCTGTTTACTTTAGAGACTTTCACATCATTTAGGAGAACTTCATAATACATTAGTGACTTTGTATTAACCTCCTGGTATAATTCTGATTTAAATTTGTAAAGCCAGTAATAGTCTAGGCTGATTATATTTGCTACTTTCATATTATAATTAAGGCTGGACTTCTGGCATGGCTGCCATAAGAGTTTTGAAACCAACAATTTTTACAAAAAACAAAACTAACAAACAAAAAAACCAGTCCATGGTTGGTGGGTTTTTTTTGGTTTTGTTTTCTGTAATTTGTATTTTCTGCCTGTATATGAGTGGGCGGGAGGAGGGTGAATGATAAATAGGGGAAGAGACTTCAATGAGAGCCTTGAAAGCTGCAAATTTAAGTCTTGGGCTGCCTAAGGGGTTATTGGAGAAAAGGAGCTTACCAACAACTATCTTCAAGAGATTAAATCCTCCATGGACTCTTAAAGCCCCCCTCTCTTCCCCTCCTCCAGAAAAAAGATCTTGGAGAGTCAGACTGGATTTCAACATGTAGCTCCAGTATGGCAACACATCTGTTCAGAATTGTCCACTGTTACACACAGAACTGTCCACTTGGCACATTTTGTGATTTGCAATAAAAGTAATTGGGGAAAAAATAAAGGTTGCGGTTGATGCAAAATAATGCCAAGGACTTTTGACATTTTAAAAACTATATTTCCTTGACTCCTGCCCTTCTTCTCATAAAACCCCTCTGATTCTCTCCATAAAATAAAATTAAAAAGAGCCATGAGAAAATGACAGTCCTAATTACAATATAAAATATATATGGATCAGATTGTGGCCCAGCTGTTTAGGGAAGTAAAACGCACAACCTCTGTGGTTCTCCAGAACTTGGGGTTCTTTTCTTGCACAGCTCCTGCAGCACCCCTTGCATTGGGCAGATTGTAAATGTCAATGCAAGATTAAAGTTAGAAATAAAAATGCCAAAAATTAGAAAACAGGGACTGGGAAAACAAGAATGTCACAATAAGATTAACTTATCCACATTCAGTAGTGCAAGTAGAATCCATTTCTTACCAGTATGAGGGGCACATGACCTCCTCACGTGATCCTCCACATGACTCCTCCCCAGCCCACCCTTGGGGCCCCCACACTCTCCCCATCCCCTCCCCATGATCCACCCACCCCTTACCTGGGGAGAGGCTGGGACGGGTACAGCCATGCTGGAGACTGCCAGCGTTCTGCTCCTTTCCCTGCTGCGGTTCCCACAGGGCTCTCCCGGGAACCGCAGCGGGGAAAGGAGCAGAATGCTGGCAGCCTCCGGCAGCTGTACCCACCCCAGCCCCAGCCTCAGCCCTGTCCTCCGATGGGGCTGCTGTATAGACAGGTTTCAGAGTAGCAGCAGTGTTAGTCTGTATCCGCAAAAAGAACAGGAGTACTTGTGGCACCTTAGAGACTAACAAATTTATTAGAGCATAAGCTTTCGTGGACTACAGCCCACCTCTTCGGATGCATATAGAGTGGAATAAATATTGAGGAGATATATATATACACACATACAGAGAGCATAAACAGGTGGGAGTTGTCTTACCAACTCTGAGAGGCCAATTAAGTAAGAGAAAAAAACTTTTGAAGTGATAATCGAGATAGCCCAGTACAGACAGTTTGATAAGAAGTGTGAGAATACTTACAAGGGGAGATAGATTCAATGTTTGTAATGGCTCAGCCATTCCCAGTCTTTATTCAACCCTGAGTTGATTGTGTCTAGTTTGCATATCAATTCCGGCTCAGCAGTCTCTCGTGGGAGTCTGTTTTTGAAGTTTTTCTGTTGTAATATAGCCACCCGCAGGTCTGTCATTGAATGACCAGACAGGTTAAAGTGTTCTCCCACTGGTTTTTGAGTATTATGATTCCTGATGTCAGATTTGTGTCCATTAATTCTTATACTCTTAGCCCAGCAGAAGAGTCTGTCCTATCTCGGGGCCTCTCCTTTTGTCCCTCCAGACCCATGAATATGATACAGTTCTGCGGTGACCTAGAATCCTACTTTCGACATCTCCAACTCAAAGAATATTTCCAACATACCTCTGAACAGCATACTAACCCACAGAATCCCCCCTACCAGCACTACAAAAAAATGAGCATAAATCTCATTGAAATCTTAGTCCAGACTTCGAACTGACCATATCTTGTATACCCCAATTCCAGATGCATTGTGTACAATATTGGCTTGACCTTGGCTTCAGCCTCTACAGGCCTCTTCAGGATCCCGTGCCAGAGATGTCAGTGCCCTCCAACAAGTATGCTAGTGATGGTAGTATTTTTGATGTACTCCTGCTCCTGCCTCAGAGTCTACCTGTACAGTGTCACAGGTTTAATCCTGTCTTCTTTAATCAACATAATTGTTAGATCACTAAGGCAGATTCTGAGATACTGTCTACATCCACATAGTAACAGGGTAGCTTGCCCATTAAGGCCACTGCCTGGGCCCACCAACCCATGTTACTAAGGAGGGTTGAGCAGGGATTACCCGATGCCCCTATAACAAGCAGTGGGAAGTTGCAGAGAGGGGGTTCTCTGGCAGAGCAGAACGGAGCAGAAAGGCTGCTGGGAGTAAGCAGGCTCTGTCAGAGAAACCTTGGAGTTGGGGAGTGAAACTACAGGTAGGAAAGGCCTAGGAATGACTTAATGAAAAGGTAAATGGAGGGACTTGAGAACTTTGTTTTTGAATGTTTGTTATTTTAATAAATCAGAAGCTGAGAAAGGGCATGAATGGACAAAATGGTTTGTGATTTATTGAAGTCCGTTGAAGTGGGAGACTGAGGGAGAGGCTGCCCTGAGGCCATGAGATGCCACTTCTAGGGCACGCCATCTGATGACACACATCTTTCTCTCTTTGAAGACAGTGATGTCACTCAGATGATCAAATAGCTGAGTGAGATAGGTACATGAATGAAAGGCAGCTGGTCAAGTTTAATTCAGATAAAAAATAATTTTGGTAGAAAGGGGGAATTACTTCAAGAAATTAGCAGGAACTATGATCTTGATTTACAAAAGGATTTAGGCATTGCAATGTTGAGTGTCATGGTGCCAAGAAAATCACAGAAACAACAGTGGAATCCACAAATCTCGAGGTAGGTGCTTAGCCTCCCTGTACAATGAATAGGGAGAGAGAAACACTTAGAATGCAATCCACAGAAGTCAGCATGCTGGGTGGAGAGCTGGCCAAACTAGCCCATGCCAACAAGAGGAGTGTGTCTTAAGCCCCTCCCAGAGATAGATACTTAAGTTTGGACTGTAGAGAGGTGCCTAACTCTGCTTACTGATCCACAAACAGGAACTTGTCTTGTGGTGTCCGGTAGCTAAGGTTAACGTGTTTCTTGCAGGAATGAGTTAGAGCCTACCTTGCCTTACACAAAATGACTGGAACAGGAGGAAGTGGTGCTACTGCCTACCTTAAACTTTTAGTTCAGTGGTTAGAGTACTACCTGGGATGTAGGAGACCCAGGTTCAATTCCTCCCCCTGCCTGAGAGGAAGAAAGGGTTTGAAGAGGGGTCTCACACCTCTCGGGAAGATGCTCCAACTGCTGACCTATGGGATATTCTGACATGGGGCTCCCTCCATCTCTCCTGTTGAAGTTGTTCCACTGTGGATAAACATTGAAAATGATTGAAGCAGGGGGACTGGACTCTGGGTGTCTCACCTCCCAGATAGGTGCCCTGACCACCAAGTTACGGAGTCATTCTCTCTGTGGCCCAATGACTGTTCCACTGTGGATAAATACTTAAATAATCTTTGGGCCAGAGAGAACATAAGAACAACCATACTGGGTCAGAACAGTGGTTCATCTAGCCCAGTATCTTGTCTCCAATAATGGCCATTACCAGAGCTTCAGGGTTAATGTACAGAACTAGGAAATTTTGGAGAGATCCACTTCTGTCTTCCTTTCCTAGCTTTTGGCAGTCAGAGGTTTAGGATTGCCCTCAGCATGGGTTACATCCCTGACCACCTGGACTAATAGCCATTGATGGACCTATCCTCCAAGAACGTATCTAGTTCTTTTTTGAACCCAGTTATACTTTGAACATCACAACATCCCATGGCAATGAGTTCCACAGGTTAATTGTGCACTGTGTGAAAAATATTTCCTCTTGTTTGTATTAAACCTGCTGCCTTTTAATTTCATTGGGTGACCCCTGGTTTTTGTATTGTGGGAAAGAGTAAATAACACATTTTTTCACACCGTTCATGATTTTATAGACCTCTATCACATCCCCTCCCCTTAATTGTCTCTTTTCTAAGATGAACAGCCCTAATATTTTTAGTCTCTCCCCATAGGGAAGCTGTTTCATACTTTTGATGATCTTTGTTGCCCTTCTCTGAACCAATTCCACTATATCCTTTTTGAGATGGGGTGACCAGAATTGGGTACAATATTCGAGGCGTGGGCACACCATGGATTTATATATTCTATCTGGTTCCTAACACTGTTAGCTGCTGCATATTAAGTTTTCAGAGAACTCTCCACAATGACTCCAAGATCTCTTTTTTGAGTGCTAACAGCTAATTTTAGAACCCATGTTGGGATTATTTTTTCCAATGTGCAATACTTTTGCAATTATCAATGTTGAATTTCATCTGTTATTTTGTTGCCCAGTCACCCAGTTTTGTAACCCCCCCACTTCAGTCAGCTTTAACCTTAACAGGTGAATGAGAATGACTTGGTACCTTGGTGGTTAGGATACCCAGCTGGGAAGTGGAGGGTCTAGTTCCTCTATTTCAATCATTTTCACTAAGGCAGCTACAGAGAAAAAAAAAATCTGATTAACAGATTACAGGATGCAAGACTCTCCTACCAAAGGTAGCATCTAGAGCAGGAGTTCTCAGGACAATTGATTTGGGGGCCTCAGAGTGTGGCCACCAACTCTTGCTGGTGGCCACTTTCATATTTTTTCCTAAAATACTTGATTAGCTTTAGGAAAAACAAATAAATATGCAGATATATATGTCCAAATCATTGTAATTGATTTATTGCTAGCTGGTAAATCTGTTGCGAAAAGTGTTAATAGACATACAAGTATCACTTTTCACAACAGACTTACTAGCTAGCAACAGACATACAAGTATCACTTTTCACAGCAGACTTACTCAGCCCAGGCAAGCCTGGGGACAAATTAAACCTTGGATAGGGGTTGGGGGAGGCAATGGGGGTGATAAGCAACAGGGTGGGTGGCCAGGCGAGGCCGTGGGGGGCTGGAGCCTGAATCCCTGTGGCTAGATCCCGAAGCCCAATGGCCAGGGGATGGGTCCCGAGAACTGAGACTGAAGCTGTGCAGCCCAGCACCTGCTGCCACGCAGCCAGAGCCCAGGGCTGGAACTGGAAGCCCCGTGGCCAGAGCCTGCAGCTCCGCCACACCAGGGCTGAAGCCCAAAGCCTGAGCCCCACCACCTCGGGAAGGTGGGGAACTCACCAGCTGCCTGCGCCTCCAGTGTTGTGCCTCCAGTGTTGTGCCCCAGGTGTCTCCAACCCCTGCTGGCAGCCCCAGCAACCAACACCACAGTGGTGCATCCAGTAGCAACAGGGAGGGGCCGCTATTTTGCCATTTCCCCCCCATCACAACCCAGGAGGCTGTGGCTGTAAGCAAAGCCCCTGGTGATGTGGACGCATTTGAGAAACGCTGATCTAGAGGTTGCCTCTTCAACCCTGTGGTGGCCTAGTAAGGTATTTAAGGATGGTTTGCAGCTTTCTAACACAGTTCTTGAGGGTAAGTATCCCTTCAACTGACCCTTGAGATAGAGCCATCTCTCATGGAATAAACCTAGATAGGAGGCAGAGCCTCTTTACCCCAGACAGTGTAAGCTTCCTTAATGCAGTTTCTCATTCTGTGAGACTCGGAATCTTTAGAACGCTGTTAAGCTTTTTGGGGGGATCCAAAGAGGATACATTTCTCTACATTGAATTGCATAAGCTTCTTATCTGCCTATGCTCTTAGACCATCCACATCATTTTGAATGATATTTCCATTTATCGTTGTGCGCAGTTGGAATGAATGTTACTTTGCTGTATTGTTAAAAGCAGAGTCTTGGCTAGCTAGATTCTTCTGGTTTTCTCTCTGTAAAGTTGGTTAGTAAGATTAGCTTCTTCAATAGCTTCTGGGTCAGATCCTGGTGTTTGGTCTGTATAGAAGGCAGGTTGATATGGGTGTGTACACATGTGCTATGGTGGTGTAAAATCTCATCATTGTACTCTCCTGATTCTGCACTAGTTCTGCAGGGGGTCAGTCCCCCTGAGTGCCAAGCTAATGCAACCTGAAGGCTGCTCTAACTTACTTGTAAACAGTACCAAGGTACAGCTGGGGATTAGTGTCTCCTTTCATTTTGGCACAACTTTTCTCCTGCTACACAGACAGCAGGGAAGGGGAATGGAGTAAGAACTCCTGTATTGGCTCTACAAAATTGAGAGGATCATCATTATATTCAAGTGATTTTTCCCAGCTGATTATACTGGTTTTAGGAACAGTTTATACTGACAGCTACACCACACCAGAGAATCTGCCCCTTTCTGTTTGACGGGAAATCGTCAAAGATCTTGAACATAGTGTTGGATGAGGAAGGTTTTTTTGTAAAGGTCATTTGCTTCTGTTATTTTAGTCTACTAGTGACACAGCACTTCATAATTGAATCACTGTGTTTTTTATTGTTTCTTTAGAACCGTCTCAAATATATATTTGCTAGAGGCAGGAGCTTCTTCCAGGCCTTGAAAGATTTATTTTTTGTTACACAGAGGAGAAGTTTTATTTCTTATCCTGCTTTTTCCCAAGCGTCAAAGTTAACTTAGCTTTTGAACAAAGTCCAAAAAAGAAAGTACAGTACTGGTGAAGAGTCACAATTCTTCAAAGTAAAAGTTCAACTCATAAATTTTCTCAGCTAAAGCTGCTCTATTTTCAGCTCTATTTTTCAACAAGTTTAGCCCAGCTAATATCACATTAGGTCATTGAGCAGATGTGAAGTTTGTTTTCTTAAAAAAACTCATTTCCCTCTTCTTAATTTTAAAAATGTATAATGATTAATGTTGGTACTTTGTATATGACAGGGTAAAATATGGTCACTATATCTGCATTAAGTCAAGGTAGTATAAAAACAGATGGTTTACAGTAATACATAAAATAGACAGGGAAGAATGACATTTCTTTAAAGTCAGGGACAACTTATGTTTCAATATCAACACATCCCATGCTAATTTATTTTTATCTTAGCTATTAAGAGTATGTTGCATGCATCATCCAATCATTCTTTATTGCAGCGTAGGAGTTAGGTCAGCAATGTTACTCATACCTCAAGTAACAGTAAGAAATTAATCAAGGTCTAGATACAGGAAAACCTGTGTAAAGACCAGGGAACCATAAAGGTGTTCCTTCACAGAATAGGCGAGGTGTGAGATCGGCTAAAGCTAACGTTGGAAATCCTGTGGATCTTGAGACGCTCATGGAAAGCAAAGACATTCAGATGAAGGCTCATTGCCTCTTCCCTCTTCCTTAGTCCTAGTGCTAAACATACCTGTTGTTAGCGCTAAGCATCCCTCTTCCCACAAGAGGCTTTACCATTCAGCTGAAGTCACCTAGCTTGCTGGAGAATTCATGGAAGATAATGCTGTCTCAGATTAACAGTCTTTATTCCTGGTGATGGTGCACAAGCCAAAAAGAACACCGCTTGGCTTTGAAATCCTAGGCTGAGCGTGCAGGGTTGGCAGCTGAGGGGGAAAAATCCTTTATTTGTAAGCCGAAGAAAATGAATTGGGGAGACATTGAGAGATATTAAACATGGAACCCTACAGCACTTGTCTTAGAGAGTAGCTTTTCTATGCATCCGAAGAAGTGGGCTGTAGTCCACGAAAGCTTATGCTCTAATAAATTTGTTAGTCTCTAAGGTGCCACAAGTACTCCTGTTCTTCTTTTTTCAGAGTAGAGTCACTTTTATTGTGGAACCGCATTTCCTCTGCCGGGTACTAGGGGATTTCTGTTCTGCTATGTCACATGAAGCACCAGATTCCAGCAAGCAGTACACAAGTGCATCTAGCAGAAAAAACTTCCAGCTTACCAGCCAGAGGCCATAACATCTGCATGTGACAGGTGGTACAGACCCTTCAGAGCTTGAAAGGTGGCCTATCTAGTCAGCTCTTCCATGTCCTGGTTTTCCTAATAAAGGGAAGCAACATTTGCCTGGAAGGAGGTAAGCTAGGTCCCAGAGGAGTGCCCTCAGGAACTTGAAGAAAGGCAGCAGGACAGTTGCATTCAGTCTTCAAGAACATATGCAAAGAATAGCCTCAGTATTAACAACCCCAGGTGTTCAAAAATCAAGATGCAGGCCGCAAAAAATCATGAGGCTGGCTTTTTTATTTTTAAAGCGGGAACTGTTGCATAATCCATGCTATTAGTTTTTCTCTCTTCAGTAGCCAAAGCATTTTGATATTGCTGTAGACATGGGGCCAATGGATTTACATTGGATTGAAACACTTGTCAATTAGACTGGAATCTGGAACATGGTATTTTTGGCGTATGAAACTTTTCCAGCAGGCTAACTTATATTCAGTCTCAGTGTACAGAAACCTCTAATGTTAGTCAGGACTTTTGATATTCTTTATTGTGGAAAATTATGTGCTTAAAAATAACTTCAGTATATCAGTAACTCTTGTTTTTTCTCGAATGTAGAATGAAATACATCAAACTGCAGAATCTCTTTGCAAGAGACAGCAGAAGAATGTTACTAATTCCAAACTCCTGCTACAGAAGAAGTTTGCTGCCACCTTATGGGTCTGTAAAGTATTTTTGGTGTTCCTTGTAATAATTCATTGCTATTGTTAATAGTTATGATGATTCTTTTTCTTTTCTTTTAATTTTTATTCTTTATTTCTATTAGAGAAGCATGGAAAAGACCCAGTCAGGAGAATTAGAATTAGCCCCTTTTCAAGGGGATTTAAAGCCTTTCATTTTAGAAGATAGTCATCTTAAGTATTCGGTACATTTTCATACCCACAAAAATTATAATGTACTAGCAGCTGGTTAAATTACAAGTGACAGTAATATTTTACATTTGTCTACCGGTACAGATGTACCATTCACTGCACAACCCCCGCCAAAAAATCTCAAACTCTGTTGTTTTGGAGCACCAGCATAATTCATGGATGTCTTTAAAGAAAAAGTTCACAGAAAATTGTTCGTACTGATTGTTATTACCCTGAACATGACATTTTAACTTAACCTTTGTTTCTCTAGATGAAAATACTTCATTTCTACCCCTTCTAACTTTGCACATAGCTGACTCTGCATAAAATCATGCATCAGCTATATTTGAAGAAAATAGTTGAAAAATAAACAAAGTTGTTAACAATTATTGTATCTACTTTAATAGTTCTAGTGCATGTATGGTCAGTGTTCCCTCTAGTGGCTAGTTCCAACTTGGAGATAACTAGTGAAGCCATTAACTCTAAAAAGCTCCAGCTGGTAGAAACTGAAGTAGAATGTCTGCATAGCAGTACTGGTCCCTGTAAACACATCATCCTGGTGCTGGTCCTCCACTTTCTATGCACTGGATCTCTGTTGAATGCAGAGTCCCTGTTATTCAAAGCCCTCCACGGGGATTGGCCTTTAATTACAGATTCTTTCTCCATGACTCTAACCTCCCACAATAACTACATTCTACTGAAACAATGACAATGACCAATACTGTTCTCAAGGTTCAGGAGTGGAGATGCCAGACTTTCATAGCAGCTGATCCTGGCCTATGGAATTCACTCCACAAGAGATCAAATGAACATGGGCCGCTACTCCTTTCAGAACTAAACTTTAGCTCAGCACTCCCTCAATATTTTCCTCACACTCCTCTCACACAGAAAAAGAAACAGAGTTTGAGGTGTGTGGTTTATCTAGTTCTGTAATTGGGTTTTGTGGGTTTTTTAGCAATGGATACATTGTACAATAGCACCCAATGGTTTAGAGCTTGAAAAATTTACCTAGCATGTGCTAGCCTGAAGACTAAGCTTACTAGCCAGAGTAGAAAAATACATGTACTATCATGCAGTCCTCATCCCCTAAATCATGTGCCCTCTTAATGTAAAAGAATAAAACATTTGGACCTTAGTTATGTTATTTGGTAACATATTATCATTCAACATAGAAGAACAATATTGAATTTATTTGACATATTTTACTAGTATCTATCAAGTAATACATTCCCTAGTTGATATGTGACCGGATATAGAGGTGATTGAATGCCATTTGATCAGTTCTACTTTTAGACTCATCCAGGGCCGGCTCCAGGCACCAGCGCAGGTAGGGGCCAAGGGGAAGGGACGGCATGTCAGGATCTTCGTCAGCAGGTCCCTCAGTCCCTCTCGGAGGGAAGGACCTGCCGCTGAATTGCTGCCGAAGAAAAGCCAAAGTGCTGCCGATCGCGGCTTTTTTTGTTTGTTTGTTTTGTTTCCGCTGCTTGGGGAGGCAAAAAAGCTGGAGCCGGCCCTGGGTTCATCTAAACTCCAGGGAGGCTGGCACAAAACTGCCGGGAGAGAAGAGCCACAACTGGCTTGCTGATGTCCGCCCTCCCCTCCATTGTATCCCATCCCACCCCAGCCCAGAATATGGGTCAGTATCTGCTTTGTGGTTGGATATCAGGCAGCCAGAAGAGACTGTCGGGGGGAGGAGGCATCCTCAGGTGTGTTTGCCCGTCTGTATGCATACACTTATACTCTTGAGGGACAGTGCCCATATAAAACACATATTAATCTAGCTAACAGGTCATAAGGGCAATGAGCACCATCATGAGGTCCATGTCCAGAAGAAAAGTTGGCAGTTTCAGAATATTGATGATCATTGCTTAAATATCTCTGAGGGTATGTTTACACTTTGAGCTGGAGCTGTGATTCCCAGTTCAAGACGATGTATCCATCATAGTTCTGATCAAGCTAGTGTGCTAAAAATAGTGGAGCCGCAGCAGTGCGAGCGGCAGGAGGGGCTAACTGTCCTGAATATGGTATGCACTCAGGATGGCTAACCCTCCTCCACTCTCACTGCTGCAGCTGCATTCTGTTTTTAGCATACTAGCTCAAGGAGCTCTCCAGGAGAGCTAGTGTGGCTACATCATCTTGAACTGGGTAGAACTGTAGATGTACCCTGAATTTATATTTGCTTCATTGGTTATTCACTCTGTACTAGATGCTTAAAATTTATTAAAACTGGGCTTTTTTATCTAGCTCTATTTCCGTGATTGTATTTAGCCTACTTATAAAATGATAGAAATATATTTTACCTTAGTTTTCAAACGGAAGTGCTCTGCATTGATGTAACTAGGCTCTTGTTGAAGCCAATGGAAATGCTGAGTACTTTTGAAAAGACCACCTGTAAATGATAGATATGTGCACACAAGATATCTAAATTGTAGATGAACTCAGAGCCAGGGTCTGACACCCTTACTCATGTTCAATAGTACCTTACTCCTTGAGTAGTCTCTCTCTGAAATCAGAGGGAGCACTCGTGAATAAAGATGTTACTCAGCATGAGCAAGGGTATCCGAGTCTGACTTGCAGAATTCTGTTTTGGATTCTCGTGCAAATATATTTTTGGGGTGTGGAGAGTCCCTATTCTGGTAGTTTTCTTTTCTTTTTCTCCTATTATGTGCTGTCCCTGTCACACATTTATTTTAACTTTTGTACACTAACCCCTCCATACATAAATCTCTAATGCCGTCATAAGGTCATTCTGCATGTTATTTAATTACATCTGCTTTGGGTATCTAGCATGTTCTGAATTTTTTTGCTAAGTGTCAAGAGTTTCCAGAATATTTTTTTTTAATTTATGAATATTTTATATAAAAATAGAAACCAAAAGGACACATCCAAGATCACAATGATGTGCACCCCTACTGAGTAATGGACACTAAACTCATAAACTCCACTCTACTGAACAGCTTGCCACAATTCTCCAGCAGCATCACCATGTTGGACATAATATTATGTCCAAATTGGGATCTGTGATAAAGGAAAGTTAAAAATCTTGCCAGCGTCTTGTGATTTTAATGTGTTGTTGATACAATCCAGTAAATGTAGAAAAAATATTCATGTCATTTGTGGTACAGTCAGATGACAGTGACTCAGCAGTTAAACTCCAGCGTCTGCCGCAATGGCACCTCTTGGGAGTTTCTAACAAGAACTAGACAGTAATTAGTTTTAAAATTACTTGAATTGAATAAAGAGGAACTACTCTGAGCGAAGTAGGGAAGTATGTAAAAACTTCCAACAACAAAATAGGAAAGATTACTGATATTCTATTATCTTCTCCCCCCCACACTTCAGCTTGACTGCTGTGAGAACCAATCTGTTCTATAAAGACAGACAAGATATTTAAGAGACACGACTCTTGAGAACTCTGTATAGTAGCAATAGGATAAATTCCGCATTCAGCTGAAGCTCCTGCTCTAATTACATCAATGGGAATTTGCTACTGATGTCAAAGGAAGTAGGATTGAACCCAAAAGAGGGGTATATATACTACTGAGGAGATTAAATCTATTAACAAACATTAATATGTGACCTATTTCTACCATTTGTTTCTCTCCTACCCAGTGTACTGCTTGTGTTGTGAGAACTTACATAGGTATAAGAGGTCAAATGATGGAGAACATAACATTTCCCAAACATTATAGCTTCCAACATGCTTTTCCTAAGAGTGCTATCACAAAAGAGTGCAAATTAACTTTTATAAATAGACACAATATTTTGCATGGGTGGGTAGGAGGATGTGGGGTGGGTCTACTCTGGGGAATTTTAAGGCAAGCAAAATAATACAACAACAGAGGGGGTTTGGTGCTAGTGCTGGGAGTGAGGGCTAGTTATTGTTTTGTTCTTGGAATATGCATTGATAATCCTATCTTATTGTTTACATCCAACATACGGACAGGGCTGGGTGCTCCAGTGAATTCCCAATAGTGATGGGAGAATCTAGTATGGAGTGCTGAAATAGGATGATCACTGTCTAGTTGAAGGCCTTGTATTTGCAGCCTGGTTGTCAGGCAGAGTTGATATTCCTGGGCAACTAACATTTTTATTGGTTAATGGCACATCAGCAGAAAACTTACCAAATAGTTTGGTAACTGACTATGTGGGGAAATAAAAAAAAGGGGTGAGGGATGGGCAGGTCTAACTATAATCTTGATATTTGTATTGAAAAGTTGCAAGTAGGTTCTTAGAGGGTTAAACCCTAATCATTAGCTCTTAATTATAATGGGTTAGAAAAGATTGGTGTGAGCTCCAAATATCTGCCTTGTGAAATCAGCTCCAAATTGCTGTTTTGTAAAATCTCTACCAGAGGAACAATCCCTTTCTCTGTTCAGAGAAGCCATTCCATGGGTACAGAAGGACCAGCACTAAGAAGTAGTGAGGTCTGAAATACAGAATTTACTTTACAAAATCCCTCAACTACACTAGGGGAAAATACCCAGTTGAACTAGTGCTAACAAGTTCAGCAGCGAATGTAACTGAGGAGAAACTGTATTCAGCACCATTTTCAGCCAAAAAATTGTGCTTCTTTACCCAAAACTTTAATGTTGAAATGCCATATACTTTAATGCCTGAATCCAAATGTCAATATTATAGACAACGCCCCCCCAAATTGTATACATCCTGCTTTAAAAGATATAATAATTTTTTTTATGATTTATATATACACACACATATAATATAATATTGATTTATTGAAAGATCTAAATTATATGAGAGAAATCAAACTCATATATTAAAATGTTAATGCAAAATATACATAACTATTTTAACATACTTGGACAATAAAGATAAATATTCATTTGTCCAATTTTATTTAATTTTTGAGACTGGGAATTAATATAATCTACTGAAATGAAAGTGTGCACTTTGGGTTGTTTTTTTTTTTTTTTTTCCCTGTAACATGGTATAATGTATATTGGGTAAGGAATATTGTACTTTTTCAGGGCACCTGCAGTAGGATTATTTTAGAGGAACAGGCATTTTTAAAAAGCACCCTGTTCTTCTTCAAGAAACATGCTAAAATAACTCAGTTGGCTGTGAACTGTTAAAACAGTGTTAGTATACTATTAGTCATTCCGTTGAACATTTTAGTTTAATAAATGAGAGATGAGTCTGATGTGAAAAAGAGGAAGCAACTTCGGTTGATATATCTTGACCTCTCTTCGGGGAACAGAATTGCTCATTTAAAACTGAAGGAAAGCACATACAGTATCTGAAAAGCCAGTGAAGAAAATACATACAGCAGATCATATGCCTGAGACATTACTGAAGGTAACATTTTTCTGAATAATTTTAGAGGCAGTAGATACGTAGTACCTTCATTATAGCAAGTTGTGAGCATTAAAATGTCTTTAAATAGATTATTATTGATTTGTATTACATTGTGCCTACAGATCCCAAAGAGATTTATAGAGGTTTATATTAGACTTATAGAAAAAGACACTCCCTGCCTTCATAGAGCTTAGAATCTTAGTTTAAACCAAAGTTTAACAGGTCAATGAAAAGTTGGGGGCAAAGGAGACACGTTACAATAATGCAAACGTTTATTCATAGACAGCTGTGTGTATGTTGTGGAATTCAATACTGGGTCTAAAATTCAGTTGATACTCAGCTTTCTTAAATTGTACCATAAATTGTAAATTTTCATGAGGCTGAGGCTAAGCAGATATTATGTTTTACATAGACTCCTGTCTGAGTTTCATTCTTCAGTGTATTTTTTAAAAACTGTCTTACAAACTTGTGTGTAAATTTAATGCTCATAAATTGTAGGTACTGGCTGGAGTAAGTATTTGTATAGTGTACTTAACACTAATTACAGAAAAAAACAAGGAGCAAGAATTTATCATCCTGCTTACTAAGATTGTGATCCTGCACTTCTGATGCAGGCAAAATTCCTGTTGTTGTAAAGGGGAAATTTGCCCTTATAAAGGCGGTGAAACTTCCTGAGTTCATTGACTAAGTATTGTTCCATCCAGCAGTTCATTACAAAGTGCCAGAACATCTCTCACGCAAAAAGGGTAATTTTCCTACGTTCCATATAGTAGTCACTGCCTTCACATTGAACACATCCATATAGCCACGTTCTTAAAGCACTTAGCATGTTTGGTCTAATAATATTAGTAACAATAAATCTCAAATTCTCTAGCACCACCAGCAAGTGACATATATCATTAGGATTCTATAATTACTCAGGTGTACATACATTTCTCAGATAGATTAGTTGCAAAGAGAAATAAAATATAAAACAAACAAGAAATGAAAAACAAACTTCTCTGGGCAGACTTAGCAGACCAAAGTAATAACAGGACATATAATTCCACCTTATATATCATTCTGATGTTGCCAAACTGAGCCAATGGTCTAATAACTAGAGTTGTTAGTTTCCAGTTAAAAACCTAAACCATTTTTGTTTCTGAAAACAGTTTTTACAGTCAAAAGGTTTAGGTTTTGTAAAAATGTTTGGTTTACGTAAACTGAAAACGTTTACTGAAAACCAGGGTGGTTTTCAACCAAAAGCTAAACATTTTTACCGAAAATCTGAACCAAAACCCACTATGTTATTGGAAACCAAACATTTTAACAATAAAAAGCTCAGATTTTGGTTTCTGAATTTTCTACAACAACAAAGGAAAGGAAAAATTTCAACCAAAAAGAAAATTGTAAGTGCAAACATTTTGGTCACTTTGTTGGAAAAATGAGAAGGTAGGTATGGTAGTGTTAGGCCATGAAGAGCCTTGAAAGTGAAGTCAAGTAGCGTATGTTTGATGTGATAAAAAAGGGAGAGCCAGTGGAGGGAGGCAAAAAAAAAAAGGCGGGGGAGGGTGACATAGTCAAAGCGATGGGTTAGGAGAATGATCTTCGCAGCAGCATTCTGACTGAAGAAGGGGCAAGACTGCATTTGTCAGGCCAGAGAAGAGGATGCTGCAGTAAATGAGATGATGAGAGCTTGGATAAGAGTGTTAGCTGTGCAGATGGATAGGGAAGGCCATATCTTAGAGAGCTTATGCAGAAAGAATAGGCAAGATATAGTCCGAGCCTGGATGTGAAGACCCAGAGAGAGGTCTCAGTTGAAGATGACACCCAGGTTGCAGACCTGAGTGACAGGCAGTATAGTGGTGGTGTTCAAAATGATTGAGAAAGTAGGTAGTGGGAATGGCTTGTAATGGAAGGAGATTAAGAGCTGTTTTAGCCAGGATGAGCTTGAGCTGATGGCTATACATCCATGAGGAAATGCCAACAAGTCTGAGATTTGAATTTGGACAGAAGAAGACAGGTCTGGAGAAGAAAGGTAGATCTGTGAGTTGTCAGCATAGAGATGTTTGTGGCTGAAATTTCCCAGAGATAAGGTTCAGAAGGAGACAAGAAGGGGACCCAGGACAGAGACCCATGGATCCCAATTCACAGAAGACAGGAAAAGAACTTCATGGTGTCAGTGCTAAATGCCAATAAAAAAGGTGATTTTACTGAGCAGCACCACTGAACACCCCCTGCTCTTTACTCTTCCCCTGGAAAACCACTTTTACCCAACCGAGACAAAACTCAGTGTCTGTTTTCAACAGACAGTAACTCAGTACTGTGGACAAAGTCTGTTGCTAAATCCAGCCAGGGGGTGTGAAGGGCACAAAGATGGAAAAGGGTGGCAAGAAATCCACCTGCAAACAGCAGTGCGGGTAGCTGGAGTGTAAGGGCCTGAGCCAAAGCCAATTCAAACTCAATGGAAGATTCATATTGACTTCAGGGGTTTTTGGATCAGGCCCTTAGTGCACTCGACGGTGCACTTCCATAGTCTGATACAATGTGCATTTCAGTCAAAGGGAGCATATTTATGTAGTCAAGGGGTCCTATTGTCCTGTGAGTACATATGCTCTGTTGAGCAGCAAATTATAGCTGGCATCAGTAGTAGCAGACTTGTTCCTTGTGCTACGAGAAGCAGAGCGGTAAGACATCTTGCCCTGAGGTCAGTATGTCTCTGGTATTGCAGGCATAGTTGGAATTTTGTTTATGCAGCACTTAGCTAATTTTAGATTTGGAAGCCCCCTGGGATATATACCTGTTACTAACAATTAAAAATGTGGTATTACTGTGTTGGTGATTGATGGATCTACCCTGTTTTATTTTTAGTTGTTGGATGGATATGCTGCAGGTTCATGCTGTTAAGTTTTTGTACAAATTGGAAGGCATCTTGCCAAATATATTACCAAATTCAGAAAAGAATCATAGAATATCAGGGTTTGAAGGGACCTCAGAAGGTCATCTAGTCCAACCCCCTGCTCACAGCAGGACCAATCCCCAACTAAATCATCCCAGCCAGGGCTTTGTCAAGCCCGACCTTAAAAAACTCTAAGGAAGGAAATTCCACCTATTCCCTAGGTAACCCATTCCAGTGCTTCACCACCCTCCTAGTGAAAAAGTTTTTCCTAATATCCAACCTAACCTAAACCTCCCCCACTGCAACTTGAGACCATTACTCCTTGTTCTGTCATCTGGTACCACTGAGAACAGTCTAGATCCATTCTCTTTGGAACCCCCTTTCAGGTAGTTGAAAGCAGCTATCAAATCCCTCCTCATTCTTCTCTTCTGCAGACTAAACAATCCCAGTTCCCTCAGCCTCTCCTCATAAGACATGTGCTCCAGTCCCCTAAGCATTTTTGTTGTCCTCTGCAGGACTCTTTCCAATTTTTCCACATCCTTCTTGTAGTGTGGGACCCAAGACTGGACACAGTACTCCAGATGAGGCCTCAACAATGTCGAATAGAGAGGAATGATCATGTCCCTCGATCTGCTGGCAATGCCCCTACTTATACAGCCCAAAATGCCGTTAACTTTCTTGGCAACAAGGACACACTGTTGACTCATATCCAGCTTCTTGTCCACTGTAACCCCGAGGTCCTTTTCTGCAGAATTTCTGCCTAGCCATTTGGTCCCTAATCTGTAGCAGTGCATGGGATTCTTCCGTCCTAAGTGCAGGACTCTGCACTTGTCCTTGTTGAACCTCATCAGATTTCTTTTGGCCTAATCCTCTAATTTGTCTAGGTCTCTCTGTATGCTATCCCTACCCTCCAGTGTATCTACCATTCCTCCCATTTAGTTTCATCTGCAAACTTGCTGAGGGTGCAGTCCACGCCATCCTCCAGATCATTAATGAAGATATTGAACAAAACCAGCCCCAGGATCGATCCTTGGGGCACTCCGCTTGATACCGGCTGCCAACTAGACATGGAGCCATTGATCACTACCTGTTGAGCCCAACGATTTAGCCAGGTTTCTATCCACCTTATAATCCATTTATCCAGCCCATACTTCTTTAACTTGCTGGCAAAAATACTGTGGGAGATTGTATCAAAAGCTTTGCTAAAGTCAAGGAATAACACACCCACCCCACTTTATATAGTAGATATCTAGTTGACTTTTTTCATTTAAATTGAGCTCTAATTGCTTCCTAGCATTAGAGGCATTTGGGGATTAGCATTGAGTACATAACTTTTTTTGTTCTATAAGTAATTTTTCTGATATGTTTTGCTGAAGTCACAGAGAGTGCAAGATTTTGATGTTAGCAGCCATTCTGAACCTAGCAATTTATAGAATTCTAGAGACCCCAGGCCTAAATTCACAAAAGGACTTGGGCAGCTAAACCCTACATTTAGGTGCTTAAATCCCAGATGCACCACTGCAATCTACAAAACTTGCTCTCAGATGCCACCTAGCCCTGTAGGCTGTGGCACCTATATTTTCACTGTAAAAGTTCCCTAGGCACCTAAGTTTCTGCCTCTGGGCATATGTACTACTACCTCACTTTAGGTATTGGATGCCTAAGGGTATGTCTACACTGCAATTAAACATCCACTGCTGGCCTGCGTCATATGGCTCAGACTTGTGGTGCTTGGGCTGTGGGGCTATAAAACTGCAGTGAAGATGTCTGGGCTCAGGCTGAAACCTAGGCTCTGAGACACCTACACTGCAGCTTTATACCCTCACACCAAGGCCAAGTCAGCTCACACAGGCCAGCCAAGGTGTTTAATTGCAGTGTAGACATGCCCTGAGCTACATTAGATCCACAAACCAGGGAAAGATTGGTGTGCCTCCATCTATCTTGTCTGCAAGGCCTGACGCCATAAACTTGCTCTGAGCATGCCTTCCAGATCAGGCTAGTGAAGGATTTTGCCCAGTGGTTGGAGCACTCACCCAGCCTGTGGGAGACCTGGATTCAATTCCCCCTCTGCCTGCTGAGGAGACAGGATTTGAAGAGGGGTCTCTCACTACTGAGGAGAATGCGGTCACCATTGGGATATGAGATGTTCTAATGTGGAGCTCCCTCAATCTCCATAGAAGTTGTTCCACTTTGTCTAAAGAGTGATTGGAGCGGGGAGAATGAACCAGCATGGGTCTTCTACCTCCCAAGTGATTGCCCTAATCACTGGGCTACAAAGTCATTTGTAGACCCTGTGCGGTTATACAAATGTGTATCTGCATCTGATCTGCTATTTGCAAAAAATATCCACAGATATCCATGGATTTGCAGGGTTCTACACTTGGGGCTGGGCTGCGGCTCCGAGGCATCCTCCCGCCAGAGCCCGGTTGGGGAGAGCCGCTTGGGCAGCTATGCGGAGCCCGCGCGGAGTCATGGACATTCCACCTGCCCTCAGCTGGGTGGAGAGCGTGGGAGGTGGGTACATGGCTGGGGGCTGCTCTCAACCTCCCCCCACCCACTCACTGCAGACAGGTGGAAAGTGTGCCGTGGCTCCCCGGCTGGGCTCCACGCTGGCCTGGCCCGGGGGAGGGTGGAGACCTTTGAAGCTGGTTGGGAGCTGTTCGGGCCCCCTGGCCAGGGCAGGTGGAGGGTCTGCCGCAGCTCCCCACAGCTGCCTGCCCAGCTCTTACTGTGGTCAGACTGTGGCTCCGAGCTGCCCCCCTCCCCAGCCAGAGCCAGGTCAGGAAGAGCCATGCTGGCAGCTGTGAGGAGCCTCCACCTGCCCTGGCTGGGGGGCCCGAGTAGCCCCCTGTCCAGTGTCCTAGCCCCCATCCAGCTCAGGTGGAGGGACCCAGGCTCCCCACAGCTGCCAGCGTGACTCTCCTGGACCTAGGTCCGGTCGGGGGGGCGTCTCGGAGCCGCAGCCTGGCCATAATAACAGCCGGGCAGGCAGCTGTGCAGAGCCGTGGCGGACGCTCCATCTGGCCTGAGTGGGGAGCCTGAGTAGTCCCCAGCCCTTGTCCCTGCCCCTGCCCCGCCCAGTGTCCCTGCCCCCCAGGGCAGGTGGAGGGACCCAGACACAGTAAGAGCCGGGTGGACAGGTGTGGGGAGCCGCGGCAGACCCTCACCTGCCCTGGCCGGGGGACATGAGCAGCCCCTATCCAATGTCCCTGCCACCCGTCCAGGGCAGGTGGAGGGACCCAGGCTCCACACAGCTGCCAGTGCGGCTCTCTCTGACCCAGCTCCGGGCCGGGGGGTGGCTCGGAGCCGCTGCCCGGTCACATTAAGATCCAGGCAGGCAGCCGTGGCAGACCCTCCACCTGCCCTGGGCGTGGGGTCTAAACAGCAAACCACCCAGTGTCCCTGCCCCCCAGGTCTCCTTCCCACAGCAATGCTGCAGTTCGTCACAGCTGCCCACTGGCTCTTACCATCAGAGCCCTGCATGGATACAAAATTTGTATCCGCATCCGTGCTGCTATCTGCAGAAATGGTCCATGGATATAAAGCGGATACCCGTGGATTTGCAGGGATCTAGTCATTTGCACTCTCCCTTTCTCTGATCCAATGGCTATTTAAGCAGTTAGCTGAAGTGGACTAGCTTCAACAGGAGACATTGAGAGACACCCACCTCAAAATATCCCAAAGCTCAATGATTAAAGCACTCAGCTGAGAGCTGGGAGGACGAGTGAATATGAGTCTTTCATATCTGGGTGACTGCTCTAACTACTGGGCTAAAAATTCTAAGGAAGGCACTACTTTGTCCTCCATTTCTTGCAAGGAATGACTTAGGTGCCTAAGCTGCCTGAGTCCAGCAGAGGGGTTTCTAGCTGTGGATCGCAAGCAGAGTTAGGTGCTTCCCTGCAGCCTGGCCTGTGATGCATATCTCTGTGAGAAGGGAGGGGTTTAGACACATCTCTCTCATCAGCATCTGCTGTTGGCTAGTTCATATGGTCACCTGCCTAGCATGCTGGCTTTTGTGGATCCCATATTTGGGTGCCTATCTCTCCCCATTTGTTGTACAGAGAACTTAGGCATTTAATCCGGGCTTTTTGGACTCCAGTGATTTTTTAAGGTGCCTAAAAGTTAGGCATTGCAACTCCTGAGTTCCTTTGTGGATGTGGACAAAATTATAAGTTTGAAGGAAGTGGTGGAGGCCTTATGCCAGCTGAAGAACGTAAATGAATACCAGGGATATTTGGGGTAAGGTGGGGTATTGGGAGAAAAAAATAAAGCCTGAGGTGTAATGTAGAATGGGAGTCATCAAATCTAGTTTTAGGAAAATCTGCTAGTATTGTATTTGGTGCAGGAGGTCATTTGGGGCATGGGAGAGGGCTCTGATTTTGGTGTGGGACTGATATAACTGGGAAATAGAGAAAGCTACAATTGGGGAAAAGTGATTAAAAGTTCAGATAAGCATCCAAAAGATCTAGGAGCTTATTCAACCTCTGAACTATTTGAGGTCAGTCCAAAATAAAACTCAATATTTTTAAATACAGCTTAATTGACATTAGAGTCTCTCATATGTCAAATTATTTCATATAGCGCATATGCACACATGTATTTAGTATCATACATTGACTATTCAGCTTCATAAGAGCTGATTGGTATGAAAGCACATCAATTGAATTTGCTTTGTTCCATCCATAAGACCCAGACCAATAATTGTCTTACAAAAGAAATTCACAAAAAGTAGAATAATGACATATTATAAATGTCAGTTTTTTTCTCACACTTTTGGAAAATCAAGGAACAAACAATTATTTTAAAAGAAATGCATAACACAATGAGATATTTAGCATCAGATTCTGATACATTTATTCACATTGAGTACTACCTTGCTGCACAAGTAGTCTTATTGATTTCAGTGGGGCTATTCAAGAGGTAAGGAACTACTTAACATGAGTAAGGGGATCAGAATCTGGCCCACAGAGTTTGGAAAAGACATGATGTCCTGTAAATGCTCCACTGCTGGGGATGCCTTAAGAGTATATATAACCATGACTTAATTATTTTTGTAACATTTTTAACAGCATAATATGACAATGCTGAAATCCCCACATCTGCTTATACACAAGGGCACACTTCCTCCTTTCAAATGTCACTACATATTTTTAGATACAAAAATTCTGGGATCTATATTTTTCAACAGACTGCACAACAAAGCCCTTTTGGAAAAAGACAATGTCATACATGCCCTTTTTTGGTTAATTTTAGGTACAACTCTATTTCCCCCCCCCCCCCATTTCTCTACCCCTTCTTTCTCTGGAAAGGAATCTAGGAGTCTCTGGGTGAGTAGGTTCGGGGACCTCCCATTCACTGGTTGGTGGTGAGAAGGTTAACACACTTTCCCTGCACCGATTTCATCCTACACTGCAGGGATTGCCTATGGAAGGTGAAAGGACTGTGGCTGGAAGGAATTATTCTGTCAGGAGGGATACATTATAAGAGGAATGAGTGCTGAAGAGTCTCTTTCTCTGGATTTTGAGCTAATTTGGAAACCAGATTTGCCCTGGCTTTGAGAAGCTCTTTTTATTTTGTTTGTTTGACTCTCAAATCTGTGTTGCTTTTCCTTCACCTGGCCCTTGACTTACTTTTTCTATCGCATTATTGTCTGAACTCACTTCTACTCTTGACAATAACTTCTCATTAGTGTATTCCATATGTTTTCCACCATTTGTGTGAAACAGTTCTGAGTTGTGAAGCTCTTTTACTCCTCCTCTTTAACATATAGCATTTCACTATTCACTCTAGTAATCCTCTCCATGACATGGAAGTGATTTGAAAGAACATGGAGGAAGGCAGGGAACAAATATAACATAGGTAAAAGAAGAGCGGGAAAGGGAAAAAGGAAGATGAAAGGAAAGAGAAACTAAGAGACACTGAAAGACCAGCATAAGACAAAAGATTTACAATAGGACTCAGTCCCTAGGTTGAGTTAGGTCAGTTCTCCTGCTGTCACTTAGATAGTGTCGATGACACTAAATGTGTTTTGGGCTTCCATGATGTTCTGTCCTGATGTCAGGAATCAGAGCCAGTCTCTGGGCAACCTACTGAGTGCAGCTGGCCTAGAGTAGGCTGCCTGACTGGCTACCCTGCCTGATTGGTAGGAAGAATTTGCAGACCAACTGTTAAGCCCCGCAGCAGTTTAGTGGCTGCTCAAAACATTCACCCATGGCTGTGATAGTATCTGTGTCTGTTCCCACTCATGTTCCTGCATCAGAGCCAGCCTTGCCTCACTCTGGCTAACTGGGTTCTGACCTATGGCTCCTGTTCCTGATTTCTGGCTCTGGTGTCTGGCCTCTGACTCTGGTTCTGATCTTGGGCTTCCTGGCTACTGACTCCTGCTCCAGTCACTAAGCCTGACTGCCCCAAGTCCTGGTCTCTGACATTTGGTGTGTTATGGAGTAGAATACCTGTGAGAGACAGGAGTCTGATACCATCCAGCATCTTCTGGGAATTCTTTTCCATCCTGCTTTCACTAGATCAAAGTTTGAGATGATTCTCATAGGAAGTTGGTAGACATACCACCTTAGAGAGCATTGGGCAACTGTTTGAGAGAGCAGGACCTGCTTAGTTAGGAAGTGGATCTCTTCATTTGACTTGAATTTGTACCTCTTAATGTTTTTGATCATTTGGAGATGCTTCAACTGAATGGTGTTCAACTTCTTTTCAGTTTTGATCATGACAGGCCATGTTTCAGACCCATAGGTCAGAATACTGATCACAAAGCTTCATCTCTCTATTTATCAAGGTGTTTGGGGTTTCAGTAAGCTTCTGGTGCTACAGTAATAATAATAATAATTAATGAAAGGAAAAAGTGAAAGGCATAAGAGGGAAGCAGCAACACCTGTAGCAAATTTTAGAAGAATATATTTAATAGAAAGTGGAATGCCAAACTATTACAATAAAATACTGTCAATGTAAATAGTGAATGTATACACATTGGTACCTGGTCATTCAGAATGCTATCATTCTGCTTTGGTATCATCTTACATTTAATTTGCACAGGTATAATTGACTACCCAACATGCAAAGTGGTGAAAATCAGGCCCACAGTACTGAAAGGTGTGTATGATTTTCCTGCCTGGTAGAATCTATCCCTGACTGGGGACTACTATATTATGCCTGCCAGAATAAACTTTTATCTTTAGATCTTTAATTTTTTTTCCGGAGGGGGGTGTCTTTGGAATACACCATATTGCCTCAAATAATAGGTGCTGTCTTAAAAAAATATCCTATGGAGTGATATCCTGGGCCCTGCATAAGGGATTTATTCTTTCCACTACATATCATTCAGTCTAACCTAGGCAGCTCAAAAGATAACACCTAGGCCAATTTGCAGCTGCCATCCCCTACCGAAGTCTAATCTTTGATAGCAACACTAGCAAAGACTCAAGTGCAGATAGGAGAAATCACTTTTGAATAAAATTAGTAAATGTCCTTGACAAGAAGGCTCTACGGATTGTGGGGAAAATGTGGGTAGGGATCCCTGGGCTCAAGAAGTAAGAGAACCGCTATGAAATTATTCTCCTTGATCTCTTCCATCTCAAACCTCTATGGGATTCCTGCTCCCAGATACTGAACACATTACATATTTTCCACACTTTAATACCAACTGCAGAAACTCATGGAGCTTTTTTAGAGCAGTAGGCATGCTGGCCTGAATCAGAGTTAATACAAAGAGCTTGAACTACTGATTAGGTGTCTATATTAGAACTCTTGTTAGTGTCTGAACTAAGAATACAAGAACAGCCATACTGGGTCAGACCAAAGGTCCATCTAGCCCAGTATCCTATCTTATGACAGTGGCCAATGCCAGGTGCCACAGAAGGAATGAATAGAACAGGTAATCATCAAGTGATCCATCCCCTGTCGCCCATTCCCAGCTTCTGGCAAACAGAGACTAGGGACACCATCCCTACTAATAGCCATTGATGGACCTGTCCTCCATGAACTTATCTAGTTCTTTTTTGAACCCTGTTATAGTCTTGGCCTTCACAACATCCTCTGGCAAGGAGTTCCACAGGTTGACTGTGTTGTGTGGAAAAAATACTTCCTTTTGTTCGTTTTAAACCTGCTGCCTATACATTTCTTTTGGTGATCCCTACTTCTTGTGCTATGAGAAGGAGTAAATAACACTTCCTTATTTACTTTCTCCATACCAGTCATGATTTTATAGATTTCTGTCATATCCCCTCTTAGTCGTCTCTTTGCCAAGCTGAAAAGTCCCAGTCTTATTAATCTCTCCTCAGATGGCAGCCTTTCCATACCCCTAATCATTTTTGTTGCCCTTTTCTGGTCCTTTTCCAATTCCAATATAACTTCTTTGAGATTGCGTGACCAAATCTGCACTCAGTAATCAAGATATGGGCATACCATGGATTTATATAGAGGCAATATGGTATTTTCTGTCTTATTATCTATCCCTTTCCTAATGATTCCCAACATTCTGTTAGAGAAACTATGCATCTCAATTTAGCAGTTCAACCACTTCACCCAAAGAAGAATTTCAATGTTTGCTTCCATTTATACTTTTACTTTCACATCATATTGTATTTTTAAAAACATCCCAGCCTTGATTGTTCCCAGTTTTTATGGTTAAAATGCCCTCTGTTTGCCTGTTTTACTCTGTGGCTTCTATTTTCCTTCTTAGTACATTAGTTTCTATTTCTCTTTTAGAATCTGACACTGCCACCTTTCTTTATTTTGACTTCTCTGTGGCTAGCCTGATTGAAAGGATGCTAGAACTGGGCCCTTGGTTTAAGAAAATAAATACTAGGATGCCTCCCCA
The DNA here is from genome assembly GCF_027887155.1 of Malaclemys terrapin pileata. NCBI lineage: Eukaryota > Metazoa > Chordata > Testudines > Emydidae > Malaclemys > Malaclemys terrapin. Next base: position 47,449,559 of record NC_071505.1, read on the forward strand.
ACTATATACATCTGTTTTATTGTCGTGAGAAATATATTTGTATCAGTGACCCAGATTCTCTGATGAGGCTGCGCTAATCTTGATACAGGATCAGAGGAAGGGGGCAAAGATGACTTTATACCACTTCTGCAGCTCCCTAATTAAGGGGCTGGTAGGAAGCCACTCTGTCCCCAAGCTGTGAATAGCCAGTGCAGTGGTGGTCCATCCTCATCTGCTTTTCCTCATCTCACTGTGTTCAAGCCAGTGGGGGGATTGGCATAGAGCTAATATCCTGGCTCTGGCCATCATCCTAGGGAATCCCCTTATGTAGGAGAGAACCTCAGAAGGCCAGTTAAACTAATTTTATGGTCCCTATTCAACTTTGGAGCTGGTCTGAGGATGTGGCCCAATGTTTGCATAACTTTATTTCAGGATGTTACGTTGACAAGAAGTGAAACTGTAATGAAAGCAGTGATCTAACATTTATGAAGTATTGAGTCTCGGGGATGAGAAGTTGTGTACACTTTTTTCTTTGTGGGCTCTTAAAATCATGTGAGAGTGAGTCAAACTCACGTTGTACTTATGTGACTTAATAAAATACCATCAAATATTCCCATAGTAGTTGCCTGCCTTTTTCAGCAAAACCGGTTTGATAAACCTGTGCTATAGCATGTGACAATGTAAACTACTATTGGACAACAACTACAGTTTATAGTTCAGAAGCATCTGTTTAAGTCTGCAGTCTTGTAGGATTTAGAACAATGCAGAGAAAGAGAAAAAGTATCAGTGTCTCACTGAATGCTTCCTTAAATTTAAAACATGAAGCAGGGGATCTAAAAATTGTTACTTGCTGTGCTAGTTACTGCAAAACTTTTGCAAAATTTTCAAAGTAAAGCAAAACACAAAAACGTGCATTTTGATGCTATTGCAAATCTTGATTAGGTTTTTTATTGTCACTGTATATTATTAAAGCCAAATTCTGGCATGAGGCTTACATGTATTTTCATTGGAAAGTGTGAAATTTACCAGCAGAGTTCAGAGGTGCAAATGTTACTTAATATTTATTTTAGTGTCCTAACAGTGAGCTGCCTTGAAGAGCTTATACTCCAAATAAAGAGATGTTTTTAAACATGGATACAGACAAGGGGATAAGGGTAGGGTGAAAAGAAGGCAAGGTTTAAAGTAAGGAGATTGGGTGACTGCTTAGACAGTACTGTATGCGTCCTGAGGCATTGGGGGATATTTTAGTTGTGAATTTTGTTTTGTTTCTTTATACTAAACTATCATTCTGCCTAGAATCTGATGGCAGAAAACCTGGCGAAACCCATCTGGATCAACTCATTTTCTATCTGCTATAGGATAAAAGCCCATGAGCTGGGGAGAAGAAAAAGGGTTGCCAAAAGCAAGACACATTCCATGCAAAAATCCATCATTTCCTGATATTTGCTGACAGACTCAGCAAAGCGCTCTGTGTACCTTAGCTAAGCCAACTATGCCAACTCAGTTGCTATAATAACGGTATTGCTAACCCCATGTGTTCAAAAATCACGAGTGAGTCCTCAAATAATCATGGGATTGGCTTAAAATGAGATTTTTAAAAGATAACCCCCCAAGAAATCTTTTTTGTTTACAGCTGATTATTATTTTATTTTATAATTTTCGAGCCTTTAAGGTTCAAGTTTGAAAGCAAGCTTCAAAACAAATCACTACCATTCACTGAAATAGCAATGAGACTTTCCCTTAAGTACAGCTTTCTGAATCCTTTCTCCATGTCTCAGATTTAATTAGGTTTCTGTTTAGGTTCCTATTCCCAGAAGAGCAAGTACAGCTTCTTATAGTAGAAGTTCTCTCTCTCATTCATAAGGACAAACAGTTCTATCTCTTTGCATCAATATTCACACTTTGCATAAGCTCTTTCAAAGCAGATTTCCATTTTTAATGGTTTTAATTAGCATTTACTAAAAACTGGTTTCATATGATATAAAGTGACAGATTTAATTCGTTAAGTGGATAATAATAAAATGTGAATTGATTTGTTTCACTAGAGTTTAAAAGGCTTCTGCTCAATGGGGCCTCCTTGTTAATTCATTAAGCATGCTTTGGACCTTATGGAGATTTTTTTCTATTTAATTAACACAGATCACTCCCAGGAGATAGTGTCCTCCACAAACGTAAGTGATAGAGACAGTAATTCAAAACCTATTTATAGGTCTTTGTTTTCATTTACTCTAAAAGGGGATTTAAAACAAACCTACATGAGATCATTGTAGTACAGCAATAGCTAGTAAAGTCCTGGAACAATCACACATGCTATGGAAAGATGGTCTTGTGGTTAAAGCACAGGTCTGGGCATTGGGAGATCTTGGTTATATTCCTGGCTCAGGCACTGACTTCTTGTATGATCTCGGGCAACTCACTTCCACCAATACTTTCAAAAATAGACATTTATTTTGGGTTCCTCACTTTGTAGGATTCTACCCTGAGACATCTGGGGTCTATATATCAGAAGTGCTGAGCACCTGCAACTCCTTTGAAGTCAATGGAGATGTAGAAACTCAGCATATCTGAAAATCAGGCACAGAATGGGAAGGTGCCAATTGAAGCATGGAAATCAGTGGCCACTTAACTCTGTTTCTCATTTTTCCATCTATAAAATGAGAATAAATATATTTACTCAACCTCACAAGGATTTACTGTAAGGATTTATTCAGTAAGAATTTAGAAATGAACCCACCAGCTTCAAAATGCTGATTAGTTCAAAAAGCAGTTGCCCAGTAACTCAGCAATACTAGCTGATCAGATCACATTATTTCAGTGCTCTACTTTCTACACCGGCTCCTCATTGACTACAGAATCAAATTAAAAGATTTGGACCTTATTTTCAAAGCCCTTCCATGGGTTTGGCCCAAGTTACCTGAGGCACTGCCTTATACTACATGGTCATGACCTTCCATGAGAGCTATGTTCTATTAGTGAAGTGGAATTGTTGTACTTAAGAGTGAGACTTTCAAACTTGCAGGGGAGAGAGCTTTCTTGACCACTGGCTATGTAATTCTGTTCCAGGAAATAAGAAACCCCCCATGAATCATGCTGACTTCAGGTCCATCACTGTCAATTCTTAAATCAAGAGGGGATGTTATTCTAAAATATGTGTTCTAGTTCAACAGGGATAAATTAGGAAAGTTCTACAAACCTGTGTTATGCACCAGGCCATACTAGATGACCTTCTGCCCTTTATAACCTATGAGTTGGATCAAATTGTAAACTCCATTCCTTTGACCTGATCTTCCCAGAATAATAAAACAAAAATATACCAAATCCCCCCAATGATTAGATGATGGAGGCAGAGATAATGTGTTTACTCTTACAATTTTTAGGTTGCTAGAATACCATGGTATAAATATCTAGACAGAAGAACATTTGAGATCTTTGGATGGAAAACATTTACAGATATGCAAAGTATTATTATCCACAGCTGGATTATCTTTTGGTATTGTGCACTACACACCATCCAATTTCTGCATGGGATGAGGCAGGTCCTGAGGAAAAAATATTATGTGATTCCATAATTAAAGGCTGCACCCTAATTAATTTGCCTCAGGGGATAGAATTAAAGTTGCATGACAAACTTCCCTAACATTAGACCAGCTTATCTTGCAAACTTAATATATTTTAAATGTTGTTTTTGGAATGGATTTTCCTACTTTTTTTTCTCCAATAAATAAAGATTTTTAAAATGCTGTCAATTACTAGTTAGCAGAGTGCTGAATAAGGCAGGTCTCCTGAAGCCCTGCTTCATTCAACAAACCTATTAGGGCCCTGATTCAAAGTCCTTTGAAGTCTATAGAAAGATTTCCCCATGACTTCTGTGCGCTTTGGAACAGCCTATAATAAAGCATACAGAATGCTCATTTAGCCCTACCTCCTTCAAAGCTCTACTTTCACATATCTGATCTGTGGTAATGATGGCTAATTTCTTTTTAATGGTAACTACTGTTTGTATTTGTTCCAGGAAGGTTTGGTAGAAATCTTCCCAATTGCCATTGGCCTCAGAGTCTTGTGCTTTCTATGGGATTTAATGACATTTTCTTGTTCTTTTGTTTCCAGTGATTCTATGAGAGCTGCTGGCGTTCAATATGATTAATCAGGAAATTCTATATTTTGGTGCTGAGATCAGGGATTGCCATTATTCACTGTAAAGTTCCCATAATAGTTAGCAAAGGCTGGAGACAGTTCTTCGCCTTTGTTGGTTATTTTATTCTGTATTAGTTGGCAAATGTAGAGGATTATTCTGGAGGACTGCTGCTTCCTCAGATGAAATGCCAGCAGTGTCCTCCCTCTATTCCACTGTTCCTAAGTTTTATTTTATACATGGCAGTTCAGTTTTCGTTTAATTTTATTCAATTGAATTCAATTGTGCTTTAAAGATTTTTAGCACCTCTCAGTTGAATTTTTTTGTCTTGCATTTCTAGGTCTGAAATTATAGAAAAATCAAATCCCTTGAGATTCTGTCCATTGCTTTTTTGTTTTAAGAAAGCATTTATTTTTGCTTTTAGGGTTTTTCACAGGATTATTGGTGATGCCTCTTTATTGTTGTTTATGTGCAGGTAATTTTTTATTTCCATCAATATAAAATGTTGAAAAGGAAAATCTTTTTAAGGTCAAGCAGTTAAGCTGCAATGATTTTAACATATGGTCTAGGGGATGCTTGTGGTCATATAGAAGACAGGTGGATGATGCAAGAGATATTAGGAGAGAATGTTTACCTTCTGGAGGTTTGTATTCAGCAAGGTAATTAATAGAGCTCCTTGAAAAATCACAACATTTTTACAACCATTTTTATTTAAAAAATGTCAGTGTTTTTTTTTCCACTGAAAATCAATTATTTTGAAGAGCGCATTCTCCAGAAATTCAAAATTCAGTAAGTTTCAGCCTCTTGTAGCACTTAAGCACATTCTTAACTTTTACATCCCAATGACTTAACCACATGCGTAGCTTTAAACCCATAAGTGAAGTACTTGCAGAAGCTGGGCCTGAATTTCTAGCATAAAAAAGGGGTCCATCCTGGAGTAAATTTTTTGTATGCTACTGAAAAAGGTGGTTGGCTCTGCGGTATAAGTCTTTCTTGAGGCATCTGTCAGACTTAGTTAATAATCATTCCCTCACAAGAAAAAACTTTGCTAAGGTTATGGGCATAGGTAGTTGAGTGTATATTACCTTTCAAGAACACTAGTTATAAAACACAAAACAAAGCAGACTTTAGAAAACTGGGTAGTTCGGAGTTAAGATTGCACTGCTTATAAAAGGCATCCAACCCAAAGATGCAATCTACAAGTCGAAGCATGAAGGGGCACATGAATGTTTAGCATATCTGACACATAAATACCAATGCAATGCCAGCTACAACAGTGCTATGTGAATGCCTGTTCTCACTTACAGGTGACATTGTTAAATAAGTAGTGGGCAGCATTATCTCCCGTAAGTGTAAACAAACTTGTTTGTTTTAGTGATTAGCTGAACAAGAAGTAGAACTGAGTGGACTTGTAGGCTCTAAAGTTTTACATTGTTTTGTTTTTGAGTGCAGTTATGTAATGAAAATAATTCTACATTTGTAAGTTGCACTTTCATGATAGAGATTGCACTACAATACTTTGTATGAGGTGAATTGAAAAATACGATTTCTTTTGGTTATCTTTTTACAGTTCAAATACTTGTAATAAAAATAATATAAAGTGAGTACTGTACACTTTGTATTCTGCATTGTAGTTGAAATAAATATATTTGAAAATGTAGAAAAACATCCACAAATATTTATAATACATTTAAACTGGTATTCTATTATTGTTTAACAGTGCGATTAAAACCATGATTAATAATGATTAATTTTTTCAATTGAGTTAATTTGTTTTGAGTTAATCACTTGAGTTAACGGCAATTAATCGACAGCCCTAATTATTATACTGCTTTATGGCAATACATAAAGACATAGAAGTAGAACAGCTTGGGAATTTTTCAACAAAATATATTTTGTCAGTAAATGCAGATTCACTGAAACCACAATTGCTCACAGTAGGGTTACCAGATGTCCCAGTTTTACAGGGACAGTCCCGTTATTCGTAGCTTTGTCTTATAGAAGCGCCTATTACCCCCCCATCTCCTGTCCCGATTTTTCACACTTGCTATCTGGTCACCTTAGTTCTTGGGAAAGGGTTGGTTTTGATAAATTTCCCATTCTGAAAATATTTGCAAATTGAAACTGTCAAAACATCCCAATTTGACATTTTAAAAATAAAACAATTTCATTTTTCAGGTCAAAATGGCTTTTTTTTTTTCATTTAAAATGTTGTTAATTTATAGGCTTTTATTAAAAAAGTAAACAAAATCAAAATGAAACATTTTAATTGACCCAATCTGAATTATTTTTCAAAATGTCAGCATGAGAAAATTTTTGAAATTTCAGCTTTTCATCCTGATTCAGATGGTGACTCTCTCTCTCTCTCTCTCTTTTTTTTTTTTTTTTTTTTTAATCTTGAAAATTCTCATAGAATGGAAAAACATTTCCCACCCAGCTTTACATTACAAAAAATAATGTCCTGGTTAGACAAATAGCATAAAACTTTTCGTTGCAGGCTGGATCCTGTGAGGTATTCTGAGAGCATTCTGACACTTAACGGTGGTGGTCAGAACTTCTGAGGATTACCCCCAAGTGAGAAACTACTGCACTTCCACGAGTAAAAATAAGTGTGTTGACAATTCATCTCGTACAGTATGGGAGATGTGTAAGTATGAAACAAATGATAAAATCAATCTATGCATATTTTTGATACAGCCCTTGCAAAGTTGAGGAGATGGTAGGCTGGCAGAGTTAAGGTAGTTTGGATGTCTTGCTCCTGTTTGAGAAGTGCAGCCTTAACTTTGCTATTCCTGGGTTTCTAATGTCTAACTTCTTGTGTGTGGCAAGGTGGGGATGAAGTTCTTGAAAATAACATGCAGTTAAAACTCTGACATGTGTCTGCAATTGTACTTCACCTAAATGAAGTTATTTGTGTTGTTATTTCCTTCATTTTTCAAATAGTTCTTATATGGTGTCGAGAATTGAAGAATGCCGAGAGGGGGAGGCATTCCTCCCCCTTTCCAGACTTCTTGTGGTCTGTAGGAAGATAGACTCACTAAGCAGCTCCAGAGATTTGGAGGAGAGGATCCAGTCACCTGTAAAAGTAGGGCTCTTCCTGGGTCATCAACTGCTTTGCAAGCGTCGTAAATCTTATCAGGGCTTTTCTAACTATTCCCACACCTCAGATTTATGCTTGTGGAATCTCTATAAGGTGTAAGCCCTAGGAACTTGGCAGTGAGAGGCTGCTGAGGGCATTGGAGGCTGGAAAGAGCAGAGAGGGCTAAATGAGGGACTGGAGGAGCAGCTCATGACTGCAGGAGAAAACATTGGGGAAGCATTAACAATTCTCTGGCTTCCACAGCCGATGAATCTTCCCTGGTTTTCAGCAGCAGGACACCATTTAGACATGAGGGAGCATGTGTTTTTTTAGAGGACATAGGGAGTCTGTCAGGAGCAGAGGGTTCAGGGGCAGGGAAGGGGACTCTTGAGCAGCTTGAGGTGCAAAAGATGGCAAAGGAAAAACACTAATGTTTTCTTATCCTGTCTACCATATGAACCTTCTATGGTATGTCAGAGGGGAGCATTACTCCAAGGGAGCCTCACCGGACCTCAGAAAGTCTACAGGCAGGAGGAGACTGGGAGAGAACAGATGTCTTAACATGGAGGAAATTGGGGTGGGGTGGGGTGGGGGCGAATATTTCTCCTTCCTGAGTCTGCTGGACAACCTCCCTGGGCCTCAGTCAGCCAACCATGCGAACCTCTGGGAGGAAAAGTTCTTCTTTTCTATTGACAAGCACCTCTCATGGTCCGGTTACACTTTTTTTCTTGCAGACAATATGCTCAGAGACTTAGGCCTGGATCCACAAATTGACTTATGCACATAGAAAATCACTAGAATCTCCAAAGACTGAGCTAGGCTCCCTATATAATACATGGGGAAAGATATGTACCTGAGAATGGGAGCCAGCATGCTAGGGGCGGAGCTGCATAAGCTAGCCATTGGGAGATGGTGACAAGAGGGGTGTGTCCTAAGTCCCGCTGCTCTCACAGAGTTCAGTCTGGGCTGCAGAGAGATGCTTGCAATCCCCAGCCAAGAACCCTTTCCTGGAGTCAGGCAGCTTAGGTGCCTAAGCCATTTTTGCAACTCCACACAAAAGTGCTGGAAGAGGGGAGGATGAGGAGGCTGTTCCAATGTAGGATATTTCAATATACGTCTCTCAGTCTCTCCCGCTGAAGCCATTATTAAATAATTAAACATTAATTGGCCAGAGAGCGAGAATCACCCTGTAGTCCAGTGTACCTGTACATGTATCTGAGAGGTCTGAAACCTCTGTTCAAATTCCATCTTGTCATCAAACATAGGGGGCAAGTGAACTGGGGTGTCCCACATCCTGGGCTAATGGTTATAAGGAAGCCGTCTCTTTGTTGTTTCATGTGGAACTACAAGAACAGTTTAGAATTAGAGGTTCTCAGGACTAGCTTAGGGTTATACAGGATGTCAGTAGCAGAAGAGAGAATTAAACCTTGGTCCCTTAATTCTCAGTCTGATGGGACTCACTGGACCACATTGCCCAATATTTCATTCTCCTTCATAAATGTGTTTGAGTTTTCAGTGCTGAGCTGCCCTCTGTATTTTTCAGTTCAGGACACATTTTAAAAATGATCACCCAGGTACTTCAGCCAGTCTGAAAATATCAGGGGGATCTTGGTTTGTTACACGTTTTAGCCTAATTTTTCCTGATATTGGAATTCTTTTGTTTGATTCATTTGACTGAGCGATGGATAACTAGAGATGTATATTTTTGTGACCGAGAATGACTATGCCATTTTTTCTGCCCTTATATTCTGTATAAGAGGAATAGAAATATTGTCCTGCCCAGCTGTATTAGTGGTGTTGCAATAGGTGTAATTTTAAAGTATGGCAACTGAACACTGTTTCCCCTCCCCCCCCCAGGATATTTAATGCTTACTGCCCTCCTTTTAGCTGGGTTAATCATACCCCTAACGTTTAGTGTAGAGCTTTTAAAAAACAAAATATCTCATGCAGACATTTTCACAAAAAATGTAGGTTAGGATTTTTTTTGGTCAAAATTTCAATGCAAATTGTCATCAAAATTTCACCTTTTGACTATCTCTGTCATAGAGCTATATGGTGAAATCCTGGCCCAACTGAAGTCAATGGAAGTTTTGACAGATTTCAGTGGAGACAGAATTTCAGCTCTAAACATTCAATTGTTCTATCATTTTATTTAAAGTGTTTGCCTTATTTCTCTCTAGCCACTAGGTGTCTCTCTACCCATGTTATTAGGAAGTTATTTTTATTTGAGACTCTCTTGTTTTTGTTCTCCCTTGTCTTGCTACATTTCAAGTCTGTTTCCCTGTAAATTTTGCTCTTGTACATTCTTTTTTAAAGCAGTGATTTCCAACCCCTGACCCCAGGTGTGTGAATTCCAGACGTGGTCGGTGAGCCTTTTTATCCAGATAGGGTTACAGTTAATGATAGAACCTTTGACCCTACTTAGGTTCTTCCACCATGCTCACCACTGTGTTATCTGGTCACCTCCATGGTGGCAGCTCATTTCTTATTGTCTCCTACTTCACTGACTCTTAGCACTTCCCATCGGATAGTCAGTGGAACTAGTTGTGTTGCTTTTCAGCTTACCTGCTCCATTCCAGAGTTTTGGTGACACTGAGTGCATCATAGGGCATAGGGAATGCTGAATTCCTCTGAGAACTCTGAATGTGCACTAGGGGTATGTCTATACTGCAACGTAAACTCCGTGCTTGAGCCTGGGCTCAAGTCTAACCCCAGTTGTGTCTAACACTGCAATTGAGCTAACCCAGGGCTCGGACCCAGGGTCTCAGGACCCTGGAGGGTGTGAGCTTGAGTTAGGACAGGGCCCAGGGTCTGAGCTCTATTGCTTTGCAGTGAAGATGCAGCTTGACTTGGATCCTGGGAATCAGCGGGAATCTCACAATTCTGTGGGACAACTTTCTTTGTTCTCTCAATCCCAACAATCTGCAATTTGCTGTATTGAAAATGGAAGCCACTCTCCCGCTTTGCAAACGGCAGCAGCTCAGGTCAGCATTAACCCATTGTCTTCTGATTACTGGTCTGCAAGCACACTATCAGAGAGCCTCCTGGATTTGCAATGGAGAGTGAACTGATCAAGCATTTTGCAAAGGAAGCTGCTTCCTTGTAACATGCACAGCAGTCAGTAAAGTTTTCCCACAGTGGTCCTAGTGCTAGAGCGGCCACATTTTGGGGGAGAGGGGCGGCACTGGGAACTCTGGAATATGGTTACTTTGACTTGGGTCTGTGCATTGCACTCTGGACGCCAGAGCCCTAAATTTGAGCATGGATTACAAAAATCTTAACATAGGGTTAAAATACAATGTGGAAGCTCAATCCCAGGGTTCCCTAACACAGGTCAGCTGACCCGAGTCCCACTAATTCTGGGCTTACATTGCAGTGTAGACATACCCTAGGTGTTGTGCCTTGCTGGAGGAAGGGCTGAATGGGGAGTGGGTATCTTATCCCAGCTCCTTTGTCGTTAGCAAAGCCAGAGTCAGAGTAGGGGAATGCATTTCTGGGGCTATATCCTTTATTCTCCTACAAGCAGCCATGGCAGTCATGCATGGACGGTGGGTACAACAGGCCAGAGGAGGCTAAGCCTCCCCAAACAGCTGGCCCACCACCTTTGGAGCGCGCTGCTGTCGAAAGGGTGGGTGCCCCTGCTGTGGCCCCGCCTGCACTCCACCCCAAGGCCCCATTCCTGGTCGTCCTCTTCCCCGAAGACTTTGCTTCTTCCCGTCCCCGCTCCACCTGCATGGGAGGCGCACATGAGAGGTGACTGGCCAGCTGGCTGGCCAGTGAGAGGGTGGGAGACGGGGCAAAGAGGCGTGTGAGCGGCTGGCCAGCCAGCGGGACAAAGAGGCACCAGCGGCGGGTGGAGAGGGCCTCGAGCAGGGGGCTGAGCAGGGCCAAGGATGGAGCATTGGCAGGGCTTCTGAGGGAGGAGGTTGAGTGGGGGCGGGCCTCGGGGCGAGGCCATGCTCCATGTGTGTGCCGCCTTCCCAAATGGAGGAGTCACGCACCGCCCATGCAGTCATGTAACAGTGTCAATGCTGCTTTTAACTAAACCACGATGAAAGCAGTCTCTGAAAGAACTCTCCACTGCTCCCCACCTCTTCTAGGTATTGGACCATATGCAATCAACCCGAAAAGGCTTCTCAGAAGCAGCAAGGCCTGATATGTCAAGTGGGAAGATGCTGAGAATTTTTTTAAAAAGACTGTTGGAACTGAGACTGGTTTTTTTCACTTATCAGTGTGAGAACAGAGCTGGGCTAAAAGGATTTGTCAATTCAGAAGTAAGGAAAACATAATGGGCCTCATTCTTAGCTCTTGATACAGTGTGCCCCTCAACCCCCACAGCACAAAGGAGCTATAAAGCTGCCCTAATGTGGTAACCAAAGATTTCCCCCAGAAAGGGGGAATCTGTGTGGCACAAATGTTAAATAATCTGTCTGCAAACCTCTTCCTCACTCCAGTGCTTGTCATGTTATTTCACTAGTTTTTCAGGCATTGTCATAAAGACTTATGGACTAGAGAGGATCTGAATTTATAATGTGAGGAACAAATTGAAAAAAATAACCCATCTCTCCCCCCTTTAAAAAAAAAAACTGAAAGATTTTATTTATCACAAATAAGCGCAAAAAAAAAAAAAAAAAAAAAAAGACCTCCTCTTCCTTTTTGTTTTTAATTGGTCTTTTTTAAGGGTGCTGTTTTTCTGTTGAAAAATGTTTGAGGACCTTGCACACAAACCACTATTTCGGCCCTTGTGCAATCGTAAAGGCATTCTCAACTTATTATTGGAAACTGAAAGACTTGAAAGGCTGTAGAGAATGTGCACTGGTGGGCTAAGTGCACATAGCTTTGTTTCCTTTTCTCTTACATCTAAGTTTTGTTGTTATTGGAATCATGCACTTTATTGTCACATTAAGTCCTGCTGGGGATGGTGATGTGCCATGAAACCACTGGAGATTGTAGACCCTCAGTCAGTGTTTACCATTGCTCCAGGGGCGTGTATTAGCAGCAGAGTAAAAGGTCATTCAGAGTACTCCCCCCCACACACCTTTTTTGGTTCTTTTTGTTTTGGTTTGTCCTCCCCACTCCATCCAACTGGTGCTGCTCATCTGCACAGTGTGATGCCCTGATGCCCTGAGAGTCAAAACATGCTGCTAAAGTGTTTCCAGTTTGAGATCCACTGGTGCCTTTTAGGTATCCTTGTTGCATTCCCGGAAAGCAGCAGACACAGTGCAGATCTACTGTACTGATCTCCCACAGCAGCATTTACAGCCGAATAAGTGCAAAAATCTAAAGCTTTATACAGCTTACTGAGTTTTGAGACCAGTCAAGGTATTGGAAGATTAGTTCTAGCTCAGCTTACCTGCTTTAAGTTTCTAATATGACAGCTTTGTTTCCAGCCTCCCACGCTTTGTTGCAGAGGGATTTTTGGGAAGGTGGGAAAGGCTTAAAATGATATTTGTGATCATGCCAGTTTTTACTGTGATCTTACCTTAAACACCCATTAAAACTCAAATTAAGCAAGACTCCTGCTGTTGACCCGGTCTACTGTGAATGGGCCTGTGTAACTGTTATATCCCCTTTGAAAGTAATAAAGTTGGAGTGGGGGGAGGAACTGTTAAGGTTTTCTTTTTGAAATATAAGAATTTTTACTGTAAGGATGTCTATTTTTTAATGCTTTGATTGCTTAAATATTTCCACAGAAGAAAGCATACAAGATTCTTAATTGCTTCCTAAATTGGGTAGCTTCTATATCTTAGGCAGAGAATTAAATTATTGCGTTCTTCTTGTAGATCTGTGTCTTATTAATCTTCCAGATAAAATGAACTCTGGAGTGAAAATCATTAATCATGACATCTTAATAACACACACTTCAAAAGAAGTATATACTCTTTCAGATTAAAAAGATTCTATCTGTGAAGCCAGTGCTTAATGTGACATACTGGGGCCATCTAGTGGAGAAAGCTAAAATAGTAAAAATACCATAAAGTTTGCTAAGGATGTTTCTTTCTCACTATAGTTAAGACAGAATCAGGATCTACATTACTTGCTCTAATTTAAAACCCAACAGTATTTGCGTCCAGAAAAGGGGGGAGGGAATCTGTTTTTTTTTAATGGTAGTGTTTATAAAAATCAACGCATTGTACATGCCTTTAAATAACACATTTTAACTATTTTAATTTAGTTTTGGATATATGGTTCTATTAAATATCCTTCCCCAGAAATGCTATATATCCTTCAGAAAGTAAATTAACCTCTCTGCTTCAGATTCCTCATCTGAATAGAGGGAGGACAATACTTACCCACCTTCCTACAGTGCTTTGAGATTCCTGGATGAAAGATGCTCATAAACTCATAATCTTAAAGTCAGAAGGGACCAACGTGATCATCTAGTCTGACCTGCACATTGCAGGCCACAGAACCTCACCCACCCACTCCTATAATAGAACTATAATCTCTGGCTGAGTTACTGAAGTCCTCAAATCATAATCCAAAGACTGCAAGTTACAGAGAATCCACCATTTACACTAGTTTAAACCTGCAAATGATTCATGCTGCAGAGGAAGGTGAAAAATCCCCAGGGTCTCTGTCATCTGACCTGGGGGAAAACTTCCTTCCCGACAGCAAATATGGTGCTAAGTTAAACCCTGATCATGTGGGCATGCTGTATCAGAGGAAGTGTAAATGGGCCTTCTTTTGCAGGAAAAGTTGGCATTGAAGTTAATTTGTAATTGTTAAGTATTATTATTATTATTTATTGAACTTAATCTTTAATTAGCTGTGATAGTAGGTGGAGCATTATCAATGTACTTTGATTTTGGGGACTATTGCATTAGATTCTAATCTATCAGTCTGTTTCTATCCTATCACTATAGTATCTAGTCACTGGCCATATGCTAAATGCTAAATTCTGACTCTATCCTGAGTAATTCTGACTCTCCCACAAAGAAGACGCATATTAGCTCCTGACTTCTGCTTATGGGAACTCTGCACAGGGTTGACATATCCTGAGATTGGTCAGGATTTCAGAAATTCCATGGAAGCTACTGCAGCAATGTGGCTGCCTGTGGAGTTGCTACACTCTGAAAGAGAAGACTGAGGATGAGGGTACAAAAACACCCTCTTTGGGTGAAATAGCTGGGGCTTGCCAAGAGCTATACTCTGTCTAATGTGTCTAGATTGCTTTGCAGCTGCATGTATGCAAGAGTAATTTGGGCCCCAATAGGTCCTTCATCCTCACCTGCCAGCTCTGTTTTAGAATTGGCTCCAGTGTTTCTGAAGGCCACTTGGTCCCTTCACTATATCCCTGGCTGTCACTCAGCTGGGGTGATTATGTCCCACAGTCTGGGAAGTCAGGACACTTTCCAGTGGCCCCTCTCCTACATATGGCAGTGGTGGGAGGTGTGGGGTTACTGATTCTGTCTCTGGGGAGGAGGATGGGGCTCTGCAGCCATGTAGCATCTATACAGCAGCCACACCAGGGATGAGTCTATCCTCAAGATTTAGCTTCCCCATTGGGACTGCAACATCTGGTTGAGCCATGGCCTTGAAAGCTGGACACCACCATTGGCTTTCTGATCAGGATTTGGTCCTACGCAGTATGTCTATGGAGTGAAATGGCACTAAGAATATTGCTTTCATGCTGGCCACTAGCAAACAAGAATATTAACAAATTGGAAGGAATTTTAAAGAGCGACAAAAATGACTAAACAAGAGACTCCCTTAATACGTATAGCATGGCCAAAGTGGGGAGGGATGTTGCAATCATTTTGAAGTGCTCTACCAGAAGATGTAAATACCAAGGAATTGTTTAGGGTGACCAAGGAGGTATATCTAAAGTAAGGATTTGAAATTAAACAAAGAATACTTAGGCTGCCTATCTAGTGTGGTCAGGTCTGGCCTTACCATGAGGCGAACTGAGGCGTGTAGAAAACTGTGTCTGCTGCTGAATCATATGTATTCTCTCTGCTCTAGATGCACGGAGATGGTGGAGTGCTGTTCTGGGGGAAGGAGGGCACAAGAGACATAACAGGCAGGCAGGAGAAAAGGTGAGAGGGAATAACAGAAAGCAGCAGGAGCTGCAGGGAGAGAGAGGAGGAGTAGCCTCTTATGTATCTCTCTAGCACCCCCAGGAGCCTGGACTGATTAACACCAGCTTCTCGGGAGCTTCCTGTTTCTTGCTGCTTCCCTGAGCCCACTTGAGAAGAGCAGGCAATCAACTGAAGTAGTAGGAGCCAGTTAGGCCCTTAAGATGCTGATATCTTCCCACACTCAGGCCCTGCTACCAGCGTGCTTATTTGTCTGCTTCAATTGAGTGTTGCGAGCTGTAGCTGGCACAGAACAGCAGTCATGAGTGAAAGAAGAAAACGCCCCTCTGGGGCAGCATTCTGAAAAAGAAAGAAAGCAAAGGAAGCTTTTCTATCTAAGCAGGAAGGAGCTCTCCTGAGATACATAGACACAAATGTTCACGGTGAGCCTTCTGGCCCCAGTGAGGATGTGAGTGGTGAGGAGATGCCTGATCTTCCAGTTAGTCAGAGTGCAGGTGACCTGGCAGCTACTGCAGCATCCATATCTCCATCTCAAGTGGATGTAACCAGGCACATTCCTGAAGAAAAGTGTAGATCTGAGAAGAGTGTGGTGGAGGTGCAAGAAACAGCTGCTGCTGAGTTTAGTTCCTTAAGTCTAGATGATCCAGGACTCTGGACCCACTTGAGCAGTAGCCTGAGGGACTTCCTTGTACTGCATGGGCCACAGCAAGTGAAATACTTCATGTTCCCCAAAGACAATGAAAATAGAAGTTTCCATCCAACACATTACTGGCGTGAAATCCCCAGTGGTGACAAAGTGGAGAGGCCATGGCTTATGTACTCAAAAACCCAGAATGCTGCATACTGTTTTTGTTGCAAACTCTTCCAGTCTAATGTCCCAGCCACATTGGGTTCTACAGGAACACAGGACTGGAAAAATCTGGCATGCCATGAGAAGACAGCAAATCACCAGAGAGCATTCCATAGGTGGAACGAGCTTGAGGTGAGACTAAGGTTAAAGTCCACCATGGATGATCAGCATCAAGAGAAGATTGCATCAGAGTCTCTTTACTGGCAAAATGTTCTGAAAAGTCTCATTGCCATTGTGAGAATGCTTGCTACCCAAAAACTAGCACTGCGTGGCACTTCAGATCAGCTGTTTGTGCCAAACAATGGAAACTTCCTTAAAATTTGGAGTTGATGGCTGAGTTTGATGCTGTATTCCAGGAGCATCTAAGAAGAGTCACCATCCAGGAAATGTACATACACCACTACCTTGGAAAACCAATTCAAAATGAGTTCATACAGTTACTGGCAACAAAAGTCAAACAGAAGATTGTGGCAGTTCTGAAGTCAGCAAGATATTACTCTGTTATTCTGGACTGCAGACCTGACATCAGCCATACGGCACAAATGACTTTAATGGTGCGTTTTGTAACAACAACAGAACATCGTGAAAATGTCCCTGCAATGGTGACTGTCAGAGAGCATTTTCTAGAATTTATTGACATTGATGATACTACAGGAGCTGGTCTGACAAATGTGCTTCTTAAAAAGCTGGAACATACAGGAATTATGATAGCTGACATCCGGGCCGTAGCAACAAAGAACATGGCCCCTTCCGAACATATGTCCGGGCGGGGCCCCTTACATTTTTTTTGCCACTTTTAGGGGCCCCCTTCCTTGTGGGGCTCCCTGCGGTCGGAGGGTACAGAGGGCGCTCGCTACGCCTCTGGCTGACATGAGAGGTCAGGGCTACAATAATGGTGCCAACATGAGAGGAAAGAACAGAGGACTGCAGACATGGATCCGAGAGTTAAACCCTTGAGTTTTTTTTTTGTCCCATGCAGTTCTCATTCATTGAACTTGGTGGTCAGTCATGCAGCATCAGCTTCTAGTGAGCCTGCTGAATTTTTTAATGTAATTCAAAGCATCTATGTTTTTCTCTCTGCATCACTCATCAATGGCAAATTTTGAAGCAACATCTGGGAACATCCTCTCTGACACTGAAACCACTGAGTGCCACATGGTGGGAAAGTTGAGAGGAGGCGATAAAGCCTATCAAACACCAAATTCGGAAGATAGATGATGCCATAGTTGCCATTATGGAGGATAATGCTATGATAGGAACTGTTCGTGGGAGAACAGTGGCAGAGGGAAATGGAATCACCAGAAACATACATAACTTCAAATTTCTGTGTGGCTTAGTATTGTTGCATGACATACTGTTTGAAATAAATGTTGTAAGTAAGAGACTCCAAGGTGTTGTCCTTGATATCTCTGGAGCAATGGAACAACTGGACAAAGCCAAGTCATACCTAGGTTTCAGAGTCAGATGAGGGATTTCAAAACGTTCTGAAGAGTGCACAGAAGTTGGCAGAGGAACTTCACACTGAAGCTATTTTCCCACCCACTCAAGAATTCAAGAGTCACTGAAGAAGAAGACATTTTGATTACGAGGCACGTAATCAAAGACATTTTGATTACTAATCCCATAAGAGACCCCAAACAACAATTCAAAGTTGAATTCTTTAACCAGGTGCTAGATTGTGCAATACAGTCAGCTGAAGAACGTTTCATGCAGCTCAAGGAACACAGCAGAATATTTAGGATGTTGTATGATATTCCAAAACTCCTCACTATACCTGAAGAGGACCTACACCAGCAATGCAGGGCACTAGAGACAGTGTTGACACATGATGACATGCACGATATTGATGCGAGTGATTTAGGTGATGAACTGAAAGCCCTTTCAAGATACATTTCAGCAGGATCAACTCCAAAGGCTGTTCTGGAATATATGTGCAGAAATAAGATGACCACCCTCTTTCCAAATGCTTTTGTTGCTCTGCACATACTTCTAACACTTCCTGTAACAGTTGCCAGTGGAGAACGCAGTTTCTTCAAGCTGAAGTTAAATAAAAACACATCTGTGCTACACCATGACACAGGAGAGACTGGTCGGCCTCACTATAGCTTCTCTAAAAGCAAGTAGCACCAAGATGCCATGTAGGGCAATGATGACAACTGCTATAGGTTCAGTACTTCTCTGCTGGCCTTCACAAGCTAGGAAGAACATGGATCCATTCACGGGTGGTGTCCAGGGGCCTCAAAGAGAGAGGCAGGCTGAAACTCAAGCTTTGTATTTTGTAGACTTTATATTTTGTCCTTTCAAGATACAAACCTGTTTCCACAGCAGCAGACAATTCACTTTATATCTAAGGGCAGGTCTTCACTACGGGGGGGGGGGGAATCGATGTAAGGTACGCAAATTCAGCTACGCGAGTAGCGTAGCTGAATTCGACGTATCGGAGCCGACTTACCCCGCTGTGAGGACGGCGGCAAAATTGACCTCCGCGGCTCCCCGTCGACGGCGCTTATTCCCACCTCCGCTGGTGGAGTAAGAGCGTCGATTTGGGGATCAATTGTCGCGTCCCGACGTGACACGATAATTCGATCCCCGAGAGATCGATTTCTACCCGCCGATTCAGGCGGGTAGTGTAGACCTAGCCTAAGTGATCTGATTTACAAAGAAACCAGAAAATTCATCAGCATAAGATCAGCTCCACTGTGTGACCAAGCAGCTGTAGCTCAGATTAATCAGGTTATCTGCCAGAAATGTCCACTGATAAATCATCCCAATCTCAAATTGAAGGAGATAATGGCCTTTGTTTTGGTGACAAAGATGTAATCTTTTCTTCCTGATATCTAAACCCAACCCAAACACCAGATCCAGAAAGAGCCTAGATATATGAGCAGAAATCACCCCCACCTGGGACAGTCCCTTGGTTGTCACAGCAGCTGTGAAATTCTGAGCTGATCCAAAATAATTGTCTACATTCCAAAAGAAGTCACTGGGCTTAATCAGTTTTAGTGCAATTTCACCTGCAGTGAAAAATGCCATAAACCCAGCAAGACCTTCTGGAGCGTAATGGGTTGACTCATATAGAAGCACTAACCCTATTTTGAGATGTGCACATGAGATGGGCACGCTTGGTTAAATATTTGTTGTAGTCAGTCTCCTATATTTCAGACTTGATGCACAAAAAAGCATAACCATGCTTCCTGTACAATCTTCCTTTTCCTCATGCCTAGGAAACACAACCGAAGACAGTTGCACCAATAATGGTCCCATTGCATCATCCAACCAACTCTAGGTTATATATGCAAAGTCAGCAGCCTCATCCATATCGTCATGTGAAATTATCTCCCAAGAGAAGTGATGGAAGATCTGTAGCTTTACTCTTTTAGAACTGGATTGGATAAAACACTATACTTTGTGTTTGTGTGTGTGGAGAGATCATTGGCAGGAGAAAGCACCTAGATGACCTATCAGTATTAGGAGGAAGTGAGATATTTATATATATAAAATGAAAAACAGTCAAAAAGGGTGGGAGGTTATGAATAAGACTCTGATTTGGAGAGTTGAAAGACATGACTGGTATTTACCTACTGGTCTTTTTCTTTGGAGTTTGCAATAGAAAGTTATTTATTATGAATGTAGGATGTACTCTCACTGTGTAAAAGGATTACACCATTGGAGATGTAAAATATGGATCTGGTAATAAATGTAATCTACTGTGTTAATTTCAGCAGATTTACTGCAACTAAAAATTCAAACTGAAATTTAAATTTGGAAAAATATCTTGTAGGTTCTAGGAATTTCTCTGTCTTACAGAAAAGCATAACAGTACACAGGAATAGACAATTGCCTAAGGGTTTCATTTCACTGAGATAAATATATGAGATTTACCAAACATTTTGTTAAGACAACACTGACCAGAATGGTGAAACACTTCCCGGATCTCAATTATCCCCTCTGCTTCCACAGTGAAAGCAAACGCTGCTTAGGTAGATGTCCCCTGGGGACTACAGATGCAGGGAGTGCTGTTTTACAGATGCATTATTCACCCTTCCTCATTCCCACAGTAGACTCTCCATGTGTACTCTGGAAGGTTTGGACTCCACAGTCTTGGAAGGGGAGATAGCTAGGATGGCAGGGGGAGGAACTGATATCTGTGGCAGTCTTTCCTCAAGAGGCAGTAGATATCCATTCAGACATGCATACCTAAGTTAATACTGCTTTGAAATAGTATTAACATTGGCTCCATGCCAGCAATGTCCTCAGAGAAGGGGATTTGCTCAGATAGGACATATGTTTTCACAAGGCAGAGGAGGAAGTAGCTCAGAGGGCTGCTCTTCTGCTGGACTTGGGATTCTCTGTGTTGCAGTTTCCCTCGGACTTTTGGTTTTGGGAGGCTGTGCTCTCCTCCTCTTGAAAGGCAAGACTGTAAAATATTGTGCAAGGTCTACCTTTAAGACTTTCCTGTCTCCCCTCCTCTTCCCTCCCCCATTCCCCAGAGATACCCAAGGGAGGGTAAAAGAATGGCTTTTTGCTTCATGTATATTATTTTGACACTGCAGGGCCTGAACATGCTCTCCCTGAAGTCAATGGGAGCAGAATCAGTCCCTCAAGGTATTTAGATAGGAGCGGGTTATGTTTTACAATTATATGCATATTTTTTTCAAGATGTATACTTTGTATAAACATTAAATTCATTTAAATTAACATTTATTAATTGAAAATGAAGCACAAATAGAGTCAACACATTATTATTTTTTGCTCAGTAGCTGTTAGTATGCGGTGGGGAAAAAGCCCTAAACTAATTCAAAATGCCAAGCCATATAGCCTCCCTTTCCAGATATTTGCCTTATGCATTAAAAGAAAATGCCCTTACAGTACCTTTTTACAATTTACATAAGCTCAAAATCCATGATGTAGAGAAAAATATGACTTGCATAATGAATCCATCACTAAGAAAAAATGAAGGTATGCAAAATAAACAAATCAACCAGATGAATACTAATTATCTATAAGCAAAATCTGGAAACACTCAGTATGCAGAACAAATCACTTATTGCAGTGAGCACTTATAACTAATTTCCTGCAGGAAGAATTTTTTCCACTAGCTTTAGTGAATTTATATACACTATAGAAAGGTAGTAGCTAAATAAATATTATTTTAGTTTAATTGGATTAAAATTAGAAATGCAAATTCTGATGCACCATATCTCTAAATCCTTGTGTCCCTTTTTATGGTAATACCCGTCTAATGGTTTAAGCCTATGAAGAAAAAACACTGAAAATTTTAACTAGCAGCTTTGCAGGGGGGCAGAAAGAAGCAAAGAAGATTTAGTGGTGAAAAGAGCAAATAAATAGGTGCTCCAAGATTAAAAAGAGGGTAGAAGTGCATGCTGAGCTGTTGAAAGACCTCTCTGTGTTTAAAGAAAAATATTGTTTGGTTCTTTCACCAGTGCATGATCAAAATAAGAGGTACAAATTAGTTCATGGCTGCTGAAGCTACAAAACATCATGCAGAGAGCTGTCTTTGGGAACGTTTTAATGAGGAGAAGAGGTCATCAGACTGTGACATTGCTTTTCAGAATTCTTCAAGAACAACACAGACTTCCTGTTCCAAATGTGGTAAAGAATAAAACAACCTTAGTAGTAATCGTACAACTTTTGAACCGTGTTCCTTGGAAATACAGTACAGTGCTCATTTTGTAGCTTTAGTTAGCTATCTCAAAGGAACTCTTCCATATTTTCCATGTGCCCTTATTTCAAAAGTACAGTGAAATGGTAGAGCTTCAACGAGGATTATATTTATAAAATAAAGTTTTATTCAGTCTTCTAAAGAGATTTTAATGTTTTCATTGCTCTAGGTGAAATGGTACACTGTGGCTCTGTTCATTAACATTTAGCATCAGTGCAAAAATCAAGGATTACCACATGCAGTTTGAAAGGACATCCAAAATGACTTTGAAATTAAATTCACTACAATCTTAGTTTTGCAGCATTTCAAAACGTGCTTTTAAAATTTATAAGTTAAGATAATGACATTCTAGGTCAAATATGCCCAGCCCAATAACAAGTCTCACATAGAATGTCATTACTTAAACTTGCAATGTATTGTTGTGTGCTGAATGAAATCGAAGAAGCTTGAGTTTATTTGACAAAAAAAAAAAATAGCCTCAATATTGTTTAGACAGACCACTGGGGGATAGAAAGCATTGGTAAATCAAATCATCGTTCTAAGCCTGAGTAGCAGGAGTTCTGCAATTTAAGTGGCTGCAGGATTAGGCTCTGTATTAATAGTATTGTAAACTATCCTAGTCCCAAACAGTCAACAATGTACTTTGCTCCTAATAAATAAATGTTACTATACAAGACAACCCCTGTACTGACACAGGCGCACAATTCTAATTCCAAAGTCTCTGTTACAAAACTCCATAACAACTAGAGGGAATACAAATAGGTGTGATACAACAAAATATAAGGTAATAGTGATATTATTTTAATTTAAGGATGACCTGGTGTTACTCCCAACTGATAAAGTCAATGCTTAATTTATAGAAAGCACTGTGTTACATTATACACTTTCTCTTGGTTAGAATAGCTATAATGAATTAAGCTCTAAATGAGCTTTATCAGTAGTGGTACAAAAATGGAATAGAGGGAATACTGCTTATTGTGTTGCAGTGTTATGCTTGGTTCTGTTATGTTTCATATGCTATTACAGTACAACCAATTACGTTACAGAAGTAAAGTGAAATAAGAACTGTATCATCTTAGCCTTTTGTCTCTGTTTATTCCCCCAAATGAAGAAAAAGTGAAACTGATGCCCACTCCTGCTCCCCAGAAAAAACCCCTCTCATATTAGTTTCAATTGCCTTCATTTTTTATTTCAGAAAAAAATGCCAAGACCCATCCTCTGACTTTTTTTACATTGTATACAATTATGCCTAACATTGAAAGTTTACAGAACATGCATAGCTATGTATATTTCATCCATTTCCTTTAACACAATAATGATTAGATTATGAAATATATTTAAAAAATATTTTGTCATAAATCTTAATCTTACAATTGTAAATATTAACAACTACCTACATTTGTAATCAGGTCATTCCAACTTTGAGGAATCTTGTATGGATCAGTTTTCTTAAACGTATCTATTTGCTTGTCTTCTATAAAGTATGCCACTATTTTTTCACATTTACATGCTCTAAACAACAGTGGGGAATATTTTAGTTGGATGTTTCATCTCTAAAAAATCCCAGTGTCAATTTTTCTCACAAAGACTAACAAGTTTGTTGATTTTCAGTTTCAACCTTTAATCCTGTTTGAATGGATTGATGTCTTTTGCCTTGATTTACGATATTCTTCTGTCAGTGATTAGGGCCTGGGAGTTTGGGCTAATCTGCGATTTCTCCTCTTTTTGTATTGTCATTCCAGTGCCCATTATTCTTCTTTTTCCCCCTGTCTAAGAATACCATTGTATTCTATTCAATAACCATTGCTCACTAAAAGAAGATATCTTAGATAGCCAATTAGCTGTTATGCATAGAGTTTTTAGCCAGCATGGTAGCAGTATTTGTTACAGGACTGTAAGCAAAGCACTGAAAAGTAAATGTTAAAAAAGAGACAGAGAAAGAAAAAGGAGATTCTGAAAATCTGAATTTTGCTTTCAATTATCCCAAACTACATCTACAGGCAGTAATGACAAGTGTCAGTTTTCAGAATCAACATGATATGAGACAGGAATCTTTGATTCAATGGATAAACTGTGATGTAGAAATATTGGAGCAGTTTTACTAGTAAGTATGCTTTTATAATTAGTGTATCAATGATTCTATGTTTAATGCATAAGTGATACTGGGGTTTTGGAAACTTTTAGCAATTGTCCAAAAAAAAAAAAAGACACTATATCATGTTCTTAAGGTCAAACTCAGTTAAACCAATGGGTCTTTATTGACTACAACAGAGTTACAATGATGTAACCAAGTGAAGGATTTGGCCCCAAATCTTATTAAAACATATACATTTTAATAGGCTTTGAAAAGCAATGATCACAGGCATTGCTAAAATTAATGGATATTTTGCAGAAAAAAATCTTTTATATAAGATCAGAGACTTTTCACAATAGATTGTTTACTGTCAAAATACTTTTTGAGTCAGAAATGAATTCTTTGCATATGCTACAGATATAAAACCACTGTTTTTATTTAAAAAAAATAGATCATTCATATGTAATGATAATTTAAAACTAAAATCCTATAAAATTGCATATATCACATTATGTGTAGATTATTAACATAAATATTCATTTTCTCAGAATTGGTGATTTGCTAAGTATTTGCAAGTGGTTTTACATTTATTTCAGATCTAGATTTTTATTTCTTGGGTCTAAATTTGACCTAAGAATTATACAAATTATAGTGATGTTCTATACTAGCAATGTTCTATTTTCATTCTATTCTCTGCCGGAAATTTGAAGGATAAATCCCTTAAAGGACTTATGCATGTGCTTAACTTTAAGTACATAAATTAAAGTTGGTTGAAAAACTGGAAACTTCAAACAAAAACAAAAAAAAGGACCTATTTCCTGTTTTTTGTGAAATTTTCAGTGACACTCTTTACCTACATCTTTATAGAATCTGTTTCCCCAAAACTGGGTTTCAGTAAGAAAATGTGGGTTTTGGTAATCGCATTGAAAAGTCTATGATGATTTTGAACATGATTTTAATAAAATTGTTGGTCAAAATAGCACAGCAAAATTTGCCAAAATTGGAAAATTTCTGTAATATAGACAATTTTTCAAAAAAAGTTTCATTTTTTAAAAAGGTCATTTTTCAGCAGAACAATACTGTGTCAAAATTTTTGACCAGATCTAATGTGAATAGTCCTACTGAAGTCTGTGACTTCTGGCCAGAGTGCTTGGACCTTGCTAGACTGATTCTTAAAATTCTAAGTATATGAAAAGAAATCATGCTGATTTACTATAGGATATATTCTTTACCATCACATTAGATAATAAAGTAAAACTGTATTTTTATAATCTGTGTAATAGTATTTTAATAAGCAAACTTACTTATGAGTTGTATAGAGTAACATAGAGACCCTATACTGTATTATATCCTGGCCTATGCCCATAACATCTTGTTTTATGGTCTGATTAGATCTCACACCCTATATTTGATTGGAACTAGTTAGTGCTAAAGTGAGAGACCTAGGAGGAAAATCTAGGTGCTGTCAGAAGTGGTACTGGTGATTCAGCAAGTAGTATAGTTCCCTATGAGGCAATAAAGAACTTGGGCTACAGGAATGTGTTATGGGGTACTGTGTTGCTTCAAGTTATTAGCTTTTGGATGAGACACAAAACTAAGAACCTATCATGTTGTGCTCAGTAAAGATTATATGACAATATTTGAATGAATAGGTATGTTAGCCACTGTTTCCTACCCAAATTTTGGTTTGATTAATTACATTTTGCCACTTTAAAGTTCCTCCACCTATTTCAACAGGACACAGTATTTTTTCTTCACTTCTACATTAACATAAGAACATAAGAATGGCCATACTGGGTCAGACCAAAGGTCCATCCAGCCCAGTATCCTGTCTACCGACAGTGACCAATGCCAGGTGCCCCAGAGGGAGTGAACCTAACAGGTAATGATCAAGTGATCTCTCTCCTGCCTTCCATCTCCACCCTCTGACAAACAGAGGCTAGGGACACCATTCCTTACCCATGCTGGCTTATAGCCATTAATAGATTTAACCTTCATGAATTTATCCAGTTCTCTTTTAAACCCTGTTATAGTCCTAGCCTTCACAACCTCCACAGGCAAGGAGTTCCATAGGTTGACTGTGCACTGTGTGAAGAAGAACTTCCTTTTATTTGTTTTAAACCCGCTGCCCATTAATTTCATTTGGTGGCCCCTAGTTCTTATATTATGGGAACAAGTAAATAACTTTTCCTTATTCACTTTCTCCACTCCACTTATGATTTTATATACCTTTACCACATTGTTACTCTTTGCTATACAGCTGTCATGTTCTATAGGTTGTCTTATTTTAGCATTGGGCGCAGTGACTGACGTAGATATTCTGGCCTAGAATATGTGTGCAACTCCTCACTGAAGTTGACATGAGTTTTCTCTGGCATCTGAGCTAAAATAAAGCGTAGAGATGGAAAAATATTTTAGGGTCCTTTAGGATCAAAGGTGCTATGTAATTGAACATATAATTTCTGGACTATTAGTCTATATATAGCCTATTATAGGTCGATACATTTAGACAGAAGAACTCCATTTAAAACATGAACATTTTAATTCTGAATCATACCTTTCTTTCTTTCTTTCTTATTGATATTTTTGTGTTTTTTAATGAACTGTACAAGGAAGCACCTGTAGACTATTACTACATTAGACCTGAGATCTCTAGAATTCTAAAGCCATAGTTCCAACTCTGTTTCCATCAGTGGAAAAGAGCCAAATGGAACCTAGCTGGGACAAGGAAACTGAAAACCCTTTTCTACAAACTAGTGTCCCATTTCTTGGGATACTATAGAAACTCCTCCAACAGAATCCTGCAGCATTATTCATGCTCAGAAATTTAGGGGTGGCGCGAGAAGTAACTACTTTTGGAAATGTGACTGGGACAGCATGTTGGACAGCCTAGGTGCAGTTAGTCAATAGCAGCATGGTATTTAAAGGGCACATGCTGCGGCTGCCATGGGGAAGAGTGGCCAACAGGGCAGCTGTATGAAGACAAAGGGCCTGTACTGGTGCCCTAAGATCCAATAGCTTTAGGAGGCCCAAACCTCTACCCATTCCATGTGGCTTGGCGAGGTAAAGTGACTCCAGCCCCAGGAGAATGTTCCCTTCACGGGAAAGACCAGTACTGGGGAGAATATGGCCCATAGCGGTAAGTCAGGATTACAGAATCTGAGTGAAGGAGAACAGAGAGACAGAAAAATAACAGGAAAGAAGCAAATAATTGGTATTAATAGATTGATAGGTCCAATTCACATTTAAATAAACTGGTAGCCAAACTGTGTGTATGTAAGTAAATGTGGTTTTCTTGTGCCACCAACCATCATTAAAGCTCCAAGGTGAAGAATTAAAAATAAAATCTCCGGTCTTCAAACCTATCAGAATGATTATAATTATGGACAGACATTCAGCTTGATCCTATTCTCTAGCGCCTGGTAGAAGACTATCAGCCAGTGAGGCATATGAGGCAGGGGCAGGATGTTATTTTTTTGTAACAGGCTTTAGGTGCTGTTATCAGTCATTCTCTGTGAGGAATACAGACACTGCCTCAAAAGTAAACAAAAAATGGAGTAGTATTTGTTTGCTTTTCCTATAGGATTAGTGTATTGCAGCATATTTGTCTATATTTAAATAAAAGTTGTGGATGTTTTACTACTTCTGTTAAGATGCATATTCCAATTATTTTTAAATCATGATGACTGAGCTGAATGTAAACTCTTGTTACTGCCTGAGCTTTGCATCTGAATAATGGGAAGCTGCCTGCAGTAGCCCAAACCCAAAAGTGATATTCAAATCCCTACAACAGAGACACCTTTATATTCATATGTCATGGCTCTTCTTTATTTGAAAGAGTAGAGAGGCTTTATCTCAAGGCAAAGGTGAAGCGCAGGTAACTAAAGGAGGGTAAATAGATCAGTTTTCACAGCCTATCTAAAGCATTTTGCTGAATTTTCAAAACGATATAAAAAATCTTGACAGGGTCAAAGTTTGAAAATGTTTGCAGCACTTATAACTTCCTAGCAAATGAGGTGTGTGGTGGGTTTTTTGTTTGTTTTGGGTGTTTTGATTTTTGTTTTGTAAAGAAAATCATCTATTTTTACAACTGTTTAATACCTAGGACTGAATTTTTAGGGAGATAGTATCTGGAAGAATGTTAGCTCAGAATGTAGAAAGTAAGTCTGTATGATTATTATTCACATGGAAGTGTGATTGAGAACTCCAATTCCATTCACTCATCTTCTTGATCCTACTGTCACGTAGCTTGAGGGAGAAAAAGGTCTCACGCAGGCAAGAAAAACATCACTAGTGAATGCACTTGCCAGGACTGGTGACCCTCATAAAGTTGTTAAACCAGAATCCAATTAAATAAATATACTGGGAAATAGCTGGATACCTCCAAATGCTACTACCCAAATATCAGCTGGGATTGATCAAACAGGTGTTTAAAAAGAAACAAAAGTATATTAAAGATGAAGCTGGCAGTAATATTTATTGTTAAGGTTGCTTAAAACTTCCCATTATAACACACTACTTTCAGTTACTTGTAACTTTGCTGAATCATTTGGGGCTAAAATTTTTCATGCCAGGTCTCTTCCTGAGTCTGCTTTTTATTTTTTTATTTTTTTTTAATATTTCCCCCAAAATGGTACTGCTGTCTCTGAGAATGAGGTTAGGAGAAAATAGTTTTGTTTTGCCAATGATTAAAAATTCTTACAACTCTTGGAATTGACAAGCTGTTGAGCTACACAGAGTTCTTCTTCAGTACCTTTCCCAGACCTGAAGAAGAGCTCTTTGTGGATTGAAAGCCTGTCTCTCTCACCAACAGAAGTTGCTCCAATAAATGATATTACTTCACCCACCTCGTCTCGCTAATATCTTGGGACTGACATGGCTAGAAATACACTGCATACAACTCTTGGAATTGAAACTTGCCCCGGGGGTTAAGAAGGTTGCTGTCCATGTGAAATCCACCCAAAGTTGACTAGGGTATAACTGATTTTTCAGAGGTTTTTCATATGATCTGTAGACTCTTGTTAGAGGGTGGCAGCAAAATTCCCTGATTACATCTGCATTGAGTATGCTCCATAGCCACAGAGCCGCTGAGTATGTTTCAGCCTAGGGTTGCAGAGGCTGAGCAACACTTTTACTGCAGTTGCTCCTACTGGCTGCCAGGAGCCACTGTGGTGCCAGTCATCAGAAACAAGAGCAGGGAGACTCTCTCTCCTGTCAATGTTCCCCCCTTCTGGTACGTAATAGGTAAGAAAACTGGTTGCAAAGCCAACCAATCAATAGTTAGGAAATGACCAATTTAAGGTAGCCCGCTCAAGTTTACTTTGCCCCTTTCAGGTGCATCCACTATGATACTCTCTTTAATTATATGGTCACACACTATTAATTCCAGAAGAGCCCTGTTTCATTTCCTGTACTGAATTGATAGTCTTTTGGGAATAAATCAAGGTTGTATAGAGAGTGTTGTCTATAGCAGTGGTTGTTCACCAGCTGCGTCCACAGGTTCGGCCGATCGTGGCTCCCACTGGCCGTGGTTCGCTGCTCCAGGTCAATGGGGGCTGCAGGAAGGGCAGCCAGCACATCCCTCGGCCCGTGCTGCTTCCTGCAGCCCCCATTGGCCTGGAGCAGTGAACTGCAGCCAGTGGGAGCCGCGATCGGCCGAACCTGCAGACGTGGCCGGTAAACAAACCAGCCCGGCCTGCCAGGGACTTTCCCCAAACAAGCGGCGGACCGGCTTTGAGAACCACTGGTCTATAGAACCCTGCTGCATTTGTTGCAGAAGTTGGAAGGTGTGTAGTGAATGAAGCAGGAACTGCAGGAGGAGAAAGGATGACCTTGTGATGAAGGAAGTAGAATCCAAGTATTCATGATGGCATTTAATATTTTAAAACTTTTCATAGGTGACCACTAATTGTGTTCCTCATTTTTGGGTTCCTCATTTTTGCAGAAGTGCCGAACATGCACAACAATAGCTGAAGTCAACAAGAGTTTGTGCTTTGAACATATAAAGTGACCTACAGATGCTAAGTACTGTGAAAAATCAGCTCTGAGGCATCTCAACCTGGGCACCCAAAAGTAACGGACACTTTTGATAATGAATCTCTCTGTCTTGGTTCCCCATTTGCAAAATGGGGATAATAACACCTCCTTACTTTGCAGGGATAGTGTGAAGATAAATTCATTAACGTTTGTGAAGCACTTACATGCTATGGTGATAAGCACGTAGAAAAGCCCATGAAGAAATAAATACATTTTTATTCAGGCAGGCTTTGGATGTTATGCAATAAATAAGGCTTGTGGCCATATATTGAATGATAAGGACAAAAAGAAAAATTTAGTAGCAACCTATTTATTGAGCATAGTCTATACTGTGCCCTGAATGAGACAGGGGTCCTGTAGGGAAAAAAACATGTAATTAAAGACTGTCTACAGGCCAGGTCTACACTATAAGCTTATATCGGTATAACTATGTCCCTCAGGGGAGTGAAAAATCCACACCCCTGAGTGATGCAGTTACACCCACTTAACCCCCAGTGTAGACAGCGCTATAGTGACGGAAGGGCTTCTCCTGTCGACATAGCTACCACTTTTTGCAGGGGTGGATTAACTATGCCAATGGGGTGTAGTCATAGGTGCTGGAACTAGGGGTGCTGGAGATGCTGCTGCACCCCCTGTCTTGATGTGGTGTCCATCATTTACAGGGTTGCAGTTTGGTTCAATGGTTCTCAGCACCCCCACTATACACATTGTTCCACCACCCCTGGGTGTAGTAGCATTTTTACTGAAGCACTACAGCAGTGCAGGAGGTCTGAACTAAGGTTGCACAGACAAATTCATTCAGGCATTTCCTAACTGATAAGTGCCTTGCTTTGCAACCTTAATGTTCAGTTAATGTCGCTTTTTTAATGTAATTTAACATATTATGCAATTCATACTAGCTGTTGAGAGAATTTTCAGGCTCTTCATCTAATTTAACATGTGCTAAGTTGTAGCCTCTGGCAGATGGGTTTGTGGTGGTGGTAGACTTGTCAGTAGGGTTCGCTGCCCAAAGTACAGGAACAATGGAATTTTCTACCCCAGCCTGCGCTCAGGACCGGGTTTTGGCACCATCACTGCTGCTATCACTGCTGTTACTCCAGTTTCAAAAGCATCAGCATGTCTTAGGGCTGGTCCCCACTTAGTCCGGACTTCGGACTAAGGTACGCAAATTCAGCTACGTTAATAACGTAGCTGAATTCGAAGTACCTTAGTCCGGACTTACCGCGGTCCAGACGCGGCCGGAAGTCTCCCCCCGTCGACGCCGCGTACTCCTCTCGGCGAGCTGGAGTACCGGCGCCGACTGTGAGCACTTCCGGGATCGATCCGGGATCGATTTATCGCGTCTTAACCAGACGCGATAAATCGATCCCAGAACATCGATGGCGTGCCGCCGGACCAGCCGGTAAGTGAAGACTAGGCCTTAGTTTGATACCCTTACTCCAGAAGGAGTCTCTCCTGTAATGAAGTATCATGCTATACAAGAACTGCTAAACAGCTGAACACTCTAACAGTTAGTCTTCATTTTTTGTCCAAGAGCTGCAAACCAGTCCTGGCATTCTGATAGAATTATTCACAGAGATGCCAAATCTCACAGTATTCTCACAAGTCGTGCAGTATTTTGTATTTTTCTGGGAATCATGTGAACTCAACAGAATGTCAGCTTTCTTTTTTTTAAAAAAGTAAGTTTCTAGCCCTCATGGTTGCAGAGAAAAGCTGGAAAATGTGAACCCTAGAAGTTCTAAAACCAGAAGGCAACTAAAAAGAAACTTAAATGTATTATTTTTTTAAAATCTCGTGATTTTTAAGCCAATCTCATAATTTTGGGATCTGATGCAATTTTTGAATGCTTGGGGTTAGCAATACTGTTTTATATACATTTGGAAGTTGAGCCTGGCAAAGCATGGCTGTTTCTGACAGCTCAGGACCCTTACCCTGGGAACTGAGAGCAATGTGTTCTCATTAAAGGGCCCTTCACTCAACAGTTGCCACCCCCACCTCTGCCCGATCTGAACGAACCTGACTTCAACACATGTTACAAGGCCTATGTAAGGGGCAGATTCTGCAAACACACAGGGCCTGTGTTGGCAACTGCATAGCCGCACATGTGTTCCGGAATCATAATCCATCCCAACACAGCCCTGCTTACATGGGAAGCATGCATGCTGCGCCATCCCTTAAAATGAGGCAGCCCATTCCCCCTGGCAGGTCAGCTTGGCGGGCCAGTATGGAGGCGGATTGGTGGGGCCTTCCTCACTCTCTTTAGACCCCCAGGCACTAGGATGAAGCAGTCCTTGGGTGCCCATTAATTTAGAGACTGCAACAGTGCACTGCACAGGGGGCAGGAGAGGGAGGGCTGCTTGTGCCCTGATCCCCTGTGCGGGGCAGGGGAGAGTGGCAGAAGGGGAAGGAGAGGGGCAGGGCCTCGGGCACAAGGGGAGGGGCTGGGGGCTAGCCTCCCCCAACGTCCAGTTCACTGGCCACCCATGGAGGTATTGATTAGTGCATTATAGAAATTGAAAAAAAATGACAAGATAAATAGAAGTGCTGCATCATTAATCATTGGACTGCTGGTGTAATTTGCTTAATTCAAAGTAGAACTGAGCAATAATTTCTAGAGGACTGAAATTGTGCCATTCAAATTAAATAGCTGAGTGTGATGATCTTGCCCTCTAGTGGCTTGCAAAGATGATAATTGCTAGTACTACTGTTAATTATTAGATCTACTTTTCTTGGATCCATGGGTGGGAAGTTTAAATCCCAGCAGGTATAGATTCCTCCCAAATTAAAAAAATGCTGTTCATATCAAAGGGACTGATTTAATATTAATAACTGGACCAGAAGTTTGCTGCAAATCCAATATCCTGCACCAGCTATGGATGTTTTTGTAGGCTTCTATATATAATATTCAGGTTCCCTATCTGCTTCATTAACATAATTAGGAACAGAATTTATTGAGTATTAGACAACTTTTTAAAATAGAAGCTGCTTGTGTGCTGTCTCATTTCTATCTTGAACCTGCTAGGGTATGTCTACACATCATTTTGGAGTCAGCCTCTCAGCCTGGGTTGACAGGCTTGGGCTTGGAGGGCTCCCGCGAGTACTCTAAAAAAGCTGTGTAGACAGCACTTTGAAGTGGAGGCTCAGGCTGGAACCTGGGCTCTGAAGTCTTGGGAGGGGATTGGGATCAGGCTGGGAGGCTGACTCCAAAATGCTGTACAGAGGTACCCCTAGAGGGCTCTAGAGTGAATTAACATGAGGGATTAGGGGCCAGATACTGAGAGGAACTGAGCACTTCCTGGAAGGTGCTAAGTACCCTCTCTACTCCTGGTGAGTTCAACAGGAGTTGAGGCCACTCAGCACTTGTTGATTGACATCAGGCCCTAAATCATCCCAAGGCAGTTGTCCTGCTAAAATACTCCTTGAAATCAGACCCTGGGCTGCTCAGTACTGTAACCTCCGAATCTGCTGATGAGCCTGAAAATAGGAATAGAAATTAGGGGTGAACTTTTCAGAAGCATCTAAAT
This sequence comes from Malaclemys terrapin pileata, assembly GCF_027887155.1. Classification (NCBI taxonomy): domain Eukaryota; kingdom Metazoa; phylum Chordata; order Testudines; family Emydidae; genus Malaclemys; species Malaclemys terrapin. Next base: position 47,482,955 of record NC_071505.1, read on the forward strand.
GACCTAGAAGCATGAGTCCCATTGATGGTCAGTAGTGGGACATGACTCTGAAGTCACCGAGGCTCTTTTGAAAATCCCACTGCAGAATGTCATATTGGGATGATAGGGAATGGTTGAATTTTTTGAAAATTTGAATTTTCAGTGCCTTTTTTGAGGGCGGTCGGGGGGGGGGATATTTTCTGACCAGCTCTAATGGCTAATATTCACCTACTATGTTTCTTGTCTCATTTGTTCAAAGGGGAGGAGTGTCTCTTGACTGTGGCACTGGTCTGAGGCTCAGGAGATCTGAGTTCTGTTCCCTGCTCTACCAGAGGCTCCCTGTGTGAACCCAAGCACTTAAAACTTGATTTCATGAGGTGCTGAGTACCAAAGCAGAGATCCCAAAACTCCCACTGACTTCAGCTGGTGTTTTAGATGCTCTGCTCTTCTGTAAAACAAATCAGGCCCAAATCTCTCTGTGCCTCAATTTTTCATCAGTAAAATGGAGATAATTAGACTTCCCTGGATCAAAAGGGGTCTTGTGAGGATTAAACTTGCTAATGTTTGTGTGGCACTCATATAGTATGTCATCAAGCACCACAGAAAAACCCATAGTCAAATAAGAAAGAGAAAATACAGAAAAGCAGATGGTGGGAGTCCATAAATTGGTGTGGTGCAAGGAGGAGCAATTGTTATGATGGGGGGGTATCTGTGACTGCATGACTCACAACCCTCTTTGAGATTGGGTCTGAACACAGTCTTCAGTTAATGTAGCTGTCAGGATAACTTGACCACAAGCACTTAAGACAAAAGGAGTTGTGAACTCACCCAACTCAGTGTTCGGACTGAGTGAGTGGAGGGCTTTTCCTGAGTGTTGTTTTGGGTAACGTGTGTGAGCGAAGGCAGAACATACAGAAACCGAGAGCACACTGAACAGAGAGAGAAGCAGAGGCAAAAAGCAAGAAAGTTAAGCAGTAGCAAGTGAACACTGTGACCCTGGAAATAGCTAGAGAGCGAGCTTTCGGGTCTGTTGGCTGGAGACACTTGGAGCTAAGAAACTGCACCTTTTGTTTTTGGTGCCTCCTGCATTCAGGGAAGCAGGACTTTGTACATTCTTTGTAAATAAACAAGATTAACATAGAAAAATGAACAAAGACAACACCAGACTCCATCAATTTTCACTTCCAATGGGAACATCCCCAGGGCCCAAACTTTGACTGCCACTCGGGTCAAAAAGGGGCAACACTATTTTTGCAATGCACCGTTTTGTTTCTTAACAGGAAAGAGGTGATTGGCATGGGGCCCATTTTTCCCTTCTTATGTTTCCTATATTCTAAATTTGTTTTTTATGCTTAATCCAAAAATGTTGGCAAGATGAGTGAGGAAGAGGAACACAGAAATAAAGAAAGATAATTACATTTCCTCACAGATTTCCTTTCTTGTTCCTACCTGGTGAGGTAGGATTGGTGTGCTGAGACAAGCTATACCATTTATAACTAAAAGAAAATATTGTCTCAAGTCAAGAAACATTAGTTTTTGTTTTAAACTTCTCTCCTCTAGCTGTGCTGTGCTTGGACTGGCTGCCTTATCGACTAAGCATTTCTTTGTCTTTAGTTGTGTAATATGAAGAGATGGCTAGTCTGTAATCTGCACCATGTTCTAAGCCAAATTCTGTCCTGATATGTGGTCTTCTGTGGCATGGAGCCGACAGGAGCGTTATGGTCCACATGGATCTGCAGACTCAGAAATAAATTCTCATCCGGAGGGAGTAAGACTTCTCTGGGAATGATAGCTTGTGTCCAATTCTTCTGCATTTTCAATGGGGATGTTAAAGCCTGACTGCAGTATATGGCAACTGGACCTATAAAGGATGACATTGGGGTGGCACTGTTGAAAAACTTGTCAAGTATCAGGGGGTAGCCGTGTTAGTCTGTATGTACAAAAACAACAAGGAGTCTGGTGGCACCTTAAAGACTAACAGATTTATTTGGGCATAAGCTTTTGTGGGTAAAAACCTCACTTCTTCAGATGTATCTATACATTTGTTGAAAAGCTTAGTGCTGTTGAGCTCAATGGGGGTCTTCCCTAGGTTACTGAGTATAGGGGAGATAGAATCGTAGGACTGGAAGGGACCTCGAGGGGTCATCTAGTCCAGTCCCCTGCACTCAAGGCAGAACTAAGTACTGTCTAGCCCCTCCCTGACAGGTGTTTGTCTAACCTGCTCTTAAAAATCTCCAAAGATGGAGATTCCACAACCTCCCTATGCAACGCTACTCACGGCACAAGGAACACCGCAGGTACCTTTTTTGTTGTTTTAATTTAAAAGAAAATAAACCCATCCCCATCTTGGCTCTGCTGAAGCTGTAAGGGGTGATGAAGACTTTGGGCTCCCTCCTCAACCCCAGCAAGGGTCAGAAAAGGAAACTGAGACACATGAGCTTCCCGCCACTCCAGCAATTCCTTCCCTACAGACTGAGTGTGGGTGCTGTTTCTCGGCTTCCCTTTCGCCTTGTGCACTGGGGAGGGGAGAGGGAGCCCCAGAATTGGTCAGGGTGGCGGGCAGCCCAATTTATGTGGCAGTCTGGAGTTTAGGCACCCCAGGAGGCTTTGTAAAGAATGGTCTGAAATTGCCTTACTCCTCAATCATTTGTTAAATTTGTCTTTAATCAAATAGCTGACGGGGGGCAAGGTATGTTCTGGATATGTACAGTGCCTAACACAATGGGGTCCTGGTGCATGAATGGGGCTCCTAGGCTTTATGGCAATACAAATTATAATAATGGGGGTAGTGGTGGGGGGGGCAGTGAGGGCTCTGGAAGTATACATCAGAACAGCTTATATTCCATCTATTTGATATTTGTGTAGAAAGAAGGAAACACTTCTCTGGCAAGCTGACCTCTTTTTTTAAAAATAGTAGCTGTTTGAATCTTCTCAGAGTTTTGGATTCCAGCACAAATGACTTCTCCCACATTCTTCCCTTGGCCCATACATGCATTGTGCCTGGTGTGAGCTTCCACCAGCTTGCTTGAATCCAAGCCACTATCTCAGCCCCGGACCCTGTAAGCAGGGCAAAGACAGCCTGTATTTAATTAAAAGGAGCTGTAAAGCTGCATTTTATCCTTTCACTGTTAGCACTGCACCCCTAATCATCTCACTGTCTCCTTCATACACGTTAACTATGAAGGGGGGACAAATTAGAACCCGGTACTTTGTGTTTCAACAAAGGGTATGTCTACACTACGAAATTAGGTAGATTTAATAGAAGTTGATTTTTTATAAATCGATTTGATACAGTCCCCACTAAGCGCATTAAGTCGGCAGTGTGCGTCCACAGTACCGAGGCTAGCGTTGACTTTCAGAGTGTTGCACTGTGGTAGCTATCCCACAGTTCCCGCAGTCTCTGCTGCCCATTGGAATTCTGGGTTGAGCTCCCAATGCCTGATGGTGCAAAAACATTGTCTCAGGTGGTTCTGAGTACATGTCATCAGGCCTCCCTCCCTCCGTGAAAGCAACGGCAAAAAATCGTTTCTCACTTTTTTTCCTGGGTTACCCATGCAGACGACATACCACAGCAAGCATGGAGCCCGCTCAGCTCACTGTCACCGTATGTCTCCTGGGTGCTGCTGGCAGACGTGGTAGTGCAGTGCTACACATCAGGATCCTCTTGCTTTGCCTTGCCTTGCCTTGCGGACGGCAGACAGTGGAATACGACTGCTAACCATCATCATCGTCCCGTGGGTGCTCTTGGCCAACCTTGGTTAGGTTGGTAAGGGGCACCTGGGCAGACATGGGTGCTCCTGGCCGGCCTCAGTGAGGTCGGTCGGGGGCGCCTGGACAAAAACGGGAATGAGTCCAGGTCATTCTCTTCTTTAAGTTTCGTCTAATGGAGATTCAGTCCTGCCTGGAATATCATGCCAGCTGGAGGCTTCTGCCTCAGGCTGCTCTCCCAGTTGGCAGCACCGCGCGGTCGCACCTACCCCAGCCTACCCCTTGCTCCCATGGCTCATGAAGCCTGGATAGTAGTAAGGAGCAGTTCAACTATAGGCTGAGCAAATGCATAATGGTGGTAGAATGTGCCATTGGACATTTAAAAGCTCGCTGGCGCAGTTTACTGACTCGGTTAGATTTCAGTGAAACCAATATTCCCATCATTATTACTGCTTGCTGTGTGCTCCACAATATCTGTGAGAGTAAGGGGGAGACGTTTATGGTGGAATGGGAGGTTGAGGCAAATCACCTGGCCGCTGATTATGCGCAGCCAGACACCAAGGCAGTTAGAAGAGCACAGCAGGGTGCACTGTGCATCAGAGAAGCTTTGAAAACCAGTTTCATGACTGCCCAGACTACGGTGTGAAAGTTCTGTTTGTTTCTCCTTGATGAAAACCCGCCCCCTTGGTTCACTCCACTTCCCTGTAAGCCAACTGCCCTCCCCTCCCCCCTTTGATCTCCACTTGCAGAGGCAATAAAGTCATTGTTGTTTCAAATTCATGCATTCTTTATTAATTTGTCACACAAATGGGGGCCAAACAGGAAATGAAATTCAAAAGTTCGCAGGGCTTTTCCTGTCTACCTGGCCAGTGCATCTGAGTTGAGAGTGCTGTCCAGAACAGTCACAATGGAGCACTCTGGGATAGCTCCCGGAGGCCAATATCGTCGAATTGCATCCACGCTACCCCAAATTCGACTCAGCAGGGTCGATTTCAGCGCTAATCCCTTTGTCGGGGAGGAGAACAGAAATCGATTTTAAGAGCCCTTTAAGTTGATAAAAATGGTTTTGTCGTGTTGACGGTTGCAGGGTTAAATCGATCTAATGCTGCTAAATTCGACCTAAACTCGTAGTATAGACCAGGGCAAAGTGTTCATGTAGGAATCATTGGGTGAAATCTATGGGCTGTGTTATCCAGGTGGCCAGATGTTATAGCTAGTTGCGGTACTTTTACTGGTGCACATAAGAGCTAAGTATTATTAATCGTTATTTAATCCTACATTAATTAATGACTAAAAGCAAGTTATAATATCACCAATGTATTCACCTTCCACAGCACCTTCAAATCAGACTACTACTGCTGATGTTCCTTGGTTCTGAATTTTTTCTTTCCGTATCTGGGCGCCCTAATGCAGGGAGGAGATAAAGAGATTATCATGGAAGAGCTGAAGAACAATGGGCCTTAGTTAGGATTTTGACTTCAAATGTTTATTATTTGATGAAAAGTAGGAGGAAACAAAACCACTCATTATGAATCAAACTCTGCTACTGGTTTACCCTCCCAAAGCTGAGGTTTTTGTTAATAGCAGGAGAATATCTTTAATGTCATTTTCTTTTGCATCTTTCCCCTGCAACAATTTCTTCTTCATGTACTGTTCTTTATCCATGTCCTTAAAGTCCAGTTTTCCATTCAGTTTTCCATCCTCAACTCTGACAAGAAAACTATATTTATAATTATAAAAACAAATTTTTAATTATTATGGGTTTCTTCTGACTTATATCAGATAACTGTTCAACTACCCTCACCTTTCCAGCTCTCTCTGTGGCCACACTGAGCACTGCTGATTACATGGACAAGTGATGCAAACATCTGACTTAGAACTTTATGGGCTCAAAGACGTTAGAGAGGAAAAAGTCCTGATAGGTCATTTTGTCCATCCCCTGCCAATACAGGTTCATGATCTATTGTCCAGTAGCTGTACTAGTGCTTTGCCAAGTCTAGTTTTAAAGGACTCAAATGATAGGGACTTTCTTTGGGACCCAATCAATGTCTTTTAAGAGTCTCTGTCAAGAATGTTTCATGGTATCCTACCTGTTTAACATTCGTAATATACTAATCATGACTCCCAGTGATAACCTCTTGTATTATTATAAACATTTCATCTTCTTCCTCAGTGTTACACCTTTCACCTACTTGTGGACTATAATGCATCTCACCCATTTGTCATTTAATTCTTATAAATCAATCCCCTGATCCCTTAGCAATGCTTGCTGTTATTCTTTTTCACATAATTTCCTTTTTTGTGCTGCGGGGAGCTCAGAGCTATATGTAGTAGTAAGCTCAATCTCATCAGTGCTGTAGAGAGAAAGGATATTGCCTGATCCATAATTTGAGGCCTTTGGAAATATAACCCAAAATCTCACTGGTGTTCTTTCCCCCTGCTATATTGTAATGCAAGTTCATACCTAATTTTCTGACTAGCTCTCACTCTTTCCTTTCCCGTCTACATTTTAAACATCATTGCTGAAATTCCAATTCAGTGAATCATCCTACCCAGTTTCAGGCTAGCCCACTTATTCATTATCTCCACTGTTTAGTAGTGGAGCTCATCTGACTTGTTTCCCGTAGTCTTTTGTAAAGATGCATCTTTCGTACAAAATATCTCCATCTTCTGTTTTACTCCAACAGGAAGTAAAACACACATGCCAGGCTTTGAGTTATGTAAAAACTTTTACTTAAAACCAGTAGGGAGCTAAAAGGGGATCTGGGTGACTGCAAGATGGGATTGCTCTCCATTGCCCCCCTCCCTCAAGGCCTCCCCTCTGCACTGGGCCAGGATTAGGATTATTGAGCTGGGATGGAAGGTGCTGCTGTGGGGGGTTAGTAGCACCACCAGTGACTCATTATGCCCCCTCAGGGCTGACCAGAGGTGGGGCAAAAGCAGCAGTTTGTCCAAAGCTTTCTTTGTGAGAGCCCCCAAACCGCGTGGTGTTGCGACCAGGTATGCGGGGTCATAACGCCACAGGCTCAGCGCGTAGGCCCCTCCATCATGACTGAGGGGTGGCCAGGACACCTGAGTGGTGCTGTGATCCTGCGTGCCAGGTCACAACACCCTGAGCAGGGAGCCAAGTCCAGCACCATGGGACAGGAGCTGAATCATTGCTGTGCAGTGAATGCGGGGCATCCCCCCCAAATAAGTCTCCTCTCAGTGATACATTTTTTGGAAGGGTGGTCAGCCTCAGTTTCAGATTTTGCCTCAGGTCCCCCAAAACCTCTGTGCACACACTCCCACCCTCCCATCCCAGTTGCAAACCTGGCTCTGTCATTGACTGTCTTGCCAGTTTTGAATTCAGGAAGTTGGTATCTCATATAACTCCATAAGGGGAAAAATATGAATAAGCACTAGTGTGTCTTTAAAAATCAGCTTCATCTAATCAGGGGTCACAGACACTAAAATGCCTTAATCATAATTGTATGTTTATAGCATGGTATCACAACAGGGCAGAGTTAAGTCTGTCTAGATTCTTTAACTCTGCATTTCAATAAGTGAACATGTTGAGCTTTCTTTTAAATGTAACCTTAATTCCAAATCCCTGCAAGGTCTTTTACCATTCAGTTAGTGATATGCATTCTCAACCTGCACTCTATTTTCACATTCGTTTTTTTCTTTTTTAATCTTGGAATTTCCTTGACCAGTGGAGTTAATTTTGAAAAGTTAGATAATTTTGAAAAGTTCAAAATTTGAAAATTTTGAAATTTGTAAATTTGAAAAGTTCAAAATTTCAACTAAAAGAGAAAAAAAATTGAAGAAAGGCTTAACGATTCCAGCTCCCACTTCCTCCCCCCAGCTCCCACTCTGAAAGGAGGAAAAACCCAGTATTAGATGGCTGGTTTTTTTTTTTTACTTTGTTTTGTTATTAATAACATACTGGAACAAATTCTGAAAGTAATTTTTAGAAATAGCTGTTCAATACTTTATATATTTGAAGTTAATTTTTACTTTTATGACTTTTTGGGGGTGGAAAAATCTTGAGACAAACGTAACTTTTTAAAATTGAAAAAATACTTGAGATTCTTTTACATCTGTTGCAATTGTATCTTACTGTCCTCCTTCCCTGCCATTGTAAGAGAGCATTCTATAATACAAATGCAATTCCATTGGTATATAACTCTCTGTCAAAACTTGGCATACAAAGAGTTAACCAAGAGTTCCAATGAAATGCGAAGAACTCTATTTGGCTGAGTTGGTGTGTACAAAAATAATGTTTGTGGGTTTAGATGCCTTTTGTGCTCCTATAGTTCATATATATATTTTCAGGTTACCATTGACTGAAATAGATGGCTGCCTTGGGGCATTTTTGAAGGGGAAAAATAAATGAAAATGACTAAGTTCCTTTGTTTAGAAGAGCTACTATTCTGCATATCCAGTAACATTTTTAGCACACTAGAGAGGGAGTTTTATCTGCATGGGACTGCATGCAACAGTGATATCCAAATTGACATAAGATTGCAGAGCCCAGGAAGGAGTTCTTGCAGCCACTTGTGTTAGTTTGCATAAGGCAGACTCCTCAGTACTCACTGGGGCTCATATCCAGTACCCAGCCTGATTAACTCATCTAGGCCCTAGGCATATAAGCCGTGCGGTTAGGAGGAGAAACGCTAATGGGTTGCAGAGTGACTGTGGAGCCACACTGCAGAGGCTATTATAGCTCAATGACTGAAGTAGTGTCCCTGTGACCTTATGTGGCCCTCTCAACCCTGCAGTACAAGGAAGAGAAGAGTTGCATAGAGAAGGTTCCTCTAACCCACCTCTTTGTTTCTTATGTCCCACCTCGTGCCTGGTGCTGCATAGGGAGTTCATGCTGGAGCCAAGCTCCATGCTGTGAACGGGGGGTCTGATCCATCTCTCAGTGAAGTCACTGGGAGCAGGAGCAGGCCCAGAGTGTGCACCCTCTGAGCAGTATCCCCACATTCAGCCTCCTCTATGCGGAAGCATGGCACTGTTACTGCTGCAAGTGGGGCAGGGCCTATGAGGCTGTCAAGGAGGGGGGTGGATTTTGTTCCTGATTCTGTGTTCATACTAAGCCCCCAAATCCCATTGAACTGAAAGGGAGTTTTGGATGTTCAAGGAAACATGATAGACTGTCTCATATTAAGTACCGAAAGAACATTAATGTCTTCAGGATAAAAATAATGCAATAAAAAGGAAACAGGGTTTATTTTCTCTTGTTCGTTGGTGGCACTGGGCTGCGTTCAGCTGCACAAGCCATTTAGTACTTGTGTCTAAGGCACAGCCCTAGGAGCCAAGAGATGCCACATGATTTTATTCTCAGCTCCATGCAGGCTTCCTTTGTCACTTGGGGCAAGTTACATAAATCATTGGTCCCCAGCTGTAATACGGAACTTTTGCAACGTGCTGTTTTGAGACTCAATTCACTTATGTTTTGACGTCAAAAGAGAAGAAAGGAAGACCATAATCCTGCAGCTTATTCCAAGTGGGCAGAGCTCCATTGACTTCAGTGGGTCTCCATGTCCGCCTTCATGGAACCACTTGTAGGAGCAGTGCTTAAGTTATTACATTACGGTTCAACCAAGTATGCCCTCGTTATGGATTCACTTTAGCCAATGTCAAATAAACTGAGAAGGATGAAACCTCAGTGAGAGAGAAGTGCACAAAAGTTACCAGCTGTCTTCCACTGAACCTCTAGAAACAACAATAAATAGTAATATTCTATATAATGCTTTAAAACATTTTTAATGTTCCTTGATATGTATTGACACGCTAGCTCATAACAGCTACTTAAGAGCTATTATAGTCTAATAGGTTCATAAAATGCATTTTTCAAAAGACCCTAAGTAAGTATTTGCATAATGCGGGAAGGAGTTATGAGCTTGAGAAAAATAATGAACATTTTTAAAAGTCCTGAGGATATATATTTGGAACATTGCCTATATTCATATTTAGATGGTAGACTCTAATGGCTCCTATTTGGTTATTAATACAGATTTTTGGAAATTGTCAAATTTCATACATTTCTCTCACAGATTTTTTTCTTTCTTCCCTTTTTTTCAAATGAAATAATGTATTAATTAATATTATTTAAAGCTGATTTTAAAAAAACAAAATGGCTGCTTACTGCACAGTGTGAAATTTGTCCCCATTTTGCTTGATCTTTCATCTAATATTGCCCTCCTCCAGAGGCCTGGAACAAACAGTGGGTGACCTGATCTCATGTATCAGGAATGTTGCAACACTTAGACCCATCAGTGTGAATTAAAGATGGACTTGAAGCATTAATTCTGAATTTCCTGGGGCAAGTCGATAGAAACCATCTACATAACAATATTTTAAAGTCTATGATGCTGATCCTGTAAATCCTTATGTGAATAATACTTACGTGCTCCTATGAATTGTCCTCTTCACTTCTGCAGGACTATTCCACATTTATAAGGATTACTATTGTACAACAGGGTTTTGCAGGAGTAGGTCCCTATTTTGTATGTGACTGCATATAAAGTGGACTATAAAAGATTTCCTGCCCCCTAAACATGGATCAATAATATACTTGACTATTAGTAACAAAATTCTTCTAGCAAAGTAGAGTGGACACCGCATATGAAATTAGCTTTGCCTTCATTGCTTTTTTCAAGAGGTTACTTACATATATAGTATAGCTGCTATAGTACAAGTAGGAAACAGAGTAAGGAAAACTGCAGGCTTATATCAATTGTGCTCTATTCTTTTTAACTGGCAGTTGTGCCTATTTTGAGTGTTTGTTTCTACTTTAATGAGGATATCAACTTTCATCTAGTGAGATATGTGGGTCACTTTGTTAGTGCACTTATACACACCAAGGCAATGCACCAGCTGGAAATTTTGACTTTTAGCTGAATTATTTCTCCCCAGCAAATGGCTTTCCTTTTGACATATTTTAATGTACTTGCACACTGAGAGGAAGAGTGGGTGAACAGAAAACAGACTGTTTTATTAACCCAGCAGTCACCTTTGAGGTTCATACATGTCCACTTCTTTCTTGCCTTTGTACATAATCCCAAGAGACTAGTACCTGGCTTCCCTTGGAATAACAAAGTCAGTCACAAACCTCCAAACATGATTGTTAACTGAATGCCAACTGTTTCTTCTCATCTTTTAGTTGGGGATTGTGTCCTTATGGGTGCACTCTAACCACCATAACATTAATTTGGTTTTCTATTTAAGGAACCGTTCTTTCACTGTAGTAGCCTTACATTGTGATATAAATTAAATTGCTGCTGCTATTTTATTTTTGTGTTTTTTACAGTGATTCTTTCAGCTCTGCTAATAGTGGAACAGGAGGAACTAAAGCTATGTTGCAGACACTAACTGGACTACAATTTCAGCTCTGAGGAAAGATACAGGATCAGGAGCGGATGGACAAACACTATCAAGAAGAGGCCCAGGCATGTTATTCGTGGTGCTATATGCCAGTTCCACAATATCCAGGATTCAAAGGATTTTTTCCAGTGGGAACACACATTCCATCAAACAAAACGTCTGACTTCTCTGAGGTACCTGTATTACCAACAATCATTGATAAAGCAAAATTCAGTATACTGTGCTATCTGTAGAAAGCTGGGGTTTTTAGCAGTCTTATAGTATAATGAACTCACTTGGATCCTGAAGGGGAAGGAAAAAGGGCTGCTGGAATTAACACAGACTAACAGAGGGGCAGGTGGTAAGTAAATCTTAACACACTGGCTCCTCTTTGGGCCCATCCCTGATCAAAAACACCCTACCTGAGCCAGAAAACTTAGGCTCAGCTTTCTATTGACCTAAACCTGCCCCCTTACAGTGAATCTGTGGGTGACCTTTAAAAGCCAAACCCTTTCCCTATGGGTAGTGGAATGGTCCTGGGGTTCACCTGATTCACCCTACTATACTCATTATCAGTGAATCAGTTTATGGCAGCTTTCCTGGCTTACCTTTCCTCCTCCACCGATGGTAGGAAAAGTCCTGGGCAGCCTTCAAAACTCAACTCCAGTCAACAGCAGTGGAGGAGCAATCAGGCATGGGATGATTGCCATTGCCACTGTTCCCACAGCCCCATGGCTCTTAGAGGCAATAATGCCTAGTCCAGTTCTCCCATCTCAACCAGGATCAGTTTGAGATTGATACCTAGTGGTCATACTCACCCATGTTATTTTGGTGGTGGCAGTGCATTACAGAAGTCAACATTTACCAGCAATTTCCAAACAGTGGTATCAGCTCATACAACTGTATTTCCCTCTACTCAGAATAGGTGATTACTGTGGTCTCTCAAATGCCACACGGTGTTAGCAGTTGATAAATGCTGACAGTAGTTTGCTTGTTTTTTAATGTATTAAACCAAAGGACACTAATTTACAGTGAATGAAATGGCCAAACACCTGTTTCAAATGTGATATTCCAGGACTGCACTGGGAGATCATCATCTGGAATTTTATTGGGTTTCTTTCTTTCTTGAAAATAACTACATTTAGCAGTGGGGAAAAAGACACAAGCAGAGGTTCAGTTATTATACAAAATCTAAATATGACCATGAGTGTTCTAGGAGCGTGTTTGACTGCTAATCAACTTCCCCACCCCTACTTTCCATTCCCTTCCCTTTGTCCGCCCCTCCAATCACCCACTCCTGCAGTCTACCTCACCATAGCCTGGGGAAAAAGAAAGGATTTTTTTTAAATAAAGTTTTTATTTATTCCTTACAGCTTTTCTGCCCCTGTGGGCATTTGTCTGCCTGTCTGGCTAATGTGCTGTAATGAATTTGCTGTCTGCCATATATACACCGTTCTATCAATCAGTGAGAGGAAATGCTGAGTATGGTGAGCGCTAACAAGCACTCTCAGTGGGTCCGTACACGTCAGTTCAAATGTACTGGCACTTTACTTTTCCCCTACAGGCTGCCTTTAATTGGGAGGAAATAAATGAGGCCTGCATGTGGTTGGTACCATGACTTCCTGCCAATCTTCTGCTTTGGCAAACTGACCAACAGCTTCATCCAGCAGGGCAGCGCTAACTCCCTTTCAGCTGCTTTGTTGTCTCTATGGTAACCTGAGACAGGGGGCGCTGCAGGAAGATGCACTCAGTACTATAGCTCAGGGTGATCAATGAGTGCTTAAGAGCCTGCAGGGATATCACTTGCCTTCAGGTAGCAAATCATACAGGAAAATGGAGCAGAAGGGACAAATGGAGAAGGAAGAAAATGAGAGGGTGGAAAAATGGAATATGGCAAGTGAGGGGAAGGAAACAGGCTTGATGGGTGGCAAGGGAAATTACTTGAAGAAGGAAAATGGGGGAATGAATGATTTTTTTTCCATTGGAAAAAAGGCCTTTTTAAAAAACCATTTTGGTGAGTTTTCTTTAAATTATCCACTTTTTTCAGTTTTTTAAAATAAGTTTTGGTGTTTGAGCTTATTGTTTTTCCTTCTCCCCATCTCCTGTGTCTCCCCTGCTTTTCAGTGGCAAAATGGGGAAGAGAGAAAGAAAAAATCATGGAAGCTGAAAAATAGGAAGAAGCTGGGGTGGCAGAGAAAAACCCAAAATTTCAACTAAATATTTTTCTATTTTAAATTTTTTTATGAAAAATGCAATAAATTTTGAATTGTTCCCTTTTGAAATCTGAACCAATAATGACTTGACATTTTCCGCAAAGAATATTTTTCATTTTTTGACCAAATCTAAAAATTACATTCAGCTCACCAAAGTTCTCTTTACAGTTTCAGCTGCGTACATCATTTATCTTCACTTTTCCTGCCCTAAATGTTGGGTAGTGGTATTGTGTGGCTTTGAAGAGTTGCTAGATACACCCCTTGGGTGCCTGCATTTCAGTGGAGGGTTACATGATTCTTGCATATATCTGCACAGCCCCCTACGTGCCTTCATTCGGGAAAAGTCCACATAAATGTCAGTGATAACTTTGGCCTGAGTAAATTGACGATTGTGCCTATACTGTGTGAAGCACATTAGGATCCTTTAGGCACAAGGAACTATGTATAATTAAGATATTATATGAATTATCATTATTACTATGGTAATAACAATAAAATATTCAATGCAAGGTATGTTTATTTGTAGGAGAGTAAAAACAATCTTTGAAAAAAGATTAACAGAAAATAAAACCCTTAAAGTAGAGATACAACAAATAATTTTGACTAGTGGCCTCTATTGAGCCCCTGGATTGTATCTACTTGTTGTAGGAGAGATCCTGAGTCTCATAATGGCTGCTCTTGGCCACTGTCCCAGCATCTCGCTTCAGCTCATCTCTGTGAGCAAATGAACTCTTTGTAGCCTCAGAGTTTACAGCTCTCCCAGGTGAATCAACCTAGAATGACTACACAGTCACTGTTCAAGCTCTCCAAAGATTCTTAACTCCTCTCTACAACTGTTACTTCACTGCAGCCCTGCATCTGATTTAGATCAGTACAAAGATCATTATTATATTTATAATTTATATTGTGGAGCTACCAGAATCCGAGCCCCATTAAACTAGGCGCTGTATGGACACAGAAAAAGAGAAAGTCCCTACCCTGAAGAGTTTATTCATCTACAGGGCCAGCCCACAACATTTTGACACCTGAGGCGGGGAGCTCAAATGACGCCCCCAGACCCTCTCGCTTGGGCCAAAACTGTGAAAGGTCTCAATTCTGCCTTCTTCCTTTCTACTCCTCTCATGGTACTGCTCTGCTACCTACCCCGCTAAAGGAGAACTAACAACTTAAGATGCCTTGTTCAAAAATTTTAAGTAACACTTAACTTTCAAATGCCTGAACAGCAAATGTAACTTTTCATGTCTGCATAGTAAACATTGGCATTTTTAACTGTTTGAATAATGAAAGCGATGCTTTCCGTGCCTTCTTGGTTGCAAAGATTTGAACTGCGTCCTGAAGGTCCACAGTCTGGGCCAGCTCATGCTCTAGTGAGATGGTTGCAAGGCCAACCAGCCTTTCCTGTGTGATTGTGGAGTATAGATGTGTTTTTATTAACTTCAGCTTGGAGAAGCTGCGTTCTCCACTGGCAACTGTTACAGGAAGTGTTAGAAGTATGCGCAGAGCAGCAAAAGCATTTGGAAAGAGGGTGGTCATCTTATTTGTGCACATATATTCCAGAACAGCCTTTGGAATTGATCCTGCTGAAATGTATCTTGAAAGGGCTTTCAGTTCATCAACTAAATCACTCGCATGAATATCACGCATGTCATCATGTGTCAACACTGTCTCTAGTGCCCTGCATTGCTGGTGTAGGTCCTCTTCAGGTATAGTGAGGAGTTTTGGAATATCATACAACATCCCAAATATACTGCTGTGTTCCTAGAGCTGCATGAAACGTTCTTCAACTGACTGTATTGCACAATCTAGCACCTGGTTAAATAATTCAACTTTGAATTGTTGTTTGGGGTCTCTTATGGGATTATCCCGTGCCTCGTAATCAAAATGTTTTCTTCTTTGGTGACTCTTGTATTCTTGAATGGGTGGGAAAAAAGCTTCAGTGTGAAGTTCTTCTGCCAACTTCTGTGCACTCTTCAGAACATTTTGGAATCCCTCATCTGACCGGTAAGACTGTCAGACATAACAACAACCATAGTTCACTGCAATAAGCAAAGCCTTGCTTTTTGTGATCTTCTAGTTGTCGCAAAGATTATTTTCTTCAACTAATCAATCCCTCTACTCCATGTATGCCTCCCTCATGGCACCTCCACAAAGAAATCTAATCTGCCCTAATATCCCAAGCAAACCTGGACAACTGCAGAAGAACCGCTTTGTCTGCTACATCCTTGATGAGAGAGTCACACTGACTTTCTGCCAAGCTTTTCTTTCTGCATAAAGTTGATATCAGTGACTCAGCAATTGCTTTCAAGAGTGTGCATCCCAAAACTCTGTTTACTCTTGTGTTTTTGTGGGTGAGTAACCTTCTTTTGTCTGAGGTCTGAGCTTGTCTGTTCCTGTCTGAACTGGCATTTGACTGTTCTTCTGAGAATCTATGTGGCTAATATACCATACTAGAAGAGTGGGGGTGAGAGAGAACAGAGTGATAAGAGTCTCTTCCCAGTGGTGACTCTTGATCTGTATAATGCTGCCTTTCACATCTGTGGAACTCTACAAATAAGAAGTCTAGAACAATACTGGTTTTCCCAGTGTTACTGAATGAAACACATGGAATTTTTGCTATCTGTCAGTCTAAGAGACAATTGACTGGCATTCAGAAGCAGATAGAGAAAGAGGAGAGGGACAAAGAAGTCGGGAAGAAGAGGAAAAGGACAGAAAGGGAAAGAATGAGAACAAGGGGGAGAGGAACAGAGGAGAGAGGGAAATAAAACAGAAAACACAAGAAAATCAGAGTAAAACAAAAGTGTGGAGGAATGGGAAGAGGAGGAGGAAATGGAAGAACAGACTATATGAGGAAATGGAAGGGGAGGGCAGAAACTGAAGAAGGGAATCCAGTGGAAGAAAAGAAAGTGAAAGAAATAAACAGGACGGGAGAAAAGAGTTGGGGGAAATTGTACAGTAAATAATGTGAAAACAATTGATTGAAATATTCTAAATCATTGATTCTACAAATGTCTGCAATTTGATTAGAGAGACAAGGTGGGTGAGGTAGAAGCTGCCCCACCGACATAGCACTGTCTATACCAGCGCTTAGGTTGGTATAGCTACGTCACTCAGGAAAGTGTGTTGACTGTTCTGTGTACTTACAGAATTACTTTGATATAACTACTTGGCTTCACATCCCTGAGCCAAGTAGTTATATCAAAGTAATTCTGTAAGTACACAGAACAGTCAACCTGTGGAACACCTTGCCAGAGGATGCTGTGACGGCCAAGTCTATAACAGGGTTAAAAAAAGAACTAGATAAGTTCATGGAGGATAGGTCCATCAATGTTATCAGCCAAGATGGGCACGGATGGTGTCCCTAGCCTCTGTTTGTCAGAAGCTGGGAATGGGCGACGGGGGGATGGGATCACTTGATGATTGTCTGTTCTGTTCATTCCCTCTGGGGCACCTGGCATGGCCACTGTCAGAAGACAGGATACTGGGCTAGATGGACCTTTGGTCTGATGCCAGTATGGCCGTTCTTATGTTCTTATAAAGCATAGAGCACGGCACAAAGTGTCACAGCTAAATACAAGGTGGAACAGATTGTCTAGCATTAGTAGTATTTCAAGGGACCATACAAAGTGAAGTGGCCCATTAACACCCTTCCAGTCATACAGGGGAAAGGCAACTGCGGGGTTGTTAGTGGGTTATAGATTGTTGTAATAAGCCATAAATCCAGTGTCTCTATTCAGTCCATGATTTTTAGTGTCTAGTGAAGTTATAAATTTAAGCTCCCAAGCTCATCTTTTGAAAGTGTTGTGCAGGTTTCTTTTCAGGATGAGGACTGATAGATTGAATATAGAGTGATCACTTTGTGAAAAGTGTTCACCCACAGGCAATACAGTGTTTTTGTCTTTTATCATTTTCCTGTGTGAGTTCATTCAAGAGCCTAGTGATTGTTTGGTTTCATATAGTTGCATTTACTGCACTGGATGAGGTACACCACATGTGATAGGCATGTGTATGATCCTTGGATCTTGAAAGATGTGTTGTGTGTGGGGGGGTGTTGATCATTGTAGAAGTGGAGATATGTCTGCTGGTTTTGCATCTGTTGTTCTGGCAGGGTCTGGTGCCACTTGAGTTGATGTGTCCTGGTCCTGGGAGCTTGCTTCTGATGATGAGCTTAGAGAGGTTGTTGTTAGAAGACCAGAAGAGGGGGTTCAGGAAAGACTTCTTTCAGGATGGGCTCCCATCAAGTAGGGGTTGTAGTTGTTTGATGATACCTTGTATGGGTTCAGTGTGTGGGTAGTAGGTGAGAACTAGAGGTCAGAGGGAGTTTTATTTCTGTATTGAAGCAGGCTCTTTCAGGGTATTTGGGTGGCCTGTTCATGATGCGATCTACCTCTCTGGTGGAGTGTCTTTGTTTGGTGAAGGCAGTTTTGAGTATGTTTAAGGTGTATATCCTGGACTTTCTCCTCGGAGCATATTCAGTGGTATCTGAGTTCCTGGCTGTAGATAACAGATTTCTTGGTGTGTTTGAGGTGGTTACTAGATCTATGTAATTTGACTAGTGAGTCTTCATCATACACTATGGAATTGTCCATAAATATAAACATATTGATATTTATTGGCATACGGTAGTTGCAATAAAGTGATCACGATTGGTGTAATGATAGTAGGAACTTTGTTAAAGTTACCAATAGTGTTGGATGGAGGAATCCAAGTGAGCCTCATCAGCAGAAGCACGTGGCTTATACTTCGCAGGCATGCCAGCAACATCTACGTACAGTTCTTAGCAAACAACAAGTTAAGTAAAGCATTTACTGTTACTTAAAATGTTTCCAGTATTTTTTCTTATGTCAGAATAGCAAGTTGGCAACAGCTATTACATGATGCCAGAACAAAACAAAAAGTAAGAAGAATATAACAAACCTGAAAAAAAAAATGGACAAACTAAAGCCTCCAGGAAAGTTCATGTTTGAAGGAAATGCAGCAGAAAACTGGAGAAAGTGGAAGCAAAGATTTGAGCAGTACAGAATTGCGAGTGGTGCAAACAAAGATGAATGGCTGCAAACAGTATTACTTCTTTATGTGGCAGTTTAAGAAGCAAAAACATTTAAGAAGCAGGAGATAAAAGAAAAAAAATACAGATCTTAAAGAATAAGTTGGAAGCATACTGTGCACTACGAAGAAATGTCACATATGGGAGGGCACCCAGAAGTCAAATAGATGGGGAAAGTATACACCAATACATGACTGATTTAAAACTGGCAGTACAATGACTTGTGAATTTGGAGAACTGTGTGAATTGCTCATTAAAGACTACATTGTATGTGGTATTGCGTCAGACTCAGCGCAAGCAAAGTTGCTGAGGAGACTAATTTAACCCTTATACATGCTGTGGACATATGTTGAAACAGTTGAAATGGCTGAGTAAACCAGAAAAATACGTGCACGCATTGCAGTGTAAATCAACCTTTAGTAAGCTGCCAGACATGCAGTCATACTGGAGCAGTGATTCTCAAACTAGGGCCGCCGCTTGTTCCGGGAAAGCCCCTGGCGGGCTGGGCCAGTTTGTTTACCTGCCGCGTCTGCAGGTTCGGCCGATTGCAGCTCCCACTGGCCGCAGTTCGCCGCTCCAGGCCAATGGGGGCTGCAGGAAGCGGCGCGGGCAGAGGGACATGCTGGCTGCCCTTCCCGCAGCCCCCATTGGCCTGGAGCGGCGAACCGCGGCCAGTGGGAGCTGCAATCGGCTGAACCTGTGGACGCGGCATGTAAACAAACCGACCCGGCCCACCAGGGGCTTTCCTGGAACAAGTGGCAGCCCTAGTTTGAGAACCACTGCACTGGAGGGTGTCCTGCTTCTAATAAAAGCCCTGATCAAGAGACGCAGGTTTAAAACAAACAAAAGGAAGTATTTCTTCACAAAATGCACATTCAACTTGTGGAATGCATTGCCAAAGGATGTTGTGAAGGCCAAAAGTATAACTGGGTTAAAAAAAATAGATACATTCATGGAAGATAGGTCAATCAATGACGATTAGTCAAGGTGGTCAAGGATACAATCCCGTGATCTGGGTGTCCCTAAGCCTTTGACGGCTAGATGCTGAGACTGGATGACAGGGGATTGATCACTTGGTGATTTTTCTTCTGTTCCATTCCCTTTGAAGCATCTGGCTTTGGCCACTGTCAGAAGACAGGATACTTGGTAGATGGCCCATTTGTCTGACCCAGTATGGCCATTTTTATGTTGTTGTGTAACAGGGAAAACTGTTCGAATGCCATCATGTGCCAGCAATGCCCCTCTGCCATGTACATTGGCCAAACCGGACAGTCTCTACGCAAAAGAATTAATGGACACAAATCTGACATCAGGAATCAAAATACTCAAAAACCAGTGGGAGAACACTTTAACCTGTCTGGTCATTCAGTGACAGACCTGCGGGTGGCTATATTACAACAGAAAAACTTCAAAAACAGACTCCAAAGAGAGACTGCAGAGCTAGAATTGATATGCAAACTAGACACAATCAACTCCGGTTTGAATAAGGACTGGGAATGGCTGAGCCATTACAAACGTTGACTATCTCCCCTTGTAAGTACTCTCACACTTCTTATCACACTGTCTGTACTCGGCTAGCTTGATTATCACTTCAAAAGTTTTTTTCTCTTAATTAATTGGCCTCTCAGAGTTAGTAAGACAACTCCCACCTGTTTATGCTCTCTGTATGTGTGTATATATATCTCCTCATTATATGTTCCATTCTATATGCATCCGAAGAAGTGGGCTGTAGTCCACGAAAGCTTATGCTCTAATAAATTTGTTAGTCTCTAAGGTGCCACAAGTACTCCTGTTCTTCTTTTTTCTTTGTTCGAATACAGGGAAAACTGTAATCCTGAGCTGCATCTAAAGGCAGAGTGATAAGAACAGAAAAATTATACATCATACATCTAAGTGTAAACAAATGTATATGATAATAGGAACTTTGGAGTACGAAGCAAAGTTACCCATAATGTTGTGGGGGGGGGGGTGGGGGAGGGTCATTCTGTAGTGAGCTTAGCCAAACTAGTGTAAAATAAGCAACTTCGGGTTTGTTTTTGTGAAGTTGAGTGGGATTTTTCATACAATCATGCCTGCATTTCCCGCCCTGCTTGTGAGGCTGCTTTCTTTTTCTTGGACTGTGCTGTACAGGCATTTTTGCTGCAAATCCATGTCTAGCATCATGACACCGTGTAGCAAATCCTCCCCAGAGTTTGCTTGTTTTGTTTTTTTGACCAGTCAGTAATGTTTTGGGTGGTTTTCCTGTTAATAATACACAAGTTAAGTATTACTTAAGAAGTCTCCAGTATCTTTTCTTTTGTTAAGATAGCAGTTGACAACAGCAAATGGATAGAGCCATGCATTCCCCTCCCTTACTTCCTGTTTTAGTCAGTGGGATCCCCTTCTCCCCCGCCCCGGGATTTTGTGATGCAATCAAATCAGCAAGTTCCTTTTACAAAAGTAGTCATGTTCATAAACAGATCAGTGCAAATAATATGATGACTTAGCATGAACTGTAGCCTTTTAAAATATTTTATCTTAGTAACAATCGCGACGCCTTTTGTGTCAAAGTGTTTGTAACCTATTTAGCTAGTGAGTTAGCAACGGGAGTCTGAGAGGGAGATCCCCCGATGAAGGAGGAGCAAGCACTAAATCTTGGGGTGAGTGAGCTTGTTTGTCTGTTTGTTTTCTCTTTTGGGTTGCTTAAAGTTTACAGTGTGATTTGTTGGGGACTGTGTTTTTGAGGACTGTGTAGGACGGGGGCCAGAAGCTAGGGTGACCAGATGTCCCAATTTTATAGGGACAGTCCTGATTTTTGGGTCTTTTTCTTATATGGGCTCCTATTACCCCTCACCCCGATCCTGATTTTTCACATTTGCTGTCTGGTCGTCTACCAGAGGCTGAGTGTGCACTAGCAAGTGTGCACTAGCTGAGTGTGGACTAGCAAGGCTCTAGCCTTCTATCCTTTGACCCTTGATCATCCTTGTGACTCCCCTTCTGCTGGTGTGTTGATAAGGCGGCAGGATTGACCTAGGAGAGAAGAGCTTAAAAGTAAGATGCTAAGCGATCAAGGGGAGCTAGCAAACAGGCCAGCAAACAGGAGTTTGAGAGGAAGTTTGTAGGAAGAAGAGAGAATAAAATCATCATGGTTTGGAAAGGCAGCATTATCAATGCCAACACTGCTCCTGGCTCCTGCATCTGTGTCCTTACAGAGAATCTGACCATGGATACCTCTACCCAGGTCCTGGTGTGGATTTGCAGAGATTGTAGCCTTCATTTCCCCATCATAGAAAGCAGTAGCACCACTGGGAGTGGGAGTGGGGGTGGTGGAAAGAAACTGCTACTTCACAGTGAGGAAGCTGGCTGCTGATTACTTCTGGCAATAGGCAGTGCTCCACTCCTGCTCCTAGTCCACCCTCCATAGAGATAAATAGTCTGTATGCTACCTTGGCAATAAGGATCACGAGGAGTCTCCCCCAAAGATGGAGGAGGAGAAAAAGCCATGTACCCCCAAGAGGGGAGAATCACGACCACCACTCCCAAAAGGAAACAAAGGGCTGTGGTGGTTTGTGACTCCCTTCTACGGCGGATGGACGCATCCATCTGCTGGCCTGACCTGGCGTCCTGGGGTATGCTGCCTGCCAGGGACCCATATCTGAATCATTACGGAAGGTTTGCCAAGGATCTTCTGGCCCCCTGACTACTACCCCATGCTGCTCATCCATGTGTGCTCTAATGATATTGCAAGGTATGACCCTGAGTGAGGGTGAAGAAGGTGAGGGCACAGGTGGCGTTCTCATTGATCCATCCAGTCAAGGGCAGGGATCCAGGCAGAGCCAGATACTTCCTTGCAGGTGAATGCTTGGCTGTGCAGAAGATATCACTAGAAGGGCTTTGGTTTCCTTGATCATGGGATGCTGTTCCAAAAAGAATGCCTGCTGAGCAGAGATGGGGTCTACCTATCAAGAAAGGGAAGAGTATCTTCAGATACAAATTAGCTAACCTAGGGAGGTGGGCTGTAAGGTTGGTTTGATGGGGGCAGAAGACAAAAGCCCACAGGTGAGTTCAAAACAGGAAGGCCTGGGTGAAGGTTCAGAACATGGGCCATCATAGAATCATAGAATATCAGGGTTGGAAGGGACCTCAAGAGGTCATCTAGTGCAACCCCCTGCTCAAAGCAGGACCAATTCCCAACTAAATCATCCCAGCCAGGGCTTTGTCAAGCCGGGCCTTAAAAACCTCCACGGAAGGAGACCCCACAATCTCCCTAGGTAACGCATTCCAGTGCTTCACCACCCTCCTAGTGAAATAGTGTATCCTAATATCCAACCTGGACCTCCCCTACTGCAACTTGAGACCATTGCTCCTTGTTCTGTCATCTGCCACCACTGAGAACAGCTGAGCTCCATCCTCTTTGGAACCCCCTTCAGGTAGTTGAAGGCTGCTATCAAATCCCCCCTCATTCTTCTCTTCTGGAGACTAAACAATCCCAGTTCCCTCAGCCTCTCCTCATAAGTCATGTGCTCCAGACCCCTAATCATTTTTGTTGCCCTCCGCTGGACTCTTTCCAATTTTTCCACATCCTTCTTGTAGTGTGGGGACCAAAACTGGACACAGTATTCCAGATGAGGCCTCACCAATGTCGAATAAAGGGGAACGATTACATTCCTCGATCTGCTGGCAATGCCCCTACTTATACAGCCCAAAATGCCGCTAGCCTTCTTGGCAACAAGAGCACACTGTTGACTCATATCCAGCTTCTCGTCCATTGTGACCCCTAGGTCCTTTTCTGCAGAACTGCTACCTAGCCATTCAGTCCCTAGTCTGTAGCAGTGCATGGGATTCTTCCGTCCTAAGTGCAGGACTCTGCACTTGTCCTTGTTGAACCTCATCAGGTTTTTTTTGGCCCAATCCTCTAATTTGACTAGGCCCCTCTGTATCCTATCCCTACCCTCTAGTGTATCTACCACGCCTCCTAGTTTAGTGTCATCTGCAAACTTGCTGAGGGTGCAGTCCACACCATCCTCCAGATCATTAATAAAGATATTAAACAAAACCAGCCCCAGGACCGACCCTTGGGGCACTCCGCTTGAAACCGGCTGCCAACTAGACATGGAGTCGTTGATCACTACCCATTGAGCCCAACGATCTAGCCAGCTTTCTATCCACCTTACAGTCCATTCATCCAGCCCATATTTCTTTAACTTGGCGGCAAGAATACTGTGGGAGACTGTATCAAAAGCTTTGCTAAAGTCAAGGAATAACACATCCACTGCTTTCCGCTCATCCACAGAGCCAGTTATCTCATCATAGAAGGCAATTTGGTTAGTCAGGCACGACTTCCCCTTGGTGAAACCATGCTGACTGTTCCTGATCACTTTCCTCTCCTCTAAGTGTTTCATAATTGATTCCTTGAGGACCTGCTCCATGATTTTTCCAGGGACTGAGGTGAGGCTGACTGGCCTGTAGTTCCCCAGATCCTCCTTCTTCCCTTTTTTAAAGATGGGCACTACATTAGCCTTTTTCCAGTCATCTGGGACCTCCCTCGATTGCCATGAGTTTTCAAAAATAATGGCTAATGGCTCTGCAATCTCATCCGCCAACTCCTTTAGCACCCTCGGATGCAGCGCATCCGGCCCCATGGACTTGTGCACGTCCAGTTTTTCTAAATAGTCCCGAACCACTTCTTTCTCCACAGAGGGCTGGTCACCTTCTCCCCATATTGTGCTGCCCAGTGCAGCAGTCTGGGAGCTGACCTTGTTCGTGAAGACAGAGGCAAAAAAAAGCATTGAGTACATTAGCTTTTTCCACATTCTCGGTCATTAGGTTGCCTCCCTCATTCAGTAAGGGGCCCACACTTTCCTTGACTTTCTTCTTGTTGCTAACATACCTGAAGAAACCCTTCTTGTTACTCTTAACATCTCTTGCTAGCTGCAACTCCAAGTGTGATTTGGCCTTCCTGATTTCACTCCTGCATGCCTGAGCAATATTTTTATACTCCTCCCTGGTCATTTGTCCAATCTTCCACTTCTTGTAAGCTCCTTTTTTGCGTTTAAGATCAGCAAGGATTTCACTGTTTAGCCAAGCTGGTCGCCTGCCATATTTACTATTCTTTCTACACATTGGGATGGTTTGTTCCTGCAACCACAATAAGGATTCTTTAAAATACAGCCAGCTCTCCTGGACCCCTTTGCCCTTCATGTTATTCTCCCAGGGGATCCTGCCCATCTGTTCCCTGAGGAAGTCAAAGTCTGCTTTTCTGAAGTCCAGGTCCGTATTCTGCTGCTCTCCTTACTTCCTTGTGTCAGAATCCTGAACTCGACCATCTCATGGTCACTGCCTCCCAGGTTCCCATCCACTTTTGCTTCCCCTACTAATTCTTCCCTGTTTGTGAGCAGCAGGTCAAGAAAAGCTCTGCCCCTAGTTGGTTCCTCCAGCACTTGCACCAGGAAATTGTCCCCTACACTTTCCAAAAACTTCCTGGATTGTCTGTGCATCGCTGTATTGCTCTCCCAGCAGATATCAGGGTGATTAAAGTCTCCCATGAGAACCAGGGCCTGCGATCTAGCAACTTCTGCTAGTTGCCAGAAGAAAGCCTCGTCCACCTCATCCCCCTGGTCTAGTGGTCTATAGCAGACTCCAACCATGACATCACCCTTGTTGCTCACACTTCTCAACTTTATCCAGAGACGCTCAGGTTTATCCAGGAGCTCTGAGCAGTCATACTCCTCTTACATACAACGCAACTCCCCCACCTTTTCTGCCCTGCCTGTCCTTCCTGAACAGTTTATATCCATCCATGATAGTACTCCAGTCATGTGAGTTATCCCACCAAATCTCTGTTTTTCCAGTCGCATCATAGTTCCCTGACTGTGCCAGGACTTCCAGTTCTCCCTGCTTGTTTCCCAGGCTTCTTGCATTTGTGTATAGGCACTTAATCATAGCAGGGACAAAGGAGAGACAAGAGGGAATGCAGAGGGGAAATCAAATGAACATCTTAGATGTTTGTATATTAATGTGTGGAGAATAAACAGGAAGAATTAGAATTAGAAATATTAGTGAATGATCACAACTATGGCATAGTTGTCATCACAGGTCTTGGTGGGGTAATTCACATGACTGGAATATTGGTATAGAAGGGTGCAACTTGTTCAGGAAGAACAGACAGGGAAAAAAGGGAAGAGGTGTTGCCTTGTATATCAATGATGTGTACCAGGGGTCAGCAACCTTTCAGAAGTGGTGTGCTGAGTCTTCATTTATTCACTCTAATTTAAGGTTTTGAGTGCCAGTAATATATTTTAACATTTTTAGAAGATCTCTTTCTATAAGTCTATATTATATAACCAAACTATTGTTGTATATAAAGTAAATAAGGTTTTTAAAATGTTTAAGAAGCTTCATTTAAAATTAAATTAAAATGCAAAGCCCTCCCGACCGGTGGCAAAGACCCGCGCAGTGTGAGTGCCACTGAAAATCAGCTCACGTGCTGCCTTTGGCACGCGTGCCATAGGTTGCCTACCCCTGATGTATACACTTGCACTGAGGTTGATATAGAAGAGGGAGGCAGACCTGTTGAAAGTCTCTGGGTAAAGAAAAAATAAATGAACAAGGGTGATGTCACGGTAGGGGTCTACTATAAACCACCTAATCAGGAAGAAGAGGTAGATGTGGCTTTTTTTAAACAACTAGAAAAATGATCCAAAACACAGGAATTGTTTGTGATGAGAGAGTTCAGCTACCCAGACATTTGTTGGGAAAATAATACAACAGGGCACAGATTATCCAGTAAGTTCTTGGAGACAAATATTTATTGCAGCAAGTGGAGAAAGCGACTAGGGGAAAGACTATTCTAGATTTGATTTTGACAAATAGGGGGGAACTTATTGGGAATTTGAAGGTGGAAGGCAGCTTGTGTGAAATAAGAGTTCACAGGATTCTAAGGACTGTTAGGAGAGAAAACAGCAGAATAAAGACAATGAGCTTTGAGAAGGCAGACTTTAGCAACCTCAGAGAATTGGTAGGTAGGATCCTTTGGGAAGCAAGTCTAAGGGGAAAAAAGAGTTCAGGAGACTTGGTAGTTTTTTAAAGAGACATTAAGGGCACAAGAGCAAACTATCCCAGTGTGTAGGAAAGATAGGAAGTATTGTAAGAGACCATGCTGGCTTAACCAGAAGATCTTCAGTGACCTATAAGTCAAAAAAAGAGTCATACAAAAATTGGAAACTAGGTCAGATTACAAAGGACGAATGTAAAAAGAACAAACATAAGCATGTAGGGACAAAATTAGAAAGGCCAAGGCACAAAACGAGATCAAACTAGCTAGAGACATAAAGGGTAACAAGAAAACATTCTACAGATACATTAGAAGCAAGAGGAAGACCAAGAACATGGTAGGCCCATTACTCAATAAAGAGGGAAAGACAATAACAGAAAACAGAGCAATGGCCGAAGTGTTAAATGCCTTTGTTTCAGTTTTCACCAAAAAGGTTAACAGTGATCAGACAACTAACATGGTGAACATCAGCGTAAATAGGGCAGGATCTGATGCTAAAATAGGGAAGAACAAGTTATGAATTACTTAGACAAGTTTGATGTCTTCAAGTTGGCAGGGCCTGACTAAATACATCCTAGAATACTTAAGTAACTGGCTGAAGATCTCTGAGTCATTAGCGATTATCTTTGAGGACTCATGGAGGACAGGAAAGATTCCGGAAGATTGTAAAAAGGAAAATATAGCACCTATCTATAAAAAGGGCAATGAGGACAACCTAGCTTAACTTTGGAACCTAGTAAGGTAATGGAGCAAATAATCAAAACATTAATTTATAAGCACCTAGATGATAACCAGTAAAAGTCAACATGGATTTGTCAAGAATAAATCATGTCAAATCAACCTAATAGCTTTCTTTGACAGGGTAACAAGCCTGGTGGATAGGAAGGGAAGCATTAGATGTGGTGTACGTTGACAGTAGAAAGATTTTTGATACTGTCTCACATGACCTTCTCATAAACAAACTAGGGAAACATAGCCTGGATTAACCTACTATATGGTGGGTGCACAGCTGGTTGAACAACTGTACACAGAGAATAGTTACCATTTGTAAGGATCCATGGATTAGAGCCTGGGATGGCTGATGTTCCCACAGTGCCACCAGGAGGCCATGCAGGGTCACAGCCAGGGAGCACTCTGGAGAGTAGGCACCTCAGGAAGTACTGCCCAAAGGACCCAGAGTGACGGTAAGTGTCCTACTTAACCCTGCCGACCTCATCTCGTCTCTTGATCTCCAGTATCTGACCCCAGCCTGACTTTGATCCCGACTCTTGCTTATTGAACTTGGCTCTAGCAATTCCTCCAACCCATGCTAACTGACTACTGTCCCTGATGTGTGGACCTTAGATCAGTTGTCCCTGGTCCCTTACATCAATGGCTCACAGTGAAACTAAAAGGGCATATCCAGTGGGGTCCTGCAGTGATTTGTCCTGCGTCCAGTTCTATTCAATGTCTTCATAAGTGATTTGGACAGTGGCATAGAGAGTACACTGATAAAGTTTATGAATGATACGAAGCTGGGAGGAGTTGCAAGCACTTTAGAGGACAGCATTAGAATTCAAAATGATCTTGGCAAACTGGAGAAATGGTCTGAAATAAATAGGATGAAATTCAATAAGGACAAATGCAACATACTCCACTTAGGAACGAATAATCAATTGCACAAATACAAAATGGGAAATGACTGCCTAGGAAGGAGTATTGCAGAGAAGGATCTGGGGGTTATAGTGGATCACAATTTAAATATAAATCAACAGTGTAAAACTGTTGCAAAAAAAGCAAACATCATTCTGGATGTATTAGCAGGAGTGTTGTAAGCAGGACAGAAGAAGTAATTCTTCCATTCTACTCAGCTCTGATAAGGCCTCTGTGACTAAGTGGGGGTATGCGGTGCTGGGAGAGGCCAGGCCTGAGGGCCCTGAGAGTTTCCTATGCTGTGTTCAATCGCTCAATAAACCCTTCATGGAGGTCATGGAAAGTCACAGAATCCATGACTTCCACGACCTCTGTGACAGACCCGGAGCCCTACATATGAGGTTAGATTGAAAAAACTGGGTTTGTTTAGTCTGGAGAAGAGAAGACTGTGGGGAGACATAAGTCTTCAAGTATGTAAAAGGTTGCACTTATAAAGAGAAGGGTGATAAACTGTTCTCCTTAACTACTGAGGACAGGATAAGATGTAGTGGGCTTAAATTACATGAAGGGAAATTCAGATAAGACCCTTACAGTTAGGAAGTTTTTACTAATGTAATTAAACATGGGAACTAATTACTGAGGGAGGTTGTGGAATCGCTGTCATTGGAGGTTTTTAAGAACAGATTAGATAGGTATCTGTCAAGGATGGTCTGGATAATACTTAGTCCTGCCTCAGTGCAGAGCACTGGACTAGATGGCTTATCGAGATCCCTTCTAGTCCTACATTTCTATGATTTCTATTTGTAATCTAGTACTGCCTAGAGGTCCTAAGGGACATTGGGCCCCATGTTTGCTAAACACTATAGAATCAGAGTAAGAGACTCCCTGCCCCAAAGAAACTACAATCTAAATAGAGAAAATGCACCAGCTCAGGGTTTTCCAGGATTCTTGAAGGTATGCATGAAAAAAATGAAATCAAAACTTCAGATACTCAAGAATTGTAGTCAGTTGTAGTCAGCCAGCTCTCAGCCTGGGCTCTGCTGTCATTTCTTTAAGTCCTTTGCCCCTGGTTACCCTCTGGAACCCCAATCCTGGGCAAGCTCACTGTTCCCCACTGGAGTTGTGCTCACTACCACTGTCTTCTCAGAGTCTAATTACCTCCAGTCTGTGGCACTGGACCTCAGGTCCAGCTACAGGGCACTGAGGGAAAGCAAATGTCCAGAGCAGCCCCAATCAGGGCTGCGGTGTCTGTCTGTCCTAAGTGAGGGGGAGGGGCAAAGGGGAGGCTGGGCTGCCCTAGTTAGTGGGCTCCCTAGCAGCCTCTCCTCTTGAGCAAACTTCTCCCTGCTTTGTGGCCAGCTTCACCTTTTGAAGCTCCCCTTCCTCAGGTAGAGCATGCGCTGCATGTGCACCTAATTGGTGCTGCATGAATGCAGGGGCACTCAGGCTTGCTGTCAGTGGGATGAGTGCATGTCCCATCAAATCAATTCCACAGGCAGTGTGGTATATTTTTCTTCATTTTGGATGATGTACTTCACACAAAATCCCACTCTCACTATACTGGGCCAAACACTTGGGAGTCTGCGCTATATGAGAATATATCTTTTATAATTAATCATAGCCACCTTATTGTTGACACGTCTCCATACCTTACTATAGACGCAGAAGCTAATAGAACAGCTGCTTTGATTCCCCCATATAGATAGACAGATATAGCCTAAATACCTTGCTGTCTGGACGGTGCATCCTACTCAAAAGTTTGTCAGATCCAAGTACAAGACAGTTATAGATGAGTCTGCATAACATGTTATAGCTGTGCTGAAGGCAATGCCTCCTTTGTGACAGCATAGCTACAGTAACAACACACAGGAGCAAAGGGTTATCTATAATGGAACAGACGAATGATCCACCTAGTCCAATATTCTGTTTTTGACAGGTGCCCAGTGTCAGTTGCTTTGAGGGAGGACAGAAGGCCCAGTTCTTCCTGATTCCAGCTGATGATCAGTTTAATAACCCATATGATATGAAGTTATCCAGGCTGATGTAACTGTGGTTACATTCTTTTTAAAATCTTGCCAGGCTATTTGCTGAAATAATATCCGGTGGCCATGATTCCCACAAGTTAATGATATATTGTGTTCACATCTATTTTTGTATGATATTCATTTTAAATTAGTTACCTTTCAGGTTCAAGGAGGGCACTGATGCTTACATTATGGGAGAGGACAAATAATAGTTCCTGCCTCATCTGCTCTATCTCATTCATTAATCTGAATACCTTTGTTATGTCTCTTCTTTCTCCAAACTACATAGGTCTAGTCTTTTTAACTCCTCCTCATGTGAAATCCTCTGGTCACACCATATGCCTCATCATTTTTGATGCCATTCTTTGGACCTTTTTATTTTTGTGATGTCTATTTTTGCACATAGCTCCTGATACCTGTTGACCCACTTCTGGGCAATAATTCCCATAACATGGAGATCACCAAATCTAGCTCTTTTCTGTCCTCTGATATTTCTGCTACTGAAAAGGAGAGTTCAGCATGATCTTCACCTTCATCAGATGAAGAAGGCATTAATGCTGGATCATGTCTGTTCAAAATTTACAGTCATTTCTCTCTTATGGAATACTTCTCTAAGGACGTAAAACTGGCACCTGTTTGGATTGTAAAGCACTTTGTGATTCTTTGTATAAAAGGTGACGTACAGTTTAGAAGAAAGGGCTGAGCAGGAAAGGAAAAGATTTGATCCAGCCACAGGATATGCTGCCTTCCACCAGCCTATCCCCTGTTCAGAGTCTCTAGTGGCGGGTGGGAAGTCCACCAAGAGCGCACCACAAACCTTCTCTGCTGAGAGTCCTGGAGCTGACTGGTATACACCACAAATGGGTGGTGCTAGCCCAAAAGGAGTATGGCCAGGGGTCCAACAGATGGAATCATCCAGGACAGCCATATTTAAAGCTAGACAAGCTGGGTGAGGTAATAGATCTGAAGAGCAGCTCTGTGTAGCTTGAAAACTTGTCTCTCTCACCAACAGAAGTTGGTCCAATAAATTATATTACCTCACCCACCTCTCTCACTAATTTCTGGGACCAATATGACTACAACGACACTGCAAAAGTAGTTTAAAGCTGTCCTCCCATAGTGAAAGTAGAGAGTGATGGTGTAAACACTGTCTGCCCTTCCTGGTCATGAATCCGTCTCCTGAGTTACAGCAGTTTTACTGGTGCAGGGAGGCAGGGGCGGCTCTATGCTTTTTGCTGCCCCAAGCACGGCAGTAAGGTGGCCATCGGCAGCACGCCTGCGGGCGGTCTGCTGGTCACGCGGATTCAGCAGTGTTTCTGTGGGTGAACTGCTGGTCCCACGCCTTTGGCATACCCGCTGCCGAATTGCCGCCGAAGCTGCGGGACCAGTGGACCTCCCGCAGGCATGCCGCCGAAGGCTGCCTGACTGCTGCCCTCACGGCAACCAGCATGCTGTCCCCTGCGGCTTGCAGCCCCAGACATGCACTTGCTGCACTGGTGCCCGGCGTCGCCACTGCAGGGAGGTGCAATTTCCACCTGTCTATGACGATGAGGGTAAATCAGGTCCGTGAAGTTGCAGATCAGAAGAGTACCAACAGTAGGCATTTGGTGTGATGGACTAGGGCACCAACCAAACTGCACTAGTGATATATCTGAAAAACACCAGCTCAAGTTTTGGACTTGTACGGAGAAAGTTAAGTTGAAGGAGCATAGTGAAAAAGAGCTTTGCAATTACAGTACTGCTGCTCTGTGGCAAAAGCTATAGTAACTGAATTTTTGAAGAGACCTGACTTCCAAGCTATTAAGTAGCATTCATTGAATTAGTAATTATATCAAATTTTGAAGGATATTATTAATGATTCTTATGCAAGTGTTTGTTAAACCTGTAATTCAGATTTAATGGATAACCAAAGGCCGCTATTATAAAGAAAAGAAAGTTACACTTCACTTGTGAGATTAATTTTATTTAAAGCAAAATATCTCTCTCTAGAAAGCTGGTGGTATTCAGCCTAAATTAGCATCTAGTGAAGTGAGTGGTTGAGCTTCAACTGACATTTATTAGGACAAATGCATAAAGGCTGTGCTGTGGTGATCCCATTTCATTGTCAGTGCAATTAGTTGCCACTTTGGATGCCAGAACTATCACTGAATAAAAAATCAAATGTAGGGAAATAAACTATTGGTTATTAGGATCCAATGAATAATTGTTTTTTTTTTATTTAAATTTTGTGGCAGAATTTTATACTGCTCATGAAAGCGAGAGACTGAGCTCTCAGGCTAGATTTAGGCATAGTGGGGTGGGAAGGTGAAAGTAATCATATTAACAGTGGTTGGTCTTCTTCAGATGACTGCAAACCAACTCTGACTTTTCCAGAAAACATTGAGATTACTGGATGTGTTTATGGTTGCCCACCTCCTTAGAAGAATCAGGATTATTTATTTTCTCCTGCTTGAATATATTAAAATTAAAAAATCCATTTTGTCCTTGTACATTATTCTGAGCTTCACCTTGTTAGCTCAGCAGTTTACTTAGGGCTCCTTTAACAAATCAAACATGAAGTTCCTCTAACAGTTTGACCGACTCCTCTTCTTATAAGAGCTTTCTTCTTTTCTAAAATATCCGTAAACTTGAAACCATAATTAAGCCCTATCCCAAAATGCACAGATTACAACTACCCACTCCAACTGGTGCAAACATGAATGTAAGAACTCATCATCTCTTGTTATGCTCTTTTCAGGCTGCAAATCATGTGTAAACATTATTCTTTTCAAATTAAATTTTATATATTTGCCATAAAATGGAGCATTATTAGGGGCCCAAGAATGATCCAATATGAAGAATTAACTCTCTCCCATTGAGAAGGTGGTCCCTTCATGTCAAGCCTCAGATCACAAGCAAAGCAGTGTCTGGCAGCCTGCACTGTGGCTGCTTGTACACTGGCTGGCCTTTGGATTAATACAGGAATGCAGTTTTTAAGAGCAGCAAGTCCCTTAATCTTTATAAAGAATGACAATCATCTCTAAATGTCTGATCTTTTTTGTTGTTTTTTTTTTTTTTGCTTTTTCCTGTTGGGATCTGTCAGCTAGAAAGTTATGCCACTTTGGATGCCAGAACTGTCAGCTGTCAGCTAGAAAGTTATCCAGATAAACTTTTGTATCTTGAAGTTTTCATGCACTGGTCAGTGGTGTGAGACCACATGCAGTGGTTTGAGACTAGAATTTTGGTGGGTGGTTGAAACTCTGTCCCTTGAAAGGTAGAAATTTGAAATGAAGTTCTTCTAATTAAGTCACTGGAGTAGAACTTGGGAAATCGGGCTTCTGTTCCTGATGGTGCCCTAGATACTTTGTCCACACAATTAACAAATTACTTAGACCTTGTCTAAACTGGAGAAATCTGATATGCTAACTACTGTTTGCTCTCCCTACCAGCCAGTAACAAATCTCATACCCCCAAAATACAATTATTTCCAGTGCTGCACAGGTATTCACACCATTGTTTAGTTTAGGCTTGCTTTGAGCAATGCTAACAATCATGTCCTCCTCTGTTCTGGTGGTCTCTGCCAGTCCAGTGATGGGCTGAGCATAATGTAATAGCCTGAAAGATGCAAACATTCTCCCTCTTCAATGCATCCAATCACATAAGTTGCCTGTCTAGTTTACTTTCTGATCTTCACGGCACAGAGTCACGTTTCTGTACAAATAGTGCTGCATAACTACTATCTTCTGGCAGAGATCAAAGGACTTTAGGGTCAACAATAACAAAGCCTTGGACAGTAGTGATAGGTCAGGCCAAAAAAAAGGTCTTTCTTGACCCCCCCCCCCAAAAAAAAAGACCAAATCTTTGCAATTCACCTTTCTACTCAGCTTGAGGTGCCTTGCAAATGCAGTTGTGAGGGGCAAGAAGGATGAGGAGAAGAATATAAATGCCAGATATTCTCCAGAAGTACTTGAAGTCACATTGGAATATAACTGAAACGTTGCCATGATCTCATGATTTATCTGTGGGACTCAAGAGCCAGATAGGACAGTGTAGGCTGTAGCCAAGCTGGTTCAGGGGGAAAAGAAATTGGTGGACAAACTGATTTTCTGCAACAGGTATGCAGCCTTTTATTGGGGCTGGAGAGGGAATTTTCCTGGTCCTCATGAACGCTGCCATTAGTATTTGTAAAAGGGTAGATGTATTCTCAAATATCTCTTTGCCTCTGCCCTACGAAGTTTCTCCTTCTTTAGCCTCCACTTGCTTCCAGTATTCATCCCTCCTATTGTCTCTACTGCCCAAGCAGAAGCTATCATGCTTGTTCAAAAGCCTCATTGATCTCTGGCACATTGACTTGTCCACTTTCCTGACAACATCACCCACTATGAAGTTCCTAACCCCAAACCACTCCCCGAATGGCCAGTAACCAGCCAGGTTAATCAGCTTCCCTCGGAAAATTGCCACTTACTATTCTATAGCGAGTAGAACTCTCATTCATGGTTGGTCTGACATGACTAGGTTGGGGCCAATGAGCTACAAAAAAAAAAAATCTTTCCAGATTCTGGAGTTATAGAGCCATTGCTACTCATTCCAGATGTCTAGAACAACTTGCTTCATCTGTCACTGTGGTTCTCTGGACCAAAAATCAGCACTCCACCATTTATACCATACTGCATTGGCCATTACAACCAGAATGCCATTAGCTGCTGGTCTCTGTTCCTCATCTCTACACGTATTACTTGTACTACCTTACTGCAGATGACTTGCCTTCTTATGACTGCTTTACTGAAGTTACACGCAAAACCTTTCTTGCTGAGCAAGGAATGAACACAGACTATGTATCTTGGCCTCTGTTTTGAGACAAGGACAAGAAATGGTACTGGTACTTAGGGGCAGACAATGATGGGAGCTCCCCAGTGAGTTATGGCAAACTGATATCGTCTGCCACAATTCCAAGAGCCTCCCCAAAGCCCTTCAAAAATCTCCCTCAACCCCCTGATTCAGGGAACTGTGCAGTAGGTATACAGAGGACATTGAAACTGCAGTTGTGTAGTACACAGCAAGTGTGGATGCAGAGTAAACGTGCAGCCAAAACTGCATGGGTAATATGGACACATGCAGCACTGATGGTACTCATATCAGTGCTGTCCAGTGGCTCAAATACCAGTGTTTCAATTCTCTAGTGCAGATAGATACACAGCTTTAATTTCTGCACCTCACTTGTAAAATGGGGGGGGGGTGTTAAAATAAATTCATGTATGTCTGTGTGATGCTCCGATCTCACAGAGACAAGCACCATAGAAAATCCTTTTAATAAATAAAAATGTGATGTGCAAAACTGGACACTATTTCAGCATAATAAGTTGCATCCTAGTTGCATGTGAGGAAATCTTTGACTGGCAATATCTATTTCAAGAATGCTTAGGCCAAATGGAGAAAAATACTATTCTAAATTAATCGTAATCCACAAATTGTAAATTGCAGCAGTTGTCAAAAAGAAAGCTTCTCCCCCCCCCCAAACATTCTACATTCCACTTATTTTACCCAAGACTGCATATTTATTTTGAGATTAATTTGGTACATGCAGTGAGTATTTGCCAGGGTTTTTTTTTCTATTTAAATCTTCAATTCCAAAGCTATGTTTTAATCCTATTACTGCTAATTGAGTGAAGTCTGCAATCTTTTTCAGTTAGGTGAAGTTCAAGTTGTAATTGGTATCAAAGAAAGGCACAATGCAAGAACTAAATATTAATATTTAACTCTTGCCATTTTATTATTTCCACTTGAAAATCACAGCAGTGGTTAAAAGACCATTGATGAGTTCACGAGGGCAGTGAATTGGGATGAGATTTTCACTTAGGCGGTGAGATTAACAAAGAATTGCTAGCTTTGTAAGAAGTGTAAATTAAATATTATATTGGTGCCCAGTAGAATTGGTTATAGTCAAGGGTCTGGCAGTATTCCCATTATGAAGCTCTACCTACAGGTTAAGTATCCCTGCTGTAAAAATTTGCTCGAGGCTAATACTTGGCATACAAGATTCCAGCCCAGGAGCTATTTTGTTTCAGATATTCAGTTTGGCCTTTTTGAGATAACAGGAAAAATGTGACCATGTGGGATGTTGTTTTGGACTTTAGTAGTTTTTAAATGGCTGTGATTTTTAAAGCAGAATATATTCGGTTATAAGTGTGTAATGTAGACTACTTGATTGTGATATTGAAAACAAAGACAAGGAACTGTATTCTGATATCTGATGCTTATACTTGAGCAAATTCATGTTCCTGAAACCCAAGGATGTTCAATTTGCTCAGTATGTGCATAGGACCACTGAAGGCAAGAAAGATTTAGTGGATTTGGAAGTAAATATCACCTTCAATTAAAGAACATTTGGGAAACTTATCAATTAAGAGATGTTTCTGCCTATATGTATTCCCTTCCTCCCTTATCCTAATTTTTCATAGTTAGGGACATTTATGTGGTTACAAGACCTTAGATTCATAAGCCAGAATCCTGCCAAGAGTGTTACATCCCCCAGTTCCTACGGTTGAACATTTGAAATCAGACTGGATGTGTTCCTCCAGAGAGGAATCATTCTGGTATCATTTTAATTAAAAAAAAAAAAATCTTCTGAATGAGATGTCCCCATAATATTATGGGTGCCAGCAAAACCACTTGCTGATAGGGAGAAAATTGATAGGGAGTAAGGCTGAGAGTTGGAAGAAAGAAACAAATTAGATCAATGTACAGAATGGAGAGCAAAGAGAAGAAAGAGCAGCGTGAAAAATGTAGAATAAAAATGACAGATGCAGAACAAATAGGGCACATAGAGAAATAAAGAAAGAGAATGAAGATGGAAATAATACATGCAAGTCAAACAGCCCCTGTGTACACTGATATATAAGAAAAGAAAAAAAATCATCATTATTATTATTAATTTGTATCTCCTAAAAGTGACGTTAAGCATCTCATGGGACATAGGGACAGACAAGTTCATGCATTGTAGACTTTATAGTCTAGGTTAGTCATTTGGTATAACTAGAAGTGGTAATAAAAATGGTTCCAAATTGGGACACTTGATCCTAAACACCTTTCCCTTGAACACTGTGATTTCAGGGCAAAATCTAAATAATTAATAAAATAAGAGTAGTCACTATGAAGTTTATTCTCTCCTGGAGGCACAACTCTCATTAGTTTATTGGGGAAATTGACCAGATCACTAAGCTTTCTACATTATAGTTCCATTTGTGTCTCAATCATAGCACAATGGCTTGTACAGGTCTGAGTCCTGTGACATTTACAGTACATTAATTTGTCCCTAATGGACCAATTTTTACAAAATCAAAGAGTCTAATGACTCATGGCCTACTGGGTTCCTAAAGCCAATGGGAGATTTTCCTGATCAAGGATAATGGAACTGGAACCAGAGTGTGTTTGGATGAATATTAGCCTGTAGCTCCCATTGATGCTACTGGAATGTGTATGTGTGTATATATATATATATATGTGTGTGTGTGTGTGTGTGTGTGTGTGTGTGTCAAAGGATTACAGAGCCCATATTTTAGTAAAAAATATTTGACCATTCTCTCCATATATTATAACGTCCATTGTTGTGAAAGGCAGGTCAGAACTATGTGCCAAAGGACTTGAACTTACAAACAACAGTCTAAATAGACTGTCCTATATAGGCTGTACTATCTAAATGTATAGGGAAACAAACTTCTTGAACCTGGTCTTCCAACAGTAAACTCCTAGTGAAACAAATGGGAGTTCTGCATGGAAAAGAACTGCAGGACCAAGTGCAAGTTAAAGGTGGCTAAAACGAAACTAACATTTGTAATGTGGTTTATATGGATCTTTTGAGCCTGCATCTTTCCCAGCCTGCTCCACAAATGCAGTCTATACGCTGTGCAGAGTCCAAATGACCTCTATTCCAGGGATTTGGCTTTATTAACAAAGAGTAAGATTTTAAAAAGTTCTGCTCAAACCTTTTACCCAGGATTGGGTCCTGGGGTCCTTCTCTACCTATCTAAATACCTACCTTAAGTACTTTTACAATCCCTCTTACCATAACATCCAAGTATCATAAAAACTTTAATGCATTTGGCCTCACAACAAGAGCTAAGTGAATTTGTTTCAGTAAAAATAATGATTTGTTTTCACCAAAAAATGTACTTTTGTGGTACCAAAACTATTCACAAATTCAGGTCAAATTGAATAAATAGTTTTGGCTGAAATAAGATAAGAAACATTAGAACAAAGACTAAACATTTCACTTTGACTTTTTCATTTTAAATGTTTCATTTTGAAAATGACAAAATGTTTCATTTCAGCTTTTCATTTTGAAATGGCATTTTGTTTTCAAATTTGGCCAAATAAAAAACAAAACAAAACACAAAGAAGGGTGAAAAAACACTCATAACCAGCTAAACTGAAATGAAAAAGTTGGAAAAAAATTGTTTTGAATCAAATGAAAAGTTTTGGTGAATTCAAAATGAAATGTTTTTCAAGTTTGGTGAATTCAAAATGAGATGTTTTTCAAGTTTTTTCAATTTGATGAAATTTTTTAAAATTGGTTTTGATTTGAATCTGATTTATTTTTATTTTTCGGTTCAGCCCCTAAAACAAATGCAAAAACAAGTGCAGCTCTACTCACAACACCTCTGTATGAGGTGTTTTCCATTTTACAAATGGAGAGGCCCAGAGAAACTAACTGATTTGAACAGGAATTCTGTGGTAGAGCAAGGAATTGAACCTCGCTTAAGTGAGGCCCTAGGCTTATACTTGACCTACTGGGCTATTCTTCTTTCATCCTGATTGCTGTTTCCAAAGAAGCAGTCCTACCTGACTTATCTCCAGCTTAGGTAGCTAGTCACTTGTCTCAACAAGTCAGCAGAAGCTACTTAACCCTTTCTCAGCAGGATCAACACTTGCTACCAGGGAGGTGTGTTTCATGCAAATACTACTTGCTGTTAGGGTAGCTGAGCAAATTTTACTAAGTAAAACAATATGTGATATTAATTCAAGGGCAGAAATTGAGTTGCTAAAGCTATCATAATTAATGACACCATTTTTTTTAGAAAGGATATTAAACCTTGTACTTCAGAGCTTAAGCCAATTTCTAACTATTAAAGAGCAGAATGAAATGTATATGGGAACAGATGATCCCACATCTGCCTACCACGAGGCTCTTACACCTTCATCTGAAGTATCTGATGCTGGCCACTGTCAGAATCAGGATACTGGACTACATGGACCTCAGGTCTATGTTCCTATGAAACGCAGACTCTTAGGCTATGTGACATGGTTTGATATTGCTATGATATTTTTGTTCTGCATAAAATAAATGTTGCTTTCCTGCCTGCTGTTTGAGAACTGCCATCTGACTCAGGGCCTGTTCGAAAGGACATTGAAAACAAGGGGCAGACTCCAAATGACTTCTACAGGCTTTGGATTAGGCCCTAAAAGAGGAGCTTTTTTTTTAGTTAACAAGGAAAACTATCACTCTGTTTTTTTAAAAAGAAAAATGACTCTGAAAAGGTTTCTAAAGCATTCCCATTAGTGATACCACTGTGATGAGATTTTGTCTCAGAAGATATGCCTCTTATTCTAAAAATTTGCATAAAACAAAAGGTATAATTTTATTTTTAGGAAATGTAACTTAAAGGGAACCTAAACCCGATCAAACATAAAATGGAAAAAATGTATTTTTTTCATTATACTAAGTCATGTCTCTGTGCATACAAGGCTATTTTAAGCACATTCCCTAGCAGCAGAAGTGCTGATGAC
The DNA here is from genome assembly GCF_027887155.1 of Malaclemys terrapin pileata. Taxonomy (NCBI): domain Eukaryota; kingdom Metazoa; phylum Chordata; order Testudines; family Emydidae; genus Malaclemys; species Malaclemys terrapin. The sequence continues at coordinate 47,522,702 of NC_071505.1, forward strand.
ATCTCAGAAGTGATTCCCACACTGCTGTGCTAGTTATCACCACAGCTAATGGGCCACTCTTGTGATAACAGCAGTGTTGCTTCTAAAAATGTGATGATCCTCTGCAGATAGAAACCTCTTCCCCTGCATTATGCACATTGATTAAAAAAATACTAAAACACTTCTCCATGGAAAGGAGATCTGGAAGAAATGAGACTTCACTGGGCTTTTTTTATTATTATTAAAAATAGAAAAGAATACAAAGAGTATCTCTTTTAAAAGGGATGGATACTTTTTATCCTCCTCATTATTAGTAATTTTGAATATACATACATGCATATATATAAAATCTGCCCTTTTCCATATCTATATCTATATCTCCCTATATGCATGGTGGCATGACTTAGTATAAAGATTTCAAATAAGGTACAGTAGTATCCAAAGGCCTCACTGTGTTTGACATTGTAAAAATGCATATGAAGACCCAGTCCCTGCCCCAAAGAGACTACTATCTGATTCTACAAAATGCTTCTGGTTGAGTTTTGTTCACTTCATTGTGGATGTAGGAATCCTTCCATCTGAAGCCCCTTGCAGGCAAGAAAGATAGTGACATAGAAAGTTGGGAGAAGATGGTTATATTAAAATATTTCTATTTTTATATGCATATGTAATTTTAAAAGATATAGGTAGATAGAATAAATGTTACTAGCCACCATTTTCAAAAGTGGGAGCCTAAAGTTAGTCTCCTAAATATATATTTAGGCACCTACCTACAGCTTGGATTTTCAGAAGTGCCAAAGGATATTTCTGCATTGTATTCAGGAGATGTGATTGCAGCATGTATAGACATACCTGAGTTAACTTGTATCTAACTAGATCAAAGCTAGCTTGAGTAACAATAACAGTGAAGCCACAACAGCATGGGTGGTGGCAGGTCAATTATGAAGACAGGCTTCCAGGCAGATGAGGCTAGCCCCGCTGCTGTCTGTCAGCACAAATTCCATTGTCTTAAAAGAAACAATAACTAACAGATGGTGTGGAAAAGGGTGTGTGTCTGAAACTTTCTTCATCCCAAACCCTCTAGGATCAACAGCATTGTTGTAGTTAGCTCCAGCCAGACTGCGGATTATTTCTTCCACTATTGGAGGATGAAAGTGATTCTCTTTATAGCTTTATTAAATTCCTCTGAATCTGGGCATATTCTCAGACTCTTGTTTGCTTTTCCTGCTACCACCATTGGCTGTACCCATTCATTTGGTTCACTAGCTTTCTTTACAACTCTTAAATTCACCAGGCATGGTAGGTCTTTCAGAAACCAATCTCTCAGTGGAAGTGGAATTTTCCTAGGTAAAGCAATAAATGGGGTTCCCTAAGTGTTTAAATAAATGTAATGTATGTCTTTTAAGCAACTACATTAATTAAACACACTGCTGAAGTCTTCTATTATTGCTTGTTATTTAGACAGTAGATCAAACAAGGCCTTAATTACATGTTTGATCAATTCTATTTTTTCACAAACTTTTAATCATTTAGAAAGGCTGAGCTTCCACACCTTAACTCTCAAAACCAATTGGTCATGCAATTTTTATATCCATACACTTGAGATTTGATATTTGAAGTCTTGTGATTTCCCTCCACTCTCTGTTGAGAATATTTATTTTTTATTTTTCTCTCTCAGATTGGTTCCTGATTTTCTGGTATTCATTTTCTGGCAATATATTGGCATGGGCTCCTATATCAAGTTTCCCTGTGTCAGGGTCTCTATTTGCAAGTACTGTCTTGTTTCTATTTTCCTCAGTATTGACATGGGGCCCCGTTGTAATAGTTAACTAAGGCACCAACTCATGAAAGCATCCCCATTCTGTACAGTGGTAAGCACATCCTTAAAGTTAAGCACGTACTTAACTGTTCCTTGAATCAAGGCCAAAGTGTTGCAATCTATCAGTTTCTGTAACTATATGTGCAATGCAACAGCTGTGATTGTGCATGGTGATGATTCTTACTGTATAGTTTTAGCTGACTTTCAGACACATAGGACATTTCTTACTAGGATGTCTAGTGCCATACTTCCTAAAGCCCAACTTTTGTGGTATGTTACTAATCATTGCTTCTGTTGATATTTTGTGAAATGCACTCTTTCTAGGAGCTATTTCATTTAAAGCCACCCTAGGTACTACTTTGGGAGGGATTTTACTTGATATTGTGAAACAGTTTTTCAGCTCTGCAGATGCAGAAGTTCATTAACATTGTTGCCACAGAAAGGACTACTGCTATATCTTATTTATTGTTACTGCAGTGACTCCTCCCTTGATTTGTCAGCCCATGTTCATTTTGTGGTGGTTTGCTGCTCTTCTTCCACAAAGTATTTTTGTACTGTAAGTTGTTGTAGCAGAACACCAAATAAATGGTTTTGCCCTGTGTGTAGAAACTTGTCGCATTTAGTAGCGAGTTGCTGTGCTTGTGATGTGCATGCCATGGAAGTATAAGGCCTATTTCTCCATATACCGTCCTGAAAACCTGTAGCATTTTATCTGTTTCATGTTAGTCTTGTGCAATGTAAGCACGACTTGGAAACTGCTGTGAGATCCTCAGATGGATGGTGGAAAAGCAAAATATTAGTTTTATTATTAGGTAAAATCCTGTAGTCCACACTCAAGCAAAATTCCCATTCAATGGAAATGTTTCTTTAGTAGAACTTAAGGATTTGACAATTATAAATAAAATATACTGCTTACTAGCTAAGAGAGAGGATCTAAGAATAAGATGCTATTGACAGGGGAAAAGCCCAGTTTCTGAACCACATTGTTTCAAGAAGAAAGATGAATCCATAAATGTATATGGTTTCAAAACCATTTAATTGCCTTGCAGTATTCAGCAGTAAGATAACTGTGGGCTACACCCTTTTAGATGAAGAATTTAAGGTAGTGGTTCATGTAATCTTTACTGTAGCTCATGTATCTTATTTTAAAGAGGGTTTTTAATTTGTTACCACTTTAGAAAAGCTGGGTTTTAGCCTAACGATGTACAGTTCACAGAGGGGTCAGATAACAAAGCTTAAATTAACTGGGGCAACATAGTCTATATTTACATACAGTGCAGAATCTAGTCAAGCATAACTTAGACCTTTTCTCCAACTTCTTTTTCTGCTGCTTGCCTGTTACTTCAAGTTTAAACTGATTGCTGTTTTTGGGTATCAACCTCCCTTTCTGTTGCTGTCTCTGTTATGTGACTAGTACAAGCAGAGTTTAGTCTGCTCTTGGAGACCTTTTTATCAGAGTGTTTTGAATAATGAGCTGAATATTTATCTGTAAACTGGAAAAACTCTATTCACACCTGGATTTGTATTCTTCCCCAAATTTTGATGGTTCAGTGAAGAAATCGTTTACTGGTCCTGTATTTAAAGAGAGCATAGGGATCTAGAAAACTGGGCCTTCAGTGTACCTCCAAAGTCTTTTATGGAAAGTCCCACCACCTGAAAAAGAAAGGCAGATAAAGCGGGAGTTTCAAAAGAACTCAGGCTGTGTCTACATTACAGATTACTTTGGTATAACCTACATCACTCAAGGTGTGAATAATCCACAGTCCTGAGTGATGTAAGTCATACCAACCTAAGCCCTGGTGTAGCCAGCGCTGTGTCAGCGGGAGAGCTTTCCTGCTGACATAGCTACTGCCGCTCACAGAGGCAAGAGTTATTAAGCCGACGTGAGAGCTCTCTCCCATCAGCTTAGACCATCTTCACCAGAAGTTCTACAACCACTGTAAATGATGTAGGATAGACATATTCTCAGAGTTGGCCTAGTTCTAAGCCGACTGAAGCCGAAGTCAAAGGGAATTTCTATTGACTTCAAAAGGAACAGAATTAGGCCAATGCTGAATACTTTTGAAAATCTCATCCAGGGTTGAAAGAGTTCATTGCCATAAGAACATAAGAATGGCCATACTGGGTCAGACCAAAGGTCCATCTAGCCCAGTATCCTGTCTTCTGATAGTGGCCAATGTCAGGTGGTTCAGAGGAAATGAACAGAACAGGTAATCATCAAGTGATCCATCCTCTGTCACCCATTCCGCGCTTCTGGCAAAACCGAGGCTAAAGACGTCATCCCTGCCCATCCTGGCTAATATTCAGATATTATTATTTATTGCTTTACTGCTTAGAGATCTCAGACAGGTCAGGGCCCCACTGTACTAGGCACTGTACAAATATATATGAGCTCCTGCGCCAAAAGAGCTTATAGTCTAAAAGATGCCACATCTAAACTTTCAAGATCTGGGAGTTAAATCTAGTATACATTAAGAAGAATGGGTCATAATATAGACTTGGCTCATATAATCGAGTATGAAGATTATGTTCAGCCCTGTTGGAATGGGCTTGTAATTTGTACCTCCTTACTACAATGGGGATGCTCCCCCTGCTGCGGGAGTCACCCTGGGAAGCCAGATGGTGTTTATACCAGCATCCTGCCTACGGATTCTGCTGGTGGAGGCCATCTTGACCAGGACTCCAGAAAAGCCCTGGTGAAACAGAGTTTGGAAGCAGCCCATCGCTCAGCCACTCTGGCCATAATCCTTCCTTGACCATTACTCTCCACTTTGGGGGCTTCCCTGGCCAGCTCTGTCCCTCAGCAGTGCAGGGGTATGTGGGGAACATTTCCACACAAATTGACTGCTGTTGGGAATCTTATGTCCTAAGATATGTCAGCAGTAGCAATTTTTTTCTCTCTCTCTCACCTCTCACACACACACATAAGCACACAAGCTGCCATAGCTGAATCAAGCCAGGATCTGTTTCTTTTGTAGTTCAAAGGATTCCCTATATGGATTCTTGCATGTAGTGAATCAGCACAGTATGTAATTTGGACATGAATCTTGGTTTATTTGTTACATTAGACCTAATTCTTCACTGTCTTGCACCTTAAATAGTCATTTACGTCTCTGAAAACTGGATGTAAAATACAACCAGATTGGAATGGGAGACTTTTAGATTCACTTTGCATAGGTTTAAACATCTACCAAAGGTGCAAGGCAATGGAGAATCAGGCTGCTAATGTTTAAAGTGATAGGGTCAGATACAGATCCTCCTCCCACCCCGCCGCTCCTCTCCTCCAATGTCCTAGCCCTGTTTGCTGCTCCAGTGGCACAGGGAGTCCAGATCTATGTTGCAAGGAGCCAGAGGAGAACTCAGGCATAACAGAGCCTGGTGAAAGGAGTGTGCTGAGGGGGAGGAAGTCATTGGGCGAGGGAATAACTGCAGTGCATGCTATATATCCCATGAGCATCTCTCAGAAGTTATCTATACATTAGCAGCCGTTGGAACTGCTTTAATTTACGCGGGGGGAGGGAAGTGTCATTTTAGGCTGGGATAGTCCTGCATTCCAAAGGCCACTTTTGCCCTATTCTTCCTGGTCTGCACTTCCTGTGCAGCACAGAACGTTAACTATGGTTCTGCCTATTATCTAACATATGCAGTATTGCCAACGTCAACCTCAAGCATTCAAAAATGAGGAGTTAGTCCCCTAAAAGTGATGTGATTGGTTTAAAACTTGAAGAGATTTAAAAAATAATAAATGTGGGACTCTTCTGAATCTTTAGGGTTGATGTTTTCAAGCTTTTCTCTGTAGCCATGAGGGATCACAATGAAAGCTGAGATTCCCACATAGCTGATGCCAGTTGCTGGAGTTTAAGAAAAAAGCCAAATATTGTGAGAATTGAGATAAAATTACAATATAGTCTAGTCTAGTGTGTAGTTTTTATTCAGTCTCAAGCCCAAGTCTGTTTAAGTAGCATTGCTGACTCAAGCTACGTCCTGTTTTATAATTATAGAACACTTTATCGCTATATACTAATTTTCCTTTATAATAAGATTGCTGTACTATTGCAGAGAAAACTCAAATGTCTTGGTTCTTTAAATCACCTATTAATGAGATAGAAACCTTATGCTTGGTCTTTTTAATGAGGAATAGGCAAGTCGTAGAATGTGAAAGATGTCTACTTTATGCATGGACATGGTTATGTAAGAATAAATTAATTCACAGAACTCTTTGTTGTCCTCCTAGTTTTCATGTTACAGTAGCTTATGAATCTGAGTTTGAAAGTGAACACTTAATAAGTCTGAGTTCCTGAATAATGAGTTTTTGTATTAGGCAAGCCAACAGGTCAATCCAAAAAGAAAGGTCACTGATAAAATCTTGATTAGACTAACCAGACATATTTTACATGAGCTTTCACCTGAAGATAGAACCTGAGTCATTCTGAGTGCATGTGTAAAATATAACGAATTGAACAAATGTGTTAATAATAATCTTGTATTCTGAAGTTTGTGTTCATGAGGGGAAAGGAAGCACCATCCTGAGCTTATTTAGGTTCTTGTGGCAGAAAAATGAAATCTATAAACAAACTTTTTCCTTTAATCTTTTTCAACTAGCCTATCCTCCTGGGTGTTATACAGATTCTTATGTAAGACTCTTAATTATTGGACTGTTCTTTTGACCTGGTTGCTTGTAGGGTATTGGATTTCTGTTCTTTGCTGACAGAGATTAACACACAGGTTGTCAAAAATGCCAAAATACTGCTAAAAATTTGCTTTGAAAACAGAGATATTACCAAAATCTCCATTTTGTTGCTGTAGCTTGAACATCCCAAAAGCTTCAATTTTTAGCTCTATGCCACTATACTTCATACCCGTTAATGATAAAACCACCTGTAACATAGGGATGCTATTCCTTAGTTGTTAGCTGCACAGAACCCCATAATGACAGCATCATGTAATATTAAAAATGAATGGTACCCCTAAAGGTAATAATTAGCTATCTGAAAGGTTACTTAAGTTCCTAGAATTATGATTATATTTAAAATGTTAGCGTGTTCCTTGCAACTGCTGTATTTTTTGTTTACTGCATGGTATGGACCTCATTTTAAAGGAACATCCTTTTTTGGGCACATGTGAAATGTATACACTGAGGGCCTGGTTTTCAGCTGAGCCCCAGCACGCTCTTTAAGGGTATGTCTACACTGGAGCTGGACGTGTAATCTCCGTCATAACCATGCTAGCTCTGATTGTGCTACTGCGCTAAAAACAGAAGTGTAGCCACAGGGATATAAGCACAGGACAGGCTAATTGTCCAAATATGATTCTGTCTCAAACCCTAGGCACATATTTGCACCCTCACAGCTACACTTTTTCATGTATTTGCTCAGTCAGAAGTAGCATGGGTGTGTCTACCTAAATTGGAAACTGCACCTCCACCTTCACTGTAGACATACCCTAAGGGCCCAATTCTGCCACTCATCCTCAATATCCAGCTCTTCAAGTATTCCTACTGATTTCACAACTCACAGCCACATTGCAGTGACCATAACAAATTATGAGGCAACATTAAGGTACAAGAATTTGATTTCAGTGGGACTTTTTGAGGAATAGGTTACTACTGAGTGTGGGTACTGGTGGAAGACTACTGTTCTAATTTTGTGAGTGCTGTCTTGTTCCTGCAAATTCCCCTGTAATTTTGCGTTCATAATTTGTCATCATGATTGTGGCAATGTGGGTGCAGGTATTGTGACAGCAAAATTACATCCATATAATTAGAGGCCAACTCTAAAAGTCCTGGGTGTAAATATCCACATTTGAGAATGAAAACACAGTGGTTAAGCATGCATTTACTAGATCTTGGTGCTGAAACATGGTAACTGAGAATACCAACAGATACACACACAGTTTGAATTCACAGGAAAAGGAGGCCCTTTAAGCATTTGGTTCTCTGTTTTTATTTCCACTGTTAAAAAATTGTCCCTTTTTTAATTATAAAATTTTAGAATTGGAATGTTTCAACTAGCTCTAATCAGGAAACAAAACAACTTGATTCTTCTTTCTAACAATGAGACTATATCCAAAAATTATATATTATAGATAGATATAGATATACATACATCTATCTCTCTATCTCTCTCTCTATCTATCTGTGCATCTATCCATGTATCTATATAAAGATTTGTTGAACTCAGTGTAGTTACTGTCTGGCAAAGATAAAAAAGGAGGAAGCAGTCCATTATTATTTGGTTGCTGTCAGTGGCTTCCAGGGGGGAGAAAGAATGCAATATTGTAAAATTTTTGCCAATTAGTTCTTAAATCTGTCTGTTGCTTTATTGTAAAAGATCTAGTCCAAACATGCAGCAGTTGTGAGTACGGATGCAGCTATGTGGGAAAGAAAACCAGGTTGTTGTGGCTTGTGGCCTCCCTGGAGAAAAGAGAATACAATTGTAGAACATTACCTAACAAGTTCTTAAATCTGCTTTGGCCTCTGTCATAGGAGCCCTAGTGAAAATATTTTAGGCAAAGCTTTAAAAGAACCTGGAAGGCTGTACAAAAATGCTAAGAATTGGATTAATTGGCATAATACAAGGTGGCTGGGCACAGTTGGGGAAAGTGTCAGTGTAGGGAGAATCCCCACCAAGTAAGACTGTCTGTGCAATTAGCTATCTGAACTCTAACCCTTCTAGAATAATTAATGAATAACAGAGGGGATCAAGACAAAGACACAAAGTGATTTGGTGGGTGCTAGCAAGTAATACATCAAAGAATGCTGGTAATTGGCCCTGTGGCTTTCATTCTTTGCCCTATTTCTTTCAATTCATTGACTCAAAATAATGGGTTCAGGTTCATTATCAACAGGTTTTAACTGTAAGAGCACAACACTTGAACAAAGCTATGATTGTAGCAGTGCTGGTGGCTAAGTAAAAAGTTGTAGACTGCAGCACTTGAAAGGGAAAGTAGCAGCATAGGCGTGCGCTTCCTATTACATGAAACAGTTGGTATTCACAAAATTATTTTGAATTTCCTAAAGCTTGGTTTCCCTACAGTTACAATGCTGGAATACAGTTGGTATGGGCAGGTATGTATAACTCCACTTAAAACAGTCTTATAGCAGCAGTGAATATATTATGTTCCTTCAGTTGTAAGAAATAAAATTTAATTCTTGGCATCACGTGTCACATGAATATGTCACTATTTACATACTAACTGAGGCAATTCCTTATTTTCTTTCATTGTTCTGGACGTATTGTAGTAAATTGCAAATAGTTCGTTTTCAATCCCTAAAAATATTTTCTTGGTCTGTAAATGTTATGATGTTTTTTTTGGCCTGAATTGGACATGAACTATGTTTAACAGTCTACAAAGGCTTTATTCTATACATTCATTGGAAAGATATTGACCTGAGAAAGGAGGATCTTTCATTAAAGATATATAACTTGAGGAAGAAAATTCAAGACACAGCAGAGCAATAGGGCAGGTTCTCTATCAGGCATTTCAGATTGGTGAATGATATATATTGCTTCGCTAAGGCTCTGTTATTCCAGTTTTCCATCATTGTTCTCATATTTTGCCCAACTAGTTACAGACTGTATTATATGTTGTCATTTTATTAGTTGTATTTGAATTAAAATTCCATTTGCAGCAAGTAGTGTAACGATAAACTTGTCATTTTTGTCTAATATTTGAGAAATGCATTCATTGATGATTTAAGTTACATAAGCACGAATGCTGTAAGGACCGTTTGTTAAGGTAAAATGTTGCGGATTTGTACATAGTAAATGGACAAAATGTGTAGGTGCTTAAATGACCACATTGCATTTCCAACGGCTTCAGAACACTCAACAATTCAAACTGTTGAATAGTGAAAGGTCTGCGCCTTACATTCTTCATTAAATTAACAGGCATTTTATTGCTATTGAATCCTAGGACCTGATCCAAACCCTACTGAAGTCAGTGGAACGACTCCCACTGATCTCAGTGGGCTTTGGATGAAACCCCTAGTTATGAAATAGCTGCTGTGGCAACTATTGGCTGTTTGAACATTCTAGGTCAGATTCTGAACTTGTTTACACCAGTGTCTTTTTGGAGTAGCTGGCAGCAGTGGCTTCCGTGGAGTTACTCTGCATGTACGCTGTGGAACAGAAGTCAGAATCTCATCCTGTGGGTTTTAAAGTTTGTAGATGTTAGATAGAAACTCAGTGGTTAACTTCTTCGATTGCATCACAACCTACAATCTTGTACAATAATAGAGATGGATAAAAAGGTGTTGATATGGTCAGATGGTATTTTTTGTTAACTATACTTATGCTTCTAAAATGACATTTGTTTGTGGAGATTTCAAATATAGGTATGATGAGTCAGACTGTAAATATAGCAGGCATAATCCATCCTCCCCCTCTGTCCCTTATGTGTGTGTATATATATACACACACTGATTTTAACAATGTTCGAGATCTATTTATAGGCATTATGGACAGATATCTCTGTCATGCTTTCAGTCTCAGCATGCATCCCTTCTCATTTATTGCATAGCATGAGAAAAATCTTTTATTCTGTAAAACTAATGATCACATTTGTATGTCTTCTGTATTAATCAGCCATTTATTATTTACCAACAAATTATTTGCAGCAAAAATGTTGCTTGACACAGAAAATATTTTCACCAAACTATTCAGATAAAACAGTTGAGCAACATTTTTGCTTTTTATAATTTTTTTCCCTCCCAGCTGATTTTATTGGAGATTTTGAACGTAAAACAGATAAACAGTATGTGAAATAGGCTTGGTCTAATGGTCTGAGACAGGATCAACAGCCCTGTACTCCTGAGTTCATATTCTGTCTCGGCCACTGGCTTTTTATGTGGGGCAGTTGACTTCTTGGCCTCAGTTTTCCCATCCGGAAAATGGGTGTAGTGAAATTTAATTGTATCTTCCTCACAAGGTGTTATCTTTTTAAAAGCACTTTGAAGGTGATGAACATTGTGTAAGTGTTGGCTATTATTCTTGTTATTGGTCTTAATGCTAGTACCTAGTGGTAGAATAATAAGAAATAGATACAATCATAAAATAAAATTGTATAGCATATGAGCTACAGAAAAGTGATCCTTCATCCAAATAATCTTAGGAACTGATAGATTAAGATAGCATTTGATTTCCCTCTCCTCCCCCCCAGATGTCAGCATGCTTTTTAAGATAGTTACTTCTCTTTATGTATCTTTGTAACCTTAAAATGAGTAAGCAGTAAGTGTTCATGTATTGGAAAAAAAGTGCAGGTTATAAAAATATCTTTGTCTTGAGTGATGAAAATATTTATTAACCTCCTTGGATATTTATTTTTTGGTGTACGGAGGGTCTGAGGCTTGAGGACACTGATGTTGGTTTGGAAAACTGGAGGCTTTATTATAATTTAAATTTGCTTCTCAGTTTTCTTGATAGGCATATATCAAGCTCCCCATGGGTACAGATTTACATGAAGTCTTGAGATGTGTGGTTGGCAAAATATCTGCTATTGTTTCTACCTGTGGAAACAAAAATACACCTGCTCTGCGGGGCTAACCTAAACTGCTAGTTGCTCATGGAAATATGAGGGAAAACCCATCTCTGTGAATATACAGTGCCTTGCTATCATGTAGAATGTTACCCTCACCTTTCCAAAGTTAACAACATTTCCCTCTTTAGCCTACAGGGAGGTAGTTTTTTCTACTACTGATAATGAGTTCAGCACGTGAATATTGACAGGAGATTATATTTGGTAGCAGAATGTGTCTTATATTTGGGTGGTCCTATGAAGCCATTTTTTGCCCCTCAGCTGTAACCTATTCCTGTCCATTATTATGAACAGGGACAACTGAAAGATTTTAAGAAACGTTATCAGACAGTTATTTCAGCTATTTTATATAAAAAGTGTGCAGAGGATGGAGGGGATTTTTACATGGATTTAGACCGGTTTCTGTTTTCCAGTCTTCATGAAGTGGATAGTAAGCTCTTTTAAAAATGAAAGCTGAGAGTCTCTTTTCAATGTCTAGTCTCCCCAACACAAGGGATCCTGTGGCTGGTAGCCCTATGGCTAACTCTGGCCTTGATTCAGAATAGCTCTTAAGTATGTGCTTAACCAAGTCCATCCTTATTCAGGAAAGCACATTGCTAATGCACATGTTTAAGTTATGTGCTTAAAGTTAAGGACATGTTTAAGTGCCATTCCTGAATAAGGATGGTTTCCTAAATCAGAACCTTTGTTTGGCAAGTATTCATGTGCTTAAATATCTCAAAAACTGTAAAAGGATATTGGGCCAGATTCTTGTTAAGTATAATTTTATTGCCTTCAATGGGGTTACATGGGGTTTAATTTGGTCCATTATCAACTGTAGATCAAACACCAAATTAAAAAAAAATCACAATTATTACATCCCTTGAAGACATTGGATTAGGCAGAAGGAAACACAGGGCACCAGTAGTTAGAACAAAGGTCTGGATTCGTACTCCTGGGTTTCATTCCCAATTCTGCCACTGACGAGCTGTATAACCTTAGGTAAATCCTTTAATTTCTCTATGACTCAGATTCCACATTTGTCAGACAGACATAACAATACTTACTTACCTGCATAATGCCTTTGAGATTCTCAGATGGAAGGCTTTTGCAGCAATGGATTGATTTATTCTCATGGCCATTAGTAGCAAAGTTAGTTCGATGGGTATCTTTGTGAGCTGTCTCATTGCTAATGTTTTACCTATTTGCATAATGTATTCCTCAGGTATTTTGATAACAGCCTCTCTTGATTTCAACCAGGAGGATCTGAGGAGTTTGTCCGGTGAGAAACCAGGAGTACTGATCCCCACTGTGGGCAGGAGATTGCCTCTCTCAGCCTACTTGTTACCTAGCCCCCCCTTTCCCAGCTCCATGTGGATTTCATGGAAAGCAATGACTAGAGATGAAGGGAAGAGGCAACATGGGCCATGTGGGGAGGGAAAGGGGAAGTATAGGACATTGTCTCTACCCTCCATGTTTCATTGGCTAGTTCATGGAAACAGAGTGGCCTGATGGGCTTCTCCGCCCTTCCCCGACCTCTAAATGGCTCTTCCCAAGCCAAGGCTGCCATCTTTAGGACCTGAACTGCACCATTCATCCTCCTTATATGGCTTTTGTTGTAGTATACATGCATTGGTTCTCCAGGATTGCTGTGGGTCTGGCCACCTTGGAGTATCAGGATTTTCTCACAGAGCAAAAAAAAGTACGTGGACTTTTTCACCTTATAGCACGCTGGAATCCTGGTTTTATTAGGGATTTAATTGTGTTGAATTTATCACAAAATTTGCCAATGTCTAGTGTGGTGAATGCTAGATTGTAAATGCTAGTTCCTTAGGTAAACCCAAGCATGGGACCCATGAGACTTTTGTTAGGTCCTGTATTGCTTGGAAGACAGAGACCCCTCATTCATATCCTCATCCTGCTACAAAGGGAGAGAAGTTACATTTCCAGCATCTGGGCTGAATCCTTTGTTTGGAAGGGTATGCAGGGGGCAGCCTGCATTCCTGCTGGTTTTAGCTTGAAACTGATTTTTGCCACACTGGACCTATTCCTGGCCAGGGTACAGTTAGTCTCTGTTGGCTATGTTACAGTTAAAAGAAGTTGTGGCATGTTGCTCAAACCCATTCTCTGCCTTGTTTGCTTATATGTTCTGAATAACGCATCATGAATTTTTTGCAATGGAGGTAAACTAAAGCTAGGTTAGTGTCATCTTAATAGAAATAAATAAAAAAACCCATGAAAATACTGTACTTGTTACTTTAAATTATTTACTTACCTTTTTATTTTATAGTCAGCAGTTCCCTCTCTCCTCCATTCCATCATCTCTTAGAATTATAGAATCATAGACTATCAGGGTTGGAAGGGACCTCAGGAGGTCATCTAGTCCAACCCCCTGCTCAAAGCAGGATCAATTCCCAACTAAATCATCCCAGCCAAGGCTTTGTCAAGCCTGACCTTAAAAACCTCTAAGGAAGGAGATTCCACCACCTCCCTAGGTAACCCATTCCAGTGCTTCACCACCCTCCTAGTGAAAAAGTTTTTCCTAATATCCAACCTAAACCTCCCCAACTTCAACTTGAGACCATTACTCCTTGTTCTGTCATCTGGTACCACTGAGAACAGTCTAGATCCATCCTCTTTGGAACCACCTTTCAGGTAGTTGAAAGCAGCTATCAAATCCCCCCTCATTCTTCTGTTCTGCATACTAAACAATACCAGTTCCCTCAGCCTCTCCTCATAAGTCATGTGTTCCAGCCCCCTAATCATTTTTGTTGCCCTCCGCTGGACTCTTTCCAATTTTTCCACATCCTTCTTGTAGTGTGGGGCCCAAAACTGGACACAGCACTTCAGATGAGGCCTCACCAATGTCGAATAGAGGGGAATGATCACGTCCCTTGATTTGCTGGCAATGCCCCTACTTATACAGCCCAAAATGCCGTTAGCCTTCTCGGCAACAAGGGCACGCTGTTGACTCATACCAGCTTCTTGTCCACTGTAACCCCTAGGTCCTTTTCTGCAGAACTGCTTCCTAGCCATTCGGTCCCTAGTCTGTAACAGTGCATGGGATTCTTCCATCCTAAGTGCAGGACTCTGCATTTGTCCTTGTTGAAACTCATCAGGTTTCTTTTGGCCCAATCCTCTAATTTGTCTAGGTTCCTCTGTATCCTATCCCTACCCTCCAGCGTATCTACCACTCCTCCCAGTTTAGTGTCATCTGCAAACTTGCTGAGAGTGCAGTCCACGCCATCTTCAACTATTCCACATCCCTTCTCCTATTCTCTGATGTAATAATAGGCCCCTTCACCATCTAGAGTGACTATCTAAACATATTTAGAAAAACTGAGTGGGGAGAAGATGTGTGTCCTTTGATTGTGAATCTTAGACTTTGGTTGGACAAGCGGGTGTAAAACCTCCTATTTGGAGGCAATTGAAACTATTCAGATACAAATATAGTAGCAATGTCAGCTGGGCCCAAAAGTGAGAAAAAAAATGCCTCTCTGCAGGCTTCAGAATATAGCCCCAACTTTTAAGAAAAACTCATAAAACTTATGATTTTTACAATTATTCATAATTCTGAATAAATTGCATTACAAGAAGACCCTGATTATAGCACTTTTTAATCTCAGTCCAACAAACATTTCTGCTTCACGACATATACCTGAGTTGCCCTTTTAAATACCTAAACCTTGATCCATATTCAGGGCTTTTTTTTCCTTGAGTGTGCCTGCTGAGATGAAAGAGTCATCTCATCATGTATTAATTTTGTCTGGTATATGGAATATCATTATGCTACAGCTTTTGGGATAGGCTTGCTGGTACACTGGAGAATGTCTCACCTTTAAAGTAATCGTTAAAAGTTTTCCTTTCAGCTCAAAATAATATTTTGATGGGGGGGGGGGGGGTTATATGGAGTTTATTTCCATTTTTCATTTACTACATGCAATTTTTTAACAATTACATGAAGTTAATTTTCTGAGGAAACAACTGATCTTTATTAAGTCACTGTGTGTTTCCCAAGACCCAAATCCTACCCCAATCTCTATGTCTGCAGACAGCCCTAGTCAAGTGAAGTGGGGTGCTTCCTCTGCACCCTGCAGACCTCTGATCCTTAAGTGGGGGGATCCTGGGGGTGAGGCAGGGGATATGAAACCACCTGTGTCACTGATGATTTTCTTCCTTGTAAATGGAGCATACTAGCCAAATGGACAAATGCAGCAACAGAAGATGCAGTAATGGCTGTTCAGCTGCTGCTCCTCCCCTGTGGGGATCCAGAGCACATGGCCCAGCCAGTTAGGCTTCACTCTCATAGACTTTAAAGCCAAAAGCAAAGGGACTATCATGATCATCTAATCCAGGAGTGGCCAACCTGTTCCGGAGCTACATGCGGCTCTTCAGAAGTTAATATGCGGCTCCTTGTATAGGCACTGACTCCAGGACTGGAGCTACAGGTACCAACTTTCCAATGTGCCAGGGGGTGTTCACTGCTCAACCCCTGGCTCTGCCACAGGCCCTGCCCCCACTCCACTCCACCCCTTCCCGCCCCATCCCCTGAGCCTGCCGTGCCCTCACTCCTCCTCCTCCCTCCCCAGAGCCTCCTGCACGCCACAAAACAGCTGATCAGGAGGTGCGGGGAGGGAGGGGGAGGAGCTAATCGGCAAGGCTGCTGGTGGGTGGGAGAGTCTGGGAGCAGGTGTGGGGAGCTGCTGGGGGGCTGCTGACATATTACTGTGGCTCTTTGGCAATGTACATTGGTCAATTCTGGCTCCTTCTCAGGCTCAGGTTGGCCAGCCCTGATCTAGTTTGATGCCCTGCACGTTGCAGGCCACAGAACCTCACCCACCCACTCCTGCATTAGCCCCATAATCACTGGCTGAGTTACTGAAGTCCTCAAATCATGATTTAAAGATTTCAAGTTACAGAGAATCCACCATTTACATTAGTTTAAATCAGCAAGTGACTCATTCCCTATGCTGCAGAAGAAAGTGAAAAACTGCCACGGTCTCTGCCAGTCTGATCTGGGGGAAAATTCCTTCTCGACTCCAAATATGGCGCTCAGTTATACCTTGAGCATGTGGGCAAGACCCACTAGCCAGACACCTGGGAAGGAATTATCTGTAATAACTCAGAGTTCTCCCCATCTAGCCCTCCTCTGTCACCTCCAACTGATAAGTCCCCAGGTTATAGCAGGTTGTTGTTAGTCCCTAAATGTATGACCTTGCACTTGGCACTATTAAATTTCATCCCATTTCTATTACTCCAGTTTTCAAAGTTGTCCAGATCTTCTTGTATGATATTCTGGTCCTCCTCTGTATTGGCAATACCTCTCAACTTAAATTTTATTAGTGCACTCCCACTTTTTGGACCAAGGTCTTTAATAAAAATATTAAATATGATTTGTCCCAAGACTGATTCCTGAGGAACTCCACTAGTAATCTCCCTCCAGCCTGACAGTTCACCTTTCAATATGACCCATTGTAGTCTCCCCTTTAACCAGTTCCTTATCCACCTTTCAGTTCTCACATTAATCCCCATATTCTCCAGTTTAACTAATCTCCCATGTGGAACTGTATCAAATGCCTTACTGAAATCGAGGAAGATTAGATCTACTGCATTTCCTTTGTCTAAAAGATCAGTTATCTCCTCAAAGAAGGCGATCAGATTGGTCTGGCTCAATCTATCTTTTGTAAAACCATGTTGTATTTTATCCCAGTTACCATTTACCTCTATGTCCTTAATTACTTTCTCTTTCAAAATTTGTTACAAGTCCTTGCATACGGTTGAGGTCAAACTATCAGGTCTGTAGCAGCCGTGTTCGTCTGTATCCGCAAGAAGAACAGGAGTACTTGTGGCACCTTAGCGACTAACAAATTTATTAGAGCATAAGCTTTCGTGGGCTACAGCCCACTTCATCGGATGCATCCGAAGAAGTGGGCTGTAGCCCACGAAAGCTTATGCTCTAATAAATTTGTTAGTCGCTAAGGTGCCACAAGTACTCCTGTTCTTCTAACAGGTCTGTAGTTTCCCAGATCACTTTTTCCCCTTTCTTAAAAATAGGAACTCTGGTTCCAGCTGTAGGGAAGTACTAACTACAGAACAGTGTTTAATTGTTTAGACATTAGTAATTGATTTAAATGCATATGTTTTAACTGTAGCTGAATTTGCAGTGCTTTTTTGTGACAGGAACTGATTGAAAATAACTTGTTAACCAATGCCTCTGGATTTAAATCATGTCACAATTGAACTATTGTACCTCTAGGGTTGTTGTATTGCACCATAACTAACAGGGGTTAAGCTAGGCTATTAACCTAACATACTACTTACCGAGGAGACATGAACATTATATTTCCCAGTTTGCTAAAATTATTTTTTATGAATTAGTAACATAAATGACTCAGAGTACGATCTTTCACTGCTTACTCACACAAAACTCCTCGTAAATTCAGTGGAAGATTTGCCTGCATATTCAATGCAAGGCTACGTTCAGGTAATTGTATATGCACTGTAAGCTAGCACACACTTTTCTTTTCTAGTATATATTTATGCTTGGCACAATTTTTATTTTTTTTTATAATTTTGATGGATAATATTGTTTAATTAAGCTTTTTTTGCACTTTCAATTTAAATTTTCACAGTTGTGTAATATACATGGTCAACATCACATGTCATAGTATGCAAAATGAACATCCTTAAATCAAGCTCCAAGAAGTGTTCAAGCAGCATTTTTCTTACTTTGTCTAAATATAAATTGAGATCATCGTAGATGGATATATTTTTAGTCACTTTGTGTGTCTATGGTGAAATTGAGGTTTATTGACATTTACCAATAAAAAACTAATCCTTCCAAGTACACCTCTACCCCGCGACCCGATATGACACAAATTCGGATATAACGTGGTAAAGCAGTGCTCCGGGGGGCGGGGCTGTGTACTCTGGTGGATCAAACCAAGTTCAATATAACGCGGTTTCACCTATAACGCAGTAATATTTTTTTGGCTCTCGAGGACAGCGTTATATCGAGGTAGAGGTGTATGTATTTATATATCACTTGCATGTTACTTCATTATAAATTTTAGAATTTCCGTTATGGAATAAAGAGTGAATAGTATATGAACATTATGTATGCATATAAGTCTTTATTTGCATGGGTATATGAAGATAGACCATAATTTAAATAACCATGTATACTGACTGCTGAATATAACTTATTTGTTCCCAAGGGGAGAAAACCACATAAAATGAAAGAAAGCTATGATCACCAATGAGAGACTCTATTAGTTTAACAGTTGCTTCCAAGGTCATGGCCAAGTGTTTTCCAACTTGAGTGCCTAAAATTAGGCACCTAAGATGGGATTTTCAAAAGCACTTAGATGACTTAGCACAATTCTCAGTGAAAATGAATGGGACTTGTATTCCTAAATCACTTATATGATTATGCACCCCTAAATGCATATTTTGGGACCTAAATCAGTGTCCTGTTGTTCAGTTGAGTTATACATCCAAAGCTCCAATAGGCTTCAGTGGAAACTGAAGGGGCTGAAGTGCTCCAAAAAATCAGACTGCTTATTTAGTTGCCTAAATGTCAATTTAAGGTAACATTTTCAAAAGTGCCTAAATTGCATAGGAACTTCAGTCACATTTTCAAAAGTGACTTATGCCCATATTTTTAAAGGTATTTAGGCACTGCTGTGCTCAGCATTGCAATGCTTAACTGATTTAGGAGCCAAGTGTCTCAATGCTTACATGCCTTTAAAAATGAGATGTAGGTTCCTAAATCAGTTAGGTGTTGCAAGGCTGAGCGCACAATGCCTAAATACCTTTAAAAAATCTGGGTGTAGGAACGTAAGTCTCACTGAAAGCCAGTGGAAGTTAGGCTCCCGAGGACTAGATTTTCAAAGGTATTTAGGCATTTAGAGATGCAGATAGGGAATTTTCAAAAGGGCTTAGGTGCGTAATTTCCATTGGTGTGAAATTCTCCAGGGTACAATCTGGACTGCTGGACAGCTGTGTCCCCTCAATTTTTCAATCTGGGGTGCTTTTTCCATTGCTTTGCTGTGAGAGCCTTGCTCACACAGCCTCTAGTATGAAAATTACTCCCAGCCGAGTTATGAGTGCTTCTAGGAAACTTCTAGAAATCCTGAATGATATTGCAGAATGATACCAGCAAATTCCCTTCTGTGCAATACAAGCTCATAGAAAGTCATTTCATTAGTAGAAAATGATATGTAGAAACCCCATTTTCTCAAATGGAGGTTCCCAAACACTTCAATCCAAACACAGTTGCTTAGATAAGCAATAAAACAAGTTTATTAACTACAGAAAGATAGATTTTAAGTTATTACAAGTAATGAGGCATCAGTCAGAATTAGTTACCAAGAAATAAAAGGTAATTTAGGTATTAGTAAATGAATGCAAAGCAAAGGTTTTTCTCACCACAGGCTTTTCTTGGCTGAACTCCTTCAGTCAGCTCCCTCTCCCTCCTCCCCCCGTTTAGTGTTTCTTCAGGCGTCGATGCCTTGAGTAGATATAAAGAGGGGAGTGTTTTGGGGTTTCTCTTCTCATTTCTTGTAGTTCTCTTTTCCCTTTGAAGATCATCTCCACCTGGCGTTCAGGAGACAGGAGGTCTGGGGAACAGGAACCCTTAGCTGTTTCTTTGCCAATATGTAAATTTCTTGCTCACTGTCTTCTTCCTGCCAAAGACTGGCTGCTTAATCAAGTGATAGTCCACTTGATTATATTGACATCTGACTGAGGTGTTGGCTAGCCTTTTGTCTCTGGGGAACTGGTCTGAAGATGTTTCCCCAGACTTGGAACATGCCTCCTACAGTAGAATTTAATAACTTTACATACAATGTTGCCTTACATTTTACCAGGACAATAATATTCAGCAGATTATGAATTTTCAAATTATCCCTCACAAGGCAATATTTTGTACAAATTTTATCATAGACCTGTAAAAAGGGGGAACATAAGAATACAGCCTGTCACAGTGGTCCATATC
Organism: Malaclemys terrapin pileata; assembly: GCF_027887155.1. NCBI lineage: Eukaryota > Metazoa > Chordata > Testudines > Emydidae > Malaclemys > Malaclemys terrapin. The sequence continues at coordinate 47,543,011 of NC_071505.1, forward strand.
CAGCAAGTGTCCATACTGCTATTTGACTTTAATGAAACTATGCTTATTCACCAGCTGAAGATCTGGCCCTGTAAGTACAGAACAATGAGACAGGACATTATTTTGGAAAAGTGTATGTCAGAGTGACTCCCTCCTTTAAGAGGGAACAGAGTCCCCATGCACCTAGAATGATTATCCGCTGAACAACAGGGCTTAAGGGGGCCACCGGCACCTTGCCAAGGGGAGATTGCTAACAACCACCTGCAGCTGTCTCCCCCTTGATAAGACACAGGTACATTCCCTTAAGCCCTGTTGGGCAGCAGCTGATCAGTCCAGGTGCACCGGCCCCCACTCACTCTTAAGGAAGCCAGTCACTCTGTGGCAAATGTACATCTTGCACATTGTTTCAGATTTAATAAATGACATTCCTAATATAGCAATTTATGAACACTAATCTTCATTTCTGTAAAGCTAAATTTTAGAATTAGTCTGCAATATACTTTTTTATTATGGATTGATGTTAAGATACCATGAACTTTTTTTAGAAGAACTTCAATGCAAGATTTCTTTAATTGTCCCAATAAAAATCAGACGAATAAGACAGAGCACAATCTAATAATTTAATCCAAGCCTAATATTCTTTGTTCTGAATGCTTCTGAAAAGAAGCAAAATTGAAGAACGATAATGAAGTTAGGTTCTAAAACACACATTGCATTTTAAATTTTATCTGTTTAAGTTTGATTTACATATAAAAAGACTAAGCTTACTGCATACCTTTGAATTTCAAGAATGTTCAACACCTGAACTGACAGGAGACTCCAAAGGTGACAATTAGTGATAGGAAGAACAACTCTTACAGAATTCTTATCAGTGTTAATTTCACAAGTTGTTTACACATGCTGAGGTGGGAATTGCAAATGCATTTGAAAACATGTAAATTAAAGAAGCTGACTTGAGCTGTGGCTGTAAAAGGGGAGCAAAGGTGGTTTTAAACTATGTTTCTACAGCACCAGTCTTTGACTAATATGTCCACTTCTCCAAATTGTGCCAGTTTCTTACAGCCCTAAGGGGTGGTTCTAGCAGCCAGGGATAACTAGCCATTCTTCCTACACTGACAGCTGTTTGAACATCCCCCTGCACAGAGGGGCCTGGATAAAATGACTAGGGCAGCTTTGCAGCAGTAGAACATTGCAAAGCTGTCCTAAAGCAAGATCTTCACAATAAACTGGCAGGGTTTCAGGATTTCTATGCTCTGCTCATGGTTAACATTTTGTTATTGTTCCTCATATGTACCTTATATGTATGTAGCCTATTTAGATTGTAAATTCTGAGCTAGAGAACCGTGTCTGTTTGTAGAGCTCCTAGCACTTGTTATACTTTACTATTGCATATGAACATGAAGAATGCAAGTTGTGACTCTACACTTCCTTCAGTACAGGGCTGGGTACAACATAGAAAATCTGCCCCATAAATAGTGACAATGTAATGCATACTAAGAAAAGGTGAGCCTGCAAAAACTAGTAGTTCCAGCTGCAAAAATGCAATTGTCACATGCAAATCAAGCAATTGTGCACATAAATGGCATATTAAAGTCTTCAGCTAGATGTCTGAGTTACGTAGGCTAGTTCAAAACTTGGTCACGTGAAGTTTGGTTGGGGGGAGTTGTAACAAAAGTCTCAAGACTATACTCACTTTATGAAAAATGTATAGTAATTTCTTTTTCCTTTAGCAAAAGAAAAAAAAAAGAAAGAAAGAAAGTTGAAAACATAGACAATGTGTGTATAGCTCAGCTTTCTTTGAAGTTGGTGCACAGCTCCAAGGCAAGTGTTCATCCTGTTCTTCCCCTTTAAGGATTGCCCCCTACTCCCTTCCCTGTCCTGAGCAACTGGCTCTGCTGGCCTGTGCTTGGGGGGATGGGAGGGAGAGAGGAGCCACAGCTCCACTACCTTTCACCTTACATAGCAGAAAGGTGGTATTTTTATTTTTTTATGTGCTTAACAAACATTGATGTAAAGAAATGAGGAGTGAATTTGTTCAGAGGAAATAAGTTCAGCCAAACCTAATAAAATCTGTAATAAATCAAGGTCCCTGCCCTGAAGAGCTTACAGTTTAAATAGAGAAAACAGACAAAGAGAAAGAGGAAACAATGGCAAATTGAGTTGCCCAGAGTCACATAACAGATCAGTGGCAGCCCTGAGCTCAAGTGTCCTGGCTCAGGAATCTAAGCCCAGTGCAATCTCTACTAAACCAAACATATTTAGTATATTTTTAACCACCCCCCCCCCCCCCCGACACTTACTTCTGCATTTCCTGATTCCAGCCAGGGCAGGGTTGGAAACAGTTGTCAAAATAGCTGGGGGAGGGGGAGGGAGACCTGCTCTCATAGACTTTCCAGCCTAACCATAAACAGGAACTATTGAAAATATTCCAAGATAGCCAAACTCTCACAAGACTTTGTTTTGCAGACACAATGAGCCAAATGTATCTGTGCTGCAAACCAGTTAAATTCCAGGGACTTTACTGGAATTGTTCCCACTTGAACCAAGTTTGAATTTGGCCCAATAAATATGGATATTTTTATTTTACCTTATTGTTCATTGTTAAGTGCTGCATGTGCTCAGTGCTGTAGAACAGAGGTTCTCAAGCTAGTGCATAGAGCACTTGCTAGTGGTCTACAGTGAACTATCTGATCACATTGTGCTGGTTCTCCTCCATATTTCCATCAGTTAGTTCATTCAAAGACTGCTACAATTACACAAGACACTTGCATAGTTTTGTTTTTATATAAAGGCAATTGCTGTAGTTGCTGCAAGGATGTTATGTGAGTGCCAGTGGAAGGGTTTGGTGGACAATGAGGCAATCTCTTTATATTGAAATGTGGTCAGCGCTATGAAAAAGTTTGAGAACTGCTGCTGTAGAAGACACATAATGAGGATAGTCCAGGTCCCAAAGAGTTCAAAGTCTAATAGAGAAGAAAGGATAGACAATGAAGTTGGGAGGTGGGAATAATTTAGGCCTTGTCTACACTACGGGGGTAAGTTGACCTAAATTGTGCAATTCCAGCTAGGTAAACAATGTAACTGGAGTTGACGTAGCTTAGGTTGACTTACTGCGGTGTCTACACTGTGCTGGGTCGACGGGAGACACGCTCCCATTGACTTACCTTACCCTTCTCATTCTGGTGGAGTACCAGAGTTGACGGGAAAGCGATCTGTGGTTGATTTAGCAGGTCTTCACTAGACCCGCTAAATCGATCCCCGGTGCATTGATCTCTGCAGTATCGACCCGATAAGTGTAGACATGCCCCTAGTGTTCTTGCTTTTTATTTTTATTTTGACAAGGTTTAAATAAAAATCCAGCTTTTTGGTGCTTGGAGGGCTGGGCAGCCTAGCAGTTAGCATACCTGATGTTCCCAGCTGTACGTGTCCCCAGCTGTGCAGCAGAGGTGTCGGGGGATGTTGCAGGCAGGGCCGGCTCAGGCTTTTTTGCTGTCCCAAGTGGTGAAGAAAAAAAAAAGCCACGATCGGCGGCACTTTGGCGGCAGTTCAGACGCTTCATTCCTCGGCGGCAATTCGGCGGTGGTTCCTTCACTCCGAGAGAGACTGAGGGACCCACCGCCAAATTACCGCTGCTGCCCCGGACATGCCACCCCTTCCCATTGGCTGCCCCAAGCACCTGCTTCGTTTGCTGGTGCCTGGAGCCGGCCCTGGTTGCAGGGAGACCCAGGCCCTCCCTCTCTACCAGGTCCCAGCCCAGGGCCTTGTGTGAAGCAACACTGGCAGGGTCCACCCAGCAGACAGCTTAACTCCACTGCCCTGGGCTACTGCCTACCCATGACCCTTCAGTTTGGGCATGGCCCCTATGGTCCAAACAGTCTGTAGTGTCTCACCTGGAGCATCCTGAAGTCCCTCTGGGCAGAGGAAGATACAAAGTTGGAGGAGGCCTAGCCCCACAATGGCCTTATAGTCAAAGAGTAAAGTTCACTCACTGCTGGATGCTCCCCAGGGGCCTTAACAGTCTCTCTCGGTCAGGGGGCAGTACTGCTGTCCCAGTTCTCATGCTTGTAGTTAAGCTCCTCTCCTGTAGAGAGAAGCAGTATTAGCTCTTGCCTCTTCACCAGCCAGCCCTGAACTGAGCCAGGTTCTCTCCTTTTCTTCCTCCTCCAGGCCTGGCACTGGCTGCAGGCATAGCGAGGCAGGGCTAGCTGGGCCCATAGGCTCTCTTTAACCCCTTTTCTGTTGGTGTGAGGGTTCTCTGTTCCATCACAGTAGAGTAAGGTGTGAAGTGCCCACCAGGTTCCACTGTGCTAGGGGAGCCAGAAGTGCCAGTACTGCCCTCAAAATGGTGGTGGCTGGGGAGGGTGTATAGCCAGAGGACACAATGGGATTTGTTCTTTCCCAGTATATTCTAGGAAGCCTCCATCAGCAGGGCTCCTATGGTGCACTGGATATGTTAGGGTTTTATTCTGGCAGGTGCTCAATGCCTCCTGGATGTTTTCACTTCCCATTCAGGCTAATGGTGCTGGGGGTGCTCTGAGAAATATAGAAGGCATCCAGCACCTTGCAACAAGAAGCACTTTAAAGTCCTCCATTGCTAGATTCCCTGGGAAGAGCCAAACTCCAAATGTTGACTGTCTTACCCCAGGGATAAATGCTTTTGTCAGCAACTGTGGCTTCCTCAGGTGCAAAGGGATGCAGTTTGCAACCTACATGCCACTACCTATAGATCATTCCTTGCCTGAGTCTGCAGCCTTCTGCATTTTACAGTGAAATCCCAGAAAGAATGTCTAACCAATTATAAACACCAACAGGAATCCTAGTTTATCTTTATAGTTATTAACATGATAGTAAGTTGAAATATTCCTCCTTTCTAACCAAACTGAATTAATCAAACTTATCTTTCTCTTTGATGCCCACAACTCATCTTCCATGATGCAGTCTGCAAAATGCTCAAAGGGTTAAATTAAAGATGAAACAGCATGCAATAGTGTTAGGCAGAGGTTTCCCCCCGCCCCCCAAAAATCATATTTAAATGATAAAAAGCCTTTCTACAGGGTTAGTTCCAAACTGTAGAGTTCCTGTTATATTTAATAATGTAACTTCATACATAATGATAAAACTTAATTCTTTAAATTTAATTTCTGGAATTACCAGAATGAATTTACTATTGATGTACAAGAGGAGTTGAAATAATTCACATACTGTTTATCTGAATATTGTTTAAAGTTAACTGTTTATATGACACAACCATTTTTTTCAGTGGCCTTTAATCTTGAAGTCCTCCTTTTATTTTAATTCCATTGGTTTCATTATGTTTTCTACATTGCTGTTTCTGAGTTCATATCATTGCAATTATATTTTATTTTAAATTTCAGTGGAAATATGCTCTGTTTCTATGTTATGAAGGTTTGCCAAGAGCACGCGCCAGTGAGGACAGATGCCACTTAGTGTTTGGAACAACTTCATTACATAGGATATTTTCAAAGGCAGATAGCCTGGCAGCTGCTGCATGGCTGGGAGGTTACTTTCTTCTTTAGCCTATCTCCATGAAACAGGAATAAAAGGGACATTAAATGAAACTGGAAATGGATTTATCCATTTAAAATGGATAAAAATAAACTTTTTTTTTGGTTTATAAAACACAATATAACCTGTGGAACTCTTTGCCATAAGATGTCTTGGAAGCCAAGTGATAAGCCAGATCCCATTGTTTTAAAGCATCTACAGTTACATTAGAACAAAACTTTTTTAGTATTTTTTTTTAAATACTCATGTTTCAGGGCAAAAGTCAATCATTAACTGCTAGGGCTTAGCAAGAAACTTCACTAGGGACAGGTTATTCCATAATTGTCTATGCTGAGGTTTCTTACACTTTCCTTTGGATCATCTGGTATTTGCCACAGGATGCTGGACTAGATAGGCCAATTAGTATGACTTTTCCTTTATTCCTTTACTATCTCTGGCAATCACCCCTTTTCATAGACAAGTAATACAGTAGAGCCTCGAAGTTATGAACACCAGAGTTACAAACTGACCAGTCAACCACACACCTCATTTGGAACCAGAAGTATGCAATCAGGCAGCAGCAGAGACAAAAAAAGAAAAAAAGCAAATACCATACAGTATTGTGTTAAATGTAAACTACAAAAAAAAAGAAAAAAAAAATTTTTTTAAAAAAGAAGATTTTATAAGGTAAGGAACTGTTTCTGTGCTTGTTTCATTTAAATTAAGACAGTTAAAAGCAGCATTTTTCTTCTGCATAGTAAAGTTTCAAAGCTGTAGTAAAAAGAACAGGCGTACTTGTGGCACCTTAGAGACTAACAAATTTATTTGAGCATAAGCTTTCGTGGGCTACAGCCCACTTCATCGGATGCATAGACTGGAACATACAGCAAGAAGATATTTATACATACAGAGAACATGAAAAGATGGAAGTAGCCATACCAACTGTAAGAGGCCAATCAATTGTAGTCAATGTTCTGTTGTAAACTTTTGAAACAGCCATCATAATGTTTTGTTCATAGTTATGAACATTTCAGAGTTACGAACAACCTCCATTCCTGAGGTATTTGTAACTCTGAGGTTCTACTGTAATGTGTGTTCTGGTTGACCTCTTAGCTTATGCAGTAGTAAATGGGTCAGGCCTACCTTGTCCCAAAACCTAAATAGGCTTACAGTTCAATACAAGTGACTGAGCCAGATTATCTCCAAATCTCAAAGTGAGAGAGTGGACATTTCAGCTGACTCAAGTATCATTAGTTCCAGATGGTGGGTTGATGCCTAATTCACAGGAAATGGTTTATCCCTTAATTCCAAACCTGTCATCCTTTTTAAGGACAGTTCCCTTTGGACCAAGAACCTATCATTAAATCTGGAACGAGGAGCAGGGATTAGCTAGTGGTCACCCACCTACCAGAAAAAGCAAATTCCATTGGTCGGACAGTACGGCAGTTTCACCACAGGAGGTTGGTTTTGCAGCATCAAACTCTGCAATGCAAGGCCAGCTAGAAAGGCTGCTTATGTAGACTGATCACACAGCAGTGAATTGGGTATTGCTTTGGATATGGTTCTCTTGTTCAGTTATGGGATCTGACATAGTGTGAATTTTTAAATTGATGCCTTTGGACAAAGATCGTTAAGAACAGTGGCAGTGATAGTTCACCTGCTACTGTGCAAAGATCAGGATAATATAATATGATGATAGTTCCTGGTGAACTTTTAAGCTATTGTAACATTTGTGCAAAATAACAAATACTTTCAGAATAGACCCAATCGTTTGAAAAAATATATATAATGTTTACCGTAAGTTAGATATTTCCAAAGGACAGGTTTTTGTCAGGGAGCAGTATACTTGAAAACAATTGTATTTCTTTTTTGTACAATAGAGAACAAAGTACACATCTTTTTCTGATAACCTTGGCATTTTCTTGAAATACATGCTTCTATACAGAATGAGAAAGTTACTGCTTGCAAGAGATTTAGAAACTAATCCAAAGTCAACTGAAAACAAAGGAAAGACTCTGATTTACATCAGTGGTCTTTGTGTGCTACCGTAAATGTCAGTGATATGTAATGTTTTAAAAAATGTATAGTTTTGTGTGTGTATGAAGTTAAATGTTTAACAAAATTGGACAAAAGCAAAATCTAATGAATTTCACTGTGTAACTCATATATCAAACTGGAATCTCTGAGAGATAATACACTATTAATTTAATTAGAATTAAAGAATTCAGAAGTAATTTATTTCCAGAGTGCATTAGCATGGGGTCTAAGATCAATGAAATGTGTAGTAGAATCCACCAACCTGCAGTGCACATTGAGACACTGATAGAGGGACTGAACTAGAAGGACAGAATTGTTGGACTAGAAGGGACCTCGAGAGGTCATCTAGTCCAGACCCCTGCACTCATGGCAGGACTAAATATTATCTAGACCATCTCTGACAGGTGTTTGTCCAACCTACTCTTAAAAATCCCCAGTGATGGAGATTCCACAACCTCCCTAGGCAATTTATTCCAGTTCCATTTGAAGTCAATGGAAGTTGAAGATGCTCAGCACTTCTGAAAAATCAGGCTGAATTTGAATTTTTGGATCATTGGATTGGTCTAAAATGCACATTTCAAAAGAGGCCTCCATATTTGTAAATATACCATGCTGGTTTGCATCTGTGTCCCTTTGCTAACTGATGGGGGATCACACTCATAGATTTGCCCTGAAACCACTCCAAACTCCCTGTTTGGACCACTGTCCAGTCTACATTTTCCTGCTCCTTGCATGCCACGTGTCAAGGATTGGGATTATGTCTGGACACTACACAGGTGCACATCTGTAAGGTGAATCTTTTTGTGCCTTCCCATCCTGGTGCACTCATACAGGAGGTCAGTCTAGCCCTTGCTGGTTTTACACGGTTTCTGTTGAGAGGGTGTCATGAATGAAGTATCACAACTAATTCACAGTGTTGCATGTAATGTTTGTGTTAATACAAATTTTTGTTAACCGTGCAGGTGAAGTTTGAGAATGCTATGCATTATAATCAGATATTCAGCCAGTTCTCATGGTCCTTAAGAACTGCTGTTGTCCTTCAATCAAAGACTTTTCTTAGACTGTCATTACTGGGTCTAAATCTCGTTCTTTCAACAGTAATAACTTTATTTTAATAAATGGAGTTACATTGGTGTAAACATAGTGAAAGAGAGCAGACTATCAATCTTATCATTTGAAGGTCAATACAGTGGGAAGAGACTGTTTTGAGTGTTCAGTAGCTTGCCTTTTGAACAATATACAAGAAATAGAGGCATCTAGTTTATCAGTCAGCAGCAGCTTTTATCAGACCCAATGAGACAACCACATGCATATGTGTATCAATACCTGAAATGAACCTTGAACTAGAAAGAAAATATGTTAAGAATGTTGAGAATCCGCTTCTCCCTCAATGTTCTGCCCATTTCTGATCTGGTCAACTTTAAAATCTAATTTTTATTAAAAAACAAACAAACAAAAACAGTAATCATGTTAGGCCCTGAGTTCCCATGGCAGGATACAAGTGACATACATTGAAACTAATGAGATTAATTAATATCCTGAGTTGGAAGTGTAGAGCTCATTGACCGTAGTCTGGGGTCTAAAGCTTTTGAGATAAACCTCAAGCCCTCACTAGCCCCTTGACACTCATAGCTCTTCCTTTGCAGAACTTTTTACTTCTAAGAATACCTTTTCTAGGTACCCCCTTCCCTAGTGAACTCCCTAAGTAGCTCCCCTGGAAAGACCCTCTCATCAGCTTCTTCCTGTGTCCTGGCCACTTCTGACTGAGCCCTCATAACACTTTATTAGGCTCATGTGTTACTTAGTTAATTAATTGTCATTCAGCCACCTGGTCAAGTAACCACTCACAGGTGGATCTGGGTTAACTCATTCTCCTTAGGAGAGCCTGTCACTGTTGGCTGGGTGGCCTGACCTGCCGAGAGGGCCAGCTACCCTGTGACACCTTTCAGCCTAGACATCACTGATTGATTGATTTCGGACTGGTACCATGACAGACATGAGGCTGAAGGGTAGGAGATGGGTACTGGTGCAAAATGGTGGCCAGCATGAGATCCAAGGTAATCAGTAATAACAAGTGCTTTAACTGAGAGGTGATTTTTTAAAATATTTTGTATATGCATAAGCTACTATATAAATATTATCTGAATGCATTATCATTTAGTTTGCTGAGTCATGTGGCAGAATTCTGATAAGAGTATGAGATCCATTAGGAAATTTATGAACATTTGGCATGTTTTGAACAAGTCTTTCTTTTTCTTTTTCTTTCTTCTCTGCAATCACCCCACAAAAGTTGATTTGGAGGATCTCAAATGAAAGTTTTATCTCCTATAAATAAGTGATTCCACAATTACTGGAAACACAAAAGGGACATGCATCCCCCTACTGTTTGCTGTGAAGACCTCTTACGTTGATAGTGTGGTTGTCACTCAATAAAAGTAGGCTCTGCCTTATAATGGTTGAAACGCAACAAAAAACTTATTTGCCCTTGTTTCTTCTGCTTGGCTTTGGGAACACTGAGGATGTTTGCATTTCACCAGGCAAGGTAGAAATAACATATGCTAAAATAACAATTGCATGTGGCGTAGTTCATAGAGATTATCACTGAATGCATGTGTCTGAATAGTGGGGAAAGGCTTTCTGATTAATGTTCTTGCTACTATGTTATAACCAGTCCCTGGCTACACAGGAATGCATGGTGATCACTAGATTTCACACAATGGTCCTCCTGCACCAAAAAGCAACAGCCCTACCACTTGCACAACAGGAGAAGGTTCTTCAGCTAAATTGAGTTCAGAGCCTGTAATAAGTAGTTGAACATTTGCGTTTCTATCCAGAAAATGGCAGTGGCATACATACACACAAATCAATGTGTTTGTGTTTACAGTACTTTGTTTAGATATGTTCAGAGACTCTTCAGTAAATTTCCTGAAGTATTGTTAGTACTTCATCGGTAGATTGGGTCTATACTAATCTACAAAGGTACACAAAGGCAATTTTTCTTGGCTAGATGTTATTGTGAACTAGATATTGCTATAGCTTATGGAAGACTTTCATATCTGGAGACCCAGGTTCAGAAACCTGCTGTTATCTTGTAAATGAAATGTATTTGGTGATATTAATCTTGTTCTAAGCAGACATTTATCCTTATCACAAAACCACGACATAAGATTTTATGGATGATAAAGGTAAGCCCCAGTAATTGAATAACTGTAGTGTTGCAGGTAAGGACTGAGGTGTGTGAAGACTCTTTCACAGGATCTGCCTGTATTATACCTATATCTAGCTCACTTTTATGAGTGCTACAATTCACATACAATTAGTTTTTCTCGGAGAAAGGGCAAACAGTTGGTGCCAACCTACAGAGTGGCTAGCTATTGTTATTTCTTCTTTTTTTTATTAACAAAAGCACACTGAATATTCATAAAAAGTTGACATTATTTCATTAGTGGTTGTAGGGATATGTATAAACCTACTGATATGTTCTCTGCTGGATGTCTGCATGGATGTTTCTAAAACATGACTTTCGGAGAGCACTGCAGGACATGCAGCAATAGACAATTAACGTTACTGAATGTGTGTTTCCCAACCTTTCATTCCTTCTCTCTTCTTTGTTAATTCAGAACTTTGTACTGATTATTATGAGTGAGATCTGGCACCTGAGCTGCAAGCCCTGGCAGAGAAAAGCAGATATGTGGGATAGAAAGAGAGTATTTTTCAGACCTCTTGCCTCCTTAGATGTAACAATAACAAAAAAAGTTTCCTAAATGTCATTAAGACTTTTTTTAAGGAATGAGGTTGTCAGGGTTTTTTCCAAATGAGCATTGCAGTACAGCCAATCCCTAGAGTTTAAAAATCATGAGTCTGTTTCCCTTCTCCCCCCAAAAAATCACAAGATTTCAAACAAAAATTAAAAAAATAGAGCAAAACCAATTTCTCTCCCCATCTCCACCCCCGTGCGTGCGTGTCAGTTACAGTGTGACCAACTCTCACAATCTTGATTTTGTCCGCTGCTTTCACTAGAGGACCCAGTTGGATCCCGTTATGCTAGGCCCTGTATAAACACATTGCTCTTTGGGTCAGGGACTGTCATTTTGTTCTGTGTATGTATAGTGCGGGGATCAGCAACTTTTGGCATGCGGCTCACCAGAGTAAGCACCGTGGTGGTCCAGGCCAGGCCGGTTTGTTTACCTCCCATGTCTGCAGGTTCAGCTCCCACTGGCCACAGTTCGCTGTTCCAGGCCAATGGGGGCAGCAAGAAGCAGCAGCCAGCACATCCCTCAGCTCGCGCTGCTTCCTGCCGCCCCCATTGGCCTGGAGCGGCGAACCGCGACCAGTGGGAGCTGCGATCGGCCGAACCTGCGGACAGGGCAGGTAAACAAACTGGCCCGGCCTGCCAGGGTGCTTACCCTGGCGAGCCGTGTGGCAAAGGTTGCCGATCCCTGGTATAGTGCCTAGCACAATGCAATCCTGGTTGACAACTAGGACTCTTAGGCACTGTCTCAGTATAGAGAAGTAAGTAGTCCCTGTCCCAAACAACTTGCAATCTAGTGGGAAGTTTGTGGCAGGGGAGCTGGAATTGGGACTTGCCAAACTCATCTCATATAGGGGCTACCAAACCATCCATTAGTAGTTCTTAATGTCCACTGAGCTAGGCAATATTCAAACTGGTGATCTACAGGAGAAAGGCTCTATACTTCACTGGCAACACCCTGAGGCATCCAGTTCCCTATAAGCATTAATGTTACACCTTAAAGAAGGACACATGGTTCCTGGAAAGGAAAGTTTATTAAATCAAGTTCTGATCTTTTGGGAGTTTGCATAGACAGGGTCTTCCACTCTCTTGCCCCACATGCAAAAATCTTCCACAGCTTGCTGCCTGTCTCAAACACACTGTAAGTCTAGCATACCCCATTGTGGAAGGGGAAACTCCCATTAACTAAACACAAATAATAAAAATGCAGCAGTAAAGCATGCATTAGCACACATCCAAGTTCACTTCTGAATACGTTTTGCAATAAAATAGAATCATCAATCTTACAATTACCCCCAGGTCTTTACACTAACTTTTACCCATAATTTCTTTTTCACACCCACATGGGTTATCAGCAGGATATTAACTCACAACCTTCAGAGGTGGGAGCCACTGGTAGGAGGAATGCATGCTGTTGTCCTCTGTGTGGACCAGTCCGTGCAGGGATATGCTTTCAGGGCCAGTGAGTTACAGAAGGAGACAGCTGGAATGCCGGGCATCCAGATTCTTGTTTTCCTTTCCCTGATCTGGAAGAGGAGCATGGTCTAGTGGTTTCAAACAGCATAGCTGAGTTATCTGACAGGGTAAACCCAGGATGTAAAAAAAGTGATTTTTCTACCACAAAAGATAAAGATTCAGATCTTCGCAAGGAAGCAGATGCAGAATCCATAAATCTGTCATAATATGTCTCATTGCTATAGTGTGATGCAGAGCCACACTGTATAAGTCTATGCATTTAATTTGCCATGCTCCTTCTGAAAGACTGTGTGGCAAAGTGGATGAGACTTAGCTCTGTTCTGTTAGAGACCTGGGTTCTATTTTCAGCGTTTTCTGAAGTGATTTTATGCAAGCTGTCAGTTATTTTAGTTGTGAAACTGGTGAATGATAATTACTCACAGTGCATGAAACCTTGGCTCATAATAAGAGTAGTGAAGTGCACAGAAATATTAACAGCAGTCAGTGGAAGAGCAGGGACTGGAACCCATGATCTGTGGGCTTGAAGCCGAATGGGGCCACTAGCAGATTACTGTCTCCTAGGAACAGGGAAGGAATTGTCTCTCTGAGGCATGCTTCATAATCTGTGCTGCTCCTGGGGGCAGATTGTAATGGCATGGTCTAGCCCTAAATTTGAAAGGAACAAGCATCTGGTCTCCAATTCTACAGCAAGAGACTAAAGAATGTCCCCCCGCCTCCACCATGCACACACTTTTTATGGAAAATGAGTCAGTTAATTTTAGGATAGAGCTGACATTATGCATAATTCATCCACTCATGTGGCTGATCATGTGTTGTTCCTGGTGCCGCACTGAAAATTTTTAAAAGAATGTTTTAGTGACAAATAATGAATAGTGGACATTCCTGAAAGGAATCAAGTTATTTTGGGGATGGAGGTTTGCTGATCTGCACCAAAACGCAAAGCCAGTATGAGTCCCATCCATCTTGCACTGAGGGTTTGTAGACATTGTTTACAAGGCAAGAGTCTAGCACACCTTTTCAAAATCTCTGCGTAAGTGGATGGAATGTACATGCATCAAAAGGGAGGGATAGCTCAGTGGTTTGAGCATTGGCCTGCTAAACCCAGGGTTGTGAGTTCAATCCTTGAGGGGGCCACTTAGGGATCTGGGGCAAAATCAGTACTTGGTCCTGCTAGTGAAGGCAGGGGGCTGGACTCGATGACCTTTCAAGGTCCCTTCCAGTTCTAGGAGATGGGATATCTCCATTTATAAAAAAGCGATATGTGTTCTATACCTAAATAGTACACATGATTATATAAAATAAAGGTTCAGTTTCTCTGCTAGTGTAAGTCACTTTAACTCCATTGTACAGCTATACTAATTGAAACCAGAGGACTTAATCCTACATTCTTCTCAGATTTCTTTCAGTTTTGCAAGCAAGGCCATATTTCGAGTCTATCTTTTAAAACAGAGCACATGTAAGTCACGTATCCAGCTATGTTAATCAAACATACTATTGAGTTTGATAGTTATATCACATGTGCAGGTACATATATTGTTGCTTTAATGCATTCTCTCACTACTTTGATAAAAGCCTTAAGATGTTACCACTAGTTCTTTGATGTTTTCTTCTGATGTTAGAGGACATCTTTTTCCCCCTCTTCTAAATATTCTGTTTTGCATAAATATGAGCTGGCAAGTTTTTTTCTAGTTAAGAGTAGAAACAAAGTTTTATCAATGAGAACAACAACAACAAAAAAGTAATGCAGACTTTTATGTACTGTTGTCAAGCACAAAAATGTTCCATGTGGATGTTTACATTGGACTTGTGGCATACATATTATTAATTCTAAATGAAGTAATGACATTGTTAATGTATTTTCAAAGGTCTGTGTTCTTTTGGTACACATGTGTACTTCCCTATGGTATTTATAAGAATGATCTCTGGGAACTCCGAAGGAATAGTGTTTATGATCCTATATTTCAGATGTTGCTTGTGGATCCAATCCTGTCCATAAACTTATAGTAAGCCCTAGTCATGCTTATCAGGGATTGATCTGTTAGCAAAATTCAGCCCAGCCTGAATTTCGACAGGTTTTAGCCCCAAATTAGTATTTTTATCTTGAGAAGAAAAATTGGTTAGATGGTTCTTAATTTATACAAGTAAAACATCATGAAATATTTCTAATGATTGTCGCTGTTGTTGACTCCAGAGATCCCAGCCAATATCAGGGCTCCACTGTGTTAGGCACTGTACAACGTCTCTGCCTATAGAAGGTGCACAATCACCAACAGTGCCAACTAATAGTTAGGCTGGGTTTTAGCATGGCGTCTCCCCATTGAAAGCACAGTCAGATCTCTCAGTGCCACGCCCCCAGGGTTTCCAGTCATCCCGTTTAGCACAGACACTTTGTTGGGGCTGGGCCCTTGAACAGTCAAGGCCTTTTCCAGTAGGTCTCTCACCTAGGTGAAGAATCCTGGTGTGGTAATGCCCTCTTGGGATAAATAGGGGAACCCAGGCCCATCCTCTCCACCAGGCTCTGATCCAGGGCCCAATGGTGGGCAGCCACACTTGACATCTTGGGATGTTAAGCTATGCCCTCCCCAGGATCACTTCCTACCCCAGTCCCCTTTTGCTTCCTGGAGTAACTCACTCTATTCAAGTCTCTGGCCTGCAATCTCAGTTGCCTGCTTCTCCTCCATGAGTTTGCACAGGCCTGTGTTGCCTGGTCCAGGCAATGAACTTCCAGGTAATATTTTTCTTCAGAGCTCAGAACAGTCCTCTGCTCCCTTCCGTGGTGTCTCTCTCAACTGCTCTGCTCCCCTTTGTAAAGTCCTGCCACCAACTTGTTCAGGGTTTTCAGGTGTGTCTGGGCAGGGCCGCCTGGGCCCAAAACTGTTCCTTAACCCCTTGCTATCCAGGATAGGTTCTGTATACCACATCACACTGCCTAAATATATCTATCTAAATATATAAAGGGTGGGGGAAAGAAAGTACTATTAGATGGGGAAGTGAGGCACAGGGAGATTGTTACTTGCCCAAGGTTAGACAAGAAACATGTGGTAGAGCCAGGAATTGAAGCCCCATCTCCTATGTGCCCTTGCCCCAAGGGTTTCCAGTCCTCCTGTTTAGCACATCCAGTGGTATTCTATGCTACTTTACCAGTAAAAGTTGCTATGAATGGCGTATGTATGTATAGTAATTATGAAGTACATATATAGTATTTGTGAAGACAATGTTGTAGTAGAGTTGCAGCATGGTTTAGTGATTAGATAATATTAATTTAAACCATGAACTTCTGGCTTCTAGTCCTGAGTGCCACAGACTTGTTTTCCTCTGGGCTAGCCAAAATTCTCATTGATTTCCTAGAGAACACAATCGAATTCAATAGTACATTATAGTATTAGGCTGAGCTTTTCAGACCCATCTAGAGGACGGAGGTAGAGAAGCTGCTGGAGAGGCCTCTTTTTGAAATCCATCACTGATTAGGAGTCATGGTGGCATGGGATTATTTTTTATATTCTAGCAGTACTGTATGCATTATATTTTGTAACAGAAATGTGTAAGATGCCCAGCACAATAGTTTATTGACTAAATCATAAATGGTCTATTTATGTTAAATCTTATCTTCATACACCACTTCACTGGTGTAGTAGGGCAAGGCTACAGCACTCTTGTTCATGCTACAACCTGGGCTCTAATCTATTCCTCCCCTGGCTTCCTTTCTTGCTCATCCTCAAGGCAGATGATCAAGTGCTGGGGGCCTAGATTCTGAAGCCCTTTATGTAACACTATTAAGACTTTGAATTTGATGCTGACATACTGACATCCACTGAAAATTGTGGATCAGAACCAATTGTTAACATCTTATCTAGGGAATTAGGAGAGTAGTCTGTAAAAGTGACTCACTAGCTAGTGTACAATCTTGTGGCTGGGTACAGCATGGTCAGGTTTTCCCTCGCTGTTGCCTCACTCACCAGCCATTCAGGTCTGCTGGTGGCTCCCTTTAATCTTGTGACATGGTCCTCTGGGCACATCAATTTTTAATCTCTTCCGTTTCAGGGTAAGTCAGCGTCCAGTCCAACAGCCTTGTTCCAGGACTCCAGCCCAACTCTTGGCCCAGTAGGCCTTATGTACCTTGTCCAGGGCCTTCACTAGGCCCTCCATTGTTTGCAGGGGAACCCAGCCCCTCCCTTTACCCTGGGTTCCAACTCAGGGCTCCTTTAGCAAGCAGTTAAAGTCTGCTCCTTCAGACATTTTGTTTTTTCCTACCATGGCCTGCCTCCAGGGCCGGCTCCAGGCACCAGCCCAGCAAGCAGGTACTTGGGGCGGCCAAGGAGAAAGGGCGTCACGTTGGACTCTTCAGCGGCGGGTCCCTCAGTCCCTCTTGGAGAGAAGGACCTGCCGCCGAAGAAGAAAGCGGCGCGGTGGACCTGCCGCCGATCACGACTTTTTTTTTTTTTCCTCTGCTTGGGGCGGCAAAAACCCTGGAGCCAGCCCTGCCTGCCTCTAGGCCTTCTTCCCCAGCCTCAGAGGAAAGGTAACAAAGGAAAGGCACAACACAAAAAGTCCAAACATACCCCTAGCCTCCCTCCTTTCAGGAGATACCTGAGAAGCCACAGCCCACCTCAGTGTCTATCACACAACGTTCAAAGCAACTCTATGCCAACTGCATCCTTCGCCGTGCTCCTTTCTAAGAGCTAGTGCAGAGAGGTCTGCTAACCCTAGGCTTCTCCTTTTTAAGACTTCTCCTCCAAGACTGGCATACCTTGCAGGTGTGGCGGGGCAGGCTGCCTTAGCCCAAAGCTGCTCTTTAACCCCTTTTTGTCTGGCACAGGGTTTGTACGCTCCATCATATCTCTACATTCTAGAACCGTTGCTGACTTAACTCACATTTCAAGGAAAGTTCAGAAAAGGACTCATTACATTAATCTAGCCTGGATAGCGGGACTTTGCAGATAAGTTAGTAACGTGGGCCTTCTTACTGAAGTCCAAATCCTAGGGTGAATGCACAGCCTGACTAACTGTAATTGTGTGCTGCTATGTTCCATCCGGACTAGGAGAAGGAATCCTTCCTACTGGCTACGGAGTTGTTCTGTAGCTGCTCCTGCAGATGCAGGGCTGCAATATCCTCAAGGCGCCTTTCCCTCTTACCAAGTGAAGCATGGTCAGTGGGTTGACATAGTCACACTGGGCTGCTCTTCCCTGAGTCCCTCCCCAAAACTCCCCTACACCGTGTGGTACAGAGACTCCCTTGGAACATAGTTCAGGATCACACAGGGGTTTTGTGGAGTTTTGACTTGGTTCAATGCCATGAGATGGTCAAAAGCCTTACTGAAATTAGCACCATTGCTTTATTTTCCTTCCAAAGTCTGTCTTATGCTAGTCACGTCATTCTGGCAGAACAATTTACAGCACTTTTTGGCTGATGCACTGTTTTGATCTGTTGTTCTCAAAGAGCCATCAGCGCGCTTTGCTGTGCAGGCATTAAATAGAAGTTGTGCATGCAGTGAATTTCAATTTGCAATTAAGAAAATATTTAAACAGTAGGTGTCACTTATGGTATGAAAAGAGAGTTTTAAATTTGTTCTGCACATTCCCTGATTTATTTTTTAAATAATCAAAAGCCACTGATACAAGACTACCAAGTATTCTTTTCTTGAGCCACATCTAGTCACACATGTCCTATAAGTCTATTTTTAATGTATCCTTCCATGTTTTCTGCTACCTGTCCTATCCTAGCAAACTACCTTGGCTCCCTTCATAATAGTTACCTATATTTCTTCTCTTTGTTTCACAACATTCTCCAGTTCATTGTCATTTTACCTTCTTCCTCTGCAATTTCCTTTAGCTGGTTTTGCTTTTTTACCAGTTGATTTTTACTAGGATGCCAACCATACTTTTTCCCCTACTTCACTATCCAGCTTTGTCCTCTGTACTTTCTTGGTGAGTGCCTTTGTTTTTGCGTAAAATAACATGGCTAGTAATACAAAGATATCATTACAAGCAGAGATGAGACTTGCTGTTCAGTCTTCCAAAGACTATTTATCAAGCCTTAATTCTTTTCTTGACCTCATCATCTTGCCTGGATTAGCATGCAACGGCAGGTCCAGCTTCTAATTATTTTTCATCCATAATACTTTCTCTTTCACAATTGTATTAAACATGATTTTGGTCCACATATTCATCATGACTCAATGTTTCCTACTCTTCCTAGTAAAATTTCTGATCATTGCTTCAAAGTTTTTCAGCAAATATAATGTCACCTGCAAATCTAAGGTGACTTGGGTATTCTCCATTTATATTGCTATGCTTTTCTTCTCATTCATTCAAGGTTTATGAAGACCTTCTCTAGGCAGGTTGTGAAGTATTTTGGTGACATAGCTCAACCTGCTCTATTCACTCTCCTTGTCAAACATAAGTGTCAACTCAACTGCACTAAAAGTGTTTTTGAAGAGAGAAAATTTACAATAATGTGAACTGAACCTTTGGAAGTAAAAATGAAACTTTAGTGGTTAACATGAAAGTCTTGCTTCAGGAGTTGAAATGTAGGTTAAATTTAGCTAGGCAGAAGACTTGAGTGTTATTTTAATGTGATATGCTACATTCTTATACTGGAGATCCAGGCTTCAAATGCACTTCAAATTAGTGGGATTTCTTGATCTTTTGGGAAGGATAGCCTTGTGCTATACTTGGAATGCTTACAGTTGTAGCAGTGCACCATTTGGAAGTACAACTATGAGAAGGGGGTATTGAGGGGAAAAAAATCAGCAGAACAAAGAATGGCACAGATTCAAATGTTGGGACCCGACTTACACTCACGCTGGTATCCTGGTTTACTTTGTGAATTCTTCACTCGTTCTGGCAAGCAGTTATTCATGCTAGCAGTTCCATTAACTTCAGTAGGATTTCTCCTGACCAGAACTACTCACCAGAGGAAGTCTAGACCTTTATTAGAAAGTTGAAAACCTTATTGACTGAGGGAGAGTTAATGGAGAAGATACTTTGAGTGCCTTATCACCAAAATATGTGAATATATAATAGTCATATCCACATGTATATAAACTTGATGGAAGAGAAAATTACCGAAGTCAACTATAATCAGAGAAAATTGTGGAATTGACTTCAGAACAATGAGTCACAAACAAATATGTTGAACTGTGTGGAGGATATTTCCAGTGTTTGATGGACTGTTAGTCTTCAAATACAGGAAGTTAGTCCATCCTAGATAAGAATAATAATATATTGTTAGGAAAATGCTGCCTTGGTGGGTTTTTTTGCAAAGAAACAGTGATGACAGAGCAATAAAGCGATTAAGGAAAACCACAAACATAGCTATTCCATTACCCTATGGTTTCACTCTAGCACTGATTCTTCAGTTAGTAAAACATTTTACACGCAAATAGGAAGTGCCTTTGCTTGAAAGTGCTGTATCATTTCTTCTTCCTTAACTGAAATTCCAGACTGACTGTAATGAACCACTTCTCTTTTCTCTCCCCTCAATTAACTGAGTTTTTCACAAAGCATAACATACATTATTCGTGGTCAGGTATTTTACTGTGTTATTCTTTTGTTTGTCCTTAGCAAGCTACTTATGTTCTGGTAACAGGACTCTGAGTTGATGCTATAAGAGATGATAAAACTGACAGAAATCCAGTCACAGCTGGTAGGTAACTAACCTACTGAGTCAATGTTTGTACTTTAAGTGGTAAAAGCAGCCTAATCAATACTTGCTTTATGTTGCACATGTAACTTGCAGAAACTGGGATTATCTTGTTAAAGCAGATGGAAAAGACGACATTTTGCATCTTTTCCATGAGGAGGCTTACTCATAATGCTGGTAACAAATACTGCTATTGGTAAATGTCACCCTATTTGACATTCATACGTCTTCAGTTGCTGTTGCACAAATTCTTTGACATTCCCTCATTGTTAGAAGTTCTGTATCTCTTGTAGCTTACAACTGGGAAATATTTTAAAATACCAAAATTAATCAAAATATAATGGAAATCAGAACATGCAAAGACAAACATCAACAGGCCTCAATAAGATGTTTTTATTCTTTTGTGATAATTTAATTTGAAATTTCACCTCATTATAACACATTTCATGGCATTAATTTAGAAACAGGTTCAGTATGATTTATAATATAGTGTTCTTTGCTATTAAAAATGCTGGATCCATGTTTCTGATTTGAAAAATGAAGTTTAGTAACCACGAGAATTATTTTCTATGGAATTCTAAATTTATAACTGATGTGCTTTTTTACATTAGGACTATCGTGTTTATAAGGCTTGTTAAGTCTTCCTTATTCTGTACTATAGATCTTTGAATGACTACTCTTAATAATGTCATATCCATAGTAATCCTTAATTCCTTATTCACACAAAACTCCCCTTAAAAGTAAATGGGAGTTTCACCTGCTTAAAGGACAGCAGGATCAGTCTTCTTAATTTCACTTTTACTTGATTAAAATATTCTTGAGTGGATAATGACTGAAAATGATTGATTTATAAAGCAACAAATCAAGAAAACTACCTTGGATAGTGACAATTATTAGCATTTGGATATTTCCCTAAATGGCGACTCCTACAAATTGACTGCTATGGAATAGTCCATACTCACACACAGAGCTCATTCCTAAAAATCTACCCAAGTGAGTAAGTGAAGGTTTGTTGCAGCAAGCTCTAAATATAAATGAGAGAACCTAAAGTTATAATACTGAATGAACAAGTACTGTTCATGTCAGTTTGTCTCTAAATCTGTTTATAGTACATTTATGGGACTGTAACCTAAATAGAAAAGCTCTCCCCCCCCCCCAATTGTTTCTCAAAAGCTGCTTCTATAGAAGTCAAGTAATTGGAGACAGAAGTGAAACTTTGATCCGTTGCACATTAGAAATAGTCTGAATGATATCTTTTTTCAGCTAATTGAATGACCACTGAATGGGACATGTGGTGAACCAAGAATTGTTAATATGATGGTCAAGATCATTTGCTAAGTTTAGTATTGTAAGTACCAACTATGCTGTTTTTGTGGGATTTCCAGTTAATTGCAGAGTACAGTAAAAACACATTGTGTGGTTTACAGTCAGGGCTGGCTCTAGGCGCCAGCAAAGCAAGCAGGTGCTTGGGGCTTCAAATTTGCAGGGGCGCAAGAATCCAGCATGAGAGCTGAGAACCAACAGGGAGCCCTGGGAGCTGTAGTTCCTTGGTTAGCTCCCTGCCTATAGAGCCAGCCCTGGAGCAGGGAAAGAACTACATTTCCCAGCATTCCCTTGGCCGCAATTAACAGCTGCTTGCCAGGAGCTAGGATACACGATGTGACGGAGAGACTGCCGAGACTCATCAAGCCCTCGGATCGCTACCCCTTCCTGCTTCTCCACGTGGGCACCAATGATACTGCCAAGAATGACCTTGAGCGGATCACTGCAGACTACGTGGCTCTGGGAAGAAGGATAAAGGAGTTTGAGGCGCAAGTGGTGTTCTCGTCCATCCTCCCTGTGCAAGGAAAAGGCCGGGGTAGAGACCGTCGAATCGTGGAAGTCAACGAATGGCTACGCAGGTGGTGTCGGAGAGAAGGCTTTGGATTCTTCGACCATGGGATGGTGTTCCAAGAAGAAGGAGTGCTAGGCAGAGACGGGCTCCACCTAACGAAGAGAGGGAAGAGCATCTTCGCCAGCAGGCTGGCTAACCTAGTGAGGAGGGCTTTAAACTAGGTTCACCGGGGGAAGGAGACCAAAGCCCTGAGGTATGTGGGGAAATGGGATCCTGGGAGGAAGCACAAGCAGGAGAGCGCAACAGGGGAGGACTCCTGTCTCATGCTGAGAAAGAGGGACGATCGTTGAGTTATCTTAAGTGCCTATACACAAATGCAAGAAGCCTGGGAAACAAGCAGGGAGAACTGGAAGTCCTGGCACAGTCAGGGAACTATGATGTGATTGGAATAACAGAGACTTGGTGGGATAACTCACATGACTGGAGTACTGTCATGGATGGATATAAACTGTTCAGGAAGGACAGGCAGGGCAGAAAAGGTGGGGGAGTTGCGTTGTATGTAAGAGAGGAGTATGACTGCTCAGAGCTCCGGTATGATACTGCAGAAAAACCTGAGAGTCTCTGGATAAAGTTGAGAAGTGTGAGCAACAAGGGTGATGTCGTGGTTGGAGTCTGCTATAGACCACCAGACCAGGGGGACAAGGTGGATGAGGCTTTCTTCTGGCAACTAGCAGAAGTTGCTAGATCACAGGCCCTGGTTCTCATGGGAGACTTTAATCACCCTGATATCTGCTGGGAGAGCAATACAGCGGTGCACAGGCAATCCAGGAAATTTTTGGAAAGTGTAGGGGACAATTTCCTGGTGCAAGTGCTGGAGGAACCAACTAGGGGCAAAGCTTTTCTTGACCTGCTGCTCACAAACAGGGAAGAACTAGTAGGGGAAGCAAAAGTGGATGGGAACCTGGGAGGCAGTGACCATGAGATGGTCGAGTTCAGGATCCTGACACAAGGAAGAAAGGAGAGCAGCAGAATACGGACCCTGGACTTCAGAAAAGCAGACTTTGACTCCCTCAGGGAACAGATGGGCAGGATCCCCTGGGAGAATAACATGAAGGGCAAAGGGGTCCAGGAGAGCTGGCTGTATTTTAAAGAATCCTTATTGAGGTTGCAGGAACAAACCATCCCGATGTGTAGAAAGAATAGTAAATATGGCAGGCGACCAGCTTGGCTAAACAGTGAAATCCTTGCTGATCTTAAACGCAAAAAAGAGGCTTATAAGGAGTGGAAGATTGGACAAATGACCAGGGAGGAGTATAAAAATATTGCTCAGGCGTGCAGGAGTGAAATCAGGAAGGCCAAATCACACTTGGAGTTGCAGTTAGCAAGAGATGTTAAGAGTAACAAGAAGGGTTTCTTCAGGTATGTTAGCAACAAGAAGAAAATCAAGGAAAGTGTGGGCCCCTTACTGAATGAGGGAGGCAACCTAGTGACCGAGGATGTGGAAAAAGCTAATGTACTCAATGATTTTTTTGCCTCTGTCTTCACGCACAAGGTCAGCTCCCAGATTGCTGCACTGGGCAGTACAGCATGGGGAGAAGGTGGCCAACCCTCTGTGGAGAAAGAAGTGGTTCGGGACTATTTAGAAAAACTGGACGTGCACAAGTCCATGGGGCCGGATGCGCTGCATCCGAGGGTGCTAAAGGAGTTGGCGGGTGAGATTGCAGAGCCATTAGCCATTATTTTTGAAAACTCATGGCGATCGGGGGAGGTCCCAGATGACTGGAAAAAGGCTAATGTAGTGCCCATCTTTAAAAAAGGGAAGAAGGAGGATCCGGGGAACTACAGGCCAGTCAGCCTCACCTCAGTCCCTGGAAAAATCATGGAGCAGGTCCTCAAGGAATCAATTATGAAACATTTAGAGGAGAGGAAAGTGATCAGGAACAGTCAGCATGGATTCACGAAGGGGAAGTCGTGCCTGACTAACCTAATTGCCTTCTATGATGAGATAACTGGCTCTGTGGATGAGGGGAAAGCAGTGGATGTGTTATTTCTTGACTTTAGCAAAGCTTTTGATACTGTCTCCCACAGTATTCTTGCCACCAAGTTAAAGAAGTATGGGCTGGATGAATGGACTGTAAGGTGGATAGAAAGCTGGCTAGATCGTCGGGCTCAACGGGTAGTGATCAATGGCTCCATGTCTAGTTGGCAGCCGGTTTCAAGTGGAGTGCCCCAAGGGTCGGTCCTGGGGCCGGTTTTGTTTAATATCTTTATTAATGATCTGGAGGATGGTGTGGACTGCACTCTCAGCAAGTTTGCAGATGACACTAAACTAGGAGGCGTGGTAGATACACTAGAGGGTAGGGATCGGATACAGAGGGACCTAGACAAATTAGAGGATTGGGCAGAAAAAAACCTGATGAGGTTCAACAAGGACAAGTGCAGAGTCCTGCACTTAGGACGGAAGAATCCCATGCACTGCTACAGACTAGGGACCGAATGGCTAGGTAGCAGTTCTGCTGAAAAGGACCTAGGGGTCACAGTGGACGAGAAGCTGGATATGAGTCAACAGTGTGCTCTTGTTGCCAAGAAGGCTAACGGCATTTTGGGCTGTATAAGTAGGGGCATTGCCAGCAGATCGAGGAACGTGATCGTTCCCCTTTATTCGACATTGGTGAGGCCTCATCTGGAATACTGTGTCCAGTTTTGGTCCCCACACTACAAGAAGGATGTGGAAAAATTGGAAAGAGTCCAGCGGAGGGCAACAAAAATGATTAGGGGTCTGGAGCACATGACTTATGAGGAGAGGCTGAGAGAACTGGGATTGTTTAGTCTCCAGAAGAGAAGAATGAGGGGGGATTTGATAGCAGCCTTCAACTACCTGAAGGGGGGTTCCAAAGAGGATGGAGCTCGGCTGTTCTCAGTGGTGGCAGATGACAGAACAAGGAGCAATGGTCTCAAGTTGCAGTGGGGGAGGTCCAGGTTGGATATCAGGAAAAACTATTTCACTAGGAGGGTGGTGAAACACTGGAATGCGTTACCTAGGGAGGTGGTGGAGTCTCCTTCCTTGGAGGTTTTTAAGGCCCGGCTTGACAAAGCCCTGGCTGGGATGATTTAGCTGGGAATTGGTCCTGCTTTGAGCAGGGGGTTGGACTAGATGACCTCTTGAGGTCCCTTCCAACTCTGATATTCTATGATTCTATGATTCTATGATTCTATGAACAGGAAAGGGTGGGGGAAGGAGTGTAGAACTGAAACCTCATGCTACAGCTTGCTGTAAATGATAGGAACAGAGCCAGCTCTAGGATTTTTGCCACCCCCCACCTCAGCCCTGGGCTCCCCCCGCACTCCTGTTTTGCCCAGCCCTGGACTCTCTCCCACCCACACCCCCTGCTGCCTCAGCTCTGGCCCCCACCTGCACCCCCCTGCTGCCCCAGCCCTGGGTTCTCCCCCCACCCACATCTCCTGCCACCCCAGCCCTGGCCCCCACCCCCTGCC
Source organism: Malaclemys terrapin pileata (assembly GCF_027887155.1). Lineage (NCBI taxonomy): Eukaryota > Metazoa > Chordata > Testudines > Emydidae > Malaclemys > Malaclemys terrapin. The sequence goes on from NC_071505.1 coordinate 47,568,730, forward strand.
ACCCCAGCCCTAGGCTCACCCCCACCCGCACCTCCTGCCACCCCAACCCTGGGCTCTTCCCCGTACCCGCACCTCCTGCCACTCCAGCCTGGGGCTCTTCCCCACACCCGCATCTCCTGCCACCCAGCCCTGGGCTCTTCTTCCCCCCTGCACCCGCACCCCTTGCCGCCCCAGCTCTGGCCCCCACCTGCACCTCCTGCTGCCCCAGCCTGGGCTCTTCACTCCCCCCCCCCACACCTCCTGCTGCCCCAGCCCTGGGCTCTCCCCCCAAGAAAGAATTGGGTGGACTAAATGGACATTGCACCTCTCTAGCTGAAGCCTAGCAAGGCAGGTATGTGGATCCCACTAGAATTTAAAATGAAAAGTAAGGGAGGGAAGGCTCTACTAGACAGGGCAGTTTTAGATACAGTACCAGGCATGTTGGAGGATTTACAGTTCTGAGTCATGGAAGCAGAAATTGACTTTTCTTTTCCAGATTTAGCTAATATTCAGAAAGGGAATCCAGCACCTGCCTTCCAGGTTTGAACACTCTCAAAATTCAGCAGTGCTCAAGCTCAATTTGGGCAGCTGTTACTTCATTTCTCCCAAATCAAATATACTGATCCACTTAACTTGCTGTAGGAAAAAGAATAAATTGAGCAAGAAATGCTTCCCAGTGGTTATTAGGACTGGAATTGTTATTTTCAACAGCCATTGCTTTTTTTTTAAATTATTATTAGTAGTAGTAAGTTTTAGTTTTATTTGTTTAAAAGGAAGACAGTGATATTGCATTGGCAAATTCCCCATAGAAACAAAGAATGGAACAAAAGAATAAAGGCACCTCAACTTTTCCTCATTTATGTAGGACAGTCTTACAATATGCATCCAGATATCCTCCAATCACACAAGCTGAAAATTGTTCCACTTTACTGCAGTTCTGTAACCATATGGGAACCAATCCTGTCTGTGTTCTGTGCACATCCAAAATTCCTGCTGAATGACCCGCCCTGGGAGCGAGTTACCAGTGACCTAGGGCTGGGGCGGCAGGAGGGTTAAGGGTGGGGGGGCAGCCAAAATTTGTTTTGCTTGGGGCAGCAAAAGACCTAGAGCTGGCCCTGTTTACAGTCAGCAACCTTCTTTTCATGAATTTCCAATTCCTCTTCACCTCTGTAAGGGATATTCATAGGGTTACCATATTTCAGCAAGAAAAAAAGAGGACGGGAGGAGCCCCGCCCTAGCCCCGCCCCTGCCCCTCCCACTTCCCACCCCCCCAGAACCCCCAACCCTCCCCCCGTTCCTTGTCCCCTGACTGCCCCCTCCTGGGACCCCTGCCCCTAACTGCCCCCCAGGACTCCACTCCCTATCTAAGCCTCCCTGCCTCTTGTCCCCTGACTGCCCCAACCCTTATCCACACCCCCACCCCCAGACAGACCCCTGGGACTCCCACGCCCCATCCAACCACTCCCCACCCCCTCCCCAGAACTCCCAACCCATCTAAACCCCTCTGCTCCCTGTCCCCTGACTGCTCCGATCCATCTCCCCAACCCTGCCACCTGACAGCCCCCCCCAGAACTCCCAAACACCCCCCCCTGCTCCTTGTCCCCTGACTGCCCCCTCCTGGGACCCCTGCTCCTAACTGCCCTCCAGAACCCCACCCCCTACCTAAGACTCCCTGTTCCTTGTCCCCTAACTGCCCCCTCCTAAGACCCCCCCCCAACTGCCCCCCAGGACCCTACCCCCTACCTGTACCCTGACTGCCCAAAACTTTCTCCACTCCCCCCAAAAAGCCCCCCCCGTTTCTTGACTGCCCCCTCCAGAACCTTCCTGCCCCCGGTCCCCCTTACCCTGCTGCTCAGAACAGAGTGTTGGGCTCTGTGCAGCCGAGCCAGACACGTGGCTGAGCTCCCCAGCACAACAAAACCCGGTCTGGCCCTGCACAACAAAACCCGGTCTGGCCCTGCACAGTGCTGCTGGACTGGGCTGCAAGGGAGCTGCCGGCTCAGAATGCAGGGCGGATCCGGCTCCTCTACAGCTGCTCCTGAGTCCAGCCCGGGACTTCCCTGCAGCCCTCCCAGCCGCTCGCTCTGCTAATCCCGGACATTGTGAGTGCTTTACAAATTCCCCCCGGACGCTATTTTTAGCACACAAAAGGAGGACATGTCCGGGTAAATCCGGACGAATGGTAACCCTAGATATTCAGATTAGTGTAAGGCCAAATAGAAGCTTTTCCAGATTCAAACATGGAAAGTACAAATTTGGGGCACACACACATACTGGATTAAAACATTTTTTAAATAGAAGCTTGTGCAAGTTTAACTTCTAACTTATGCTTACACAATAGGACCTCTATTAGTTTTTAGGATCTTTGATTTTGTTTATTGAAAATGAGAGATAAAAGGAAGAATTTAGAAAGTCAAAATATTACAAGGGGTAATTAGTTCTAAGGGGAAGGGTGATAAATTGTTGTTATCCCCTGAGGACAGGACAAGAAGTAATGAGCTTACATTTTTTTGTATTATATTGCACTGTTGACCCATATTTAGTTCTTGATCCACTATAATTCCCAGATCCTTTTTCAGTAGTACTCCTTCCTATGCAGTAATTTCCCATTTTGTATTTGTGCAGTTCATAGAGTCATAGACTATCAGGGTTGGAAGGGACCTCAGGAGGTCATCTTGTCCAACCCCCTGCTCAAAGCAGGGCCAATCCCCAACTAAATCATCCCAGCCAGGGCTTTGTCAAGCCGGGCCTTAAAAATCTCTAAGGAAGGAGATTCCACTACCTCCCTAGGTAACCCATTCCAGTGCTTCACCACTCTCCTAGTGAAAAAGTTTTTCCTAATATCCAACCTCAACCTCCCCCACTGCAACTTGAGACCATTACTCCTTGTTCTGTCATCTGCTACCACTGAGAACAGCCTAGATCCATCCTCTTTGGAACCCCCTTGGGGCACTCCGCTTGATACCGGCTGCCAACTAGATATGGAGTCACTGATCATTACCCGTTGAGCCCAATGATCTAGCCAGCTTTCTATCCACCTTATAGTCCATTCATCCAGCCCATACTTCTTTAATTTGCCAGGGATAGTTGATTATTCCTTCTTAAGTGGAACACCTTGCATTTTTCCTTATTGAATTTTATCCTACTTATTTCAGACCATTTCTCCAGTTTGTCAAGATCATTTTGAATTCTAATGCTCTCCTCCAAAACGCTTGTAACCCTTCCCAACTTGGTATCATCCACAAACTTTATAGAGTTCTCTATGCATTTTCCCAAATCATTTATCTCATATCATCATGGTTATCTCCAGAGGTCCTCCCTCAACCTAACTGCCACCTACTCATGACAGCAAAATGTAGTCAGACTCACAGTGGGTTGCATAGATCTTCATAATACAATAATTTCTCTGCTTTCTAGTGTGGGCTTTGATGAGAAGTAAAATAGTTAATCATATTGCCATTTAAAAACATTTATGAAAGCAAAAATTCTAATTTCCCCCCACACCTTCACACCTGGTTTACTAACTAAAGTGTACTTTGAGTTCTAGTTTTTTTACAATAGACATTTGTAATGTGATATTTATTATAATATTTTATACCTATGAATAAAACATACCCTTCCTTTCACAAATTTTCTTCATTGCTGACATTCTGTTGTAAGGATCAGCAATTTTAGTTGCTGCAATGGACAAATACGGAGAAATTATTCAGATTGCTATTTTGTTTTTGCTATGGGAACCCAGCAAAATGCAGTATATACAAGCTCATCCAACAAAGGCCTAGTTAAAACCAAATAATCATTTGTTTCATTTTTTACTCCTGGGGGAATTCTGTGCCAAAAAATTAAATTTGGCACCAAAAAAATTAAAATTCTTCTCAGAATATTTTAAAATTCTGCAAAATTCTGCATTTTTTGTCAAGATAACACAATATAATCTAGCAGGTTTCAATTATTTTTATAATGTATTTAAACTACAATACAATGGATGGAGAATGGGGAGGAAATCATCAAACCCCCTCTGTCTAATAGTAATGTAGCATGTATTGACCATTTATTTCAAGTTATTAGTCAACAAATAGATGCATCCATATGCAACTGAAGAGCAAGTGAGGGGTGGGTACTCAAACTCACAGTTTATACTGGCTACTGACCATCTTCAAAAAGATCAGTAGCAAACAGTTCATGGAGCACATTTTGATAGGAATTTTTTTAGTCCAAAAAATTTAGACCACTTCTAATCACTATAGCACCATAAGCATTTATAAGGCCATACTGTCCTTTACAATAAGTCTCATTTACCTCACTCTGGCAATGTAAAAGAAATGTAAAATGTAAACATTTTTGCACCTGTTTTATACTCCTGGGAGATTTCAATAAGAACAATGGGAACAATTCACTAAGCAGGCAGGCTGCTACATTCTCCTCTGCCCAAGGAAATAGAGTCTGCCCCATACCTACCTCTTCAGAAACACCCCAAAGCCCTGCCCTTCCATGCCGAGCATGCCGCAACAGCAGTTGAGAGAGACAGAGTGTCTCTCTCATATTCATGACTACCCAGACCCCCACCCCTCCCATAGTGATTTACATCTCTTCTGGCTGCTGTGGGTGCCCAAACCGACCTGCCTACACTGCCAGGGAGTCGGCGCATGACCATTCTTGTGGTTTCCCTTTGCTTCCCTGTCCGAAATCATTTTTCTGTGGGGAAACCCTACAGCACACTTGGCAGGGTTTGCTGTAAGGCCAGCTCGCCTGAAGGTATCGAGGACTGCCTCCACCTTCTGCAGGTGGGTTTCCCAGTCTGGGGTATGAATGACCACATCGTCCAAGTAGGCAGCAGCATAGCTGTTATGCGGGCGTAATAGCTTGTCCATGAGGTGCTGGAAGGTAGCTGGGGCCCCATGTAGTCCAAAAAGAAGAACAGTATATTGAAAAAGACCCCCTGGTGTAGAAAGCAGTCTTTTCCTTTGCGTCTTCTGCAACAGGAATCTGCCAGTATCCCTTTGTCAAGTCTAGGGTAGTCAAGTACCGGGCATTACCCAGACAGTCCACTAGCTCATCTATGCGAGGTATGGGGTACGCGTCGAACTGGGATACTTTGTTTAGTCGCCGAAAGTCATTGCAAAAATCTTGTGGTGCCATCAGGTTTGGGCACCAGCACGACTGGGCTGGACCATTGACTGTGGGATTCTTCGATGATCCCCAACTCTAGCATTTTTTTTACTTCTGCTTTTATTTCCTCCCTTTTTGCTGCTGGCACCCGATAGGGCCTCACTGTTTCTCTGGCCCCAGGGTTCGTGATGATGTGGTGATATGTCTCGGTTGTTCGACCCCGTCTTGTTGAGAACACATCTTGGTTCCGGAAGATCATCTCAGACACCTCATTCTTCTGGTCTGGTGTTAAATCGGGAGACACTCTCACCTGTTTGGAAGGCTTGTTTTCCTGGGTTAGGTTTTTTTGGACCATTGTGCATGCCTCTTGTGCATGCCAGGGTTTCAGAAGGTTAACGTGATAAATCTGTTCTTGTTTTCTGCGTCCTGGCTGCCGCACCTTGTAGGTTACTTCCCCCACGGGTTCAACCACCTCATAGGGCCCCTGCCATTGGGCCAGAAGCTTGCTTTCTGCCGTGGGTACCAACACCATAACCCGATCCCCTGGTTGGAACTGTCGCACTTTTGCCTGGCGATTGTAATGGGTTCGTTGGGCCTCCTGTGCCTTCTCCAAATGTTCTCGTACAATAGGGGTAACCTGGGCTATCCGGTCTCGCATCTGCATTACATGGTCTATTACATTTCTCCCCTCATTGGGTTCCTCTTCCCAGATCATTTGGCGATATCTAGTATGCCACGGGGGTGACGCCCATATAATAACTCGAAGGGGGAAAACCCAGTTGAGGCCTGAGGTACCTCCCGGATAGCGAACATAAGGTAGGGTAGTAGGGTGTCCCAATCCTTCCCGTCCCGACTTACCACCTTCCTTATCATAGCCTTGAGGGTTTGGTTAAACGTTTCTACCAACCCATCAGTCTGCGGATGGTAGATCGAAGTTCTCAGGGTATGTATATGGAGCAGCGTACAGAGGTCCTTCATTAGCTTCGACATAAATGGGGTTCCTTGGTCGGTTAATATCTCCTTCAGTAGCCCCATTCGGGCAAAGGTCCCCACCAGCTCTTTGGCTATAGTTTCAGAGGCCATGTTCCGCAGGGGGACGGCTTCTGGGTAGCGAGTAGCATAGTCCAAAACAGCAAGTATATATTGGTGGCCTCGAGCCGTCTTCTCCAGGAGTCCCACTAGATCCATGGCTATTCGCTGGAAGGCGACCTCTATGATGGGAAGGGGTACTAAAGCTGCCCTCAAGTGGGGACGGGGACTGTGCAGCTGACACTCTGGGCAGGAGGCACAGTACCTCTGCACTTCTTCATGTACTCCGGGCCGGAAGAACCATCGTAGGACTCATACCAGGGTCTTCTCTACCCCCAAATGCCCCCCAAAAAGATGACTACGAGCAAGACTTAATACAGCGTTCTGGTGTTTTTGAGGTACTAGGATGTGCTGTACCTTCTGCCCCGTACTGGTGCAACCCAGTATAAGAGATCCTTCTTCATTATGAAGTAGGATCCTGGTCCCTGGGTTTTCCCTTCCACGGGGACCCCATCTATTTCAGTCACCTCCTTCCTAATGTTGTCATAACTTGGGTCTTCTTCCTGGTCCCATCCAAAATTTCCTCTCCCGGGGCTAATCTGCCCAAGATCTAGGGGCGCAGTCTCTGTTGCCTCTACTGGTTCAGAAGCATTAGGGTGGGGGTCAGACTCAGGTGCTTCTCCCTCCTGCGTGGCCTCCTTTTCAGCTGCGCGGATCCGCCTACCTATAAGAGCGACCCTCTGGCTTTGGGTCAGTATTCGGGTTAGCCTTAGCTGCCCTTCTTTCCCTTTTTGTCTTTCTACCCTGTCTGGGAGTGGAGAACAAATCGGGGATATTTCAGAGAAGATTGGGGGTTGACAATCTGCTGTGGATGCCTCACCAATTTTATGGTCCCCATCTTTCTCCAATCCCCCTCCTGGGAGTAAATTTCCAAATCCTGGGAAGTCCCTCCCTATGAGCACCGGGTATGGGAGTTTAGGGACTACACCTGCTGCTACCTCAGTAGTGTTCCCTTGGATCTCAATTTTTACTGGAATGGTGGGGTAGTAACTAACTGTCCCATGGACACATGTACGTTTAGCCTGCAGCAGCTGACTACGCTTCATGAGCTTCCCTGAGATAAGCGTGATAGCACTCCTCGAATCAACCAGTGCCATGGTCCCTACCCCATTTAGTTTCACTGGTCTGGTATACATATGTGGGGTTAGTGGGACCCCCACAAGGTGTATTAGGGAGCATGGATCTGCCCAGTTCCCCAGGTTACACTGCATAGGCTCCTCAGCATTGGGACACTGTGCAGCTATGTGTCCCCACTCCCCACAGGCATAACATCTGTATACAGCCCTAGGCGTTCCCCGGTCTCTTGGTTTGGGTAGTCTAACATCACGATCCTCTTCTCCCTCAGTGCTCCGACTTGTGGCCTCTGATGGGCCTTCAGCCTCTCTCTTTTTCCACCTGGGCCCTCCTGGTGGCCCAGTCACCTGAACTTTAGGGCTTGGTGCTGCTAGTTTAACCCGGGGTGCCTCTTCCTTAACTGGTCGGGTCAGCTCCCTCACTGTCCTTCGCCTCTCTACCAGGGCGACAACCTCATCATAGGTGGAGGGTTCGTTCTGGCTTACCCAGGCACAAAGGTCTGGTGGTAGTCCCCTCATGTATCGGTCGATGACCAAAACCGCTAGTATCTCTTCCAGACTCCGGGACTCTCCACTTTCGTGCGAGATAGATGAGGTCATGCAATTGGGACCGCGGGGTTTTGTCTTCCTGGTACCTCCAACCGTGATACTGCTGGGCCCGCACTGCTGTTGTATCCCCAGATCTGGCCAGGATCTCTGCTTTCAGCTGGGGGGTAGTCTGCCGCAGCCTCTTCAGGCAGATCATGGTAGGCCTTCTGGGCCTCCCCACACAGGAATGGGGCAAGGATGCCAGACCACTGATCTCGAGGCCAGGCCTCCCATAGGGCTGTCCTCTCAAGGGCCAGAAGGTATGCCTCTACATCCTCCTCCCGTGTCATTTTCTGCAGTCAATGGCTGGCCCGTATGAGCCGCGTCCCGTCATGGCCGCGATTCAGCTCTGTAAGGGACTTTACCTGGTTTACCAGTTCCCGCAACATAGCTCGGTCTTGAGCAGCCTGGTCCATCAGCAGGCAATTAGTCTCTTGCTGCAGCCGCACTGCCTCCTGTTGGGCAGCTGCCTGGACACGGGTAGCCTCCTGCTGGGCTGCAGTAGCTTGTATCAGTGCCCGCACTACATCATCCATTGTGGTGAAAAAAAATAAACCCTCTCCCTTTTTTTTGTTTGTTTTTTGTTGTTGTTGTTTTGTTTTTTTTAAATCACCCTCCTTCTTCCACCGTTCTGTGCGACCCAAGATCCCACCCCTGACACCAGTGTGACAAAGTTCCTCCTCTATCTTGGTGGGTCCTGCTTTTATTGGCGGATTTTCTTGCCTCAGAGATTCACCATGTGGGTTGGGGAACAGCCCAGAGACCTTCCCCTCTGGAAGGGCCCACAATCCAGGTCAATTGGGAGGTTTGGGGGGGGAACCTGTGCCCACCCTCTACTCTGGGTTCCAGCCCAGGGCCCTGTGGACTGCAGCTGTCTATACTGCCTCCTGTAACAGCTGCATGACAGCTATATCTCCCTGGGCTACTTCCCCATGGCCTCATCCAAACACCTTCCTTATTCTCAACACAGGACCTTCCTCCTGGTATCTGATAACACTTGTGCTCCTCAGCCCTCCAGCAGCTCTCAGGTTCTTGCGCCCAGCTTCTCATACTCACACCACAAACGGAAGTGAGCTCCTTTTAAAACCCAGGTGCCCTGATTAGCCTGCCTTAATTGATTCTAGCAGCTTCTTCTTAATTGGCTCCAGGTATCCTAATTAGCCTGCCTGCCTTAACTGGTTCTAGCAGGTTCCTGATTACTCTAGTGCGGTCCCTGCTCTGGTCACTCAGGGAACAGAAAACTACTCGTATATTTGCCCTCTACCAGACTCCTGTACTCCACTGGTCTGGGTCTGTCACACTGTGCAAAAAGTTTCTCTCCATTTATCAACTGCAGTATCCAACAGTTGCTAATCCCTTAAATTGAATAATGTCAACAATAAAGACAAACTGGAAAAACACAGATGTGTTTTATTCACAGATCTAATTAAATCAGTGGGACCACTGATGGAGTAAGGTACTATTCAGCATGAGTAACAACATTAGAATCTGTTCCATAATTTGATTGTGGTGCCTTGGTGAGCCTGCATGATCCTATTAGAAAAAAAACAGGTTAAAGAATATTTAGTTAAGTTAGATGTATTCAAGTTGGCAGGGCTTGATGAAATTCATCCTAGGGTATTTAAGGAACTGGTTGTAGCAATCTTGGCATCTTTAGCAACTGTCTTTGAGAACTCATGGGGGATAGATGATGTCCCAGAGGACTGGAGAGGGACAAATAGCTTTAAAAAAGGAGACCAGTCAGCCTGGAAAGCTACTGGCACAAATTATTAAACAATCAATTTGTAAGCACTTAGGAGATAATAGGGTTATAAGTAATAGCCAACATGATTTTGTCAAGAACAAATCATGCCAAACCAACCTAATTTCCTTTTTTGACAGGGTTACTGGCCTAATGGATAGTGGGAAAGCTGGAGATGTGGTATGTCTTGATTTTAGTGGTCTAGATGAAATTACCATAATGTGGGTGCAAAACTGGTTGAAAGACCTCAAAGAGTAGTTATCCATAATTTGCTGTCAAACTGTAGGGATGTATCTAGTGGGGTCCCGCAGGGTCATTAGTGACTTGATAACAAGAGTGGAGAGCTCAGAGGGGTTGCTAGAGGACAGGATTAGAATTCAAAATGACCTTGATGAATTGGAGAACTGGTCTGAAATCAACAAGATGAAATTCAGTAAAGAGGAGTGCAAAGTACTACACTTAGGAAAGAAAAATAAAAAAATCAAATGCACAACTACAAAACAGGCAATGACTGGCTAGGCAGTAGTACTGCTGAAAAGGATCAAGGGGTTATGGTGGATCACAAATTGAATATGAGCCCAACAATGTGATGCGTTTACAAAAATCCCAATGTCATTCTGAGGTGTAGTCATAGGAATGTTGTAAGTAAGACACGGGAGGTAATTGTCCTACTCTACTTGGCACTGGTGAGGCCTCAAATGGATCTACTCAGCACTGATTAGGCCTGAATTGGAGTACTGTATTCAGTTCTGGGCACCACACTTCAGGAAAGATATTGACAAATGGAGAGAGTCCAGAGGAATGCAACAAAATGATAAAAGATTTAGAAAACTTGACCTATGAGGAAAGATTAAAAAAGACTGGGTATGTGTAGCCTTGAGAAAAGAGACTGAGGGAGGACCTGATAACAGCCCTTAACATATTTGAAGACTGTTATACAGAGGACTGTGATCAATTATTCTCCATGTCCTCTGAAGGCATGGGCTTAATCTACAGCAACTGTCTGGGGTGGGCTAGGTTTACTTGATCCTGCCTCAGCACAGGGGACTAGAACACTTTCTGAGGTCCCTTCCAGTTCTACGTTTCTCTGAGTAACTATACTGTTTGGTCTGATTCCTAGTTCACTTTTCAGTTCTAATCTTTCATTTAAATTACATAGTTTGTAAAAAATAATGCCTGTAGCCTGTTCGTTTTGTTTAAGATTATGTACAGTTTTTAGACTGCATGTTTTGAAACTAAAATCCTTCTGGGCTAGGGAGTTAAATTGTTCTTAAATGCCAATAAAATTATAAAGACTTAAATTTTATTTTAAAACCTGACAAGCTGGCCTTAAAGCCTTAGGGCTCCTTTCAGCAAAAGTCAGTTAGATGATTTTGGCCAAGGAGCCATCAGAGGTTTGTGCTTCTTGACTGCATGAGTTCAATTAAGGAGCCAAAAGTCTCTCCAGTATTCCAGTGCAATTGGGACAGCAAGCTTTGATGATATCCCTGTAATTGTAAAGTACAGCTAGTTGGCCTCACACAACTCATTTCCTACTGAATGAATGTTGTGTGAACAATGATGTTAACAGACAGAAACAGAGGAAGGAAAGGACCCAAGCTCAACCAATGAATGTTAGCAAATACCACCTTGGGGAAATCCTGTCAAAATAATTATCTTTCCAATTCTTAAAATAACTTTGCTGGGAATGGCCAGTTCTAAGATATAGCCCCTAATGGTCACATGCTGTTGTGTTGATCTTCTGGCCATGGGAGAGCCGTTGTTCTACGTGTACCTTTGTTCATACCTTGCAGAGAGCTTTTCCTTATGCAACACTGGTATTTGCAGTCTCTTTTTTTACATTTGATCCACACGGTCCAATTCCTTCTGTTTGCTAATTTACTGAACAACTTTTCTTTAGCTCCTTTGGCTGAATTGTGTATATTTAAACTTGTTTCCTAAGATCATTGCTGTGACAAGTGGGTGGGCTTTTGGTAATGGTCTGTATATCAGGGCAGATTAACAGTGGGCAAAGTGAGCAGTTGCCTTTCTATCTTGGGACCATGTGGATTCCTCTCTCACCTTAAGATCAAAGGACTGCAGTCATTCAGTCTTTACTTCAGCCTTTTAATCTAACTCACTTCTCTTTCCCAGTAGCCTCTAACTTAGAGCTGGGTCAAAGTATTTTTCAAAGTATTGTGGAAAATGTGGAAATTGTTTCTATTTTGCAGAGTTTGAACCAGGCCTATTTTCCACTAACAAATTGTGAATTTTTGCAATGAAATTTTATGTAAAAAATGTTATCAAGGTCATAATTGAAATGATTATTGACATTTTTAATTTAGCAAAAATGAAGTTCAATTGTAGGTAACTATTTTAATGATACACACGTGTGTGTTCTGAGATAGTGTCCCAGACTTTGATCCCTGCAAACACTTGTACTCAGCTTTAACTCTAACTTTTTTGCCGTCCTATTAGCAAAACTTTTTCGTATACTGTTTTTTTTTTTTGGGGGGTCAAAAAAACATTGACTTGTTAAAGATTTCAAGCCATTTTGTACACATTTTCACAATCTCAAAAGTTAGCATTTTCATTGTAAAAACTTTCTGCTATGAATGTTCTATTCTGCTCCAGGCCCTGATCTTACCCAGCAGCTTGTATGAGAAAGGTCCCATTGAAGTGCATTTTGTAATGAACTCTAAAAGTCAATGGGGTCGTGCATGGGAAGAGGTGTCAGTCACATGAAACAGCTTGTAGGCATGGGGTCCTATTTATCCTCTTTATTTCCAGGTTTCATGTAGACCAGAATATGAAACATTTGTGGTTGTACTTTGCCAACTGGAGCAAAACTTGGAAATGTAATGTCATTCATGTTTCAATAGTTTGTCTATCAAATTAGAAATTTGTGTTTAATTTTTAATTAGATTCTGGACACTTAAATACTGAAAAACTGTTAATTAATGGCCTTTTTCAAGGTCCCACTGAAGTAATGACAAAACTCCCATTGACTTCAATGGGAGGAGGATCAGACTTTCTTGAACATCTGTGAAGCAGATGGAATAGAATACTGCAGTTTAAGGTCTTGATTCAGGAAAGCGCTTAAGTGTGTGCTTAGATTATTCCTAATCAGGAAAGCACTGAAGTTTAAACTTAACTTTAACACACATTTAAGTATCAGGGCTCATCTACACAGTGTGTTAGTCTGCACCAGAGGGTGTCAGTTCTAGTTTTCGCTAGTATATTGCTCACTAACTGGCCCATGTGGACCCTGCTGACGTACACTAACATTTCTCTAGCATGCATTAATGTAGCATTGTTTGAAACAGGACTATATTAATGTGCACTAAGGAACTTTTAGTTCACATGAGCAAGGGTCTTTGTGGGCCACTTAGTGCACATCATGCTAGTGTGCACTAGAATTTACACACCTCTAGTGCAGACTAAAGCGCCTTGTAAACAAGCCCTCCGTGACGTCTCTGGGAATTAAGTGCATACATAAGTGCTTTCCTGAATTAACACTTAAATGACACTTTTTCAAGATAAGAATAAATGTCTGCAATCGTAATCTTTAAAATGAACAGAAAGCTTATCATAGCCCTGATCCTATATCTGGATCCACTACTGTAGACCCAGGGTCCATACTGCTGAGTCTCATTGTCTTTAAGTGTGTATTACAGTATCACCCATGTCCTTTAAAAGTAAAAGATGTCTTTTTGAAAATACTGTAGTCACTTTAAAATTATATCATTTTTCTTCTTTGCAGACAAAAACAACAAACATGCCATGTAAATGTATTTCAAAAGAATATAAATGGCAAAAGTTAATAATATATTTCTTACCTAGCTATAGTTGCAGCTGATTTTTAAAGATTTTTGTATTAAATTTATATCATGGCTCTAGTAATGACTGACAGTCATGATAGAGTATTTTAGAGTTCTACCCTTCGCCTTCCATTTATAGCTGTGAGAGCTATTTTAGGACATTGAGATACCAAAATAGAGAAGACAGTAGCGATTGTCAAAGACGTGGCCTTTGTAAAAGAACTTTAAAAATGCGCTTTTTTCGTCTCTTCAACCTTGAAAGAACGTTCACAACTTATTGATGAATATGATGTCAAAAGGTTAAATTGGATGAAAAATAATTCATTAGAGTCACATGAGAATTTTGTTTTAACTTGAAAGCTACTATATAGCATCAGCTAAACATAGTTGTGGATTGCCAAACTGGATGTATTTTTCCTTTGTAATCTCTCTTCATGCATATTAATAGAAAAAGTCTCATCTAGTCAGATCAAAGTTCCAATCAACAAAATTTCACATTAAAAAAATTAATTACTGCATTTAGCTTAAATAATTGACATCATCACACATACTTTTAGACAGCAGCCCTAAGACAAGCGGCAACATTATTTGGTGATAAGTTTTTAGATAGAATAAAAATGTTCCATTGTTAACTTTAATTGAAATTTAATTTTGGTATGAAACAGTCTGACAAATACATGCTATTTTTAATAAAGCTTAACAGGTTTAATAAAATGATCAGGACAAATAAACAATTGATGTTTGGTGCTGCTAGCAGTTAGGAAAGGCTATTTCATCATCAAATATACTATCTTTCTGAAAGCTCCTTGAAAACCCACAGAAAAATTATTATAATAGTCTATGTTGCTGTTGCACTTGTTATCTTAAAATGGAATTACAGCTTTAGGTTCTTACAAAATATTTTTTTTAACAAAGAAGTCGTAATTCAGTGCTTATTTTCTAGTCCTAAGATTGAAAGAACGTGAAATCCTATAACTAGAATAGTTACAGTGAACATTGTGTTCCTGTCAAATGGTGATGATGGTGTTCCCCTCAGTGTAACTGTGACTACCATCAGATAAGTTTATTTCACAAATAGTTAAAAATATGGTAGTACATTCATCTGTTACATAAGTGGGCAAACTGTAGTGAAGTCCATTAAGTTGCATCCACTATATCAAGAGTGAATTTGATCTAGTGATTTTATAACAAGGTTTTCAGTTTTAACGTTGTTTGCTGAAAATTCAAATTATTTTTACAGCTACTTTTTCTTTGATAAAGCAGTCAAATTTATAACTTCATAGAGTAAACTTCAGAAGGGACCATTAGCTCATCTAATCTGACTTCCTGTATATCACAGGCTGTTGAATGTCACCCATTAACCCCTGAATTGATCCCAGTAACTTGTGTTTGACTGAAGCATATCTGCTAGAAAGGCATCTAGTCTTGATTTGAATACATCAAGAAATAGAGAAGCCACCACTTCCTTTGGTAGTTTGTTCCAATGATTAATAACCTGGATTGCTAGAAATGTGTGTCTTATTTCCAATTTGAATTTGTCAGGCTTCAGCTTTCAGCCACTGGTTCTACTTATGCTTTTCTTCATTAGCTAAAGAGCCCTGATATTTTCTCCAAGTGAAATTATTTATACACCTCTCAATCTTCTTTTTGATAAACTGAATAGATTAGACTCTTAACATTTCTCACTGAAAGGCATTTTCTCCAATCCTTGAATAATTTTTGTCTCTTTTCTGCACCTCTTCAATTTTTCAGCATACTTTTAAAAATGTGGATGCCAAAAAGGAAGACAGTATTCCAGTATTGGAATCACCAATGCCATATACCAAGTTCAAAGGACCTCCTTTCTCCTACCACTGCTCCTTGGTTTATACTCCAATGATCTCACCAGTCCTTTTTGCCACAGCATCACACTAAGAGCTCCCATTGAGTTGCTTTTCCACTATAACCCTAAATCCTTTTCAGGGACATTGCTTTCCAGAATACAGTCCCCCATTCTGTAGGTATGGCCAGCATTCCCTGTGCCTACATGGTGTAACTTTGCATTAGACTCATTTTGTTTGGATGGGCCCCATTTTACCACGCAATCAGGTTGCTCTGCATAAGAACCCTGTCCTCCTCCCTATCCGATGATATCTCTGCACAGTCAACTATTTTTTGAGATTTCTCAGGCTAAATCTACACTACAGCCGGGATCGACGCTCTGAGATCGATCCTCGGGTGGTCAATTCAGTGGGTCTAGTGAAGACCCACCAAATTGACAGCAGATCGCTCTCCAGTTGACACCTGTACTGTACCCCCAACGAGAAGAGTAAGGTGAGTTGACAGGAGAGTTTCTCCTGTCAACCCCCCATGGTGTAGTCCTTCCCCCTGGTAACTCGACCTAAGGTACGTCGACTACATAGGTTACGTAGTATACGTTGACTTACCGCAGTAGTGTAGACATAGCCTCAGTTAGTCAATTCTTAATCTATTTAACTTGTGCTTTATTGAAATTGTATAGTGCTAATTTTTTAATCAGAATGTCACATGATACTATGTCAAACGCTTTACAAAAGTCAAAGTATGTTACATCTGAACAATTATTTTAACTCAATCTGTAATTTTATCAAAGAATGAAGTAAGGTTTGTTTGACATTGACCTATTTTCCATAAAATCATATTGATTGGCATTCATTATATTCCTGTCCTTTATTAATTGAATCCCATATCAGCCTTTCCATTATTTTGTCAAGGACTGATGTCAGGCTAATTGGACTATATTTACCTGGGTCATTCTGCTTGTCTTTTTAAATTACTGATACAACATTAGCATTCTGACTTATTTGGATATTTAGAAGAACTTTTCATGACTCCCACCTGCCCTTCAAATATGGACTTTTTCTTACTACTATGAAAACCATAGAAATTGTTTGTTTTTCCAATTGAAAAATCCCATTAGCAAATAATCTGGTTAATGTTTGCTTAAATAAACAAATTGGAAATCCTAGCTATGACATTGTGAAAGATACTAATTTTACTTTCATTTTTTTTAAATCTAAATTTCATACTTTGTGCAGGAATAGAATGGATATTACACAATTTTACCACAGATTTACAACACGGTCAAGATGTGTGCTCAAATTAGAAAGAAACAAAGACTTTTGCAGTTGCATCTGTGACTCCTAGAAGAATTATATTTGTACTCATAACTGGCTTGTGAATGGAATATAAATTAGAAATATAGTACATATGAACATGTGAGCTGACGTCTCAAAAACAAGACCTAAACTTTCTCCAAAGTTTGGGAGTGTTTGGATTCAAGGTTTCGGTTCAGCTCAAATAATAACATTCAGCTCTGGGTTTGGGTATGGATTTTTAATGCCTTCAGTGTTCAGGATTTGGGATTCTGGTTCTGAACCATCTGATTATGTAATCCTACCTGAAGTAGGTAAGCAGAATCAAAGTACAAAAGGAGTGGGCAGGAGATGAAATGTTCTCTGCTAGAACTTACGCCAGCTTTCATTCATTAAAAAGTCTTAGCAATAATCGGCTGGGCCTGATTATAACAGCCACAAAAGAATGTTTGGGAGGAGAATCAGTACCGGCTCATCTGCACGTTTCTGCTATCCTAAGTGTTTACCAGTCACATTTTCAAAAACATTTAAGTCACTTAGGAGCCTAAGTCCCATCCCATTCCAAAAGTGAGTTAGGCATTTAGTATAATTGAAAGTCAATGGAACTTAGGCTCCTCAATGCTTAACAATTCCCTTTTGAAAATAGGACTTACACTATTAAATTACTTAGCTGATTTTGAAAATTGTACTCTCAGTCTAGTTAAAAAAATCATTGCAATTTAGGCATAAAGCCCAGATTTTAAAAGTGATTTTGGCACCTAAATAGGAAAATGGTTGCTTAAGTCCATCATGTAGGCACCACTGACATTTTCAAAACTGGTGCTCAGGTGCCACCTAATTACCCCCCTCCAACTAAATCTCCCAGGCACCTACATTTTGGCCAGTCAACATTTTCAAAGCAATTTAACTGCTGCCTCAACTCCATATCCAATGAGCAGCTCCCAGCCCTATCTCAAGACGAAGCCCCAGTGGGCCTGAGGTGGGGAATGCCCATCTCACCAGTGGGACTTGATCCCATAGGCCAGTGGTCACCAACCTGTAGATCGTGATCGACGGAGCCTCTGCCAGTAGATCATGATCACTGGCCACTAAAAGTTCAGCGGTGCAACAGGGCTATGGCAGGCTCCCTCCCTGCCAGCCCAAGCCCCACGCTGCTCCTGGAAGCAGCCAGCAGTCCCCTGAGGCCCCGGCGGGGAGGGTAGGGGCAGGGGTCTCCGTGTGCTGCTCCTGCCTGCAAGCACTGCCCCAACAGCTCCCATTGGCCGGGAACGGGAAACTGCAACCAATGGCAGCTGCATGGGTGGTGCCTGCAGAAGGAGCAGTGCACAGAGCCATGTACCCCCTCCCTCCCCGGGCTGGGGCCGCAGAGGCATAATGGCCACTTCCGGGAGCAGCGTGGGGCCGGGCAGGCAGGGAGCCTGCCTTAGTCCCGCTGTGCTGCCAACTGGGAGCCACCCGAGGTAAGTGCTGCCCAGTGGGAGCCCACACCCCAGCCCTGAGCCCCCTCTTGGAGCCAAATTGCCATCCAGAGCCACACCCCCTCCTGCACCCTAACACTCTGCCCCAGGCCAGTGAAAATGAGTGAGGGTGTGGGAGAGTGACGGAGGGCGGAGGGATGGAGTGAGTGGGGCGGCGCCTCAGGGAAGGCGTAGATCCCTGTTGCACTTAAATTCAAAAGTGATTTTGTGCATAAAAAGATTGGAGACCACTGCCATAGGCCTTCTCTGAGCAGGCCTAAGACCTGCTACTTTTCAGGCCCACAGCAGAAGGCAGGCCAATGATAAGTAGAGAGGCAGCGCCCACATAGAAATTAACTAGGGGCAGAGGGAAATGTAGGGCAAGCATGAGAGAAGTATTAAGCATGAGCTGAAGACAGAGCAAAAGAGAGAGTGAGAGATGGTTTTGGCTGCCAGGGCACGGGCTACAACAGCTGACTTAGTTAGGTGCCT
The DNA here is from genome assembly GCF_027887155.1 of Malaclemys terrapin pileata. Taxonomy (NCBI): domain Eukaryota; kingdom Metazoa; phylum Chordata; order Testudines; family Emydidae; genus Malaclemys; species Malaclemys terrapin. Next base: position 47,587,171 of record NC_071505.1, read on the forward strand.
AATTCCAGGAGAGAATTTGTGGCTCAGACACATCTGCTCAGTCACTTGGGTGCCTAAGCCCCTCTCCTCTCCTCAGCATTTCACTCCTGGGTAGTTTCCACAGCTCCCTGCTCAGCTGCCCAGCTTCTGGGGGCTTGGCTACACTGACACTTTATACTGCAATAAAGCCTCTCAAAGCACTCTACCTTACTCCCCGTCCACACTGGCAAAGCACGTAGAGCGCTCTGACTCCCTGGCTGGAGCGCTCCTGGTACTCCACCTCCCTGAGAGGATTAACAACTGTTGTGTATTGGGTGAGACACTTCAGGGTCAGTGTAAAAGGGGAGTTACGTTACAGCGCTCTGATTGACCTCCGGAAACGTCCCATAATCCCTTTAAGTCAAGTGGCCTCTCTTCTCTTTGTTGTGAAATCAGCTGAGGAATGTGGAAGTGCCTTTTCAGAGCTTCATTCAGACAGCAGCTGCTTATCTGCAAAGGGGCAAAGCAAACGTTTACTGAGTGAGTGAGAGGCAGGCGGGCTAGCAGGATCTGAACTTACAAGATAGCGTGCTGATACACTCTCAGCACTCCAAAAACCCAGTCTCTCTCTCTCTCCCCCCACATATAAACAACACACTCCACCCCATGCCCCTCATTTGAAAAGCACATTGCAGCCACTTGAAGGCTGGGATAGCTGCCCATAATGCACTGCTCCCAATGCCACTGCAAATGCCATAAATGTGGCCACGCCAGTGCGCTTGCAGCTGTCAGTGTGGACAGACTGGAGCACTTTCCCCAGTGCACTCTCCGAAGGCTGGTTTAACCCAAAGCGCTCTACAGCTGCAAGTGTAGCCAAGCCCTGAAAGTCCCTTTCTTAGGTGCTTCACTCGCCTCATGCGTGTGAGCCTGTAGGAAGCCTAAGCAGCACAAAGCTTTCTAATATTAAGCTTAAAAGTCTGCTAGGCTGCATGCCACCTAGTGTATGTGTACACTGCAGCAGGGAAAGAGCCTCCCAGCCCAGCCAAGACAGACTCATGCTAGTGGGGCTTGTGTTACTGCACTAAAAGTAGCAATGTGAATGTTGCGGCTCAGACTAGAGCTTGGGCTCTCAAGAGTCAGGTGGGCTTGAGAACCTGAGCTCCAGGCCAAGCTGTAGCATCCACCCCACTACCTTTAGTGTCCCAGCGTGAGCCCCACTTGCTCAAATCTGTCTGCCTGAGCTGGGAGGCTCGTTCCCAGCTGCAGCATAGTCATATCTGTAGTGGTTCTGCCTTGCTAGGCTCAGTGGGCATAAGTGCCTATGTCACTTTTGAAAATGGAACTTAGACTTCTAATGGTATGTCTACACTGTGATACAAAACCTGAGGCACCAAGTCTTGTCTACACTGCAACGTAAGCCCAGGATTAGTGGTACTTGAGTCCATTGACTCTGGGTTAGAGAACCTAAGGCTGGAACATCTACACTGATAGTTAACCCTAGGTTAAGAATTTTCTAACCTGGGTTCAAACCTGGGGCTCTGGCATCCACACTGCAGCACACAGACCTGAGTCAAACCAACCATATGCCAGACTCCCTAGGACCCACCCAAAATGTGGCCACTCGTCCTTTGACCATGGTGTACTGTGGGAAAACTTGACTGTTCACCTTGCACATTTGAGGCAGTCCAGAGAAGCGGATTGGTATAGCCATCTGGACGCTGGCTACTCCAGACTGCTAAAGGCGTGTTGCAAACCAGTTTGGTGTTGGAGAGTTGACTGTGGGTAAAGGGGTGGTGGAGTTTTCTGAGGCAATCAGGCATGTGGTTGTGACATAAAATGTATTCCCGAAGTAATTGCTGGTTTTGAGATAATGGGGTTTCTAAACTGTGCTGGGGCTACTGGTGGGACTGATGTGCTCATAGTTTGCCCTTCTCAAGGAGCACATAAATGCAAAGGAAACTAATCCATTGTTATGGAGGGCCTCATGGGCCACAGAGGGTGATTTGTGAACATGGTGCTTTATGAACATCAACACTGAGTTGCACTGGAAAAGGTCATGCTGCCAGGGTTTTCCACCAATCAGGAGTTTACATTCTTGGACAGTTTAGGACATTTCCCACCAAGTGACATGGTCATAGATGGAATTATTGTCCCCTGCATTATCCTAGGGGACTCTTCAAACCTCCTTTTGCCTTGGTTTATGAAACTGTACCTTGATTTCACAGGCCCTGGCAAAAGATAGTTTAATTAACTCTCAGCAGGTGTAGAATTGTTATTGAATTTGCTTTTGACAGATTGAAATCCTATTGGAGACAGCCTTCATGCCTGCCAGGCCGGCCAGCTACCATTACCATACCAGAACACCCATAACAACAGAACTTTATGGAAAAAAGAGAATAAAAACAAAATGCATGAACAATTGCAACCAGTGAAACCAAGTGCAAGGCAGAAACTCCCTACCATGGCATGTCCCCTGGCCACCTCTTCCCTTTCCCTTCTTTCTCTGTTTGCCATGTATGTAGGAGAGAGGTGGAGGCATCCACAGGAGAGGGGGTTAAGATGGACGGCTGCAGAGGCAAGATTGCCCTGCCCAGCTGCTCATGGGGCCTGATTGCACTCCACTCCACTCCACCCAGCCATGGAGTCTTCCAAGCTGCTTCTGGATTGTAGCACAGGGTAGCGCTCAGGAGACTAAGGCCATGTTATGAGTGATACAGCAGGAGCCTCTATTCTTGCAGTCATTAGTGGTATGAGCCACTCAAACAGCTCTTTCTGGTGAGCTCAATCCTCCTCCCTTAGCCATCGTTCCAGGAACTGCAAAGCAAGTGGCTGTTCCCATGCTGAAACCCTGTCCTCAAGCTGTGCAGCCAGCCTGGGCCTTTACTCTTGCCTTGTGGTGCCTTTTCTCTAGCCACAAGTCCCTCTGTCTTTGGTACTAGACCTGTTTGTTGGCCCTTTTCAGAACTTCAGCCATAAGTTAATCACAGAAAAGCGTCCTCTTGGAACAGTCCTTGAGGGTACATTGGCCCATGCTTCTGCTGCAGTGTGTGGGAACTGTGGAAGTGCTGCAGCCAGTAGAGTTTGAGAGGCCTGGAACAGGACAGCACATAGAGGGTTATTGTCTCAAATAGTCCAGTGCAGGAGCAGAGAAAAAATCCTTGTGGAATTTCATGGACATAAAATGATATTTTTAAAACCCGAACTTCAGTATATTGAGAGAGGGATGCTTCAGGCCACTGAAAAACTCACAGGGCTTTGGGGAGGCTTCAGTCCCATCTGTGTCTGCTGTCAGCTCCACAGCAGGCTATTCCTTGTGGGGTGCATCAGTTCCTCTGAGTAAGGGCCCAGAATGTGCTGCTCCAAAGCCTGCTCTGGAACCAGTTTCAGCAACAGAGTGACTTCATTGTCCCCACTTGGTGCCTGCTGCTGGCCCCCCATGCTGGATTCTGGGGCCAGCATGGCTCCATTCAGGCTGACCAGGTCATCATGTACTACAATTGGCTCCATGCTGGGCACAGTACCCAGCACCCAGGCACACTCCTCATAAAAGAGGCATGATTTTGGCAAGTTGCCCAAGGTGCAGTTCTGGTCCTTGGTTTTCCAGTACTCTCTTGATCCATTCAACCTGTACCCCGCACTGATCAAAGGTTCAGTAAATTTGCAAAGCTGCCAGCTTCTTTGCTATTTGCTAGTATCTGTGGTCATTCCTGGTACTCTTACTAAAGTCCACAGTTTTGCTGGCCTCACAGCAGAGATTTACCAAAATCAGGCTGAGCTCCTGTGACCACGAAGCAGCACAATTTGTAAAAGGCTTTTTCTGGTCAGTCTCCATTGCAAACTCAGTGATGGTGTGTTTGAAGCTTAGGGGCCAGAAGGGTTAATGCTGACTCACTGAGCTGCTGCAGTACACCCAGGGTGGTTGCTTCTGTTTTCAGTAGTGTAGATTCAAGAGTCTTGGAACAGAGAGGACAAAGGAAGTTGGCTCCTGGGATTCTGAGATACGTTTTGGAGCACTCCCAGGACCTGAGTCAAGTGGGGCTGCATCTACACTGCAAAGCAATAGGTCTTGAACCTGGGTCAAGGTTTTGACCTGGGCTCAGACCTTGCAGTCCATATGGATCCTGGGACCCTGGGTTTGACCCCTGGCTTAATGTGATTTGAGTATGGACAGAAGGGGGCTTAGGCTTGAGCCTGAGACAGGGCTTATGTTGCAATGTAGACATACTGGGCCAGCTGACTTGGGCTTGTGGGGCTTGGGCTGCAGGGCTACAAATAGCAGTGTACCTATTGGGTTCCGGGAAGTGGGCGGGTGTAAGCCCGCCCACTGCTAAAGGATCTCCCCCCAGCCTAAGGGGAGGATCCACAGGACCTGGAACTCAAATAATTACGGGGGACAACTAATGTAAAAACAGGGACAGGAGTGTGGTCAGAGGGTCAAAAGAAGAGAACAGTGTACAAATAGCAGTGTAGATGTACAGGCTTGGGCTGGAGCCCAGGCTCTAAGCCCCACCCCCCCCCTTGTGGGGACTCAGCCCAGGCCTGGGCTCCAGCCAGAGCCTGAACATCTACACTGCTACTTGATAGCCCCGCAGCCCAAGCCCTGTGAGCCTGAGTCACTTGACACAGGCCAGCGGCAGCCATGCTGTGGGGCTTTTATCACGGTGTAGACATATCTAAATCATTTAGGCACTTGCAAAAACTTTACCCTACCTCTCATCTTTTCCACAATTCAGTCATTTACATTTCCTTTTCACAAGTATTTTAAACAAGAAAAATAGGATAAATGTAAACATAGGCCTGAATTCTGTAATTTATTTACTGATAGTAGAACCTCAGAGTTACAAACATCTCGGGAATGGAGGTTGTTTGTAACTCTGAAATGTTCGTTACTCTGAACAAAACGTTATGGTTGTTCTTTCAAAAGTTTATAATTGAGCATTAACTTAATACAGCTTTGAAACTTTACTATGCAGAAGAAAAATGCTGCTTTTAACCATCTTAATTTAAATGAAGCAAGCACAGAAACAGTTTCCCTACCTCATCAAATCTTTTTATTAAATTTTCCCTTCATTTTTTTAATAGTTTACATTTAACACAGTACTGTACAATATTTGCTTTATTTTTTTGTCTCTGCTGCCTAATTGCATACTTCCGGTGTGTGGTTGACTGGTCAGTTTGTATCTCTGGTGATCGTAACTCTGTGGTTCTACTGTACGTGAGAAACTTTATGCACATGAATAGTCCCATTCAATTTAATGGTTCCAGTGAACTTAGAGGAGTTACTCATGGATGTAAATTCATTTTGAGCTTGGTTCTAAAATTCTATGAGGCTGTGGGGGATCCCAGGAGCAAAGAGGAATGCTTGTTTTATCCAATGACCCTTTTCCTAACCCTCTGGATTGAGTATTTCAATGCCAATGCCTTTATCAAGACCAATTAAAAATGGGCTAGAGCAGTGGTTCTCCATTTATTTACCATTATGACCACATATGCAGCTGTATATGTGTTAGGGGAGCCGCATCCACACAATATATATACTACCTGAATGGCCCTGAGGATGTCACGTGGGCCACAGCTGTGTAGATTGGTTGAGAACACTGGGCTAGAGTGTCCAAGTTTAGATTCAGATTCAAATTTCTCCAGAGTCTGTGGATCCTATCCTTGTGGCCAGGTTTTTATTCTTAACTGCCACAGAAATAATGAGCTGTACCCAACAGTTACACTAAAATGCAAAATCAAATTGAAAATTAAATAACTGTTGCTGAAATTACAAACACTAAAAAAAGAGTTTATTTTATTCTACAGTCTCAGCTATTCAACAAATCTAAACCGAACGTAATATCACTAACATTTAATAATGTGTCTCATTCCAGTAGAGAATAAAACTGGGTTTCCAATTATATTGTGGTTAATTGCTCTATTACCCTCAGACTGGATAAAATTTTTCCTAAGTCTTCAATTTTCTCTCCTATTTCACTCATGTGGCACAGATATTCTTAAATCTTTTGAGTGCTTGACTTTGCAACCCTAATGTTCTCTTAACATAAAAAGAAAAATTATGGAATATAGAGTAGGGCCAAGATTTAAAAAAAAGTGGGTGCCTAAAGATGGACTGGGTACCTTAACTTCAAGTACCCATTTTTAAAAATCTTAGTCTAAATCCCTTCCCACCGAAACAGTTTTACTGTCATATTTACTGCTTTTGTAATTTGAACACTCGAGGCCACTAAGAGTTTGAAAAAACTATAGCTGCACTAATCACCATCTCCCACTGGAGGAGCTTTAAATGCTTTCCTGCTTGTGACACGTCTGCTACAACATTGTCAGGATCTTTGTTGCTCCCACTGAAAGAAAACCATTGATGACAAGCCTGATTTCTGAATTACAACTTTTTTTCAAGTATAGAACGTGAGGGTTGGAAGGAACCTCAGGAGGTCATCTAGTCCAACCCTCTGCTCAAAGCAGGACCAATCCTCAGACAGATTTTTGCCCCAAATTGCCTCCTTAAGGATTGACCTCACAACCCTGGGTTTAGCAAGCCAATGCTCAAACCACTGAGCTATCCCTCCCCCACTGCTCAATGGTTAGTAGATTTTCATCTATGGAAACCACAATGCAATATGACAGTGACAAAAGTGGTGGTCTAATTGGCAATCAGGTGCCACAAGCTTTCATTTTTCATCCTAAAAGCCTAAGAAACAAAAAGATAGTGTCTTCCTCCTCCACATCATCCTTCCAGTAAAGATCCTGGTAATAAAATCAACTAATTGATTAAATCTCCTAGTTTGCAAGAACAATTTAAATTAAGGCAACATAGACTAATCTAATGAACTACAAATGCTTTATACATTCCTTTTTGTTTATTTTTTACATCTAGTAGTGTGGTTTCAATATTCCCTGCAGGAATGTTGAATCTCCAAGCCATTTTTTCATACATGATAGAGTGATTTCCCCCTCAGTTTAAGAAGAAACTGGTATGGAGAGCCTGTGCAAAGTCCTCCTCATCTGTTATGCCATGCAAAGGGACTGGGGGGGGGGGTTCTACTAGCAAAACTGCTGAATTTGGGTGTCTGTGCACCACAGGAAGTGTTTCTGCACCAGCCTAGGCAGTGTGGAAGTTCGAGTAGGCTAGGAGAGGGTATGTACATTCACTCCTTTGCAGTGGCTCTAGGACCATGTGTAACTAGTATGGAGGACCTGTGGCTCTTTGTGGAATGGCAGCATAAAGGAAGGCTACACAGTAATTCTGTACCCTGGTTCTGGATTGGGGTCAGTTCCCAACCACGCTGCACTCCACTCTTAGAGTGTTCAAATTCCGTAGCTTAATGGGCATGGGGTAGATTTTTACACTTAGGCCCTAATTCAGCAGCATATGCTTAAATTTGAGCACGGGCTTAAATCCAAATGAAGTTAAAGGGATTTAAGCACATACTTAAGTACTTTGATAAATAGGGATGGATTTAAGTTTAAAGTTAAACACGTCCTTTTGTGATTTGATGAATTGAGGCCCTAATTACCGGCACATTACTTTCCCAAACTACCATGAAAATTCCAAGTAAGACCTAACTATTTTTATGGGCACACATTTGATCTAGTTGGTATTATTGAAACCTGGTGGTATGATTACATTATTGGAGGGTTAAAATCAGTGGTTATAACCTATTTAGGAAGGACTGAGTGGGCAAAAGGGGTGGGGGAATGGCACTATGTCAAAAATGGCATTACCTGTTTCTAAGTCACCGATAACTCAGAAGAAAATGATCCTGAATGCTTATGGATCAATGTGGTAACAGATAAAGCACAAGATGAAATATTGGTGGCTGCCACAGACAAAAATCATATCTGGGAAGAGCATGACCACTTTCTTGCATACCTATCTATAATGTTGTAGGGAAAAAAGGCTGTGTGATCATGGGAAGTTCAGTTTGAGTTACATCTGCTGGAGGTCTCATGCTGCCAATACTAAAATATTCTTGGAATTTCTAAACATTATAAATGACAATTTCCTAACTCAAAAAGTGTTGCAGCCAGCACAGGAGAATTCTTTATTAGACCTTGTCTCAACAGATAAAAAGGAACTGACCATAGAACTAAAAATTAATGGTAGCTTAGGTACAAGTGATCATGGCTTGATCAAATTTATAATGTGCACACAGAATAAAGTCCAGACAATTAATATATTTATGATACTTTAATAAGGACAATTTCACAAAACTGAAAACAATTATGAGCCAAATTATGTAGTAGGAAGAATTTAATGAGAATAATGTGAATGATATTTGGAATATTTTAATAACAGCTTACTGGACTCTCAAAGAGCCCTCAATCAAGGAAGAAGGCTTTATTAGTTAAGAAATAAATAAATAACTGGTTTCAAGGGGGAGTGAAGGCAGCTGTACAAAATAAAAAATAATATTTAACAAATGGAATAAAGGGGAAGTTGATAATAATGAATATAAATCAGAAGTTAGGAATTGTAGAAAATTGAGAAGGGAAGCCAAGGGGCACAAGAAGAAATCTATGGTAAGCATAGTTAAGGACAATAAGGAGGAGGTTTAAAAATATATTAGGAACAAAAAGAATCCTGATAATAGTATTGGTCCATGACTAGATGAAAATGGCAGAATTATCAATAATACTGCAGAAAAAAGGCAAAAGTATTCAATAAATATTTCTGTTCTGTATTTGGGGAAAAATAGATGATATAATCTCATCATATGGTGATAATATTATTTCTGTTCCCATCTCTGGAGGACATTAAACAAAAGCTACTAAAGTTAGACATTTTTAAATCAGCAGGTCCAGATAACTTGCATCCTATAGTTTTAAAAGAGCTGGCCAAGGAACTTGCTGGATCATTAATACTGATTTTCAAGAAGTATTGAAGCACTGGGAAGTTCCAGAAGACTGCAAGGAAGCTTTTATACATTTTTGTAAAGGGTAAAGAGGATGACTGGATAATTATAAGCCTGTCAGCCTGACATTGATCTCAGGCATGATAATGGAACAGCTGATACAGGACTCAATTAATAAACAATTAAAGGAGGATAATGTAATTAATGCAAATCAACATAGTTTTATGGAAAAATAGATCTTGTCAAACTAACTTGATATTTTTTTTATGAGATTACAAGTTTGGATCACAAAAGTAATAGTGTTGATGTAATATACTTAGACTTCTTAAGGTGTTTGACTTGGTACCACACAACAAAATTAGAACAATATAAAATGAACATGGCACACATTAAGTGGATTAAAAACTGGTTTACAGATATGTTTTAAAATGTAATTGTAAACAGAGAATTGTCATTCAAGCAGGTGTGTTTCCAGTTTGGTCCTGCAGGGCCTGATTCTTGGCCCTACGCTATTTAACATTTTTATCAATGTCCTAGAAGAAAACAAAATCATCACTGACAAATTTTTCAGTTTTAGAAAAATTGAAGAAATGGTAAATAACGAAGAGGACAGGTCACTGATTCAGAGTGATCTGGATCACTTGGTGAACTGGCTGCACACAAACAAGATGTGTTTTAATACAGCTAAATGTAAATGTATATACCTAGGAATAAAGAATGTAGGTCATACTTACATGATGGGGGATTCTAGCCTGTGAAGCAGAGACACTGAATCATGATGCATATCAGCTGAACACGAGCTTCCCCTCTGATGTGGTGGCCAAAAGAGCTAATTCAATCCTGGGATACATAAAAAGGAGCATAGAGGTTATTTTATCTCTGTATTTGGCACTGGTGCAACCATTGCTGGAACACTGTGTTTAGTGCTGGTGCTCATGATTCAAAAAGGATGTTGATAAACTGGAGAGGGTTCAGACAAGAGCCATGAGAATGAGTAAAGAATTAGAAAGCATGCCTTATAGTGGTGGAATCAGAGCTCAATCCATTTAGCTTAGCAAAGAGAAGGTTATGTGATGGCTTGATTACAGTCTATAAGTACCTATATGGGGAACTGTTAAAGATTCTGTGTGTAGTTCTGTTTTTGTGTCCCATTTTTCACAAAACTGTCTCTCCTCTGTTTAACTCAAATTAGCCCCAGGGCTTGCAGTCTTCTTTTACCTCCCTATCAGTTCTCTGGAGCAGCCTAGGTTTGTAGCCCCTCCATCATCTCAAGCCCTTCTGCCTCCTTTCTCCCTGTTCTCCTTCCCTTATAGCTGGGCTTGTTTTCTTTACTGGTCTTAGCTGTGGGTCTGTGTCTCTGGCAGTTCTGTGCCAGTGTGCTCAACCTGGTTGCCTCTCAGTGAGGAAGGTGCTCCTCTCTCCTCTGCCTATGTCCTGTAAATCCCATTACAGGAACAAATATTTAATAATGAGCTCTTCAGTCTAGCAGAGAAAGGTATACACGATCCAATGGCTGGAAGTTGAAGCTGACAAATTTAGACTGGAAATAAACCATAAATTTTAATGGTGAGTGTAATTAACCATTGTAATAATTTACCAAGGGGTGTGGTGGATTGTCCATTAGTGACAATTTTTAAATCAAGATTGAATGTTTTGGGGAAAGTTTTATAGCTTGTGTTTTACAGGTGGTCAGACTAGATCAGGGGTTGGCAACGTTTGGCACGTGGCTTGCCAGGGTAAGCACTCTGGCGGGCCGGGCCAGTTTATTTACCTTCTGACGCGGCAGGTTCAGCTGATCGCGGCCCCCCACTGGTCGCGGTTCGCCATCCCAGGCCAATGGGGGCAGCGGGAAGCCACAGCCAGCACATCCCGCGCCGCTTCTCGCCGCCCCCATTGGCTCGGGATGGCAAACTGCGGCGAGTGGGGGCCACGATCGGCTGAACCTGCCGCATCAGCAGGTAAATAAACTGGCCCGGCCCGCTAGGGTGTTTACCCTGGCGAGCCGCGTGCCAAACGTTGCCGACCCCTGGACTAGATGATCATGATGATCCCTTTTGGCTTTGGAATCTATGAATATTTCTTGTGAATTAAATGACTCCAAAATATATATGAATATACAACAGCTATTCATAGGATGTATATATTCATAACTTAAAATTATAGGATCGTCTAAACGGCATTCTTAAAATTTTACAGAGATGTTCTACTGAAATGCAATTTAATGTCTTTAAAGCCTATATCACGTACACTATAGCAATGTAGATGTATATTTGTTATTGCAAATCTTAATCTTTTTATATGCCTGAAAAAATTAGTTTATGGGAGCCACAATTAAAATAATTTGCAAAGTACCAGCATAACACTATTAAAATAAAATAAATGCTGCAATATTGTACCAAAATACAGCTAATTTAAATGCAAAACACTTTTTATGGGCTATTTGTCTGTGCTGATATATGTTAGGGGAATTAAAAAGAAGTTTATTTAAGTAGAGTGAAAAAATAGAGAAAATAAGGGCTGCAAAGCGAGATTTACTACTGTGTAAGAAATATTAAACATGCCTGCACAAAGGCCACTTGAGGAAAATTGATTACAAGAAATTTGTGACTAGTCATACTGTGGCATAGAAAGAGAGCCACAGGGCTGAAATGACAGTACAGTTTGTGGTGGTTGAATTGCAGGAATGTGACATTGATCTGAAATGGGACCCGTTTGAAGTAGTAATTGTCAATCTGTGCAATTAAAGGATGGCCCAAAGTCTTACTCAATTAGCTCTTTTGGCATGACCACTTAGTTTATAAAATCCCATCGTCTTCAAAAATTGTCATTCTTCAAGTGGAGCCTGTAGAAGACGGTTTGGTTTGGGGTTGGTTAGTAGCCATCAAGGATTGTATCTGAAAATTTCCTTTTGCAAAAATACAAAAATGCCTCATTTAACAGACTGTTCTTACTACAAGGTGAGCCAATCAAATATACTATGAGATTTGATGAATGCATGCTGCTGTTTAATTACCGAAACACAGTTAGATTACATGTTGGTTTAGATTCTGTTTATTCATTGTGACACGTATAAAACAATATTTTTTATTGTGCATGCATGTTTAAACATTTGACTGCCATTTTTTGCAGGTATGGTCAGTGTTTTCAATTAGAGATGAACAATGAGTTTGAAAAAAGGAAAGAAATGTACCACAGTTACTCTGTATTCTCAAGATTATGTATAGTGATTGTATTTCTCTCCCCTCTTTCCCCCGTCCGGTCATGTAAACAAATTATGTAGCCTTAAGGAAGGGGGAGGGGAATAATGGTATGTGAAGTATCTAATTAATGTATAAGGGAGTGAAATCTACCAAAGATTGAGATTTATAATAATTCTACAATGCTGATATAAGGGCCAGATCTTCATCTGGTTTAAGTCAGTGTAGCTTCATTAAAGTAAATGCATCTATTTACTCCAACTGAAGATCTGGCATTTTATGTTCTTCTTTACCACAATTAGATTATAAAGCAACATTATGTATAAATAATTGTATTGATAAATATAAACTTCAAAAATTATTTCCTTTTCCCCACAGGTACAAACACACTTGGAAAATCAATCTAGATATCACATTCAGCAAAGCCAGAAACACCAGGTGAAACAATACCTGACACTTGACACCAAGCTCTCCAGCCAAACCCTCTCACTGTCCCACTGCCATACAGTCCAGCCTGCAGGAGCTACACCCGTACCAAGAAACGGACATATGCCTCCTGTCAGCGATATTGGCGCTCCAGAAAGTCCGGTTACCAAGTTACTGGGTCTTGGAGGACAACATGAAAATGTGGTATGGCATGTATGTTTAAGATACAGGCAGGGCTGAGGGAAAGTATGGGAGAATGGTGGTTATCTTGCACACCTTGTGCTACTTGTGAATAATAATTAAATGTATGTGTACCAGTTCTTTCCTGCAGCTCATCAGTGTTCCTTTTCTTATGGCCTTACTTTGCAGCCCTTGTTCACCTGTGTACTCTTTGCTTACACAAGCAGTCCCATTGAAGTGTGTGGATTCTGAATGCCAGTGTGACTAGCTGCTTGCAGGATCAGACACTTAAACTTTCAGTATATACCTGGATATTTTGTATTTTCAGAATGCATGTCAAATGCAAAATCTGACAGTAGTATATTACTGTCCGTTTTTTGAATATGCACCTGAACGTACAAACCCTTGTTATTTCTGTCTAATAATATTATTTCAAATATATAATGCAGTTAAACACCAGATCAGACTAAATTGTAGATGCAACAACCCACTCATTAATTTTTCAGTTAATTGCTGTATTTTATATAGGCCCAATCTTCAGCTGGTGTAAATCTGTGTAGCTCCGTTGACTTCAGCACTACCATTGACTTCAGTGGAGCTACACCTAGTTACACCAGCTGAGGACCTGGCCCGTACATCTTATGCAGTCAGATATAGATCATGTTGGTCTTCGGTACTTCAGTAGATTTCAAGAGATGTTGCATACTAGCAAAAGGAGAATTCATCCAATGGCATAAGAAAGGGAGCAGCTTTATCCCATGATGGGATTTAAATAGAACAAAGAAGACTGACAAATATGCTGTTACCACAGTGTGAAATCCTTTCCACCTACATATGTCCTGAGTAGTAGAGTTCTATGTCAGTGGAGTGTGAAAGGGCTGGGGAAGTGGAATCCAGTACCCCAGTGTAGGGACAAGCTCCCCTTGTACAAACCCTCATAACATGAGTAAATCTTATCTATAGACAACAGAATTAGCAACAGTATTTGACTATGAGGCCTTCTTCAGGGCTGCTTTGTTAAGAAAACAAGGCATCTGTGAACCAATCCAGACGGTTACTCAAAACTCAAACTGAACCCAAACTGAACTTTTATGGAGGTTTCAAAAAGTATTTTAACTTTTTTTTTCTGTTTAATTATTCATCAATATCACACGTTTCAGCAGTTTCTGATTCTGGCTTAGGACCAGACAGGCTGTTCTGGATATGTGTCCAATCTTTGGAATGAATATCTAAACTGAGGTGCCATGAGTTTGTGTGCTTCAACACACAACACATTACTCAACCTGCTGAATTTTGGCAGCAGCATTATATGCTGCAGCATGAGTGACCCGGATTCTTGAACAACCACAGATTCCTGGCAGCCTTCCTGGACCAGTAGACAAATGTGTTACGGATGTGACACACTTGAGAGGGGTTGGGATTGATGGTCACTAGTTACCCACAACCCTTCTAACATCAGATCTTGATGTGACAATGTGGTAGGCTCAGAAAGGGGGAATGGGTAGAGGGCTGTTGGTATTCAGGGAAGAAAGTAACGTAGTGAACCACAACCACTTTTACTTTACTCATGGGAACGAATATACATAAAAATCCTGCACAGATAGTAAAGTTTGTATGAGGCTTAAGAATTTGATCTTTGTTTTTAATTCACTTTTGTTGATTGTAGTTTATTTTCTCTTTAGTTTCATATTATCAAAAATATGGATCGTCATTAATAGTTTATTATTATTATTTTCTTAGATGGAGGAGGTTATTGATGACATCATCAATATGGAATCAAGTTTTAATGACGAAGGGATAGGTTGCTCCGAAGCTACACTACTAATGCAAAGAACTGTAAGTATTTTATGGACTTTAATCCTGCTACTGGTAATATAAATTTGTGATATAGAATTGAATTGTAAACTGTAGTTTGAGGGAATAAGCAGTTTTTTCAAGTGGTGAAATTTCCTCCCCATTGTCCTGAGTTATTTGTCTTTGTGCCAGGAAATGCCATAGGGGTTGAGGGAATCCACAGCCCCAGGATGTGGCCAGGATAAGGATAGAGGGTTCCAGCACAGTTCCTCTATTGCTATTATTGTAGACTCTGGGATGGAATAGTATCTTCAGCTCCTCAATACCCCTATGCAGGGGTTTTATGACTAAATAGATCCATGAAAGCCAGCATAAAGTCTCCCCCACCCCACCCCCAATAGCATGCAAGGAGTTCAGAGATCCTCAGTGTAGCAGCTACTCCTACACGCTACTCTGAAGGGGGAGAAGGTGGGGTGAGCTTTATTTGTTGCAGAGCCCTTTGAGCTGACCCTCTAACAAGGGTAAACAGCACCCATATGGAATAATAATAAGCACTGAGGTAAGAATACTATCCCTTGGATGAAAAATACCAGTTGAATAATAATATTAAAGCAATAGACTCAATTTTTAGAAAATGTGATGAACAGTCTGTTTACATTGTCAGATGTGTTACAAGTTTGAGGAAGGAGAGTGGACAAAATTTGGGTAGTAAATAACATAGAGCATTGTGTATTTGGGGAAATAATTTGAGTGTGCAAACTTTACTTAAGATGTCATCTGTTTTCTCCTCTCAGCCCCGACTCATGTTGTGATCCTTATTTCCAGACTTCACCCTCAAAGTGATAGCGCCCAGATTGGCAATTAGAACTTGGAGTGAGTGTTCAAACAGCTCTATGCCAGTTACAGAGTTCAAATTCTTATTTTATAGCACGTTGTAAATATGCAGAACACTTTACAGATGGTGCTTGATGAGCAGAGTTAATACTCTAACTCAGATCAGTCTGATGAACAGGGGGAGCCTTACAGTTGCAAGATGGTATGGAGGGATGGTCAGTGAGAGTGTAAAAGGCTCCATGAAAAGTGGGTTTTCAAGCAGGATTCGAATCCTTCTTCAAAACTGAAGATTTTTCATTAACTAGGTATGCTAATTCCAGCCTCATTAATGTTTAGCTTCAGTCATGAAGTACAAACTCTCTGTGCATTGTCTACTCTGTGCATTGTCTACATGGCTACTCCCTTCTTGCAGGTGCAAGTCAGCATTTTGGTTTTAATCTGTCAAATACTATGGACGAGTTTTCTTTTAGTTACACTGTTTTGACACCGCTGCAACTCCACAGGGCCAAACAATGCCATTTAGCAGCTGGCTCCTGTTGGAGAAGATGCTGGGAGGCCAGAGAGGGACAATCTCTTTCTGAACAGCCCGGTGTGTGTCCTTTAGGATAGTACAGCCTGCTCCCCATGGAGCACCTGGCTCTGCCTCCTACCTGCCCCCTTTGGGTGGTTAGATGACAGTTCTTGAGTTCTTCAGGTACACTATTGTCCAGCATCACGTAAAACAGAGGAATATATTATTTTCCTGAGTTAAAACATCTCTATATATTTGGTTATGTTATAAAAAGATGCCCCAGAGACAGGGAGGAGGGAGCAGCCAGGATTAAAATCTCAGGATTTTCAGTTTCCCAGAAGAGGCAGGTATCTCCCACACTAGCTATCATCTTTATGCCCCAAAGCAGAGGGACTTCAGTTGTGCACGGTGTGACAAGGAGCAGTAAGGGAGAATCCTTGTGCCTTCCCCTGTGCTTCTGCACAAGGGCCTGACATAACTCTTACACTGTTGTCAGATGGATCAGAATCAGGCCCTCGGTGACTATGGGCCTGGCTCACTTAGTGGTCTCCCCTCTCCTTATACTCCACTGCGGCAGCTGAGATCTACAGAAACATTAGAGACACACTTTAGATTTGTGCTCCTATGTCATTGTCTATGGTTCGTTCCTCAGTTCTGGAACACATTCCTTCTTACACTCTGCTAAAACCCAGCTTGTTAGGTTTCCACATACCATGTAAAGCTCACCTTTTCAATGAATTTTGGCTTCACAGCATCTAATCCATAGACCATTTTCTTTCCTAATCGTTCTTAGTGGATGGTTGATGTGGTTGGGGAATTTGTATTGCTGCTCATTGTGTGTATTTCTAAACTGATGTTTGTTTTAGTTGGATGCATCCATATGTCACTTAAATGATTACATTAAAGTCTATGGGACTATGTATGTGAATAATTGATCAGAGGTTCATAATCTTCCCCTTAATTAATGAATTATAGTTTTGGTATTAGTAGGGTCAGAAAAGTGAAAACAGGAACATACTTCTTCCATCTTCTTCCTGTAGGTGCTCATTGCAGTTCCACCTGTGCTAAAGCAGCTGGTCATCTGGCTTTTACTGAAATTTGGTCTAAATTTCATTGTATCAGAAAACCATCTATTCCTGGCCCCTTGATTAAGAACTACTCAGAGTGGAGAATGCACTAGCTGTATTTCTTCTGCACTTAAAGTGTCTACTTTAGATCAGAGGTATCTTTTATCACCAACTTTTTAAATCACTTATGCAAAGAAAGATAAGGGGACAGAGAACATTTAGTCTAGCTGCCTCAATACTTATGCAAGTATTTGTAGACCCCAGTTCTGTCTCTGACCATGAAACATTGGTTTCAAATAAAGCATATCTAGTACTATCATCTGTTACTCAAAGGAAATGTAAGACTAGAATTGTTTCAGCAGTACTACAGCAATGAAAGAATAACAAACCCGAAACACCATTTTGCTGATATAATCTAGAACTTCAATTAGAAAGACAAAATTAAAAGTCAAACAGAATATGATCGAGTCTCGTTTTTCCATAATCATGAGGATCCAGTATGATGAGACCTGTTATTCTGACTGTTATTAGTGTCTCCAGGCCCACCAACAGCAATTCCGGGCCCCAGGACAGAACAGTCAATGGGCCCCCTAGAAAGGGTCGCTGGGGTGGGGAGTCACTGCTGCTGCGCATCATGCAGGGCAGGCTGGAGACGGGCCCCATGCTGCTGCTGGCCTGGTGTGGTGTCACCATGTGCGTGCGGCGCTGGACCACATGTGGGGCTGGTGCACGCACACACAAGCCGTGCCTGCTGCTGCTGGCTGCGCTGCTGGGTGCGCTCTTCCAGCACGGTCAGGGCTTCCACATGCTCACCTGGCTGCCTTCGGCTCCGCTGGTACCATCCTGCGCATACCTAGGAGCCCTGCAACCCGCCCGGGTGATTTAAAAGGGCCCGGGGCTCCCAAGCCTTTTTAAATCACCAAGGCCCCTGGAAAATTGCCCCCTTTGCTCCCCTCATGGGCTGGCCTGAGTGTCAGCTCTAGAAAATAACTTGAGAAAGAGCAAGAATGACTTTTTTTAGATGGAAAAAACTTGTCAATTTTTTGACCACCTCTAGTGCTGAGCAAAGCCAGCAAAAAAAGCCTTAAAATATTCCTTCACAAATTGAAATGGCTTTATTTTGTGTCCACTTTTTCTGTGAATATTCTAGTCAATTAATTTGCTAGCAGTAATATTTCCTGAGAACAGTGAATTATAAGCAAATACTGGAGAATACTGGTGAAAAGCACATTTTGAATTCGGAATTATACATATTTGCACCAGAAACATGATTGTAGGAATTATGCTCATTCATCTAGGGAATAGAAACAAACCATGTGACCTAGACAAATTTAACCTTGTTCACTGATTACTGAAAACAACCTCTTCTCATAAAATCTACAAAAAGTGCTTGCCCAAAATATTCATGAATGAAAAAGAGGTTTAATACATCAGTTCTACAGTTATACCACAAGACTCATGGCCAAAATCTCTATAGGGGCTTAAGAGTCTATCTGCCCTCTCCAAGATCTTCAGCCTCAACTCTGGGTCCTTTAAATTTAATCTTTCTCTAGGGCTTCCAAGTGAGCCCTGTCCACTTCTTGGGGAACCTGGACCCATCCACTACTCCAGGTTCCGACCCAAGAACCCAATAAACAACAAACAGATACTTCTCAATTCAACTTACTGCTGCTACTTCCCTAGGCCTCTTTATCTTCACCCTTACTTTAAGGCCAAAGTTCTCAGCTGCCTCTCTCTCTACGCAAACCCAGTCAGCAATAAACCTTGGCTAATCCTCATGCTCCTATAACCAGAGAGAAGCATACTTCTTTAATCCTCTGGTGTTGGCCAGGGACTGGCCTACTAGGGCCCTGCATCTCCTTTTATCTGAGTCTGCTGGGCTCTGATTGGCTGTTGGTAGCCCTTCTAGCCCTAGAAGGACCAGGCCTCTGTAGTTTCAAGATGGCTGTTCCAGTGAGGCTCTTCTAGGTCAGCCTGGCAGTCTTACTTTTTGTGCACCTTTTCTTCTATATTGTTGCTTTCTTGAGTGGGGTGTATTAGGACTGCTATGCCTTCTATAGGGAGCTGCAAAGGCTAGGTACACCCTTTCACAAGGGGATAATACACATGTGCAGAAAAGAACAACAGAACCCACAAAAGTGAGCTAATGTGTTACAACCCATTAGGCCACCTGTAAAAATTGCTTCACCTTGCTAAAGAGAGAGGTAGCTGCAGTCTCACAGGGGCCTGCAACCACTGGAAGAAAATACATAGATGAGCCTTGTAGCCCTTATAGGGAAACAATTGATTAAGCAATTGTCAGTTGCCTAGTGGCTCAATCCAGGCTAGTCCTTGTGATGTTGATAACCTGCAAAGCAATAGGAATGTTCTGTATGGAATAATCTTACCCTGACCGGGGTATGGACTAGATGACCTGATAGGTCTTTACCAATCTGTAATTTTTATGACTATATGTTAACAGCAATGGATAAAAAGCTCTCATTAAATCTCTCTGAACCATGATGAATGCACAGTGCTATCTATCTGCAAAATCCCATTGCTATCACAAGGTCTTTGAGGTCACAATTGATCATCATGGCATTAATAATTTGTATTTAATTATTTGGCAAATACTGATGGTTACAATTTGGTAATTGAATGGATTACAAAAAATTACAGTCTGTCCCATTGCTAGAAACCACACAGAAAAAAATATCAGGATATTTCTCTGAGTACTTTATTTAATAACTACGATGATCATTCAGGTAGGTATCCTTTCTGTTAAAAGGTGCACAAAATAATGCTGGAGTAGGCAGCCCAGTGCTGCATATTGTATGTGTAGTTTTCAGTCAGTAAGCACTGATGTCATTGGCAATTTTCATAAACTGCTAGAGTTCAAAGCCATTCTAGAGAAAGGGCCAGAGTAAATATTAACAGCCCTCTTTGCTTACTGTGGGTAACTTGAAAAAAGTGCATAACATCGATGTGAATGCTTTGTCAATCACATTCTACACCAGATTAGTCTTAAAGTCCAAGGAAGACTCAAAGTTCACCTTGGTACATAAGCTTCAGCATAGCTCTCCTGGATATTGTTTACAAGATTAATGAAAGAGAAAAATGAAGGAGAAAGACCAAACTATTGATATTGTGGAAATAATAGACTCTTCAAAAATAAAACTGGTGAGCAAATATTTTCTTTGTCTTTCTCCAATAATTTTGACTTTAAAAATATATAAAGCATGTGGATCATGAGATACTAATCTTAGAACAAACAAGATAAAGTACTGGGTTAGAAACTGTCTAATATGTATAGAACCAATAATGCAGTTTGTTAATTTAGATTGCCTCAGAACTGTTTACTGCAGCAATCTTTGAGGAGACCTCTCTTGATATCAGAGAGGACATTCTCTTCTGTTTGTAACTGAGCTGCCAAAACAAATGTTTAGTACCAGTTTTTCATTAGTTATACCAGTCTGAAGCAGGACTCTGTGGATGAAACTCATTCATGGTGTGGAAGACTGGTACACAGCTCTCTGTCCGAGTCAAACGCTTCATAAGGGCTGCATGGGGGTTATTTTGAGGAAGTGGCAAAGCAAGGGTGCCTATGTATCCAACCTGCCACAGAATAGGTTTTTATAACAGCTCTACAGAGGCCAGTACAAAAACTAAAATGGGTGTATTCCAGGCGAGGGGATACAGGTCCACCTCACAGTAATCAGACATCACTTCATTAGTTTGCTTTGAATTCACATTCTCAGGTTATCTTTGCACCCAGAAGGGCCAGGAACATTTTAAAAAAGGATTTAAATGTATAGTCCAGCACACAACTCTACATCAAGGAGTTTATTCCACACCAAATTCCATAGCTGTACGGGATACATGAGGCCCGGGTCTTTTTTGGCCAAGCCTTTGGCTAGACCATGGACATTTATGTATATGGTAGGTACTAACATTGCTTCTGGCCATATACCGTATGTGGGAATCTGAAACTAGTTCATTTTTCTCTTGTGAATAATGAACAAGCTTGCGGCTCATTATTCAAAGATAAAAATAGCCAGTTTTCATACATAATATATCTGAGCGTTAAGTACCAGGTCAAGCAGTGTACAATTATTAACCAGGTTAAAGATAAATGTAGAAGGTGCTGGAATTTGTGCTGGGTGCAAGTACAGAGGACTGAAACTTGGAGCACTTGCTAATTTGATGTTTTACACGGCAATAAAGAAAAAAGGAAAAGATATAGTTTTTATTAGTTAGCAACAAAGCAAGTTTATTTCCCAATATACAGTGATTGTCATTTAAAAGTCAGTATTTTTAATAAGTAATTATTTAAAAGTTTAATTACTGGAGCACCTTTAACATCCAACTGCAAAAGGGATCCCTAGGCCCTGTAAATATTCATAGTAAGAGAGAGCTTTTGTGCCAGAGAGTTGACAGTCTAAAGCAGTGGTTCTTAACCTGGGGTGCATACCCCCTCTGGGGGTGCGAGATTCCATTTCTGGGGGTGCGAGACATGCCAGATTTTTTTAGAAGGTAAATCATAGAAAACACAAATTAAGCACAGGCACATAAGTACAACTACTTAGTTTCATCAAACCTATGTATTTATTAACATTATACATCATACATTAACGTTTTGTCATCATCGGATTGATGGACTACCAAGACATTTTTAATGATTACTGCAATATACAAACAAAAAATATATCTAGGTTTAAAGAACTGACCTATTTCAATGATTTTTGATAAGGGGTGCGAGAACATATTTTGATTTTTGATAAGGGGTGCGAGAACATATTTTGAGAACGAAAGGGTTGCAGGCTGCAGTAAAGGTTAAGAACCACTGGTCTAAATAGACCAGACAGACAAAGATTTGGGCAAAGGGAATATTGTTATCTGTGATCTTACAGAGTGAGTGTATATATATATATAGAGAGAGAGAGAGAGGTTTACTGAGTTTTCCCAGGTGACACAGCAATTCTATGACAAAACCAGAAGTTGGACTCAGATCTTCAGAGTCCTGTTCCAGTCCTGTGTCACTAGACTATATGTCCCATCTATATATCCCTTTCATTGTGTAAGCACTTAGCACACACTAAGCCAAATACTGAGAGGTATTTCAGATATCCCGATTTCCCCCCTCTATTTAAAAATAGGAAGTATTTCTGACATTTCAGATATTATTGTATAGTAATTGTATGAGCAACAATTCAGTCACTAAAAAGCAACAGAGGGTCCTGTGGCACCTTTAAGACTAACAGAAGTATTGGGAGCATAAGCTTTCGTGGGTAAGAACCTCACTTCTTCAGATGCAAGTAATGGAAATCTCCAGAGGCAGGTATAAATCAGTATGGAGATAACGAGGTTAGTTCAATCAGGGAGGGTGAGGTGCTCTGCTAGCAGTTGAGGTGTGAACACCAAGGGAGGAGAAACTGCTTCTGTAGTTGGAAAGCCATTCACAGTCTTTGTTTAATCCTGATCTGATGGTGTCAAATTTGCAAATGAACTGGATCTCAGCAGTTTCTCTTTGGAGTCTGGTCCTGAAGTTTTTTTGCTGTAAGATGGCTACCTTAACATCTGCTATTGTGTGGCCAGGGAGGTTGAAGTGTTCTCCTACAGGTTTTTGTATATTGCCATTCCTGATATCTGACTTGTGTCCATTTATCCTCTTGCGTAGTGACTGTCCAGTTTGGCCAATGTACATAGCAGAGGGGCATTACTGGCATATGATGGCATATATAACATTGGTGGACGTACAGGTGAATGAGCCGGTGATGATGTAGCTAATCTGGTTAGGTCCTGATAGTCACTAGATAGTTATGGACTAAAGTGCAGAAAAAAATCAATGTATGTTTTGAAATTCATATTCATACTCCAGAGATTAAAGCCAACAGTGTCACCTGGTTACACTGAACAAACAAGAGGTAAATGATAAGGAATGAAATACTTTGTTTTTACTTTACGAATCTGAATGAATAAAACAAATTACATTTTACATAATACATGAAATGGACAATCAAAATGGTTCTAACTTTAGACTTCCTTCCACTTAAAGGATACAAGTGATACCAGTGTAAAAGCTTTATTAAGGCCCCGTCTATAGTTATAATTAGAAAGAATTAGCAAACGCCGTTTTTAAGTAGAAAGGTGCTAACATACTTTTCCTGAATAAGGTAGACCAACAAGAATCATTTTACAAAATTGTGCTATAATTTAAGGTCCAATATTAATATGATTTAAGAGGTGTATCGTTAGGGTGTAAATGTGAATGACAGAATGTCCTAACATTTAACATGCAAGCACTGCAATTTAGATGTCATCTGATGTATTAATTTCTATCAAGCAGAAATGGAATTTTACAATTGCAGGTATTGTTATGATACAGTATTCTCAAGAAGACGGACCAAACGAGTATAGCTATTAGAGATACATGTGTTTGTGGAAGGTATCTATTCTTAACATGTATGACTCCTCCTCAATGGATGGTGACATGCATTTCAAGGTCTAATGGAACAATGATGGCTGCTCACAATATGAGTGCCTCTTGCCAGCTAATTTTAGGATAAATCAGGGATTATTGATTTTGGCCTACTCATGTGGGTGGAAATACACCAGTGCAGATGACTAAAGTGGAATAGAGATTATAAAGAAATTAAAACTCTATTTAGAGCTGGGCTTTACTGCATTCAGTAGGACTTTACAAATGCAAGAAAACCTAGTTTATTTTGGAAAAGAAATTACCATTTACTTTGTGTTTGTATAAGACCTAGTAGAATCAGGCACTGATCCTCACTGAAGACTTTGGATGCTACTGCAATGCAAAAAAAAAAGGTAACCCGGAAAAATAGTAATGTGATCATGCAATTAAAGACTGTATTATAATTGAGGATACAATTCTGTCATGGAGATCATGGATTCCGTGACTTTCTGGGATCATTGTGACTTCTGAGGCAGGGCTGGAGCAACGGCTGTCTACCCCTGTTTCAGGAGCAGCAGTGGGGCTGGAGCAGCACCTGGTGGCCAGCTCCAGGGCTGCTGGAGCTGTGGTCCCCAGAGCAGAAGTCCCTAGGGGTCAGCCCTGGGGCTGCCAGAGCAGCTGATTGGTGGGCTGACCGCTGGACCAGCGGCCCCTGGGCTGAAGCAGTGGCTGGGGTTGGAGCAGCTGCCAGAAGTCAGCCCCCGGCAGTGCTCTGGCTTTTAGTCTCCCCCAACCCCCAGGGTATTTTTAGTAGAAGTCAGGGACAGGTTGCGGGCTTCTGTGAATTTTTGTTTATTACCTGCGACCTTTCCCTGATTTTTACTAAAAATACCCATGACAGAATCTTAACGTTAATCATAAGGTTACATTACAAGAAGTGGAAGATTGGACAAATGATCAGGGAGGAGTATAAAAATATTGCTCAGTCATGCAGGAGTGAAATCAGGAAGGCCAAATCACACTTGGAGTTGCAGCTAGCAAGAGATGTTAAGAGTAACAAGAAGGGTTTCTTCAGGTATGTTAGCAACAAGAAGAAGGTCAAGGAAAGTGTGGGCCTCTTACTGAATGAGGGAGGCAACCTAGTGACAGAGGATGTGGAAAAAGCTAATGTACTCAATGCTTTCTTTGCCTCTCTCTTCATGAACAAGGTCAGCTCCCAGAATACTGCACTGGGCAGCACAGCATAGGGAGGCGGTGATCAGCCTGTGGAGAAAGAAGTGGTTCAGGACTATTTAGAAAAGCTGGACGAGCACAAGTCCACGGGGCCGGATGCGCTGCATCCGAGGGTGCTAAAGGAGATGGCAGATGTGATTGCAGAGCCATTATCTTTGAAAACTCATGGCGATCGGGGGAAGTCCCGAATGACTGGAAAAAGGCTAATGTAGTGCCCATCTCTAAAAAAGGGAAGAAGGAGGATCTGGGGAACTACAGGCCAGTCAGCCTCACCTCAGTCCCTGGAAAAATCATGGAGCAGGTCCTCAAGGAATCAATTCTGAAGCACTTAGAGGAGAGGAAAGTGATCAGGAACAGTCAGCATGGATTCACCAAGGGCAAGTCATGCCTGACTAACCTAATTGCCTTCTATGATGAGATAACTGGGTCTGTGGCTGAGGGGAAAGCAGTGGACGTATTATTCCTTGACTTTTGCAAAGCTTTTGATACGATCTCCCACAGTATTCTTGCCAGCAAATTAAAGAAGTATGGGCTCGATGAATGGACTATAAGGTGGACAGAAAGCTTGCTGGATTGTTGGGCTCAACAGGTAGTGATCAATGGCTCCATGTCTAGTTGGCAGCCAGTATCAAGCGGAGTGCCCCAAAGGTCGTCCTGGGGCCGATTTTGTTCAATATCTTCATTAATGATCTGGAGGATGGTGTGGACTGCACTCTCAGTAAGTTTGCAGATGACACTAAACTGGGAGGAGTGGTAGATATGGTGGAGGGTAGGGATAGGATACAGAGGGACCTAGACAAATTAGAGGATTGGGCCAAAAGAAATCTGATGAGGTTCAACAAGGACAAGTGCAGAGTGCTGCACTTAGGACAGAAGAATCCCATGCACTGCTACAGACTAGGGACCAAGTAGCTAGGCAGCAGTTCTGCAGAAAAGGACCTAGGGGTTATGGTGGACAAGAAGCTGGATATGAGTCAACAGTGTGCCCTTGTTGCCAAGAAGGCTAACGGCATTTTGGGCTGTATAAGTAGGAACATTGCCAGCAGATTGAGGAACGTAATCGTTCCCCTTTATTCGACATTGGTTATGTATGTGTGTGTGTAATATTGATATATTATATGTTTCATATATGTGGTCTCCACTAAAAAGACATGTACCAACAGTTACCATGATGATATCTGGAATACCACAGTATTTCCCTAGGTTGGGAAATTAGTTTGTTTAGCAGCATTATATTTTCCTTAGAAAAGGAACTATGGTATTTCAGATACTGAATTGTGGTAACTGCCAGCTCTTCAATAGCAACCACAAAGTACATTTTTATAACATTCATGTCTGCAGCCATACTAATTCAAGCTCTAATCTCATTAGATAGCACAAATTCTTCAGGGTCAGGCATAGGTGCTGGAATTACAGGTGCAGGGGGGTGCTGCCGCACCCCCTAGCTTGACGTGGTTTCCATTATATAGAGGGTTTACAGTTTGGCTCAATTGCTCTCAGCACCCCCATTATAAAATTTTTCCAGCACCCCAGGGGTCAGGCCTGTTCAGTAGTTGGATGGGAGAGCCCTAGCAAAAGTACTGGAGATGCAGAGAGTGCGATTGGGGGCACTATGGACTTGATCTTGCAAAATGCTGCTGAGTCCTAGCCAGAGACTCATTCACACAGTTAAAGTTAAGCATGGACTGAAGTGCTGTATTGGTCTAGGCTGGAGTGCACTGTTCAGTTCCTTTCAGGATTGAGCCCTACATATGAGAACCACCATCTACAAATGAGATGAAAAACCAATATTCTGATACAGTCATTGAAGATCCAGTGACACTTTTCTTTATAAAAGCAAGAGTGTGAAGCCTTGCCAAATTCTGATTTGGTTAATTACATTCTGCTTTCATTGATTCCCCTTGCAGTTTCAGTTAGATATAGTATTATTCACTTCCAGTAATACACTGTCACTGGATGTGCCTGGTTAATCATTTCCTGTGTTAACAGTTGCTATCTTTCTCCGACTGCACTTTTTAAGTGGGTGAAATTATTATATCTGTTTGTACATATATATGATATACATGTCATTTACAAAGTACACACAGACACAAAACTGAGAGCAAGCATGTATATTTAGTACAATTAGGAAATTTTTAAGTGCTTTGGATTCATCACGTTTAATGGTGCTATATCCGTGTAAGGTCACTTCCATACACATCATTTATAATTATATCATTGCAAAAGTATTTGTGCTTTTTTGTAAGGTTACAAAGGTTTTTGTGAGGTTGAAATGCAGATTTGGAGTATATTTGGTTGAAGCCACAATGGTGTATAAACTTTCAGTGCTACATCATATAACATCATGAAATCCTGTTGTGACATACAGCATCTTAATATATATGCAAGTGGCCTGATATAATGTGAATGACGCCTAATAATTTGTACAATATTTTGGGGTATATTTTTTTCTTTTATATTTAATTCCAAAATGCCCACATTTTGGGTAACATTTAAACTAACTTCTATAACATTTAACCAGGAAACAAAATTTATCATCTCTTATTACAGCAAGAGTGACCACTCAAGGTTACAATGAAATTTCTATTTTAATCTCCTATTTGTTTGGTACTAGAATTTTCCATCCTTGGTACCATGCCAGAGGTGAATTTGTTTAGAGAGTTTCAGCAAAATCCTTTAACAAATTGTGGAATTTTCATATGGGGGGAAAAACTCCCAAAAAAACAGAAATGTGTATACATGTCAAAGGGGCATCAAATTTGTTTGCTTTGTAGATCCTAATGTGATTTAAACAAGAAGCCATATTTGAAGGAAACTAGTTCCGAAGCTTTAATACTAAGAAAACTGACAATTTCTTTTTAAGATATGTACAATAGGATTTCCTGAGGTTTTTGTTATTGTTTTGCTTTGCTTCATCTATACCTTGTAGTATTGTGGACACGTAACTGCTTTAAACTTTGCTATTATTTTTTTCTGCTCTGTTTAAAGCAGCTTCAAACACTGTGAGAGCACTGTGCAATCTCTGCTTGTAAGGATGTTTAAAATCTCTAGTAGCCTATATATCCTGATGGAGGAAGCAGAACCCCCCACTCTAGAAGAAAGCATCTAGAGTATGAATGGAGGAAGGGAGCCCTGAACCCTGGAGTTCTACTCCCATCTTTGTTACTGACAGGCTTGATAATATTTTGTATTTATATAGCATTTACCGACATTATTTCATTCAGGCACTATAACACCAGTATGTGAGGAAAATTAATATATTTATACTCATTTACAGATGGGGAAATTGGCACTCAGCGAGGTCAAACAACTTGCACATGGGCACACAGCAAGTCAGTGCCAAAACTAGGATTAGAACCCAGCACTTTCTATGCTGAGGCATGCTCCCAACCCCTTTAGTACATAGTGGATGTCAGTCTCTATTGCCTTGCAGCATGTGTAGTCACGTCCATCAGTGCAAAGTGGATATCAAATGTTATCATTCTGACCTAGTGTTTTACACCCACTTTGTGCTGAGGTAAATGTCTACATCAAGTGCAGGGTAATTCAGAATCAAACCTAGTGTCTTCAAGCGAGATCACTTTGGGTATGTCTACACTGCAATTAAACGCCCATGGCTGGCCCATGTCAGCTAACTCAGCCCAAGCCCTGTGAGTCCATGGGGCAGTTTCATTGTGGTGTAGATGATCAAGCTTTGTCTGCAGCCCAGGCTCTGTGACTCTCCTGGGGGGGCGTGTCCTAGAGCTTGGGCTCCAAGGTCCCTGAATCATAGTTTTGCTATCTGTACAAAAGGGCTAATAATATTTTCCTACCTACATTGCAGGAACATCCACCTTCATGTCTTTTTGCTTAATACAAAGCTGGCACTTAATCTACCGCCATTTTAGTTTGCTGACTTTGGGCATTGTGTGGAAACAACAATTCACTTCACAGTACTTCTATTTGATAGAACTGGTCTGACTGCTTTCATGGGTGCGGATTTCTCTGACTTTTCTTACTGAGTTTAGGATACTTTTGCTCCCTAAAATGCTGGTGGTTTTAGGGAAACTTTTACTTGTGACCTGTGGCTCCTCGTCCCACGGGGCTTATAAATTCAAGCAGGGAGTTATGGGATCAATTATAAGTCAGAATTTTTAACATCTTTTTTTGGGAGGTTAGGGTGCCATTATCTTAGTGATGGTTAGGCCCTTGCTCAAGAAGCCACCTCTTGATACTATTTTTTCTTCTCCCTGTCTGAACATTTCAGTCCTGTTTGTTTGTTGTTTATTTTGCCTGAATATGGCAGAGTGATTGGGCTAATGCTATTTATCCAATGCTTTCCTAGCGACTGACAAAGGACAGATGTCTATGCTGATTCTTTTAGGTCTATTCCCTGTCTTTGATACCATTGACCACAAGGTTTCATAGAATCACCTTGTTCCTCAGCTGGAAAATGGTAAGTTACATTCGGGTTCCACTAAAGTCAATAGAAATTTTGCCACTGACTTCAATGGGGACCAGATTTCAGTGGTCTCTCTCTTTAACGGCTTTGTTGTTATCTTTCAAAGTGGTTTTAGAGGGCGATTTGGGGCAACTGTTCATCTTCCCAAGGTGTTTCTCCACAAGACTTCTTTTAGACACTCCTTTTTAACACCAACATGAAGCCTTTGGGGAGATGGGGAGATTATTTGGACTGCACTGCCATCAGTCTGTGGATGACATGCAGCTCTGTATCTCATTTTTATCACATACAAATAGGGTGGTGGCTTTGCTTTCCCAGTGCTTCATTGAGAATGGAACATAGAGGAGAGAAAAACTGTCTGAAGTTTAATCTCTGTGAGACAAAGGTGATGTTAGTGGGTTGGGAAATGATTCTGGGCCTTTTATATCAGTAGTGGAGACTCAGGCCTGGTCTACACTACAGAGTTAGGTTGATGTAAGACAGCTTATGTCACTCTAACTATGTAAATGTCTACACTAAAATTTCACTCCAACCGATGTAATTCACACACTACACCAACTTAATAACTCCAGCTCCATGAGAGCTATGGAGTCAATGTCAATGTAGTTAAGTCGACGTAGTGTCAGTGTAGACACTGTGTTGCTTACATCGACTTCTTGCTGGCTTTCAGAAGCTGTTCCACAAAGCCCCACACTGACAATTCAATCTGTGCAAGCAGTCCTGGTGAGGACGTGTGCCATCTATAAAAGGAGCAAAGTGTAGACATGTACAAGTGATGTAATTTCTGTGCAGCTGTATGCTGACATAAGTTAGGTCAACTTAATTTTGTAGTATAGGCATGCCCTCAGGGAGTTTGTCCACCCTTTGTTGAGGTGATTGTCACTGCAGAGGTACTTTTGAACCCCCATCTGCTCTTGGGCTCTCATGTGCAATTCATGGTTAATGCATCATTTTTCATCAGCATCTAGTTAGATGCCTGTGATCTTTTTTCTCAGAGTTGGACCTTGTCATTATAACTCATGCCTTTGTGATTAGATGGTGGAGATTTGATTATATCTATATGACAGATGGCTTAACTCTTGAGTTTTAGATGTGTTCTTCAATTTAAGTCATCTGTTCATATCATCCATCCCATTCTTTGTCATCTACACATTCTTATTTAATGGCACTGGTATCTGTGATGGGGCAGCATGCTGCACTCCTGCCTCTTCCATGAACACAGACCACACTGAGACATTCTTGCTTGTAAACACCACCGTATTGTTTATATATAGTGTTTTAATTCCTCCCCAATACATAGCAGTGCCACAATACCTTAACAGACTATATCTCAACTTTCCCCAAAAGGGGTCAACGTGTCTCTGCTCAGAGGAACTCCTTTATCAGGCTCTCCTAGCCTTCTGTTTCTCTCCTTCTCCTTTCCTCTGAGCACTCCTTGCTATGCCCTTTTACACAATTTCCCTGTCAATGGGCTAATTGGCTCATTGACTCTCTAACTCCAATGTGGCCTGGTAATTAGGTACACCTCTGCCCAATTAGGCCTTCTCCAGGGCAACCTAATTAGCATTAGTTTCTTCCCCCTAACATTACTTTTTTCCCCCTTTAATGGGGGTTCTACCAGGCATCTGCCCCTCCTTGCCCCTCAGAGTCTTCATCTTGGATCCTATTACAGGGGCTATCCATTCTGCACTCACAAAAATCACATTTGGTGGGTGGGGGTTCTCCCCATAATTCTTTCTCTGCCTGTGGTCATCAAACCAAGGGCAGCCTGTTGAGCTGTTCTCTCCTCCCACCCCCATTTACACCTTCTTTGGTGATGGGCGATCATACTTGCCCCTCTGGCTCCTGGACCTCTGTTTCCATCTACTACTCTTGCCACACTACATTTCTTGCAATATTTATCTGCGGACTGGCCCACCAGATCCAAGATGGCTTTAACCACGTTATAGTCTCTTGGATGCTCATCACCGAAACCCGTATATTCTGCCTGTGCTTCCTCAGTTAAATAGGCTGCTAGCCAGAAGTCCCACATTGTTCTGGCTCCCACTGTCACCCTTTCAAAAGTAATCAAAAATGCATCAGGGTAGTCTGCCTGTTCCATCTTATCGAGTCATATGCCCTGTGCCTAGTTTCTCTTTTCCATGGTAGGACTCAGCAATTTAAACTTTGCAGGAATTGTTGCTGAACCTGGATTTGCTCCCATATAAATTCCTGACGGCTTTTTTGCTGCTCTGCCTACCAGGCAAGCAAGGACTATTTCTCTGTATGGTGCAATTGTTGGAAGGCCTTCAGTGTCTTCTACAGGTCTTCTACAGGTTTCCAGTCCACACAGATACAGGCACAATCCCAGACAAGCCTCCAGGTTGTGACAGGGCAGCATGGTGCACCCCTACCTCTTCCATGAACACACTACACTGAGATCTTCTTGCTTGTAAACACCACTGTGTAGTTTATTTACAGAGTTTTAATCCCTCTACAAATACATAGCATTGTCTTCACACTTACACACTGTATCTCAACTTCCTGACCCAGTCTCCAAAAGGGGAGGGGGTTAAGGTGTTTCTACTCAGAGGAACCCCCTGCCCTCCACCCTCCCATTGCCAGGCTTTCCTAGCCTTCTGTTCCTCTCTTTCTCTTTTCCATCTGAGCACTCCTTCCTGTAACCTTTTATATAGCTTCCCTGTTAGAGGGGCTAATTGGTTTATTGACTATTCCCAATCTGGCCTGGTAATCTGGTGCATCTCTTCTAATTAGGCCTTCTCCAGGAGAACCTAATCAGTACCAATGGTGAGCAGAGTGCTGGCTTGGTGCTAGCCCTCAGCACTCTGTTACATAACATTACAAATTATAATGTATTTCCATTACTACGATATTAATACCTGGTTTTGAATATGTATGCATAGGTGTATGAGAATTTTACTGCAGTTATTTGAACAAATCTCATTTGTTGGACTATTTGTATGTAAGAAAACTATTATTTTATTAATAGTTATTTTCTCCCCGTCATTTCACTAAAACAATAAGACTAATCCCAATAAGGGCCCGATCCAAAGCCCATTGAAGTGAATGGTAACATTCCCATTTGGAAGATTTTGGATTAGGCTGTTGGAAGTTATTGATTTAATCTAGTGTCAGGAGGCCAAATTCTGCATTAATTTACAGTAATGTAATTCAGAGGAGTCCCTAAATATACACCTGGAGCTGATACAAAATCCACTGTCATAGTTCAGTTATAGTATGACTGCAACACAGACATTGCAAACTTAAAACTATAATAAATACTTCAGTATTCTTTGGTTCACTACTCAGGAATGAAATAAAGGTGCTTAAGATGGGAATGTGCTTAGCTTTCAAATCCTACATATTAAATGTAGCTTGTTCTTGAGTAATACTCAAGTGAATTCCGAACATTCTTTAAAATTTATTTGCATTGAGAGATCAAATATTTAAGCGGATTTTCAAAAGTGATTTGGCGTGGTGATTTCTAACTGTGTTTAGGAACGTTCAGTGCTCTGAAGTGTTAGTCTTCTGATAAGGCGCTTTGAAGTACACAGGTGGTATTATTTGTATGTGTGCAACATGTGCAATGGTAGATTCATTCTACCACTGGTTATTAGGAGCATTTGCAGTGAACTGGACACTCAAGTGGAAAATCTTTAAAATTAAAGAGATTTCCTCCCCCTAGAAGATAAAGCTTCTTTGTAATTAGATACATAAAATGACTCACGAAAGAATATAGTAACACTAGCATGGGACAGATAAGCATTAAGCAAATCTTTACCATAGTACCTTAGTCCCAAGCATCTTGCAGTGAGGTACGTGCCCAACCCTAGGGAAGGTACAGAAATAGTTAATTAGGGGCTTAGGAACGTAAAGGGAAGGCAAGGGAAATCTAGAGGAGACATCCTGAGGGAAAGAGGTAGAAGAACTGGAAGTGTTTTCCCAGCCCAATCCCATGATCAAGATGCAAGAAAGAACTGGGACAATGAAGGTCTACACAGTTTAAAAGAGACTTTGTATATTAAGGACAGTTTACTTTCCCCCAACTAAAACAAACTGGTTTTGCTCTTTTCATCTACCTTTTTTTAATTTTTTTGGACCAGACTGACAAAAGCCCCAGCCCTAGTTCGTTGTACATTGGCCATGGGTGGAGAAATGCTGTGCACAGTAATTGTGTGTGCCATACAATGGCAGAATACAATACTCGGCATCTTTTCTTCTCGTTTTCCCTGTCTTATTGTCTGTGGGGCTGGCTTGAGTCACATTTGTACACAGCTTTTTTTCACATGGACACACAACAGTGTTTAATTGTAAGTCGGGTGCAGGGATAGTGAGTGATGAAGGGTTGATTATATGGGATTGGAGTCTAAACTGTTCATTTCTAGATTTCCAGATCTGGGTTTTATTTTAAAAGGTTTTAGAATTATTCAAAGAAAAGTTAATATCTTGGGGTGCTAGCAGGAATCCATAGAAACACTCTTTCAACCTTCACTCCCTTT
Source organism: Malaclemys terrapin pileata (assembly GCF_027887155.1). Taxonomy (NCBI): domain Eukaryota; kingdom Metazoa; phylum Chordata; order Testudines; family Emydidae; genus Malaclemys; species Malaclemys terrapin. The sequence goes on from NC_071505.1 coordinate 47,620,563, forward strand.
TAACACATTTTTTGTTTTGTTTTCAAGTATCATATCACATTTCACAAAGGAAGGAACAATACAATATCATGTACAGCCAGACATGGTAGAGCTGAATCAAGGCCATTAGAATATCTGGTCTATCCTTGTCACTTTGCAAGATTTGCCACAACAGCATGTTCTTCAGTGCTCTGTTCACTCCTATTTTAAATGCAATCGGGCCTTAACCTCTTTATATTGTTAAAGCATAAACAATCTGAAATACTAATTCTGAGTTCAATGGTGTGGTTAAATTTTCACTGGGGACTAGGTAAAGACCAGCAAAGTTCTTTTCCCTTTCAACTTACCTCATGTTTGAAGTGTAGCTGCAGTAATCTTGTTATTGGAAAATAGGCTACAGTATTATTTCAAAATCAGACACCAAGAGCCATATTCTGCCATCACTCAACATACAAAACTCACATTGGCTTCTATCAAAGTTCTGCATGTGGAACAATGGCAGGCTTTGACCCTTAACCTTTAATTTTATTTAAAACAAGATAATGCAAATTCTGCTTTAGATGCATATATGCAGCTCACACTGAAGAACATGAGACATGAATATGCATCTGATAGAGAATTTTGCTCTTAGCATTTACATATGCTTTTTACCCTTTAAGCTTGTAACATATTGTGATTTTCCCCCCTATTTTTTCCTTTGTTTCCTTAAGCTGTCCAGTAGCATTTTGGATATATACAACAGGGACCAAGGATTGTCACCTTCTAATATGGGTCTTACAAATGCTTCCTGCCCATCTTCTCTACCAGTAAAAAGGGAAATCACAGGTAATATAGCTCTGGGATTTTGGCATGTAATAATTTAGGAGGCAGTGATGTTTGTTTTAAAAGTTCAGTGAACCTTACCAATAAAATATTTGTGAAATACATAGTATTTTTTGCTTAAGAATTTGAAAAGTGTATGCTCTTTCCTTTAAGGAGTTGAGCAAAGAGCAAGGGAAATGTTTACACTGTGTCCTCTACTTTAGCAACTCCGAAACAATGTGTACTCTGTCATCTTTATGAACATCATGCTTCTAGTAAACCTAATTATTTTAGGAAACATAGAGGATTCTTCCACATTTTGGCTCCTAATCAATAGCATAAATAAATTATTGCCCATTAAATTTGTTCCAGGATTGAACAAATGGCTCTTTTAAAAGCTTACAATAAGTCTATTCAAGGAGAATCTATATTAATGGATTAAGACTTTAAAAGTTACATTCAGTTAATCCGAAGAATGCTAACAACCATGTACAGTTTATTAGTGTCACTCAAAAGAAACAGTGAGTTTGTTCAATATGAATATCTTAGACATCTGATTAACTCTTGCATTATGGGATATACAAATCCAGATTCACATTAGTTTATTGTAAAGGTTGGGGGTGGGGGTTCCTCCTACTGTAAAGTACAGCAAATTGGAGAAAAAAGTACTAAATGTAATGTTCTTTCTTAGCACTAATTTTTTAAATTAAATTGCATGTTCAATAAAGTCTTAAGAAACCTGTCAGATGCACTTGAAAATGCAATACTGGTCAAATGCGCAGTCTTCTTTAGTAATGTGGGAATTGATAAAAATGCTAAAGTTGTTGCCTATAAATGTTGTCTTAATGAAAAGAGGACCTGTAGCAGGGAGAAAGTAGTAGAACTATGACCCAAGGCTGCTTTAATATATGTTACTTTCTGTCATAAGCAGATACACGAGCAATGGCAAAGGAGAGGCAAAAAAAGGACAACCACAACCTCAGTGAGTATATGTTCTACTTCTATATCATTATATGTTGTGTACAGAGAGAACAGAAATGGAGTGTGCCACCTATCAGCTATCTGCTGTTGTCCAAAACTAACAGAACGGATCTGTTTCTGGAGGGAAGACACAAAAGAACTCCACAAATACATTGCTTTCTTTCCTGAGATGATAAAATAATACCATGCACTTGTTTAACATTTTTAACCTTTGATGTACTTTACATATTTTCATGAATTAATTCTTACAGCATATAGTTATAAATAAAAACGTATAATAAATTATATAATAGTAGTGATTTAAGGTGGCAACCAAGACTGAGGCTCCATTTTTCTAGGCGCTGTACAAATAAATAGCAAGAGATAGTCCCAGCCTCAAAGAACCTACAGTCCAAACAAAGACGGGTAAAGAGTGGGAGGGGACACAGAGATAAAGTGACTTGCCCAAGGTCACACACTGAGCTGGTGACAAAGCTGGAATGAGAAACATGGTCTGCCGACTCCTAGTGTGATACACTGTCCACTAGACCATACTGCTTTCCTTACTTCTGTGAATTATGTATGTATTATTATCCCCATTTTACAGAATAGGAAACTGAGACCCAACTATTCAATGACTTCCCAATTCTGTGGTCAGCATCAGACTAGGATTAGATCTCAGGAGTTCTTATCTCTCCATCTGCTCAGATAACTTTTGACGTAGGTTAAGCAGGATACTTCCTGGCATGGTACTGGGAGTGTAGTATCACCCACCCACCATGCAAGCTACTCTTCACTTGCTGTAGAGTAATTTTTGCTCACTTAGCCTCCCCCCGCCCTCCAGAAGGTATCCTTGTTTCCACCCAGATGTTTGTGGATGGGGCCTTTGGCTTACAAACACACCCTGGAAATCTTTCTGATGGCGGCTGTGGCATCCTTTTTGAAGCCCTGCAGCAGCCACTGCCTATTTCAGATGATTGGCCAGAAATGGAGTTCCTTCTGAAGGAGGAAAAGACCCAGGTAGGAAACTCCAGGTGTTGCTGAGTTGTTTGGATTAATGAGAGGGAGGAAAGAGAGGAGCAAGCATACATTAGGGGTGCCAAATCTTGTCTTTGCTTAGTTTGCTCCCTCCGACTGCTAGACCATAATCACCACATGCAAATTAGCTAATTAGGCATCTCAGTGGGTGAGAAGGGTGCATTTAATTGTACACAATATTGGAGGCTGGGTTGAAGCCTAGCTATATGTCATGACTACAATATTCTGCCATGGGGCATGTTTCACATTGCTTTGGTTTTGTGTGTACACTTTAGAGCTTAGACTCTATCTGGAGGCTAACCCTACTATCTGTTTGCTTGTACATATTAAGGTATTGAATATAAAGGTTTTGCTGGTGTGATTTAAAAAATAACTCTTTAAAGTAAGCTCTTTTATGAGGATCATATTTTTTAGAGATGGTCTGAAAAGGATTTGAACTACACTAGCATTCAGATACCAGGCGCAATTAAAGTTCACATTTTGTAATTATGATCAAAATTTTGCAAGTACATCTGAAGAGGAACTGGAAAAATAGGCCGCATAAATTTCTGGAACCAAAATCATGGAGATAGGTTTGGATCTCAGAAATCAACTCTAACCTATATGAAACTGTAAGATTTTGGACGGGTCCCTATGGTTTTTAACTTTGTTTTTAAAATAAATGTTGAAGCTTGTTAGGTGTTTCATGCTACACCAAATCAACAGTCACTTCTTAGCAGGTGCCATAATGGAAGGTGTAGTGGTTGATAGCTTTATGCAGTGTTTTGTTTAGGTATCTCAAAAATAAATTCCATGTGTTCACTTTGGAACAAAATGCTCTATCTCCTTGTCCTTATAATACAGACATGCTGATGATATAACTAGTTTCCTCAGTAATGTGCACTCCCATTGGCAACACATAAAAGGGAGAATACACCCTTTCCTGGGTAAAATTATTAACCAGTAGACTAGACATCCTATTTATGTCTGTCTTCTTATTGTTTCAAAAGAATTAATAGGGTGAGGGAGTGTAAGTTGCCTGATGCTTTGACCCAGATACTTGGCTTAAGCGGCCAGGTGCATTTTCAGAGTCTCATCTCTTAGAAGGTGGCAGGCATCCCCAGAACCATACCGTTGGCTTGTCTACACAGTGGGCTAACATGCTTTATTCAGGAGTGTTTTCTAAAGCTCACTAAGGTATTGCTCATTAATTAGCCCACATAGACCCCGCTAGTGCACTTTAATGTAGTGTCGTTTGAAACAATAAAGTGCACTAGGGTAACTTTAGTGCTCCCCACTAGTGTGTCCATGGACCAATTAATGTGCAACACAGTGTGCTTTAGAAAGCATACCCCCCTAGATTATATTACCCCATTGGGTAGACACGCCTTCATTGTGTAGGTAACTGGAGAAAAGTGGTTTGGAAAGCAAGGGTGGATTCCCTAGATTGGTGAGGGGAGAGAGAGGGAAAGAAGAAGGAGAAAGGGTGACAAGACTGTTGATTGAGGGAGACTCTCATATATCTTACTGGACCGCAATGCTATGAGGATGAAAGGACCTGAGTAGTCAGAGAGAGGGGAGAGTTTTTAAGGGATCAAAGCTGTTTACTTTTCTTTTTTTCCCCTCTGTAACTAAACTGAGAATGTCTTATCTAGCTCATCTTATGAGTAGTGTAAATCTAGATATGTTAAGCAAACTGCTTGTTTTGTTTTCATTTCATCTTCTCTTTGTTTCTGATAAATCTTGGTTTAAGATTGCTGTTGTGTGGGTAAGTTTTATAGACATAACTAAGGAGAGGTGCTGAAGGGTAAAAACTTTCTGGAATGCAACCTTTACTTCGTCTCTATTGAGGGGCATGGTCAGAGATGTCCTCTTCCAGTGATTCACATGGCTATCAGTCTGCAGCAGGTGAACACAAAGGGAGAAGCTGAAGCACTTACCAGGAAACAAGAGTTGGTTGGGCTGTTGGTCACAATCCATAAAGGGAGTTTTTTTACTGATTAAGGACTGTGGGATCCCATAATGTTCCTATTGAAATCAATGGCAAAAATATATGGCTCTCAGGATTGAGTCCTACATAGGAAGAATTTGGGAAATGGAAAGTTAAGTATGACTTTATAAGCAAGATGAGCCCAATTCATTCCTAGGATTGTGGGCCCACAGTGGAGGCAAGTGCACCAGCTACTTTGAGGACCAGAAATGGCCATTACAGGCAGGAGAATGGATGTAGACAGGGGACAATCACAGGCACCTAGTACATGTGATACTGGGGTTTCTATGGAACCCCAGCCATAGTAAATGGTGGCAACCTTAACCCATCTGCCCTGAAGTAATGCCCCTGCAGGGAGAACTGCCCCTGTGGGTGGAGGAATATGAATTTGCTCCCTTTTGGACCACAGCGGTAAGTCAGTTGCATTAAAAATCAAAGCAAACCTACATTACTAAGACCCTGAGACAAGTAGGCAAAGGGATGTTGAGCTATACAGGTTTTGAATTTGATTCGGTAACTTATTATTTCTAAGCTAACTACAGGATTAATTCTATCATTGTAAATCAGAATCTATTGCACTGGTCCTTATATTGGTCTGCTGTTTTTAACTAATTAAAATGTTTCATTAGGCCTTTTCCAAAGAATGTTTCATAATGAAAATAGTAAATTGTTCTTTTTTTTTTTTTTAAACAGTTGAAAGAAGAAGAAGGTATAATATTAATTACCGAATCAAGGAGCTTGGCACGCTTATTCCAAAATCTAATGATCCGTGAGTTCAACAGTCATTTCTATAATAATGTCTATAGTATAAATATAGAGGAGAAGGAGCAATAAGATAACCATGAAAATGGCTAATAGGATACAGAGACTTTCCCTTCTAGGTCACTAGTTCAAATCCAGCCCAGCTGGTCAGATAGGTAGCAAAAATCATTAACCTCTGATGGCTGTAATGAAAAGAGTTGGTGGTCTTATTGCATTTCCTCAGACAGAAGTCTCCACACCACAAAAACTACCATTACATCTGGGAATAATTGCTATGCCTGTTTGGAGTCTCACCAGCGAGGCCCTGGGTAGAATGATAATGGAGAATTAACTCCCTTCTCATCCCTCGAAATGGTCCCTTTAATGGGATGAAGCAGCATGTGCACTGCTGCTACCTGCTCTTTAGATAAACAGAATAATTCAGTCTCTAAGGCTGTTGATTTGGCACCTTTCATAAAAAAATACATTCACTGAAAAAAGAAGCTGAAAGGCGAGGGAAAATCAGGTACTTTGAATTGATACAAAAATGGCTATAATTTTTATACCAATGTATAAATAAATGTACGGTAACTCAAATGTTATGCTGCTAAACCCTACTGCATTCTCTTAATGTTTATATTTTCATCATCCCTTTTAATTTATTTGTAAGAAAATAGTTTGTGTTGTCAACAGTTCTGTTTAATAGATAGTATCTAAAGATTAGCTTTTGGAAAGTCTTTGCAATCAGCGTGGCCTGTTAAAAGAGTCGACTTTCACTCTTTTAACATAGAAACTTTCAAAACTCTTCAGTAAACAAAATGGGAGGAGGGAAGACACACCATAGTAAAGCCTATTGCAGGATTAGCAAGAACAATTCAGTAAGTTATTTAAAGCCTAGACTTTTAGCTTTGGATTTTTCATGTCACTCAGTCAAGCCTAAAGAGTATGCACCAGTATGATTGTGACTTGGATATAATTGGTTATACAAATATTGTGGGTTTCATTTGTTCGTCAGTTTGGCTTTGTGATGCTCAGAATAAAATTTTCTGTTGACACTTCAGCCTTTTTTCCTCAGGGCTAAGAAGTTTTTTTTATTAAATTAAGGATTTTTATAATACTAATAAAGCTGTGTGAGACTTACATAAGTATAAGCGTGGCACGACAAGCCACTTTGAGTGAAATCGCCAATGAGAAAGTTAACACAGTCACAGTCCTTTCTAGGGAATGACATTTTCACAAGCTCAGCTTGTTCTCTGGCTTCAATCCAAAATGGATAAAATGGGCATGTTGTTGTTGATGCTACTAATACAATGATGGGTGTACCAATTCAGACAAAGTAAGACCACCCCTGAGCCCCCAAAGAAGATTTTGTTCACATCAGATGTCCTGTATAGACGTATTGGTAATATTGGTTTTAATTTTAGTGTTATATTGGACAGTACTTTAGACCATTTAAATAAAGAATTGTGAGGAAAGATTACTCTGAGAAACAGTGGATGGCACTGTTGGTTTGCAGCTATGAAGTGCAAGCCTTGAACTGTGATTAGAAATGGGCGAGAGCTGCAAACTCCAGATATGAATCAACATTTTTCAAAAGTATGTAGGGGTGTTTGGGTTGAATATTTTGGTTTGGATTCAAGTCTTGTTTTGATTTCATACATTATACTGATCTCCTGTTAAAACACATACATTGGCCTTAAATCTGTTGTGGTGCTTCCACAAACACATGATGGATTTAAACTCATGTCACTCAGTGAAGCCTAGAGAGTATGCACCTGTATTTTGGTGATGTCGCTTTACAGTTTTTTGGGAAAAAATAATGAATATGTCACATTTTTTTTTTCTTTCGGTACTTGCCTGGTTAAACGACGTGACAGTCACAAAATGACCAATGGATTTGGGTGCCTCCATTTTTAAGTTCCCAAGTTGAGGCACTTTGAAAGGGCCTGATTTTCAGAGGGCATGTGCTCAGTACTTTCTGAAAATCAGGCTCCTTTAAAGTGTCTCAATTTAGTTAAGCATCCCAAAATTGAGGCATCCACAATCACTTTTGAAAATATAGCAAATATAATATATTATGTATATAAATATAGGCCATAATCTAATTTACTACTGTCTGGTCAGATTAAAATGCTTCAACGAATTAATGTATATGAAGTTCCCTTTATTTGTAATGACAAATTATCCTGTGCCTTGAGCCCATCACATCTATCAATTACTGCTTCGTGACATGGTACGTCACCAACTCCCTACACCCTCTATTGAGGCTCTTGTTCTGCCTACCATCCACCTTCCTCTTCTCCCAGTCAGCTCTCTTTCTTTAAAACACACTGCTTTATACTATCAGTCTGTAACTTTCCTCAAATCAATATTGTCACCATATTTACTAATTTTAAAAGATGTTTCTGACACTGGGGACTTGGTTGCAAGGGGAAAAGCTTGGATGATAGTTGGACTATAACAGTGAAGCAAATCATCCTTAGCATTGGAAGAACAATGCTACTGCAACTGAGGCAGAGTGATTAGAATGCCTATCCTGGATGGCTTCCTTTGAGAAGATCACATTCAAAATCAGGATCAAAAAGGATATTTATAGAGGCCTCTTATGAGGAGGACATGTCTAGAGGGGTTCTGCAAGGGTCTGTCCTGGGTCTGGTACTAGTCAATGTTTTCATTAATGTCTTGGATAATAGAATGGATTGTATCCTTATAAAATTTGTGGATGACACCAAGCTGGGTGGGATTGCTAGCATTTTGGAGGATAGATTTAGAATTCAAAATGACCTTGACAAATTGGAGGACTGGTCTGAAATCAACAGGATGAAATTCAGTAAAGACAAGTGCAAAGTACTACACTTAGAAAGGGAAAAAAACAGATGCATAGCTACAAAATTGGGAATAACAGGCTTGGTGGAAGTACTGTTGAAAAGGATCTGGGGGTTACAGTGGATCACAAATTGAATATGAGCCAACAGTGTGATGCAGTTGCAAAAAAAGCTAATATTCTGGGGTGTATTAACAGGAGTGTCATATGTAAGACATGGGAAGTAATTGTCTCATTCTAATCAGCACTAGTGAGGCATCAGTTGGAGTATTGCGTCCGTTCTGGGCACCATGCTGTAGTAAAGATGTGGACATATTGGAGAGAGTCCAAAGGACAGCAACAAAAATGATGAAAGGTTTAGCAAATCTGCCCTGCGAGGAAAGGTTAAAACAACTGGGCATGTTTTAGTCTTGAGAAAAGAAGACTGGGAGGAGTGTGTGTGTGTGCGGGGGGGGGGGGGGGGGGGCTGATAAGTCTTCAACTATGTTAAGGGCTGTTATTCAGAGGACTATGATCAATTGTTCTTCATGTCATCTGAAGGTAGGACAAGCAGTAATGGGCTTAATCTGCTGCAAGGGAGATTTAGGTTCGACATTAGGAAAATCTTTTGAACTCTAAGGATAGCTAAGCACTGGAATAGGCTTCCAAAGCAGATTGTGGAATCCTCATCACTGAAGGTGTTTAAGAATAGGTTAGACAAACACCTTCAGGGAATGGTCTAGGTTTACTTGGTCCTGAGTCAGTGCAGAGGGCTGGACTAGATCACCTTTGGAGGTCCCTTCCAGCCCTACATTTCTATGATTCTATGATCTACCTTTACAGGGCAGATTTTGCTTCTTAGAAGTGTTTGTATCTCACTTTTATTTTCTTGTGTCTTTGCTGAACTTGTTTTGATCCAGTTGAACTTCAGGGGGGACTCACTTCTGACTGCATTGAAATCCCTTTTCTTCTTTTTAGTTTAATTTTATGCTTAGTGGCATGGATTATGTTGCTTAATGGAATAGATGTTTTGAATTTGGCTTTATCAGTGGGAGAAAACTTGAGGTGGGAATGTTGTCTCTATTAAGTTACAAAATACTTTGTCTTTTTAGTTTAATTTTAAGTGCTTAGATATCCAAGTGATGGGTACTTTCAAAATGCAAAACTATTAACAGGTAAGTAAAATCATTTAAAAATAAAACTGGATAAAAACACAACCAAACATTGATATTTTGCTGAAAATTCAAAACCAGTGCATTTAAATATATGTATTTTTTCCATTTTCCCTTTCATGTGTCTCAGCACTTCCAAGTTCCAGTTCTGATTGGTTAAACCAGGCTCCAGCTGGAACCTGGAAGTGCCAAAATACTAACTGTCTCTCTCATGGTATCTCCAGTGAAACTGAAGAAGAAATGGAAAGAATATTTCTTATCCCAGAGCCGTGAGCCGCAGCAGTGGCAGGTACTGGACTCCTGCCCCTCCTTCCCTCCAGCAGGAGGGCTCGGGTTTTCATCCCCCCGTCAGCCCTAATTTGTCACCGTTATTTTTAGTAAAAGTCAAGGACAGATCACAGGCTTCTGTAAATTTTTGTTTATTGCCCATAACCTGTGCCTAACTTTTACTAAAAATAAAAGTGACAAAATCTTAATCATACACATAATATAATAGTCTGGGGTCAGATTATTGTTACAGTAGCACATAGATGCCATGGGCAGTACTGGGGTTTCACTGTGATGGACTAACACATAGGAAGACACAGTAGGGCTGGATTAAGGAGCAGGTGACCCAAGCGACCGTCTGGGGTGCTGGGCTTGGGAAGCACTGGGCTTGGGGTGCTGGTTTTCGTTGTTAGTGACAAAAGGGAAAATTAGAATGTTTGAAGTAAATGTTTCAGGTATTCTGTATGCGGTTTCATTTTTCACTAACCTCCTAGAACATTCTGGATCTTTGTAGAATCTCATGGAACCTACCAGACTTTCTGAGAACTACATTTTCCTCAAACCTCCTAGAATGTTGTCAGCCATGCCCTCGCAGGTATATAAGGGATAGGGTATTGCCAGTCAGTCAGTGAGATATAAGAACAAACTGAAGTGAAAGCCAAGCTGCGATATTGGGAACCTTGTTTTATTGTGTAATTGAGAAAGTGTACTTGTGTTTTAAGACTTGAACAGTGAAGTAGTTACTAATAGTTTGGCTTTCTGGGGCTCATCAGGTGAGTTGTCCACTTAACATAATGGTAATTTCCTCAATTTGGTAGAACTCCATGGAAATACAACAATGTCATGCATGAGCACCTACGTCAAGTAGTTTGTAAAAAAAGCTATGGACCATTACTGCAGCAAAACAATTCAAAATGAATTGATTGACCTTATGGCAAGGAAGGTGCTTGATAACATATTGATGCAGCTTGGCAAAGCGAAGTACTATGCCATAATAATGGAATGCACTCATGACATTAGTCACAGTGAAAAGATGTCATTTACAGTAAGATTTGTTGACAATGAGGATGGCTGTATCCAAGTAAAAACACTTTATCTGTTTCCAGTCCGTGGATGACTCTACTGGAAAAGGCATAACAGAACTATTTATGAACATTTTGAATGAGAGTAAAATAAAGCTTCGAACTGCTGCAGCCAAGGCTATGACAATGGCACTAAAATGAAGGGAAGAAACAGGGTTGTCCAGGCAAGGACCCTTGCACTGAATCCAAGAGCTTTCGTCATGCCTTTTGGATGCCATTCCCTCACCCTGGTTGTGTCAGATGCAGTGTCGTCTTCTTTAGATTCAGTATCTTCAGATTACAGCAAAGGATATATCTCCTGTTTTCAGCATCAACTATTAGATAGAAAATCCTCATGAACAATGTTACAAATCTGACTGTGAAGCCACTAAGTGACACTCACTGGGAGAGCTGTATTGTCAGCATAAGGCCAGTGAGGTACCAAACGACAGAGGTTTACAAAGCCCTGATGGAATTGGCACCGTCAAGTAAAGCCAAGGCCGGAATCTGACATGAGATGCACAGCCTGGCAAACTAGAACACTGATTTCAAATTTCTGGTCTCAATTATAGTTTGCCATGATCTCCTGTTCTAAGTAAACATTATAAGCAAGGTATTACGAACTCAGCCGATGGACATTGCGACTGCTACTACTTTGATAAGAAGCTGCCTTGCTTTTGTTGTGGCCTACAGAGACAATGGATTTGAAGATACCATCACTGCTGCCAAAGAAATGGCAGACAACTTAGGAGTTGAATGTGTCTTCAAGGAAACTTGTATTCCTCAGAAGAAGAGACAGCTTGGCTATGAGGGCAGAGATGAGGTGATGGGAAACTAGGAAGAGGGAGTTTTTTGGCTCACTTGTTGACACCACTCGAGTGTCCATCGAAGAAAGGTTCAGATAAATGAAGCACCACAAAAAGACCTGGGTGGTTTTGTATGACCTTAGTAAGCTGATGGTGGACAGGAAAACACTCTTGAATAATTGTACTACCTTCACTGGACGCTGACACATGGGGAATGTTCGGACATCAATGATAAACACCTATACGTCGAATTAGACAACATCTGTTACATTTTGCGACATGGGAAGCATTCTCCACTCCAAGTTCTCCAGTTCATTCATGATGCAGAGCTGAAGGACACCTTTCCTACTGTGTGGATAGCTTTGAGGATTCTGCTCATGCTGCCAGTCACAGCCACGAGTGATGAGCACAGCTTTTCAAAGCTCAGGCTCATTAAAACTTATCTTCGATCGATGATGGTCAACAAGATATTGACATTGCTTGCTATTTTATCACTTGAAAATTCCATTGGCTAGTCTTTGGATCTCTCTGACGCTGTGCTTCAGTTTGTGCGGGCAAAGGCAAGAAAAGCGACCTTTTGAACTAAAACACTAGGGCAGTGTTTCTCAAACTGAGGTTGCCGCTTGTGTAGGGAAAGCCCCTGGCAGGCCAGGCCGTCTTGTTTACCTGCCCCGTCCGCAGGTCCAGCTGATTGCGGCTCCCACGGGACGAGGTTCACTGCTCCAGGCAAATGGGAGCTGCTGGACGCGTACGGGCCGAGAGACTTACTTGAGAAACACTGGACTAGGGTTAACCTTCTAAGGCTGTCACCTACTGTAACACTATTTAATACTGGTCCACCCAATGTTGGTGCACAGTTCAGTTACTTTATGTTAGTACATTTCAGTTACTCTTAAAATTAAAAAGTTTCTATAAACTTAGAGGAAACGATCTTTTTATTTGCTTATATATGGCATGAATAAATAAAGATTTACAGATCCTAGCATGCAGATTTATTGTCTTATATGACAGGGAAAACCTTGCATGCAAATGGTGTATCAAAATTGTGAAATGGGCTATATATTACATATGTAATAAAAATAAGGTATTCAGAAGTTTAATAAATGGAAGGGGAGCACTGAAGATGCTCCTCACATGGTGTGCCATTAGGTCTAGGGCTGGCCCTGGACACAGTCCTTATTGTGAAGAGTTTACAATCTGAGGTCGTAGTCCTGCAAGTGCTTATTGAGATTAAGTGACCTGCTCTTGTGTCTTGAGTTACATATGTAAGTATTTACAAGACTTGGGCCTAATTTAAGACATTACGTTAGTATGACAAGCAATAGAAAAGAATGGGGAAAGAGGACAAGAATAACAAGTAAGGTCTGAAGGTCTACAGGCTAGTTATATGCACAATTTGATGATTCTGAATTATTTAAAATGTAGCCGTTTTTAAACATTGTTTTAAAATATTATTTACAAAATCAATCAAATAAATAACAACGAACATCAACTGCTTGACTTTGCAGATTCTCAGATGAGTTTGCAGCACTGGTAGCTAGAAAATCACAATTCTCTCTGTAAACTGAGCGAGGTTGATATAGAAATTACTGGAATAAACATGGAATTCCACAATGCCACTTTCAGTCACTTTTCACTTAACTTTAACTGCATTTCAACTTCAAATTCTGAAGTTTTGAAGAACAGGAAATTGTTACGGGAATTGCTAAATTATACTGATGTTATTTTTTTTAAGTGACAATATTTTTCAGATTCTATGATTTTTTCCTCTTAATGTTGAGGAACTCACCTCTCAAGGAAGTGAAGGCCAAGTACTAACTAGAGCTAGGCATACTGCAGGTAATTGTTACGCAAGCTGAGGTGGCTGCCTTATGCTGCGCTGCCAGCAGAAGGTGGTGCTAACGTGGGCATAGCTGTCCCAAGAAAATCAGTGGAAGGGGAACCTCTGTGATGTAGAGCCAGCACAGAAGCTCTTTCATCATCTCTCCTCTGCTGCTGACATAAATAAGTATGGATGGAGCAAAGGGCCTATGGATGGCGCTGTCATACACCAGCTGATCCAAAACCAATCCTTTGCTGTTGCATGCCTTTCCCTCCCTGCATAAGTCCTAGTATATGAGGGAACTTCTGTCTCTATTTCATGCACTGGAAGGATTAGCTAGAATACTCTTATTTCATAAGACATCCCACCATATATTTGCCAATTAGGAGGAATTTTGTACTTACTATCAGGTATTGAATAATACGCTTGTTGGATATCACACTTAAGAAATTGTGACCTAATCGTTCAGTCCAGAACTTCCAGACTTAAAAGCAAGGATTCAAATTTCTTTACTAAAATGATATCAGAAAGACTGCAAGCTTTTCATCAGAGTTCACACTGGTGGGCAAGCCCTTCAAGTTTGTTAACGTCACCTTATGAACTGTCTAGCATTTGTGCCTTAACACTTGTGAGCCATATAGCAGTTAACTATTTCCATTGTAAATCTGAATGTAGCAATTAGACTCTCAGTGAAGATCTAACTTAAAGAAAGAGATAAAAATAGCACCATTATATCAGTAGAAATGTCCAGCCAGCACAATTAGGAAATGTAAATAATATTCAGAACATGATATTAAGGTTACTAACATTATACTGTAAAAAAAAAAAAAAGATTTCCAGTTGTTGATTAGTGGGTTCAAAACACAGTCTATAACACATGATTTATTCTAATGTCTAGGAGGAATATACACTGAAAAAACTGTTTTGTCAAAATTTGCCTGTTTTTGAATAACAACACTTGTGTGAAACTGTTGCAAAAAATATTGGAGTTTTGTATGAATTATTTTTCCACTGTGAGGATGACTCTATCTTAATCATTTCTAATTTGTTGAACATTGAAGTATCTTGGCACCTAATTTTGCAGCATTATATTCTTTATTTTCAAGCTGAGCCAGTTGGTTGTGAGTGGTCACATGGTATTATTCTGGTTCCTTTATAGGAGAGACTGATCTTGTGTGGATAGGATGATTGGCAAATCCCATTTTGGATGTATTTCTCTGAAAAATATGCTATAAGTATTCTTATTTTGGTATCACTTTGCAAAATTTGAAAATTTACCAAATCAGGCACAAGATCTAGGCACTCACTTTTTTCCTTGAAAATAGAGAAAATATAAATGATATTTTAGTCACCACAAGTTAGTGGGTGAGTACAGTTTTCCAAAGCTGTCTCTGAAATAGTCGAAAGAAGTCTCATTCTGTGCTCTTTTGGTGCCTACAGTCCAAAAATCAATGGGAACTGATTATTGATTTGTTTTAAAATTTATATTTCATTTTCACCATTTACAGAGCATATACGAGTATACATTAATGGCCCTGATCCTGCAAAGCAGCCTATATGGGGGTTACCTCTTACCCCACCTTCAGATCCGAATTGACTACATCCAATCAGTGTCAGAGATCATGGCAACAGCACTAGTACTGCCCCTCTCTGGTACACCAAAGGCACCCACTCTCAGGCTTGTGACTCCCTGGCTGTCATGTCTCTTGGGAAGAGACATGCATCTCACTCCCTCCTGACCAGGGTATTTCCAGGTGGCACAGTTTCTTGCCTGCTCTGTGAATTCCCCAGCAAGTCAGACTGCCTGAGCAGGCCTGCTTTGCTTTTCTCCTCATAGGCTTTAATCAGTGTAATTGCCCATAGTTATAAGGTACTACACACATTTTCCTAATTAAGCCATTTATTCTTAAGGTGAAAACATTATAGAGAAAATATTTTTAAACAATAAAGAAACCTACACACATGCTTATCAGAGCTCATTGCAACTCCAGCAAGGGTTCTGGTAGGAAACAGTCCTTCAAACCCCACTAAGGGGGTTTTCTGTGGTTCATACAAGTTACAAGTTCATAACCACTTTGGCTCAGAACGAGCACACTCATGAATGTATGAGCCACTCCTGTATACGGATTGGGCCTCTGATCTTGTCCTCATATAACAGGCGATCAGCGGACAAAGGTCCCCATCTCAGGGGCTGGGCAATGCTTCAAAAGGCTGAGTTCTTACATAACCAGAGGTATATTAGTATATACCACCTCTTAGAGATTTCGTGGGAGACTCCACTTTAAAAGTTCATACTTGTCTGGTCCATTGTTTCAAATAGTCCTTGGAAGCCATAATACTTCCCAGGGTTTACATTAGCCATGTTTCCCTACTAGAAATGTTACATACAATCCCACAATAATATGTAATCATTTGCATATTTAATACAATGAGCTCCTAAAACTTAATTCAATAAGGTTTGTTCAGAATATTACAGGAAATTATCATATCTGTCACAATCAGCTATTACATATACAGGACCCGGAGCCATGTGAGTTCTTTCCTCTGTATGGACTCCTACAGGCATTCTGTCTGAAATTGGTAACACAGATTTGCTAAAATCTTGCATTCTGTATCTGTCATGCAGGCTGTACCCATACCTGTATTATAAGATTTAGAACTATATCAAAAAATCTGGATGCTTCATAAACCCCTTTTTCTTTTCAAGGCCACACATCCACAAAGTCCTTGAGTGCAATGTTAACTTTAAGCACATTGACTTTAATGGGACTACTTGTGTGCTTACAATTAAACATGTGCTTAAGATCTTTGTTTGATCAGTCCCACAGTCAGTCTGATACTTGGAGAAGAAGTATTTGGGATGTATTTTTATTTGTGCTGCTTAACCAGCTATATATTGTTTCAAGTGTGGTCAAAGGGTTTGATTGTGATTGCTAAACTATAATTTGTCTGCTTCACCATCAGTGAGGACCAGCATTCAGCCCAGACCATTTTTTTCCCGACAAGCATAAAAGCTACCTCATTAGAAAGTCAGGTAAAAGGAGTAGTATATTTAAAATGATCTTTAAAAATTTAGGCTTAAGTCCTCAGTAATGTATATTTCCTAGTTCATTAATGCAGAAATACTGCACAGAGATTTTAATCTTAGAGTTAATAATAAAAGCAATTTTCACTAAAAATATAAAAACTGTAATGGTAGAATCATGATATTGCATTTTAGCTCTCCCACAAAAAGTCACTTTATTACTTTCTTTTGACACTTATTTTCATTCTGGGATTAATTTTACTATATAAGGGCTTCTTAACTATTCTATTAAAATTTCCATTCAGAAGCAATAATATCTAAGAGTGAATAATAGTCATGTAAATCATTATTTCATATTAATGTAAAAGATTTTGTAAGTTCTTATGAATTCTGCTGACATGCACAATTGTGAAAAGGTTATCTCTACATTCTGCAGTGATATGCGCTGGAACAAAGGAACTATTTTAAAAGCATCAGTGGAGTACATCAAGTGGCTACAAAAAGAACAACAGAGAGCTAGAGAATTAGAACACAGACAGAAGAAATTAGAGCAGACTAACAGAAGACTTCTACTTCGAATTCAGGTTTGTATAAGAATGTCACTATGAACTACAAAGATTTCTCACTACTTATCCATCATCAAATTTAATTCATCTATATCATTTTTTCTTCTAAATGTCATTTATTAAAAGTGGATTGGCCATTTCAGGAATGGTACAATTTTACATAATTTTACGAGTCCGTATTTATTGCTATGCAAGTTCTTTAGATTTCTAGAAAAATCCTTTGATAATTGGGCCTTATGCAAGGTAACATATCTATAGAGAACTAATACAATATTTTGAAGAAATGTTGCCTTCTTATGTAGTATATCTACATTATAACTACAGAAAAAAATTAATTTGTTTCCCTAAAACAATATTGAACACTAAATCCTCCTCCATATTTTCTTTTTCTCTTTGTAAAATTTCCACGGCATTGCATTGCCTTGGGGTACATTGTGCCATGTTATATTAAGTCACACATCATCTGTTCATGTGACATAAAGTATCAGAATCTGGGTCTCCATAGCTTGAAATGCAAGATTTAAAGAAATATATCATCAGGTAAGGTACCTGCTATCTCTCCAGATAGCAGCCTTGAATTTTTGTGGATAATTAATAAGTAGAAATGTCTGCAGCATTTTTCTATCACTTTTAAGTGGTTCAGTACTGTAGGTAATCGTATTATGGGGGCTGTCATATCTCCTATATTCCCATAGGGCATCCACTTAACTACAGGCTGAGAATTAAAAAGAAAACCAGCCCATGTTGTTTATTGCTATTTATCATGGATTGTCCATATATTGTATTTTGAAACATATTGCCACAACTGGATTAAAAATTACAGTGCATGTGCATGTACAATATGTATGTCTATTTCTTACCTTCTAAAGAAATCAAGTTCCCTTCCAAAATCATTATTTAAATCTTTTTTGTTTGAAACCATAGGAACTAGAAATACAGGCTCGTGCACATGGGCTACCACTCATGTCTTCATTCAGTGCTGTGGATGTAGCTGCCCAGGTCATCAAGCAACAGACATATCCAGAGGAGAATTCCATAGACTATTCTCAGCAACTGGTTCTGGTACATGGACCAAGTGCTGACCTTTGTGATGGATCAACAGCCTTTTCTGATCCTCTCTCGCATTTCACCGATTTGTCTTTTAGCGCTGCTTCAAAAGAAGAACAAAGGTTGGAGGAAATCTTGCTGGATGACACAATATCGCCATTTGGAACAGATCCACTCTTGTCTTCAATATCGCCTGCTGCATCAAAAGAGAGCAGCAGAAGAAGTAGCTTTAGCACAGATGATGGAGATGATTTCTAAAACTAGAAAGGGCATAATTAATTTTTATAATCATTTGCTGGTGCTAAGAGATTGTGTTATGAATTTAAGTGTGATGTTTGTACTCAGTTCAAAGAAGGTGGAGTACTGTTGTGCACATAAGCTGCTGCATGGGTAGGATGTAGGTGAGTGCATATTTCACAGAAAGACGAAAGATGGACATGGATTCATATCTCTTTGCCCAAAATTGACTACATCTGTTCAGAGCTAGCATTTGCACAAACTCTTCCTTATTCACTGGGAAGGCTTTAGCCATTTCCCCCCCGCATTCTCACAGCAGTATTAAGATGGTTCCCAGGAAAATGAACACCCACATTGCAAAAACATATTCAAATGCTCTGTGAATCTACCACTCGCTTCTCTCAAATTTAATGATGTTTTAGTCAGAAATATTTGTTAATTTCTTTTTAAGTGAAAAGGAGAAATTTCAATGAATACAATTGCAACACAACAATGAGGAAATGTTTGAATGTGATGTTCCTGCAATAGAGAGGTTACAAACATCAAAAAAAGGGAGCACATCGCTCTTGTCAGAGTAAAGTCAGCATAAATTCAGTGCTTCATGAACTGCATCTCTTTCTTTTTATAATGAAACCACAAAGTCCATAAAGTTGTTTTTAGAATCCTTATAATTTCCGTTTTATTCCCATTTAGAAAAGTATCCAATATTTTATGTTTATTTTCGAACACTTTACTGCAACCGAAGAAAAACAAAAACTAACATAATGATAGTGATTTAAAAGAATTAATTAGACAGAAACAGATGTAAGGTTTAAGCAGCTTCAAGGCAGATTCTGTTCAGGCAACAGAACATACTAAGAATGCAGGTATGTTCAAGACACAATTAACATATTCAGTGTTACAGTTAGTACAAATAAAAACAGCCATTAATGCTAATATGGCTAACACCAGCTCTTTGTTGCAAACTCTTCTCTCTACTGTTTTTCTTGAGAAAGCTTTTTCCAGATGTGAATTGTACCTTGTTTCCTGTTATGGCATAATAAGGTTTTTCTAAATGGACTATATCTAATTTGATACCTACGTCTATGAGCCAGTTGATATGGAAGGCAATGCATTGGATTCCCATTATATACATTTTGTCAGAGAGAATTTCACTTTAAATTCGTCTCTAGATTCACTATAAAAATGAAGTAGGCAGATCTTGGAATCATAAGGGATATTCCTGATACCTATTGATATGATCCACTGCTTTCTAACATGCTAGTATTGGGCACTCACAAAACATGAGGTTTGGCAGTTGGAGGGCAGGTAGAAGACACATGATTTTTGTACATAGTGGGATGTTGGAGAGTGATGTATATACTTGGAATAGATGATGTGCAATCATTCTAATTCTAATCGTAATACACTGGAAATTGAGCGGGCCCAAGTTCTTCAAAGCTTTCCTCAACTGAGTCAAAAGATCATTGTGGGGGTCTTGGTGCAAGTCAAAAAATGTTTCAAAAGTAAAAGTGTTGTGTTCCACTTTGCTCTGCCAGAGCCTGCCTAAAAAAGGTATCTTATAGATAGGGGTAGTGGAGTAGCTAAGGGAGAGTCAATTGGGCTGCTAGTTGAGTGAATGGACATTTATTGTCCAAGAATAAGTCTTTACCCTGATAGATTCATTTTCTTTAAAAAAAAACAAATTGTGCCCAGAAGTCAAATGAGACCTCCTGGAATATCCATTCAGGTTGCTAAATGGATAGTTCCCTTAGGTAAATGTTTTTACAGGGGCCATAGCCCAGGCCTGACTAGTGAGCTACAGCATATCCAAACAGTTTGAGGTCTATAGTTTCCTTATCTGGTGTACTCTTGATGGAATTTTATCTTCTCATTCCATTTCACTTGGACTGACTTCAGTGCATTGCTAGGAGTTTAAGACAACGATTTATAAATTGTATAATTGCATCCAAGGGTCTAGAAAGCATTGCAGACATGTAGTAAAACCCATCTCTATCTGTCTAAAGGAAACATTTGAGTTTTTCTGTCAACTCAAGGAGTTCTATTAGCTCATATAAATCAAATGATTTAGACTGTTAGTGCTTTGGGGCAGGAACTCTCTTCTTGTTATATGAGTGTATGAGTGCCTATTACAATGGGGCTCTGATCCTTGATCGAGGCCCCTAGTTGTTACTACAATGCAAATAATAAATAATAACAACTGACATGTTAAGTATTTTTTTAAAGAACATAGGGAAGGGGAGCATGAAGGGAATTGAATATAGGAAGAAGAGCCATTTTAATTAGAATAGCTCAGTAAACTAGGGTCATCAGGAGAAGAGCCTACTTCACTAGAGTTCACAGTTTTGTCAGGGACTAGCTCAGCGGTTTTCAACCCGCAGGCTACATGCGGCCCAATTAGCACACAGCTGCGGCCTAGCTCAGCTGTGTGCTAACGGCTTCTCCATGTGGTGGGATCTGGGTTCCCGGCTGCCTGCAGTGACAGGGTCTGGGGCTGCCGCCCAGCCCCACAAGCTCTGGGGGTCTGGGGTGGAGCAGCCGCCAGGCCCTGTGAGCTCTGAGGGTCGGGCAGCCAGCTGGTGCCGTGAGCTCCAGGGGTCTGGGGTTGGGGTCTGGACTGCCACCCGTCCCCTGCAGCCCAGGTAATACATTGTGGGCCGCATATGTAGCCCACAATGATAAATAAGTTGAGAACCACTGGACTAACTTGTAGTGAAAGTCAAATACAAAATAGGATATATCCAAAGTAACATTCATGCACAGATTCCTAATTTACGATGTGTATTGCCCATTTCAACCGCCAAAGGGAGGGAATTGTTGGCTAATGTCAAGTATTTTCATTTGTCTTTGTGCTGTAGTTTCTACTACATTAGTTTTAAATACACCAATGTGAGTTTGCTCATAATGGAGAAAAAGAAATTAAATATGAATGTGTTACATGATTTTCCCATTGAATTTTTAGACCATACCTAGGAACCATATTGACTTTAAGGAAGATTCTGAATTTAATCACTTCTACAAGTGCTGCCCTAAAAAAGTATTACAGTGCATCCATGAATTTTTTTAAAGTTCATTTTTATTCATCTTACAATGCCCTCAATATGAAACACCAGATGTATTTTCTGCATGAGAAATCTAACAGGCGGTGCTTCTATTTCCAGATACTGACTGCTGTCTCTGCAAATAAATATATTGACAACAACTACACTCTCATCAAGCTGTAGTCATTCATGAAAATGCTTATGTTAATGCACATGATGATAATGCCGTGTCAATGCCATCAAATCATTTTTCCAGTAGAAATTCATCATTTCAAATAATCATTAGGTATTTTCATGAATTACTACAACTTAATAAAAGATATAGTGTCACCCCTGAAATCAGTGATATAGAGTGGAAAATACTTCTCCGACCCATCTGCTAGGGGATGAATCTTTGGGGGAAAAAGAAAATTAAGTTGGCTGCTTAGTGGCAGAGTCTATAGTTTCCTGGTTTGATCTATTAATACAAACATGTTAATGCTTACAAAAAAGGCCCTACTGAGTTAAGGAAGCTTCAGAGAAGGCTAGATGGCCAGAGCTATCTCTGTGTTGGTCTCACTATCCAAAACTTCCTAGAATAACAAATTCTCTGTGTCAGCTCAGCTTTAGGGAGATGGTACTAAAGCTTAGTACTTTTTAAACCAGGGCACAATGCTTTCTTCATTGCACACCTGTGCAGAGGAAAGGGATTTGATGAATATGGGGACAAATCCTGAAGCAAAACTCCTATTGATGTCAATGAGTAACTTATGTATTGGGACTGCAGGTTTTGGTGCATGAGCACTATGTCCAAATTATTTCTAATACAGCCTTGTTTGTTGAAGTCTATACAAGAGGTGTGGAGTGTGTCTATGACTCAGGCCCTAAGAAAGAAAACTCCTACAATTCTTCTAGGATATCCACTATCCACAGGTGCTGGAACTAGGGGTGCTGGGGGTGCAGCAGCACCCTCTGGTTTGAAGTGGTTTCCATCATATACAAGGTTTACAGGTTGGTTCAATGGCTCTCTGCACCCCCACTACACAAATTGTTCCAGCACCCCTGCCACTATCTTCATTTTTTACAGATATGTTAAATGAGGAGCTTTTGCCCATTTTCATATTAAAAGCTGGTTGTCATATTCTTACAGTATACATGAACCAGTGAACTGATAATTATACAAAAGGAAAGGGAGTTGAAATATTACCATCTTGTTTAATTCATGAAATGGATATAGATACTATACTAAGAAATGAGACCTAAATTATTTCACTATCTACACTGGGGATACTGTTTGAAAAGGTACAGTAAGTGCAAACATTTTAACAAACAGAACTGCAGTTGCTTTATAGGGTAAAGGAATAAATATAATTCAGTCATTTAATCTTAATAAGAACATTGTTATTATAATTCCTTTTGACTTTAATAGGGCTGTATATATGAATGGAGGTTGTAAAATTATTGTAATTTAAAATTATGTTAAATCTGTTAGATCAGTAAAGGCATTTACATTACTAGCATGAGACTAGAATATTTTTATAATAATTGCTATTTTTCATTGTTAACCATACAGTATCTTGTTTTCTAAGTAAATGTATGTGACAGAATATACTTTATTACATACTGTACATGCAATCTTTATAAAAATACACTTGATATGTCCTGGTATTTTATGTTTATTATATTAATACAATTAAAGAACTAAAATTAAAACATTTTTTTATATATCCCTTGTGAAATCTCACTGTCCAGACTCACTAAGAACTCACTGCAAAACAATATAATAACATCAGCCAAGAGCATCTGAGGAGATACCTACTAGACTTCACAACTGCTAAACATTTAGTCCATTAGGATACATCATGATCCATTAATGAATATAATTGATATATTCTTTAATATGTTCTCCTGCCGTCTGCTTATTCCTGCTGCTAAGGCTTTGATTTATGGAAAGTGTTTTCAGAATGTTGCAAAATTGCTAGCAGGCATGATGGTATCTGTTAAATCACTAAGATGCTCTACAAAAATCTTTTACTATACTAGAAGTTCCCCAGACAACCTAGGATAAACAGAATATTGTGTTTTAAGATGTAAAAAATTTTTAAAGCTGATAATTAGGCAACATTTTTAATTAGGTTAGGATTTGGGTTGAACATTTTGAATTACTAATATCAGAAGTGCCATCTCAAGAATATAGCTGGCATTTATGTATATGAATAGTACAAATATTGTTAAATAGGAATATATATTTCTAGGATTTTGGTAGCATTTTTGTTTATTTCTTTGAAAATAAGGATTTTCGTTGTTTTATACAGCACTAGATAAACATTTTATTTAAAATGAAGATAGTATTGTCATCTTTATTATTATTATTCCATTAGTCCATTCATTAAGATTTCCCTAATTAATGTTAAAAACTGAACAGGCTAATTATTACTTGCATACTAAAGTTCTGTGATTAGCTAAAAGGAAGGAAACTTTGCTTGTGCATACATTATACACAGATCTGATTGTGAAAGATTCTCTGTGCAGTGCTGAGAACTCTCAATTCCATTTGAAGAATGGAGGTGCATCTTGCAGAATCAAGCTCCTAATGGTTAAATAAATAGCATCAGGAAATCCAATCAGAAGTTATTAAAACGATTAGGAAAGACACTGTGTGTTAGACTGCTTGATTAAAAATGGCGATGTTAGCAAATGATAGCCAATCAGGTTCGATGTAAGCATCACTTGTATTGACAACCGATGGGAGATTAAAGGAAAACCCAGAAGTTTTGATACTAATCAGTTGCAGGGCTAAAAATCTAATTATAGGGGGGGGGGAGGTACAATAGTGAAGTATGCTAAGGCTTATTGGTTAAATCACTGATACCCATCAAGTTAAATATATATCAGTTTCATTAATTGGCAACCACAAGACAAGGGTACTGTATTCCGGATGATGATGATTTTGATATAATCCACCACATTGTGGTTAAGTATATGATTCATGTAATAAGAAAAAGGTGCCTGCGGGCTATTGTTCCTAGCATGGATTAAAATTTACATATTGCTTCTCCTTATGTCAAAACATCTGGTGCCTGCTAATGCTAACATTTCGTTAAAAAGTTTCATGAGCTAGGAAAAGTGGATTGGAAACATTGCCTGTGAATCATTCAAGCATTATAATGGAATAAGAGGCTATGTTAGGAAAAGGCAGATTGCTGAAAACAATACTATAGTCAACGTTGCAGACTCCTATGCTTGTCTATGTGATGAGTAACTCTATGTTTGTAGGAGAGGGGAAAATGTCCAAAATCTTAAGAAATAATTAGTAATTTTCAATGGTTATGAAAAATTTCTTACATTCAAAACTAAACAAAACAAATTTTCATTTAATTTAAAAAACGTTCATTGAAAATTGCCATAAAATTTGAACCAAATGAAAAATGTTAATTTCCTTTCCAATTTTTCACTGAAATTGATTGATATGTTTCCACCAGTCCTATTCTATAGCAAAAAGTGTAATGAGTCCCAGTCGAGGAGACTGGCAGTGTCTGGTGGAATCAGATGGATTGGGGGACGCACGCCAATAAACTGCCTATTGAAGAGAAGATGTAAGTGGCTTTTAATGCCACCTTTTCTTCAGCTCCGTGTTTTGGTATAAGAATGTCATGCTTCCTCTGAATGAAACCATCATTCCCATTCACTGCATGAATGGGAAGTTGTTATACGGTGTTTAGCTATCTATCATTCAGATGTTATTTTGTTTACAACTATGCATTCACTTTAATCTTTAAAGTTGTTTGCTTGTGACAGTGTAGATCCAATGGAAAGTGCATTGGAACTACCAAAGAAGCACAATTGTGGTGGGTACTTTAGAGGAAGTTTTTGGCCGATGATTTGGTTCAGCATGTTATCCATACCAGCTAGATGTGCTTGAAAGTGTGGTACAACTCACTGATACAACTGACCATAAAACTAAGCATCAGGGTGAGTGAATGGCCAACATTAGTCTTTTTTACTGTTACTTATTGTTACACTAGATGTAAAAAAATATTAAATATGTCTACATTTCAATTAAACATGCAGAGCTGGCCCACATCAGCTGACTTGGGCACACTTGGCTTCGTCTGCAGAACTATAAAATTGCAGTGTAGATGTCTGGGCTTGGCCCAGAGGTGAAAGTAAGCCGGTATGGTCCGGTATGCCGTGCCAGACTGGACTGGCTTCTCCGGGGGTGATTTAAAGGGCCCAGGGCTCCCGCCACAATGTGGAGCCCCGAGCCCTTTAAATCACCGCCGGAGCTCTGGCAGCCGGGTTTGGGCGGGGATTTAAAAGGCCCGGAGCTCCGGCAGCGCTTTAAAGGGCCCGGGGCTCCCTGCAGTGACAGAAGCATCGGGGCCTTTACATCTCCGCCCAAGCCCTGCCACCCGGGTAGCAGCGGCAGGGCTCCCGAGGTGATTTAAAAGGCCTGGAGCTCCGCGGTGGCTGGAGCCCTGGGCCCTTTAATTTGCCCCTGAGCCCTGGGGCTCCCAGCTGCCTCTGCAGCTGGTAGCTCTGGGGTGATTTAAAGGCCCCGAACCTTCTGGTTGAGGCCACACCTCTTCTGGTTGAGGCCACGCCCCCACTCAGGACTCCAGCGTACCAGTAAGTCCTTTAAAATACTTTCACCCCTGGCTTGGGCTGAAGCCTAGGCTGTGGGACCCCATTGGGGGGGAGGGTCCCAGAGCCCGGACATCTACAGCCCCGCAGCCTGAGCCCACTGATATGGGCCAGCCACAGGTTTTAGTTGCAGAGTAGACATACCCATAGTGGCTCCTGAGGGTATGTCTACACTCCAATGTAATCCCAGTGTTCAAACTCAGGCTCAATCCGTCTCCCCCTTCCTTCTACAGACAAATCATGCTAACCGAGGGCTCAACCTCAGAGTCAGGGGTTCAAGCTCTATTGCTTTGCAGTGTAGATGCAGCCCCACTGGACTTGTGCTCTGGGAGTCCGCCAAAAGTTTACCACAATCCCATGGGCTGACTTTTTGTGCTCTGCACAGTCAGGTTTGGTGGACAATCAAGTTTACCCACACTGTACCATGAACAAAGGCCTAGAGCGGCTGCATTTTGGAAGGGCGCTAAGAAGTGGATATGGGTGGTTGGACTTGGGCACATATAATGCAGTGTAGATGCTGGAGCCCCAAATTGGGACCCAGAGTTAAACAATTCCTAACCTGGGGTTACAAATGAGTGTAGATGCTCAGGCTCTATGTTAACAAACCTAGGGTCTGCTAACTTGAGTTCTACTAACCCTGGGCTTACATTGCAGTGTAGATGTATTCTGACAGGCGACAGCGGATGGATCACTTGATGTTTACCTGTTCTGTTCATTCCTTCTGGGGCACCTGGCATTGGCCATTGTCGGATACGGTGACCAGATAGCAAGTGTGAAAAATCGGGACAGGGAGTGGAGGGTAATAGGAGCCTAAATAAGAAAAAGACGCAAAAATCAGGACTGTCCCTATAAAATCGGGACATCTGGTCACCCTATTGTCGGAAGACAGGATACTGGGCTAGGTGGACCATTGGTCTGACCCTGTATGGCTGTTCTTACGGTCTTGCTTTTTTCCTCCTGACTGTGAGTAGAAGCCCCACCTAGGTAGATTCCTACATCACTGCAGGGCTGTGGTAAACTGGGACAGCAACAGGCGTCTGAGAAAGCTGCAACAACACCATTCAAATGTGTTGACAAAAAAGCTGTGAGGGGTAATTAACACATTAGCCATCCCACTGTAAAATCATAGTAGAGACAAGGCACTTAGTTTTGCTGTGAGGTAAGCTAGGCGCAGCCAACAACTGGCGGGGAGTATAGTGCAAACCCCACCTTGCTTCCTCACAGTATGCACTACAAGTGCCTTGGCTACAATTAGGATTTTACAGTGCGATAACTATCGGGATTTGTTAACTCAGTGTAAAAAACAAACAAACAAAAAACCTTGGCATTAGTGAAGACAAAGCCCAAAACATCTGAGGGCAAGGAGTGTGGAAGAAGGTGCATTTTTGTTCCCCCAACTGCCAAATTGGAATCTGTTGCACTTTTAAAGGGGAGGGGTGATACCTTGCTCAGTGGCAACTGAAAGGGCTGCTAGGAAAGGGGCACTGAGGGGCCAATGGCAGCTCTCGATCAGACAGAGATCGGAAGAATAGGGAGCTGAGAGCTCATGGCTGGGCTTGGTAACCAGGTTCCCAAAATGGATCCACAATCCAACGTTCTTTTTGTCTTCATTTTTTTTGAAAGAGAAAGACGGGGGCTCATTTCCTTCTACTCTCAGGACTTCCTCAGCTTCCATAGGGTGGGGTTACAAGTGCTTCTTCCCAAACCCCTACAGCTGTCTCTCCTCTTACCCTTTTCAAATAGAACTGCATTCCTGGAGGAGGAAGGTGCATTTGATCCCAGACACCCCTCTGTTGTCTCTCTCTCCGCTCCCCCTGTTCTGTGTGTCTGAGCTGTTCCTCCCCAGGGGGAAGCTGCTCCCAGATGGAGGGAGTAAAGATGTACTTTTTCCCATTTCCCCTCATTTGCAGTTGTTTGGGTGCTGCTGTCCCAGCTGGGCCTGGCGGAGAGGGCCACTAAAGGTAAATTAGTACCACTGCATAAATAATAATTATTCATATTTTTAAAAGATCAAGATGGGCTATTTACTCATCCTGGCTCTCATTTTTATGAAATGTCATAGACAGTTTATATATATATATACACTCACTTTAAAGCTGTGATTTTCCAAGGGTCCTTGGGGTACCCACATTTCACTGGGATCCAATGGGAATTGGCTACCTCACTCCCTTAGCCCTCTGAAAAACCCACTGAATTAGTATTACAGGTCTGTCTCATCTTACGCGGGGGTTCCGTTCCATGGTCAGCGCATAAAGCGAAAACCGCGTATACTCAAAATTACATTGAGTGTAATGGCGGGCGCAATCGCCTGCACTACAGGAACAGTATTTAAATTGTTATTTTTCTCTTTTTTTTGTTTTTGTTTTTGCCGACCGCGTAAAGCTGAATTTGCACATGTTAAATGTGCGTAAGATGCGACAGACCTGTATATATTTGTATTACCATAGTGCTTAGCAGCCCCAGTCATGGACCAGGACTCCATTATGTTAGCTCCAGACATCTTAGATGTCATTGAATAAATTTACTCTCACGCATATTCCCTGATTATGGGAGCAGCCCTATTGACTTTACAGTGCCTTCTCTTGCAGTAAGGTTTTGCAAAGTCAAGTTTTCAGATTCAACGGGTAGAGGAGAAGAATGTGAAAATGAAAAATGTATTGTGTTAAAAACCATTCAACCTTCTTCTCAATTCAGCAAGAAGTAGGGTCAGTTCTTATGTTATGCAAAGCAATTATCTAATCCTTAGCAGTATGTATATTGACTCTATTGAGATTAACTAAGTTGTAAAGGAGAGGAGAATTTGGCCCTTATAAAATTAACATGATGGTTGGACATACACATATTTGAATGTACATGTACCCCCACTCAGACACTTGGAAGGGTTCAAAAAGTGGAAGAGCAGGGAAAGATAGACTGGAGAGAAATTGTCATGCTAACCACCCCAGGCAATTGGCTCCTGTCTGGTACCGATCCGCAGGACAGTAAAAATAAGTTTTTCTGTGCAGATAACTGCTTATTTCACATTTCTATAAATGTAGTATACAAACAAACTAGTACATTTTGCAGCAAAATGCTTTTCCAGAATGCAAAATGCTTTTGCCTTTCTTTGGGCTTTTGCCTTCGTAAAACCCATTTATTTGGGCAGGTGTTTTGGGGTCTGAATAGGGGATGTGAGCTATTTTTTATTTTTTTGGGGGGGGGCTAGAATTTGGTGAGAACTGTGGGCAAAGAAGTTGGGGGTTGTAGATGAGCTGGTTTTGTGAAGAAAAAAGCAATAGGTCTGCTATTTCTGTCTCTGATTATCTGGTCAGGTCCTATAGTTTGGGACAGATTCTTTTCATGGCTGTATTTTGAAATCTAAGTGCCAGATTCAGCTTCCTTTATTCACACTGAGCAGTGCCTTTGTCCACAAATGGGTCTATATGTGGAATAAGGTGCTCTTCAAAATGTATAAGAGTATAAGGATCTAGCCCTAAATAAAACATGACAGGCATATTACAGAGTCCAGTAATATTTTCCTCCTTTGTGTCAGAGAATTTGTAAGTATTGTTCTCCTATTCCATTCCAGAAGCACATCTGCGAGCAAGGGGGATGAGGAAGTTTTAGCAGCTTTTAGCACCAAGTCCTAGGGCATCTTCCCCATCTTGGGACCCTCAGTCTGTATTATAAATAATAATACGTGTATGTGGTACATGATTCTAATGATGTAATTGAGTTTCAGGTTTTTACTACCATTCATAAACTGCTTCAGCAGACCTCTTGTAATTTATTATATCAATAGAACCCCTTAAATTACATCCTATATTCTGCCATGTATTGCCCTATGAAACAAAATGGGTTGTATCCAATATGATTGTAAGAGCAGCATTAAAGGCAGAAAGAGCCAAGAGTCAAGTGTCCTTTATTGAGGATGCAAGTTACCGCACATGATAGGGTATAAGGCAACTGTAAGCTTGAAAAAAGTAAATATAATACACAACTTAATTATTTGCTTCTGAAGTACATTTTGTTTTCCAGATAAGCTTGCAAGGATTATGTAACTCTGGGTGAGAGACTGTGCACCTCTTTGTACACTCCTAACTCTAGCTGTTCCAGGGGATAAAATAGGGGGCTGTGTTAAGGGTATATCTACACTGCACACTCCTTATAAGTGGTGTGTAGAGTACATACTCTGCATGGCCCTGTAGCACAGGTACAAATAGCAGTGTAGATGGTGAGGCAGTGTTTAGGTGAGTATAGACACGCCAGAACCTTAGGGTATATATCCTACACAGTTCATTACATGCCCAAGCAGTGCCTCCCCCTGTCTACGCTGCTTTTTTAGCATCCCACTACCAGAGATTTTCCCTGCTACCTCCCCTTTGCCAGAGCCTTTCACTACAGTGTGGACATAGCTTGTCTTTCACTGCAGCATGTAGCTCACATACACCATTGGCAAGCACATGTAGGGTGAAATGCAGACATACCCTAAGTAATAGCTGACTGCCTCTGCGGGAGTTCCTGCCCAGCATCCCTAGATGGGGTACAGGCCTGCCACTTGCTGTCACTGGTGTGGTCCCTGTGCTGGGGCTAGTGGGGGGTCAGCAGAAGGACTCTTATGGTGGCCCTACAAAATGCCTGCACCAGGAATAGTCTCTCTCCAGTGGTGATGGGGCTTTCATGGCGCCTGTATGCTGGGGCATCATGCAGGGACCATAGTATGATGGAAGATCCTGATAACAGATGAGATGATGTTATAATCTAATTCAGATTTTTATGCCAGTTGTTTTGAATATCTCTAACTGAAACAAACTGAATTTGTTTCTTCTGGTTTTGTGGGTGCAGAGGGCAAATCCTAGTGAATCCAGTTGGGGGTGGACCACAGAAGGGTTGGCAGCACTTCTTCATGTCACCTGTCACCTAGAACCCCCTGTAAGAAGGTCAAGAGTTCCAGATGGTGAGGAGGTGGGCAATGGACTCTTCGCAACTCTGCAGAGAAAACTCCCCAAGTTAGTACTGACTGTGTTAGCTTTAATTCAGGTGCTTTCTTCCTCTGCAGTGTGTAAGCCCTCCTTTGGGGGGAGTCCTGGCGGCAGTAGCTGGAGGGGGATGTCTTGGCATGTTGGCTCCATCAAAGCCATTCTGCAGTGAGGGTTCTGCCTGATGGACTGGGAAGCAGTGTGGAGGTGCGGAAACTCATGCAGTTTTGTATCCCATGGCTGGTTTTGTCCCGCATAAGGGATGGCTAGCCTTCAATTATTAAAAGCATTAGGAAATAATGTGTAGGATTGTGTGGCACAAATTGCACTTGCAAAGCCACCAGAACTCCTCAATGACCATGTTTAATTTTATGTTGTGATAATTTCCTGACAGTTAGTGCATTTGATTGTTTGCTATATTTCAATGATGAAAGTCATGTGTATTAAGGTATCAAAGTGGGATTCAGAAGAGACACTAAACCCACTATACTGGCCAAAATATTTGAAATGTTAATAGGATCCTTAGTAGTTGATAGTGACAGCTATGATTTTTCAAAGCATTTTAATGGAGTTTGACCTTGATTGTTACCGCTGAGGGAAAATGACTTTAGACTTGAGCTTTTCTCTTGTAAAAGGAGCAAAAACAATTGCAATTTATTTTATAGATCTAGGGAACCTGTTGTAGTTTCAAAATCTGTGCAATTGGTATTGTCTGAGCAGATTTACTTACCTGAAAAAATCTAAAAGGCTTGTTCTAAACATCCCACAACTTTGAAAAACAATTGGATGTGGACCTAAACTTTTGGTCTTGGTCATATTGTAAGAAAATGTAACTTTGAGACAAATGAGACACCGCACTTGAAAATTTATAGGCTTTTTATACCGTTCTTATACTAATCTTATTGTAGATGCACCTCACTATTTATATAGGATAACCTGCCAGCTCATGGGAATGTTATCTATACTGCCTTTTATCACATTTACTGTATATTGCCCCAGGATTTTATTTAACAAATTCTTTTTTTTGTGGAACTTAATTCTGATTACATTGTGTATTTTCCATCAACAAATGAAATGAAATGTATACAGTAGAAAATGAGTTGTGTTTTAAAATGTTCAGACCTGTCAAGTGTCCATTAAACTATAGATATATTCTGTGTAGGAAGTAGAAAGCAATATGAGTTTTTGCATTCTTTGTATTTAATATTTAGCTGTGGTCATGTATGAAATAATTCTAATAAAACTGCAGCTACTTACAGTTTACAGAATGGGACTAATGCTGGCAGTTGATCCTAAACTGACACAAACCAGATATTCTCTTAATGTTACTCCAAGGAATTTTAAACTGACTCTGTTAAAGCCAAGGTTATTTGCCTTGGGGATGCCTAATGGAAGGGTTATTATAACACTGTCCGCAAATAGGTGTCTTGAGAGAGCCCGGGCCATAATACTTCATTGACAGCTAATAGATTGTGCTATTGCTGTATCATAGTGATCTTTGAGGTCAAAGGTCATATCTCTCCCTTAATATTTAAATAAAGATACTTGACTAGAGCAGAAAACAGCTTATTGCCAGTGATGGCTGCTGCTCAATTTACAAGAACCTTTACAAAGTCATGCTAATTCCTGGCCTTCTTAGAATGCACGGTAACCTTTCATAAATCCATCTTTTCCAGATGTCCTTGGAAATGACAGTTATAAAACTACAAATGATTTGTAATGCAAAATGGGACTGACAGAGTTGAAGATTAGTTCTCAATGTACTAAAATGACTGAAGACTATAGCTAACAAAAGGCTTAAAATGCATTAATAAGTATCTGCCAAAACAGCTCATGACTATCTTAAACAAGCCTATAACTGCTGGAAAATATGAAATACTTGTGTATTTATGATATGCAAGTAGCAGTTTTCCTCATTCTGGAGCAGAACTTTCTCTGTTTTGGGTCAGTCTGGAAGACCGATTTTAAACAGATCACACCCTGACCTTATTTTTTTGTATCATTTTCTTTATGATTGAGGCCCAACTTGAATGGCAGGATGATTGTCAAATAATTGCAGATGAGTTGCGGACAAGACATGTAAAACTGTGGAAAAATAATAATGGACCTAAATTTGGAAAAGCCAGAGAAGACCTATTTGTTTAAGAAAAAATTGTGGGACCACTCTAAACACTCAAGTATTATGTTATGCCTGCTAATTGTTTTGATAAACAGACATTTTGCTGCAACTCTATTGCAGTCATTAATGTGTGAGGCTGACAGCAGGAGCCCCTCTGCCCCGCAGCTGACAGCCGGAGCCCCACTACTGTCAGCTTGCATAAATGGAGTTCTTCTGTACTAATGGGGGAAAAGTGTGTGTAACAAACTTCAAAAGGTATGCAAAATTGTGGGCTGTGAAAAGTAAGCTAATTAAAATTAAAATTCTGGTGGAAGCCTAATATTGCGGGATTAGCAATTCCTGCAATATCACAAATTATGAAGGGCCTTATTTATGATGCATAAACAAAACCGTGGGGCCAAATACTGCCCTGATTTACACCAGGTACAATCCAGTGTGGGGATTTATGAAGTTTCAAGGCACATTTAGATTTAGAAATTTCTACAGAAAATGTGGCTGGTTGAAATTAATAATAATCTCTCCATGAAAATTTAAGAAAACACACAAAAGCCTTGCTTATTTTATTCTACAGGGATTAGCAAGTATATATGATCAAGGGTTCAAATTTTCAGTGAAATTATATAGGATAATGTATATTTATAGAAAAAATATTTTCTGCTACTTCAGAGATTGTTTATAATTTATAAAACAAAAATTGATGTTTTAGAAATGTGCCTTTATGAGCAATGTATAGTTTTACTATCTATTTTCAATCAATGGAGAAAATCAGTAGAAATAAAAGACACCAAGGATTTCTGTTTTCTAGTAAAGGACAAGAAAATATTTTCTATCACTTTTTAAAGAATAGCTTTTGATAGCCCAAAACACAGACTATATGCTCTCTGGCACACAGAATCCATTCAGGGTTAGCCTGCTTTATAAAGCATTACGATGACAGCAATAGCTCATAGAGCCAACAAGACCTGCTGTGGGCTAGGAATCTGCTTGACAGCCTAGATCCACACCACCTCTTTTCTTTATTCTCTCTCCTACTTTCAGTTTATATACCCTGAAGCCCCTCATCCAAAACAGTTAACCCCTGGGAAACGATACAACACAGCATCATTGGAATTCTGTGGCATTTTTTGTTACTGAGGTGTTTTGGTACATTTAAACACATAACAAATGTTATTGGTTGTTTTAGAGCAATATATGCTGTTGATAGGGTCATCTTATTCAGATTTTCACACCTTGAAAGTGACCTAGAAGAATGATGGTACTTATTAGAACCAGTCAAATGATTAGTTATGAATATATTATCAGATGACATTAGCCGTTTGTGAATTTTTTGCCAATCCTGATAGATTTCCACAAATGTATTTGTTATGTACAAGTATTGAAGAATGTTTCAAAATATATTTCAGCCTATAGGGTATTCACAAACTTTTGCCTAAACTATTTGGCATTTCTTATTTGAGGGATGTGACTGTTGGTCCAGATCCTGTCGTATCATTCCTGCTCTCTGATTGGATGAGTGAACGTTATTAATCAGCCGCTTCCTAGCATAGGAACAAAAAGTTATTCATACAGATGTTGATGAATAACAATTAATGCAGGGCACAGATATGGTCAAAACAAATAGTTATTCAGAATCAGAACCCATGTTTGTGAAACTTGTGTTTGTAGTTTCCTTCCAGCTCTAGTTTTTATCACCCATGTCTGTGTTACACTTTTTTACTCCCCTCAGAGTCTTTGGGCCCTGGCTTAGAGCATATGACAATAGCTATTGTATTATGCTTTACAGACGGTTAATATATAGAATACATAGAATGAATGACTATAGAATGAATACAAGGGATTACGTGCCTTTTAGATGTAACTGCAATTCTGTGGTTCTACAATATTTGTGGCCTACTGTGCCTGTGGATATGCATCAGAACAACATTATCTTGTTTTGGAATCCCAATACTGCCTTGACCCCATAACTCTTTGATCTAGTTGGCCGTGACAGGTTAACAAAGGAAGGGAAGAAAGTCTTGTTTCTCACCTGAGCCCTGAGGAAAGCTGGCATGAGGGTGTAACATCACAAGCTGGTTAAGTCTCCCTCATCAATACCAAGAAGTCCCAGTGCTTACTGTTCTCAGCTGACTGTTCTTCCAGAATCTTCTGATTTACTCACCTATATAGCTCACAACTACAGGGTGCTGGCAATTTCCTCTTAAGGCCACAGTACCAATTGCACAGAGACATCTGAGACAGCTGACATTTGATTAAGACACTGGGTGATTAGGTTTGCAGTTATACTGATATAAATTCAATGGCTTCAGATTTACATTCAGGTAACTGAGCTCAGAATCTGGCCTTCTATACCAGTTATAAATAAAGTTTACAAAGGATCCCAAATGACTCTAAATAGAAAATACACTTCTAAATACATGCCTGGCTTGTGAGTGGTATATGGGCAGTTTGTTTGGCTACGCAGATGTTTAACTAAAGCCCTTAAAAGTAGTAAAACCAGGGCTTTTTTAAAAAGAGACAGTGAAATGTACAAAGGTCAAAGCTGTTTGTTTTGTGGAGAACAGAAAACTGGGGAGATAAAAGAAACATCCCCATTAGAGGTAACAAGATCTGAGCATGCAGTGTAATATGAGTAAATCTAAGAAATACGGCAGGGCAAATAGTACTGTAGCAGCACCATTGTTCTAAGATCTCTGATCTGTGGCTACATATTCACATAACAAATCCCTGTGTCCCACCACTTACTATTCTTTCTCCTGTAGTTTCTTGATGGTGAAAGGGGACAGAAGGGGGTTTTACATGGGCATGTATGAAGTGGTTTGACATAATCCATCTGACCCAAACCAGTAATTAAATATCATCAGGGAAAACAAAAAACAAACAATAAAATACAGTAAATTGTCTCTAAAGGATACAGATGGTAACTTACATTAAGTTAAAAATAATGTTGCTGTGCCTATTCTCCATTCCTATACTCTTAGACTTTAAGCCCAGATGGGACCATTATGATAATCTAGCCTGACCTCCTGCACATCACAGGCCACCAAACCTCACCCACCTCTTCCTGTAATTGACCTATAACCTCTGGCTGAGTTACTGAAGTCCTCAAATCATGATTTAAAAGACTTCAAGTTACAGAGAATCCACCCTTTATTCTAGTTTAAACCAGCAAGTGACCTCCGACCCAAGCCCCATGCTGCAGAGGAAGGTGAAAACCTCCCAGTCTCTGCCAGTCTGACCTAGGGGAAAATTCCTTCACGCCCCCAAATATGGTAATCAGTTGAACCCTGAGCACATGGGCAAAACCCACCAGCCAGACATCTGAGAAAGAATTTTCTGTAGTAAATCAGAACCCTCCCCATCTAGTGCCACAGCTCTAGTCACTGGGGATTTTTGCTGCTAGCAGTGGCAGATGAGCCACATACCATCCCTCCCATAAATTTATCAAGCTCAGTCTTGAAGCCAGTCAAGTTTTTTGCCCTCATTGCTCCCCTTGGAAGGCTGTTCCAGAACTTCACTCCTCTGATGGTTAGAAACCTTTGTCTGATTTCAAGCCTAAACTTGTTGATGGCCAGTTTATATCTATCTGTTCTTGTGTCACCATTGGCCTTTAACTTAAATAACTCCTCTCCCTCCCTGGTATTTATCCCCCTGATATATTTATAGAGACAAGCATATCTCCACTCTGCCTTCATTTGGTTAGGCTAACCAAGACAAGCTCCTTGAGTCTCCTCTTGTAAGGTAGGTTTTCCATTCCTCTGATCATCTTAGTAGCCCTTCTCTGCACCTGTTCAATTCTGTATTCATCTTTCTTAAATATGGGAGACTGGAACTGAACACAGTATTCCAGATGAGGTCTCACCAGTGCCTTGTATAATGGCAATAACACTTCCCTATCGCTACTGAAAATACTGTACCTCACCTGATGCATCCTAGAATTGCATTAGCCTGATGGGAACACAAAAATAAGTAGGTGGTCAGAGAGACTATGTCATATAATCTGTACATTATCATAGCCTTCCATGAAGGAAAAAAATAGTACAATTGTAAAGAAGGAATTAGATCTCTTCTGGGAACAAGTTTTTCCATTTCCTGATTCTCCTCTTTTTATAATCTAATTCAGTAGTGGGCAACCTGCGGCCCATCAGGGTAATCTGCTGGCGGGCCGCAAGACAGTTTGTTTACATTGACCATCCACAAGCATGGCCACCCACAGCTCCCAGTGGCTGTGGTTTGCCATTCCTGTGGATGGTCAATGTAAACAAACCTTCTCGCAGCCTACCAGTTGATTACCCTGGCGGGCAGTGTGCGGCCCGCGGGCCACAGGTTGCCCACCACTGATCTAATTGGTTCTAAATATAACAATCTATTTTTCCTTTCTCCAATGATCTCATTGTCATCCAGAAAACAAAGCTATGTGTACAGGTATTTTGACCTACTGGTATTTATTTCACGCAAAACCAGCTGCCACCCCCAGGTGTCCATCCTCCGAATCAGAGTGCCCGATTTTAGAAAATGCTCAGACTTAGGTAACTGTCAGTTCCCCTTCATCATTAGCTGAGAACTATTGGTATAAGGCCTAAGAGAAATATGAATAACTTGCCTGGTGAAAAGACTGTATAAATGCCATCATCCTCCCATGTCTGAGGAGAGTTTAATTAATGCAAATTAAGAAAATTAGAGGTGAGTGGAAAAATTAGGGCAAAAGCTGAAAATAAAAATAGATCTGCAAAATATTAGATCTCCCTTGGTCTCAAAAGAGATCAATAAAATCTTAACAAGAGAAAAGGCACTTTAAGCATTCCTTTGAGGCCAACAAAAGTCTAAAGTATGATATTTTGAAAATGCCATAATTTAAGGACAAAACAATGTTATTTTTATGTGCTACAGAACCGCACAACTCCACCTCACTCTCCTGTTAAAAATCAGACTCAATTACTTGCAACTCATTGACACAATATCCTGGGGTTTTAACACTTTCTGCCCATTTTTTCCCATGTCGCAGCAGTTCCAGAAGTCAGTCACCAGAGAAGTCATAATTATGAAATTATTCTTTACAATTCAGACAGGAATTACAGATTCCTTTTTAAATTATGTACCACACAGGAGACTAGCTGGTAAACAGTACTACAGTAAACGGGCCCAATAATTTTTGCAGGGCTTCCTACTCTGAAGATTTAAATCTCTGATGAACTGCTTACTCCACCTCTAATTAGCATTAACACTAATAAACACTATTTACTATTCATATTTGCTCATATCCTTAGCTTAGATTAACCACTGTTTAATATGTGGTTAAAATTATTCTGCACATCATCAACTGATCTATGTGAAATAGCACAGAGAACAAAAGAAGCTTAATCTTCCATGAAGCTTCAGTCAAGTGAAACTGTACATAATCTAGAGACAGGTTCTTTTTGATAACCTGTCCTTGATACACACTGCATGTCCCATATCTCTGTCTCCGCATATTTCGTACCTGTTCATAAAAAATCATGATTATCATTAATTTGCTGGTTTTCACACACACAGGGCCTGATTGTGTAAACCCTGGGTGTAGTGCTTGTTACTGTGAACTGTCCCATGGACAGCACTTTGGGCTAACTACCATGATGCCAATGGGACCACTCATAATAGCATTATACCCAGGAAGAAAGAAGGGGTTTCAGGATTCAGGCTTTGAATAGTAATTGTAACTGCTAACTCCTTGAGGCAGGAACCTGTCATTTTTGTCTGCTAAGTAATGGCACTTCGATGGTGGTGTACAAATAAACACATAAATAAATAAACAATTACAAATTAAGAATAATAGCAGTTGGCAAACCCTTACTAAATGTTAAAGGCAACAGGATTGCTGGTGACTTACTCACATGAGCAATCCCAATCTCTGGTTCCCCTGTGGGATTAGTCACCTCCATGAGTGTTCATCCATGTCAGGGCTCCATGAACAGGCCTTTGTAAAATAAACAAGATTTTCAGACTAAATGCTCCTGTAGCTTGAAATATTAAATATTATTTTTAAAAACTTGCATGTAGCAGTAGCAGTATTTTAATTTGTCAGATTGTTATATCCCTTAACAACTTTGGGCTAGATCCTGGCATGGCTCTATTGAAGTCAGTGGAGTTACACCAATTTACTCTAGCTGAGCATATAGTCCTATACCTTTACATACATCTTTTATCCAGATTTCACCCTTCTTGTCATAATATCTGTCTCCCTGGGCCTCCATTTTCACGTATCAGCCTTGATTTTGTATCATAGTGTACTGTATGCACAGTAAATTAAGCATTACAGTAATTCTTCAATTTTCGGGATGTAACTTTCATTATCATGAATGGAAGGTTTGTGTATCTAGAGAGACGACTGGTCCCCTTAATTATCCAAATTTAGAAGGAACAAAAACAATATGCTCACCATTTAGTAAAGCAAAGTTAAGATTGTACAAGCTAGGCAAAAACAATAAAACCGTTTTTAGTTACACACATTTTATGCCACTAGAGGTCTCTCTCGTAACAGCTTTCCTTCTGCTGGGATCATTAATTATTTTACTCAAAGGAACAATTCTACCTTTTAGATTGGAATGCCTCACTTTAAGTATTATGCTAGAGAAAGATATAATGCCTCCTTAGCTTGTTCTCCTGCTGATGAGTAGATGTTGGGTTGACTGAATGAATCATCTTGGATATTTTAATACACAATGGATATACTTTAGCAAAGAAGTTTGAGCTTTCACCTTGGCTTCCGAAAGGTTGAAAATTTGACCAGATAAAACAATATGCTACAGTAAAAAGTGCCTTACCATTGAGAGACAGGCAGCATGATACTTCAAACTCTCCTAAGGACACCTAGGAGCTGGTATATACTTAGATCCCATAATTGCAAGCATGAACCCTTTCACATTTATTTCTATTTCTTTTTAGAAGAAAAGAAAGTGTGTTTTCCCACTTGAGTTGGCCCTAAATGTTTAGTATTTTACTCTTTCTAATCCTGCATCTATTCTTTTTTAGAAAATGGGAATATTAGCTTAGAGAGATTCTCTTTTCATTGTATTATCATTATGAAATAATAATAAATGATTATTAATAATAATAATAATTAATAAACAAACTATTTAGATACAATATTTCATTTTTAAAAAATTCTTGTAGGTCGTGGCCCCAAGGAACCTCCTACCTGGATGAAACACAACAATTAACTAACTTAAAATAGGGATATGTTATTGTGATTCTTAAAAAACAAGAGAGATGAAGAAAATGAAAAGAAATGAAAAAGAACCCCCTCCCCATAAACAATGCAAACCACGTTTGAATAAAGTATGGAAAAGCGCACTGATATCAACTGAAAGACTATATAAATATTCATTGGGTATAAAGAATTTTCAGATTTCTGAGGACAGTGGAGGAGAAAGGTGGAGAGACAGTTGCATCTTTCTCAGCACAGGGAGTTGCATGTAAGAGGCAAAGAAGGACATACTGTAGCAAATCAATTCCAATGTTATGCTGGAGGAAGAGTCAGTGTAAGTGAACAGATTCCACAGCTAAACACAGAGGTAGGCATTGTATAACGGTGTGGGGAAACAAAGAGATTTGAATGAATAGCAGTAATATGACACAACCTGGCCAAAATCAGAAGAAAAAGTCATGAAGTTCTGGGGGAAGATATACTGTAACAGTGTTGTGAATTGAACAAGACAGCATTTTAAGGGGTGTATGATTCCAAAACCACAGAATTCAGGCTGTGCTGAAAGATTTTAAGATGAAGCCTATTTCCTGTAACTAACTGGAAAGTACAGTTACTGTGCAAATATATGCACACCACAATATCTTATTGGGATTGTTAAAAGGTTATATAGGTCCTGATTCTATCTCTTATATCATTTTCACACTGGTGTAACTGGATGGTCTCAGTGGAGTTACTTTTGATTTTCAACCCATTGAGATCACACTCAGATGCTTAAAAAGCAAAGGCTTCTTTGCATATCTTTTATAACGCCAAAGTATTTGTTCAGGATCATGCTGAACTACAGAAAATACTTCCTTTAAGATTTTTAAGGGCCAGACTTTCCACTTTCCATTTTGTACACACTTTGCACTGCAGGGCAGTGTAATTATTTTTCAGTGATATTTTTATTGTTAAAATATATAATGGCCCAAATCTCGGGACATGGCACATCCAAAGAGTGACAGGCACAGATCTGAACATCCCTGCTGGACTCCACGCTCACACAGGCCTGTGTTTATTCTGAGGCTACCTACATGCTGTCATATCACACTGGCCTCAGACAGGATACCTTCGCTTTGTTTCTGCCGTGCTGCAGAGAAAGGATCCAATCAGTGGAGGGAGTTGTGTTACCCAGTTCAGCAGCCAGCCAGTAGAGGGCTCCTACAGGAAATGGAAGTAGTATCCTAGAGTCAGACTGTCCCTCAGAGCAGGAGCAGCAAGCCAGAGACAGCAGCCTGGGAGCTGGGCAAGGGAGCAGTTGGTGACCCTACTGAATACAGAGTAACAGTTTGCAAGAGGAACGACTGCATGTATGATGGAAGGAGGCCTGAGCATACCCAGTGCCTCCCTGCTTTAATGTGGTGGGTAGACTCCTGCTCATTTGCCTGACAGACAGAGAGACTGAAGGTACAGCCCACAGAGAACTCCAGCCTGTGAGCGCTAACAGGTATGCAGGCTGGGACCCTGGCAGATCAATCTTCCCATCGTGTGGCCATCAAGGTAGGAGGACATAGCAACTTTCTTAATCCACCCCTCTTGCATCAGGAGACCATTTTATTTTGAAGCACTGTTAGGGACCCTGTTCAGTCCATCTCTCCACCTCCTTGAGCAATTCCATTGTGGCCTCGGGGCTGCAGTCCTCCCTATGGTTCCAGGAAAGGGAGAGAAGGCCCAGGATTATTATTCATCCTTTGTAGTGTTCTATATTATGACAGTAGCCCTGAGAGGCCCCAATTGAGATCATAGCCCCGTTGTGTTAGGCTCCGTGCAACAATAAGTAAGAGACAGTCCCTGACCCAACAAGCTTATATGTAAGTAGACAATACAAACAGAAGATGGAAGGGGAAACAGCCTCAGAGAGGTGAAGTAGTCACACCCAGATCTCCTGCCCTACCCTCTGACTATGCTGCCATTCACAGGGTCTGTGGAGGTTTTGTTCTGGGGGCATGAAAAAAGCATGCCCAGTGCCTTCCCGATTCAGTGTGGAGGGTAGACTCCTGCTTGTTCGCCTGACATAGACTAAAACTGAAGTTGGCCCCTTTGCATAGCTTTGCACCACCCACCGCCTTCTTGCAGGTGGGATGATTTGTATGGCTGGTTTGCTTAATGCAGGACCAGATTATGCTGCAGCAAGGACAGGGGCTAAAGTAAGAGGGACTGGGTGGGCGGGGGGAGTATGGAAGGTACTTAGCTCTTTCTGCTCAGCTAAAAGCAGAGGGGAACCCCCCCCCCCCACACACACACTTGTTTCTCCTAGTTTGGGGCAGCAGTACCTGCCTACAACTCCGCCTGATCCTTAATTATTGCAGTTAGATTCCCCACTCCTCTTTCAATCTATTTTAACCACTCATAAGGGCCTAACCACACCTGTTATTGCTGCATAAGGTACAGCCAGGGCCCCCACATTTTTAACTGGATTCTAAATAGGCTAATGCTATAAATTAGGAAAATGGGAGAGAGCTTTATTATCTCTGGATGTGCCCTTGTTCTTCAGACCCTTCACATGGTGTCAGTAATCACTAGGGTTTTCAGTTAGCCTATTCCTGTGATGTGCACTGTTTTTAACATTTACTACCGGTAGGACCAAAAAAAAAATAAAAGCTGCCAGTTTGGGAGGTTTTATGGGTGACAAATCTTTAATAACTGTGCCAACCAGGTCTTTAATATAGCTGACATCACTTATTTTAATGGGCTTTAGTATAGAGTCTAGAGTGAGGGGTGACTTTTGGCTGGATAGGAGACCACCAAAGGTAGATGTTTCACGGGGACATCACCAACTCTTGGAAGAATTCCACTGCAGGAGGATGATTTCTCGTGAGAGGGCTTCTACGCTAGAGGAGAACATTGTTTAACTAGGGATAATAAGAAAAGGCTTTCTGGCTCTGGAATTCCATCCAGGGAGCATAGGCTGTGAAAGGAAGGACTATGGCCAGGAGACAAGTCCTGCTTTAGCAAGGAGGAGGAAGAAAAATTTGGAGGCCAGAGGTTAAAGGAGAGTAATGTAGGGGAAAGAAAAGCAACCCAGGAAATGAGGAAGGAAAAGAGAAGATACGTCTCTTGGCTGGGTGCCAGAAAACATCTTTTCCAATGGCACTAATACATACAAACTGCCTTGCAATGGAGTTAGGTGTTTTCTGAACCTAGGCTACTTCCTATTTGAAGGGGAGATTACCTGCTACTCTCCTGACCCCCATGGCTGTGCTATATCAAATCAGGCATTCTCCAGTTATCTCCTTCTTCCTTCACCTTTCCCAGCATGTAAAGGAGAAAAGCTCTAGGTTGGTAGTAATTCCTTTGCGTGGCAGGAGCGAGGTGAAATAGACCAAGTGTAGGTGCTATAAATCTAAGAGTCAGGAACTGTGGAACATAAGAGGCAGGAAGCGAGCTCATTTCCATCAGCTCTTTACCCCACCCCCTTAGGGAGCTTCACAACTTGCTTCAAAGGATCTGTTTTTTTTTTTTTTTCCCCACAGAAGGCTAAACTTTCTGCTTATGCAGCCTACACCATTGACCTTCTGAGCAGGCCTTAAAAGTGTTCCCAGTTTTCCTTTGAAATACTGTATTACTGTTCTGTTGGTTAGGATTTTCACCAATGAGTTTGATGATAGAGTGATTTACAGCTAGTGATAAGGCTTTTGAGCTCATGCAGTATCCGTGCTATACGGTGACTCCCCATTCGCCAGTCAGGTTATGTAGAGCTCTGCATATACGTAGTAAGAGCAGACTGTTGCAGTTGAGTTCCACTGTGAGACTCAGGGAACAAAATTTTGCCATAATAATCATTTTGTCTTTAAAGAAATATTATGATATGAACCCTTTCCTGATTTGAATTATTCTAAGGAGATCCTATATCTACTACTTTTGCCCTGGTTTCCAGTTTTGAAGATTACCAATGTGATTGGTTGAAGCTGGTTGCATTTATCAGAGTAGAGAATCACACCAAAACAATCCTTGAATTACCGCAGAAACCTCCCTAGTTAGCTTTCAACACAAAAGATATATGGAATGCCAGTATATTTATATGAATTCTGAAGTGCCTATGTGCTTATGTGTCTGCGCGTGTGTTCATGCTGAACTTTAAAAAGTTCTTTGTCAGTAGCTCATGCATAAAGTAAATGGCTTTGTTTACAGCAAAATGGTGGCATAAATAAATAGGAATATCAAAACAATTGCCTTCAGCAGCCAGCACTGTAAATCATACACAAGCTGTCATCACGACTTGAAACACGTCTGCATATTTAGTACCATGTTTGGCTTGTCTAATCAGAACAATATGTAAACTGTTAGTGCACAGGAGAGCTTGCCAAGCCAAAATTATTTACAAGTTACATTTTGTGTTTCTGGAAATTTTCAAAAAAGAAAATATTTCGACTGTGAATATGTGAGGAAGCCAACATATTGGTCAGAGTAATCAGACAAACACTGACAAGGTTTTGTTCTTTGACAATATGTTGCGCTAGATCTCCAGCTTGTGTTAATCAGAATAGTTTTATTGAAGCCAGTGAAGCTACACGGATTT
This sequence comes from Malaclemys terrapin pileata, assembly GCF_027887155.1. Taxonomy (NCBI): domain Eukaryota; kingdom Metazoa; phylum Chordata; order Testudines; family Emydidae; genus Malaclemys; species Malaclemys terrapin. The sequence goes on from NC_071505.1 coordinate 47,665,336, forward strand.
ACACCCGCTCCAATCTGACCCAAGTGTTACTTTCTGTTGAAATCAGATGAACGTAAACAAATTATTTAAAGCACACAGATTTTTCAGCTTGCATTCATTTTTCAAACCACTGTACCTTCCAATTATTTATTCTGATCATAATATTCCTCTCAGTTTCTAGCTTTCATCCTTTTGAATCTGGATGATTTGCCAGATTCTCAACTGGTGTAAATTGAACGATTGGTTTGAATGGTGTTACATCAGATTAGGTTTCAAGGCCAGATTCACAAAGAATAGAAATATTTGAAAACAAGAACAAAAATAGAAAGCTGCGATTCTCCTTTCTTTTATTTGGGGGATGGGAGCGGGGAGCCAGGGGTTTCACGCTGCGGAGGAGAGAGGCAGAGCCCCTATTAACAACTCACTCCCAAACATCCTTCAGTAATAGCCTATTCTGAACCTGTACTGCACCAACTTCCACAGTACGTGGGGAATGTATAAGCTTGGCTATTTTGTCCCCTAGGATTGGGCTTCAGTGGTGAACAAGCCTTCTCTGTTGGGATGAATTTCTCAAGTGGGTCTAGATTGTGCGTTTAAGGGAAAAGACTACTTTGGAGGCAACATAGACGTGCCCTAAGGAGTCAGCTTTGGGTGGCATTGCAGACAGTGCCCAAGACAAACTGCCTCCCAGAGTTCACTGATGCAAAGTGTGAGTGCATATGCGGTAGCTTCGCCTTAGGAGAATGTAGCTCTGGTGGAAGGGGATGGGATCTTGGCCACAAGTCAGTTGTGCCTTGTCTCCTTGTGCAGAGAGGAGAGCAGGCAGGGACGGCTCCTTAAATCCTCCCTCCATTGCAAACCAGCAGTAGGGCCAGATACACGCTGTCATTAATGTACAAAATAATATTACCATTGATTACAAAGCCAGGAGAAAATTGCAAAACAGCAACAGATTTTATATTATAAATAGTCTTCTATCTTCCTGACAATAAAGAGCACATTATTGTAGCACAGATGCTTTCCTTGAGTGTTTGCTGTTCACAACTAGGATTTTCTTTTGTTATTAAATATGCCATCCTAGTAGAGGATCCTTTCTAAAATTTCTGATTTCTTTGTAGGCCACACACAATTTAACCATGGTGGGCTACAAGGAATAATATAAGTAGAATTACAATAGCCTCCTTTAAATCATGCCTTGGCACTTGACCATGAACATACACATACTTGGAGGTTTCCACTTATTAAAAATCTAGCACTTTTTATTGATCAAATTAAATGGCTCAAAATCACAATGAAATAGCACTATTACAGCTGATCTTACCTAGAAAAATATGGCACTAAACCTAATGAGAATGAACTGTTCTGTCTCCATTTTACATACATTTCTGACATCCATATGTGGCTTTACTAAAACTATCTTTGGCCTTTTTAGAAAATCTTAATGTGTATTTAAATGAAAACATAAGTGGACTACAATCCTCTAAAGTCCTGTATTCAATTAACTTTTTTTCTCTCCTCAGTAGAAAGATTTGAATTATTTTATATTGTTTTGCTCCCTGAAAGTCTCCAAAATGATTACTGTGATGGTGCCATTTGTGCCACTACGGCTACATTCATGTCATATTTTTCATTTATAGCTCCTTATTTCAGATTTTTATGAAGGAGCCATTTAGGAGCCTGGTCCTGCAAAGACTTAGACCCCAATCCTGGAAACACTTATACATGTTCTTAATTTTACAAGTGCAAGAAGTCCCAGTAGTCAAATTAAGCATGTTTGTAATGTTTGCAGGATCGAGGCCTTATGCGTGTGAGTAATTCCACTAGCCTCAGTGGGACTCCTCCCAGTGTGTAAAATTAAGGACATGCCTAAGTCTGTGCAGGATCAGGGCCAAAGTTTGCTTTGGGATGAAACTTGATCTTCTGGGTCTTGGATCAAAAGCAAATGATTTTGAGAAAATTGGAAACAATTTGTTTTGGTTGTTATTAAGTCATATAAGTGCAAAATATAGAAATTATGTGATTTTTAAATGCTTTGTTTATCTTATGAAATTTTATATAAATATTTTAAATGAAATTTTGCAGGTCATTAGTTTTCAAAAGGCAGACGGATATTCAAGGGTAGTTTGAAATTCTTTGACAAAAAAAATTAATTAACTGGTCATGTACACACACACACAGCCACAGACCAGGCCATTAAAAGTCCAGTTGGTGTGGGGCTGGCAGGTTCCCAACCTGGCTACGCATGACTCCTCAGAAGCAGCGATATGTCCCTGTGGCTCCTAGGCAGAGGCACTACCAGGGGGACTCTTTGTGCTGCCCCCACCCCGAGTGCCGGCTCGGCAGCTCCTATTGGCTGGGAACCGCGGCCAATGGGAGCTGCAGGGCTGGCACCTACAGGCAGAGGCAGCGTGCAGAGCCGCCTGGCTGTGCCTCTGCCTAGGGATATGCCTGCAGCTTCCTTGGAGCCACCTGAGGTAAGCACCTCCTGCAGCCCACACCCCGAACCCCCCCAATCCCCTGACCTAGCCCTGAGCCCCCTCCCACACCCAAACCCCCTCCCACATTCCATCCCCCTACCCCAAGCCCCCTCCCGCAACCAAGCTCCTTCCCAGAGCCTGCACCCCCTCCTGCACCCCAACCCCATTTCCCAGTCCTGAGCCCCCTCCTGTACCCCAAACCCCTCATCTCTGGCCCCACCCCAGAGCCTGCACCCCCAGCCGGAGACCTCACCTCCCTCCACATCCCAACCACCTGCCCCTGCCCGGAGTCCCTTCCCCCACCCTGAACCCCTTATTTCTGGCCCCACTCCAGAGCCTGCACCCTCACCCCAGAGCCTGCACCCCCTCCTGTGCCCTAATCCTTTGCCCCAGTTTGGAACCCCCTCCCGCATTCCAAACCCCTCAGCCCCAGCCTGGAGCCCCTGACTGCACCCCAAACCCCTCATCCCTGGCCCCACCCAAGAGCCCGCACCCCCAGCCAGAGCCCTCACCCCTACCCACACCCCAACCCCATGCCCCAGCCCGGTGAAAATGAACGAGTGAGTGAGGGTGGGGAAAAGCAAGCGACAGAGGGAGAGGGATGGAGTGAGCGGGGGTAGGGCCTCGGAGAAGGGGCGGGGCCTCAGGAAAGGGGTGTGGCAGGGAGTGGGGCAAGAGTGTTCAGTTTTGTGTGATTGGAAAGTTGGCAACAAGCTAACTACAGTAGTTGACAGTAAAAATTCAGCATTTACCAACAGTTATCACATATCACATAGAGATACCAGGACATACCAGAGTAGAGCCAGATACTTAAATAGGGAATAAATGCCTTGTACTACAACCTTTACTCACGCAGTGGTCCTCAGTCACACAAATAATCCTGTTGGCTTTCATAAGGATTGCTCAAAGACCAGATTATGAACCCATCACTCACATTGCTCAGCAGGTACACAGATAGTCCGTTTAAAGTAGAAGAGACTCCTTGTATGAGTAACGGTTCTCCTGTGTAGGTAAAGGGTTCCTGATCTAGCTCCAAGTGATTAAGGATTTGCAGAATAGTACTCTCCAATTGTAGTGATTATGTGATAAGCATTGGCAAATGCTGACCTTTTAAAATACAGCCACTCCAGTATGCCTCCTCTAAATTAGCACATGTTCCAAAATCCATACTTACCTAATAGACAGTTTTTCTTAAATGCAACAAGTGCATCAAACTGTAGCCCTGATCCTGCAGACGTTTATAGATGTGCATAACGTATATATCTTAGCAGTGCCATTTACACACATACTTAAATGTTTGCTGGAGTGGAGTCTGATGTTAGATAAACCCACATTTTTGCATTTAACATATATATGATTTTCCTTTTTACATACACTTAGGCCCTGAGTCTGTGAACTTTTACCTATGTGAGAACTTTATGCACACAGCTAGTCCCATTGACCACAAAGACACTACTCAAACATGTAAAGTTACTCACACATATAAGTTTTTTGCAAGTTGAGGGCCTTAATTTCCTACTTTTACTGTTTAATATTTAAAACTGAATTCAGAAGTTTTTTTCATTGTGATTAAATACAGGTGAGGAGAAGAGATTTTAGATACATCGTTTCCTTTCATCTTTATTTAAAACTTTTTAAAAAATTAAACTCTTCACCTTAGAGTGGAGTTTGAGGCATGATAGCGCAATCCAGATGGGAAATACCCAAAGACATGCATAAAAGAAAATGAACTGCAAAGAGGGCTAGAGTTAAAGAAGTTGACAAAGCTGTAATACTACCTCCAATTTAGTTTCTAGTTGTTTGTTTTTGCAATGATCACAGGTTTCCATTATAACATTTGCCTGTATGAAAAACTATGGCAAGACTTGGTTTCCATGGTGACATTTCTCTTTTCATACATATTTATCATTAAAAAGCAGGAAATCCACCCTTTTCTATCAGAGAATGCTACTTTTAGCGCTTAATAATTGAAGTCAAAGCTGATTTATTTTTTATGTCGGTGTCTTATACACATCCCTCTATCAGTGAAAACTCATGCAGTATTACAGTCATTTTCTTGTAAGTAGTTTATTTCATATATGACTTCCGAAAAACATTCCGAGTTTTTAAAACTGGAGAAGAGTCTGCTTTCCTCCCTCCCCCGGCCTTCACCACAGGGATTCATGGCTAAGCTTTCAAACTATTTCAGAACACAGGCCGCACTATACACAAAACCTTCTGTTCATTAATATGGCATGCAAGAATAAAAACTGCATTTCTAACCCTTGCCAGTAATCAGAGAGAACTGAAAGAGCAAGATATTTTACAAAATTAATCTTTTTGAAACAAACCACTTTGCTTTTACCTGGGTTACATTCTTTTGAAATTGCACTATAGCTGCTTTTTCTACAGAGCTCAAATACGTACAAAAAAGAATCTAAAATATCCCCAATGTCAGATTTACGGTTCTTAAAATCTGCATTTTATGTGTCACTTTCCTAATGTTTCTCAGGTGATAGAAGCACAATCCCAAACAATTTTCCATTCTTAAGACCCCATGTGGCTGCCTTTTATTAGCTGTGCTTTGTGTTCTGAAGGATAGATACCCTTGTGAAATGTATCTAATTAGTTTTGAATCTAAAAACATAAAGGATAAGTGACATAATTAAATATACAAATGCTACTTGAACCTAAACAACGCTTACAGAAGCTGAGGTGAGCATCTGAAATGGTTCATTTAGGATCATAATGAAGGACAATGAATTAAGTGTATATACCAGTGGTTCTTAACTAGGGGTGTGCAGAGGTCTTCCGGGAGGTACTCAACTTATCTAGATCAGTGTTTATCAACCTGGGGGTTCTTACCTCCCCTGAGGGCCACAGGACAAGTTTAGTGCGGGTTGCCAGTGCAGAGCTGGCATTAGGGGATGGGAAGCAGGGCACTTGCCTGGGGCCCCACATCACAGGGGGTCCTGAGAAGCTAAGTTACATGCTTTAGCCCCAGGCGGCAGGGCTCGGGCTTCAGACAAGGCTCACAACTTGTGAAAAGCTCAAGTATCACACTGAAATGTAAGTACAATATTTATATTCCAACAGGTTTATTTTATAAGTATATAGTAAAAATGAGAAAAGTAAGCAGTTTTTCAGTAATAGTGCACTGTAACACTTTTGTATGTTTATGTCCGATTTTGTAAGCAGGTAGTTTTTAAGTGAGATGAATCTGGGGGTACGCAAGACAAATCTGACCCCTGAAAGGGGTACAGTATTCTGGAAAGTCTGAGAACCACTGTATACTCATGTATATTTTATAGAACTGTTACCCTAAAAACTTGTTAATTGCCTCAGATAGCTATGTAACTTTACTTTAGTATTTGCAGCATTCTCTAGTGTTTATCTAGTATCCATGTTTAAGAAGGTGGATGTTGGGCAAGACTGGCTGAAGAGCTTCTCATATCTGGGATACCTATTATACAGCTATGGTGATGAGTGTGGTTTAAAAACATACGGATTTTATCATTTAATTGCCTGGAGTCATTACCACATTAACCAAAAGTGGGACGAGTGTTACAGACCACAGTGCAAGTGGATATAAGTATTAAAAAATACCTTGAAACAAGTTACAACATGTGGTAAATAGCAGTTGTTTCAGACACTGTTTTTTCACTCAAATCCAGATGCTAGGGCCTGGCATGCGTAGCTGAGCTGGGAAATGCATAGGAGAGAAGGAGGGAGGAATCCAGTGGCTGAAGTGGTCTATCTCACAAGCACCATAAGGGATGGGAAGAGCCACAGTAATAGAGTGCCTGTTCTGCCCATAAGCCATCTCCCTCCACACCTATGTGATGATAGGTAGCAGGCACTCTCAGAGCAGTCCTCTGTGACACACTGAGGCTGGGTCTACACTACCCGCCTGAATCGGCGGGTAGAAATCAACCTCTCGGGGATCGATTTATCGCGTCCCATCGGGACGCGACAATCGATCCCCGAATCGACGCTCTTACTCCACCAGCGGAGGTGGGAGTAAGCGCTGTCGACGGGAAGCCGCAGAGGTCGATTTTGCTGCCGTCCTCACAGCAGGGTAAGTCGGCTGCGATACGTCGAATTCAGCTACGCTATTCACGTAGCTGAATTTGCGTATCTTAAATCGACCCCCCCCTGTAGTGTAGATGTAGCCTGAGAGTGTGGATACCTCTCCCTTTTCCAGTCCCCTTCACCCAGCCTTATTAAGTATTACATATAAAGAAACAAAACATGTTGGAAAAAACAGTACAAGTGGCTTTATACAAGGGAAGAGAGAGAGATGAAGTTGAAACTCAGGGCATTTTTCAAATCTAGGTTATGTTCAGTAAAAGAACACTTTTTTATGTGCATGTTTTCCTATTTTAACACCATTTATCCATTGTTTGTTTTCCGACATCCTAACAAAAACATTTAACTTTCCTTTTCCAGCAACTTGGTTGATCACACCATGTGCAGCTGTTTCAATCTAGGCCTTGGTCAAATCCTCTGGATTTATTTATCTTCCAGTGTAGAGCAGAGGTGGTCTTTCATATATATGCTAATAATGTTTACATTTATAAAATGGAACACAGACTTTCTGTTGAGGTAGAAGATCACAAGGTCAAGGAAACACAGAGATTAGATCTTCTATCTAAGCAGACTGCAATGTAGCGGAACTTTGGAGATCTTGATCGGTAATGCTAATATCCTGCTTTCCAGATGAGGCCAGGGCCTTGTGTACCCTAGCATTTTTCTTAAAATTATCCTCCAAAATTTCTTTAAATTACCCTCGAGCACTGGAGAAGCGCTAAGCATGGTAACTAGCAATGGGAGCATTTGTATAGCACAGCCATTGATGTTATAATCATCATGAGTATATCTTCTCTGCTAAATGAAGGTGTGTTTGTCACAGAGATAGGCATACCCATGCTAACTTTAATCTAGCGAGGATGGGTAACAACTCTAGTGAAGATGTACAGGCAAGGGCTTGTACTTGGGCTAGGTACCTGAACCTTGGCAAGTACTTGGGTTGCTAGTTTGTGCTGAAGTACATGCTGCTACCGTCTTCACTGCTGCTGTTTCTTGTGCTTGCTAGATTAAAACTAGTTCAGATATGCCTAGTCGTGCTATAAAACACCTTCACTTTGCAGAGCAGACATACTCTATGTTTCCTAATCCTAATAGAGCAGAGTTAGCCAATCGGGGGATTAAAATGCCAGTGGCCACTGGCAGCCCATCAACACTAGCATTCCCTTGATATGATTAGTAGACAGGAATTGGTGGCAATGAAGCAGTGAGGAATTTTAAGAAAAATAGTATAGTGTATTGTTGTGCTAGTGTAGAGTAGGTTCAAGAAGGATGAAGATTTTTGTTGTAGAAGAAATGCATTTATAAACAGCTAATAGATGATGAAGGCGAAAGTCAACATCTTGACTGAATTATCTGGGTAGTACCAGGGTGTTTCTGCTTATGTTAGCTAGACTGACTCCGGCCTAATGCTTGTTATATCCTTCTTCCTTATATCTTATAGCTCCCATTGAGAAAGGAGAGCTTACTTATGTCAAGTTACTCATGTCAAGTTACGCCTACCACGGCTTGACCTGATAGTGACGTAGAGGCTATGTAGGAGACAGTGTCTGCTCTTCTTATTCTTCAACGCTTAGCTGAATGGTCATCCATTGCAATTTTTTGCCATTTGCTCCATTCCTGTGAAGCCGCCAGGGCTTGAGAGACCAAGAGTCCAGTGTCAGAATAGACTTGAGGCACCTATTTAATAGGGGGTCTGCCTCTGGGCCACCTCCACCCCTTAGTTGGTGGACTTTTACCCTGGAAGTTACAAGCCACCTGGAGAGTGGTGTTCACAGGAATGTCTTGTGGCCTTCACATGACATGCCCCAAAAGCAAAAAGACGCCATCTGCGGACAATGGCCCCGGTAGTCTGTAGACCGGAACAACCATAAACATCTTCATTACAAATAAAATCATTCCACTTCATGCTGCCCAATATATGACGTTGGCATTTTGTGTGGAAAGCCTCCTGCTTTGCCCAGTCCGAGCAGCATAGTGTCCATGTTTCACAACCGTACAGCAGTATGGAGCAGATACAGCTTGAATAGATCCCGAACTTGGTTATGCCTGTAACAGTGCCTGCTATGCGGCCTCTAAGACAGACGGAAGACTGTTAACCTTCATGTCACAAGATAGTGGCAATGGCTAAGGGATCTGTATAGAGAAACGGTGGTGGGAGGGGGTTGTAATATCTGCCCAGGGACAGAGACACATTTTTAGTTGAAAACAAAACATGGGAGTGGAGCCAGATCAGACTTTATTCCAGATCTAGGCAATCCCATGCTAGATTTCTGATTCCAGCCAGTTTCTAAAAATAACATGAAGGCTGTGGTGAAAACTGATAAAAGCCTGGAAATACCAGATTACAGTTAGCACTCAGGTTCTGATTCTCAGTTGTATTAAAGCCCCTTTAAACAGTTCTGACAGTGTAAAGAAGCTTTAAAGTGGGTATGAATTACATAGTTAAAATAGCTATGTCTGGTTGATCAAAAATAGTGTTGCTATATGAGGTCATGGGAATAAGTATTGTCTAGTCTTGTCTTCTTGCCCTGTACAGGTCTGTAGAATTTCACATAATCATAGTGTGGAATTAGATAGGGCACAATCACAGTTTTACCATATGCACTACACTGTTAGAAACTCATGCTTGAACCAAATGCTCACATTTCTCAATATAGTAGGTTTTAATGCACAGGATATCAAAATTTAAATTAAATTATTTTTTATTAAATAAAACCTGAAATTGTCAGAAACACTTTTTATACCATATTCCTAGCTGGTCTCTGTACAGGACCATAGTATTAGAAATATAGCATGTTGTTTAGACAGAGTTATGTAGACTTGATAAGGTAAAAGTCTAAAATTCACTCTGTAAATAACATCTAATTCAACTGTTGCATCTTAACTTTAACTTAACTTTTATGCAAAACATACTCAGTTTGAGTAAAAAAGTGACCAGACAGTGGTTTCCTTGCAGTTCTACCTAATCCAGCTGAAGCTCCTTTTAATAGCCATAATTGGTGATTTTCTAGAGCAACGGTCTTACTCAGATCAACGACAGTAGCTTGTGTATATTGATTACAAACCATGCCTATGAAAATATCATTTGTTACCTTGGGAATGATAGTGGATGGACAGGCTAACACCAAATTGGATGGGATCAATATGTTGCATGTAGGTAAAAAGAACCATGTTATCTGAGAAAGCATCAATTTTTCATGGCCTGTGGGCAAAATACAAAATGAAAAGAAACACACTACGTCAGTCATTCAATTGTTAAAATCCTGTGTTTGTTTTCTAGAAAAATTTTGAATCAAATACATGTTGTGTAGTTCATTTTTCAACCAGAGAGAAAAAATAAGAATTCCTTAATCCTTGTTAAACTATGCAAGGCATATCCATTATAAATAGAAAAAAAAAACCAACATTCACTAGCATTCCACTCGTGTATGTAATGTTACAGAAACGAAAGATAATGTATCCTCTTTTGAACACTTACTGTTGAGTAGGCATGTGCTGAGTTACCCACAGGTGATTTGTAAATCACATGTGGAGCTAGACAACCCCCAATACCTATTAAAGCTACATATAAATCCCATTCAACTCCCCTCCTCAAAACTCCTGGAAATTAGTAATAAAAATAGAGACACAGAAATCATATACAAATATGTTTCTTTGTAAGCACATATCTTAACAAGCTATTTCTTCACCTACCCTGGACTTGAGAAAAAGGGATTGACTAGCTTTGTAGGCTTGACCGTGGGATGGCAGGAAGACGGCAAGCATAATGAAGTAGTAACCATTACAGTTCATACCCAGGATATTTCAAGAAAGACATGGTGTGCAAAAATGAAAAGAGACATAAAGGACTGCAAACTTTTAGCAGAACTGTATTTTAAGATTCAGACTCCTGTGGAGCAGTGGATATCCCAAAGGGTTCAGTAGCAGACAGAGAAGTTCATGGCAGTGTGCTTTCAATATGACCATGCTGGAGGAAGCTAGGGAAGGGACTGGCGGCCCTGGAGTCAATATGGAGGCTCAGGGTTGCTGTGCAAACTCTGGATCTCCAGCAGACCCCCTGAAACCTGAACAGTTATTAGGATTTGTAGATTCTGTGGGTCAATCCCTTGCTTGTTCCAGGAGTACGGGAAAGGGGGGCAAATCCTACCTCCTGTAGAACAATCTGAGGGAAACTGTGGATTTTTTTCCTCTTTGTTTGGTTTCTTCCATTTTTTTTGTTTGTTTTCTGCAGCAGGGCCTGATATGCTAGCGAGTTGTGATTATTGTGGTTTCTGATACTAACTAACTAGCTATCAGTTGTGCACCAGCTAGTCTGTGCTAAAACAACCTATAATTTTAGTTAGGCCAACCTCCTTTCCTCTCTCCTGCCTGTTTGATTTATCCAGCAGTCATGTCCTGCCTTTTAAACTGTAAACAATTTCGGGCAGGAATTGTCCTTTACTATGTGTTTGTACAGTGCATAGCATAATGGAGTCCTATGTAATTGAGGCCTCTAGACACAAATATAATTACAATAATATTTTGTATTATACAGCGTTTAAATGAACTAGAACAATGATCTGAATACAGAGACATAACTGATTACCTTTTTCAGGATCTTTTTATTTGCTCTGCATAGTAGGAAGTTTTGATATCATTTTGTCTAGGAAAGTCCTTCAGAATAGGCCATTTTTTATCTTGCAGCACTGTGAAGTGTACAGTGCCGCCAATCATGTGATTTGACCATGAGTCCTGTGCTGTTTGCTGCTTTTCTTAAAATTCCAGTTCCTTGATTAAAGAGACTCTCTGCTCTCTTAAAACAAAAAGTAATTTTCGGGCTCTCATGCTTGTGGAGAAAGTTTGAAAATATGACTTGAGTGCCCCCTACAGGTTCAAAAACCAGAAGACAAATAAAAGCCTCCGCAAAGGTGTTTTTTTTTTTTTTTTTTTTTTAAATCTCACAATTTTTAAACCACTCTCATGATTTTGACAGCTTGGGGCTGAATGTAACTGTGGCTGTTGTAAAAACAGAAGAAATTGCTTACTTCTCAGTCATATTAGCCTGAAATATTACAACCCTAGGAACAGACATAATTCTAACGTCCTGTACTTCTTTTAAATACTGTTTCCAGCAGTGACGGGATGACTACAGAATAAAAGGCTTTCTACTTCATTAGTGAAGACCACTGTGTCATCACAGAGTTTGCAAATTATCTGCTGCTACTTCAAATAAATACTTCTCCACAGTGCAGATCCCCTAAAATATTTTAGACAGATGAAACAAACCAATTGCACTTATATAGATAGGGAAAAAATACATGAAAAGAGAAAAACACAAATACTACTGTGGTTTATGGAATTTGTAGCTTAAAGTAAACTAGTAGCTAAAATGTTAATCCTTTATTTGTTTAAAACAATGAAGGTCATGAAAACACTTTTCAGTGCAGAATCTGGCACATGCTGGAGGAGTGGGCGCCTCATCAGCAAAGGAACGAATGAACGTTGGTATTAGTCTGCTAAACTGGATTCATGCTGCTTTTTGCGTCAGCTGTTTTTCCTTTGTTTCTAAACATTAGACAAAACTAGCTTTGTTTTTAGGCAACATGATTAAAACAAGACGCTGACTACATTGCAAAGAGCAAATACAAGCTGTCTTGGAAAATTAACACCCTGATTATATGGTTCAGGTTTTAAATCAAAATTGACAAATAAGAGTGGCACACTACTGTATATGAACCATAGGGCAGTTTTTACATATATAAACACAAATTAGCATTTCACATCAATTTGTTAATTTAATTAGATATTTTCAGCAATTTTTCAATATTATTTAACTGGAACGTCCATATTTAAAGCTTTTATGTGAAGGTCACATGGGCAAATCTTGTTTTGCCAGGTGGACTGTCTACAGTGTACAGAGTCTTGATAAAAACCAGCTGCAACTGCGTGATACTGGTTAAGACTGAAAAATCAGACTGTGCAAACAAATATATCTTGGCCCTCGATACTTGCCACATCTGCCAACAATTAGTTATATATCAGAACTAGAAAGAGGCACAGAATAAACAAGATCTGATTTCAGAATAAGCAAATAAACAAGGGGCTCAGGATCATTATTCATCAAGTGGATGTGGAATTACCTAACTCGGAGGCTCAGACTTGGAACTGTCAATCCTGGAGGTTTAACTAAACGTATTAGGTAACAAAAGATCTGATTGACGAATACTTTGCAGATGCCCTGGGAGCAAAGGGCCTGCTTGTCTGTTCAAAAGTGCCACCCAAACTGTCAATTGGGATGCTTACGTATCTTTGGGATACTTATGCATCTTTCATATTAGTTTGGAAGTACCATCTCTAAAGTGTACTCTAAAGTATGCCTAAACAATGTTGTTGTATGGAGTGTTGTTGTAGCCATGTTTGTCCCAGGATATTAGAGACAAGATGTAATACTGGATTACACAACATTGTTAGAGAGACAATGTGGGTGAGGTAATATCTTTTCTTAGATCAATTTCTGTTGGTGAGAGAGACAAGCTTTGGAGCTTACAGAGAGCTCTTCAGAAAGAGAAAAAGAAAGAAAGAAAAAGAAAGAAAAAGCTAGCGTGTCTCTCTCACCAACAGAAGTTGGTCCAATAAAAGATATTACCTCACCCTCCTTGTCTCCTTAACAATGTTGTGTAATTCCAGTATTTCTAGAAATACACCTCTACCTCGATATAACGCTTGCCTCGGGAGCCAAAAAATCTTACCGCGTTATAGGTGAAACCGCGTTATATCGAACTTGCTTTGATCCACCGGAGTGCGCAGCCTGGTCCCCCCTGGAGCACTGCTTTACCGCGTTATATCCAAATTTGTGTTATATCGGGTTGCATTATATCGGGGTAGAGGTGTACTGGTCTCAAGGAAGTTGCTTTAGGAACATTGTTCAAGACTAGAAACTGAGCCACAGGGGTACTTGACTTGCCAAAACTAGTCCGTTGTAGTGGTTGTGAGAAATGCCCAGGTGTCTTGGCTCTAACCACTGTCTTTTCAACAAGCAGTTGCAGGTTTTCAAAGTTTTCCACTTTGTTTGCAGTGTTGTTGTAGCTGGGTTAGTCCCAAAAGGTCCTATCTTGTCTCTGTAAAGTTTTCCAGGGCATTGTGACCTGATTCTAAAGCTAATGCAAATGGAACAAAGGTTTCAGTAATCATAAATTATTTAATGAAAATAAAATTGACAAATAATAGGTCAGGTTTACTTTACTATCCAGCCAAAGCAAGCCTCTCTGATATTCTGTTTCACTTGAAAGATTGTATTCAATTAAAATCAAAGCAGAAAGGAATTTTACTAGCTGCATGCAATGTGGGATATGATATAATGACCTTCATTCAAAACCCTAATCATTAAAACTCTCTAACTGGTGACCAGGGAGGGCTTCACATTCAGGCCCAACAGCTGCAAAATATGAATAAAAACTATAGTTTAATTGAATCAATGATTCTAAATCTTAATACACAAATGGAATGAGGAAAGCAAGCAAGTGGAAAAAAAAGTTCTCGCTCTAATCTATTACATTTTATTTTGAATAATTCTCCAGTCCCGTTATGGTAAAACCCAGAAAGGCATTGCACAATATCAATTCTGCTTGATGCCCCAGTTTTATTCTCTTGAATGAGCTAATTAACATTTGGTTTATGAAAAAGTTACAGACAAAATATTTTGATCCCACCAAAGAAAGAGCAAACTCTACTGGAGGCTACTGCTCTCATCTTCTGTACAATACAATTTTTATACTGGGCCAGATTCTGATCTCAGTTATGCTATTGCAAATCAAGAGTTAATACACTCTAGTGCAGGGGTCGGCAACCTTTCAGAAGCGGTGTGCCGAGTCTTCATTTATTCACTCTAATTTAAAGTTTCGCGTGCCAGTAACACATGTTAAAGTTTTTAGAAGGTCTCATTCTAGAAGTCTATAATATATAACTAAATTATTGTTGTATATAAAGTAAATAAGGTTTTTAAAATGTTTAAGAAGCTTCATTTAAAATTAAATTAAAATGCAGAGCCCGCCGGACCGGTGGCCGGGACCCAGGCAGCGTGAGTGCCACTGAAAATCAGCTCGCTGCCGCAGGTTGCCTACCCCTGCTCTAGTGCCTGACCATTCTCCCAGGAGTGTGTGAGAGGAGATACTCTGAAGACATAGTTTTGAGCCCATGTGGATGTGGATGATGCTCAGCCATCTGCACAGCAGTTTTTCCATGAGCCCATCATGGGTACTCAGGATCCATTCATATGGCCTGATACTACAGTTTATTGAAATTGACGGATTGACTTCTGTTAACTCCAGCCAGCTTTGGATGAGCTCTTAGAGAGCAAGTGAGTCATGGCCAATACTAAGTGGGATCTGTATTGTCCTTCCTAATCCCTGTGGGGAACCCATTCTAAGCAGAGAATCTTCTCATTAGGGAACAACCATTAAAAAGGGAAGTTCCAGGGGTAACTGCTTGTTTGGGATTTTCTGGCTTCCCAGAGGCTGCAAAGCTAATGTTGAAACATAGGACCTTGTGTCTTGTGGAACCTGTGGGATATGCAGGGTCAGGTAGGGTACCGACTTCTCCCATGGGGAAGAAGGTGGAGCTCCACTGGCCTCTCTGGTGGAAGATATTGGAGGAAGCTCCACAAAGGGATACTCATGGAGATTTCTCTCCCAGAAACTCTCCGTATCTTTTTCCACACAAGGTGACACTATTTTCCAGAATTTGGTCCTTTGTTTTTAAATTGAGTAATAAGAAGGTATAAAAAAGTACAATAGAACCTCAGAGTTCCAATCACCTCAGGAATGGAGATTGTTTGTAACTCTGAACAAAACGTTATGGTGGTTCTTTCAAAAGTTTACAACCGAACATTGACTTAATACAGCTTTGAAACTTTATTATGCAGAAGAAAAATGCTGCTTTCCCTTTTTTTTTAGTAGTTCACGTTTAACACAGTACTGTACTATATTTGCTCTTTTTTTTTGGTCTTCCGGTTCCAGATGAAGTGGGTGGTTGACTGGTCAGTTCATAACTCTGGGGTTTGTAACTTGGAGGTTCTACTGTACTAACCAAATTCCTGGCTAGGTTGATAATGCTTTGAAAACTCACTGATATGCACTGAAATATTTTCTGGGCTAATTAATTTTTTTTTCTTATTAACAATATTTAACCAACTCAGCAGAAGCTCATTTTTAAAAAAAACAACAACCAGAAACTGGAAATGAACTCATTAAAAAGTGAATTAGCATTTCATTGACATATATGTTTAACATGGATGTATTTATACAGTACAACTATATTATATTACAAGTCATTAGCATATGTACCTATTGTATGTATTTTGATGTTCTAACATAGTAGGTATGTCAAATGCTAAGTAAATATAATTATTCCTAATATGTTCTGCTCCTAAACAGCCAGTTATTAGATGCACATAACTCATGCACAAAATATGGTTACTTGCCCATAGAAAGTCTATGAATTTCTCATGATATATCACTATGGCCTGGACCAAGGGGATATTAACTGTGAGGGAAGGCCTTGTAAAGTTATTTTTGGTCTTACATAGACTCCAGACCTGACCTTTTCTCTTTAGATTCAGGGATTCTGCCCAATGCTGCTGGAGTCCTGGTATTGATATTAGGGGGGTCATATTGAGCATGCTCAAATGCTGTCCTAACATTCTACTGTGCTGTACAAGTTCTTTTCTGTCATGCCCAAAACAAAATCACCAGTGTGAAAAATAAAATATATTTGTATAAATCAATTTTAAGCAATGTGTAAATTCTTAAAAATCCATGGTAGTCTGTGTACAGCTCTTCAACAGAAAAATGTGTCAGGCTGATTATTTACTAAAAAGAGTTTGACCAGTTTCATTATAGATAATGTTTACTTGGCCACATGTCAGTTGCCAAGGAAACTCACAGTGTATGCACATTCTAGAATTTTTCCTACGAGGAAAGGCAGTCTGGATAGAAGCTTTGCTTGGATGGAAGTGAAGTCCCTGGCTTATCAGGCAAGTTGGTAAATGGAATGAAAGGCTGTATGGTTAGTTTAAAGAGTCACTTTTTCCTCCCGGGTTGTAAGGACAAGTGTGTAGATGTGACTGCTCAAGCTATAAAGACATAGCATCTCCAGTTCACAAAACAGATTGGTACCAAGACAAACTTCATTTGTCTAAGGACACTCTCTAGGTAGGAGTCTTACTCCTGAGTCTTAGCTCCTTAGTGAAAGACTGGCAGAAAGAACTCTCCTAGCTCTAAGAAGAACAGGAGTACTTGTGGCACCTTAGAGACTAACAAATTTATTAGAGCATAAGCTTTCGTGGACTTATGCTCTAATAAATTTGTTAGTCTCTAAGGTGCCACAAGTACTCCTGTTCTTCTTTTTGCGGATACAGACTAACACGGCTGTTACTCTGAAACCTCTCCTAGCTCTTAAGCTTTCTACCTTTGAGGGCAGTGGTAGCAGGGCAGAATGCAAGTCAAACTTCCTTTTGACTGTAGAGTACCACCCCTGCTGGGCTTAAATGCTACATTCTGAATGTTTCAGCCAGTTCCTTGTTGACTGTGGTTGGAAAAAGAGTTCCCCACAGGAGCAAAAAACCATATTCTTAAGCTGATTTTCAGTTGAAACTAGTCTAGGAATCTACCAGGGCCACTGCTAACAGATAACTGAGCCAAGAAACCCCATTCAATATGGTTGCCATGCCTTGCACTCTCTTTTGAACCAGCTGATGAGTAACATGTAGAAGATCCTTCACACAACTACTCCAATCTCAAAGGCTAATGGAAAAAAGGTATGTCCTCCTCAAGAGTGTTGCTGATTATGTGTCCAGCCCTCCTCATGAGCAGGGCTGGCCTGAGGAACTGAGGTGGCCACCTCAGGTGCCAGGCTGGGGGGGAGGGAGGGGTGCCACTAGGACCCACAGTGTAGAAAATTGTCTGCTGCTGGTGCATATGTATTCTCTCTGCTCTAGATACACAGAGAGGGTGGAGTGCTGTTCTGGGGGAAGGAGGGCACAAGAGACATAACAGGCAGGCAGGAGAAAAGGTGAGAGGGAATAACAGAAAGCAGCAGGAGCTGCAGGGAGAGAGAGGAGGAGGAGACTCTTATGTACCTCTCTAGCACCCCCAGGAGCCTGGACTGATTAACACCAGCTTCTCGGGAGCTTCCTGTTTCTTGCTGCTTCCCTGAGCCCACTTGAGAAGAGCAGGCAATCAACTGAAGTAGTAGGAGCCAGTTAGGCCCTTAAGATGCTGATATCTTCCCTCACTCAGGCTCTGCAACTAGCCTGCTTATTTGTCCCCTTCAATTGAGTGTTGAGAGACACTATAGCTGGCACAGAACAGCAGTCATGAGTGAAAGAAGAAAACACCTCTCTGGGGCAGCATTCAGAAAAAGAAACAAAGCAAAGGAAGCTTTTCCATCTAAGCAGGAAGGAGCTCTCCTGAGATACATAGACACAAATGTTCATGGTGAGCCTTCCGGCCCCAGTGAGGATGTGAATGGTGAGGAGATGCCTGATCTTCCAGTTAGTCAGAGTGTAGGTGACCTGGCAGCTACTGCAGCATCCATATCTCCATCTCAAATGGATGTAACCATGCACATTCCTGAAGAAAAGTGTAGATCAGAGAAGAATGTGGTGGAGGCGCAAGAAACAGCTGCTGCTAAGTTTAGTTCCTTAAGTCTAGATGATCCAGGACTGTGGACCCACTTGAACAGTAGCCTGAGGGACTTCCTTGTACTGCATGGGCCACAGCAAGTGAAAACCTTCATGTTCTCCAAAGACAATGAAAATAGAAGTTTCCATCCAACTCATTACTGGTGTGAAATCCCTAATGGTGACAAATTGGAGAGGCCATGGCTTATGTACTCAAAACCCAGAATGCTGCATACTGTTTTTGTTGCAAACTCTTCCAGTCTAATGTTCCAGCCACATTGGGTTCTACAGGAACAAAGGACTGGAAAAATCTGGCTAGAAATCTGGCATGTCATGAGAAGGCAGCAAATCACCAGAGAGCATTCCATAGGTGGAAAGAGCTTGAAATGAGACTAATGTTAAAGGCCACCATAGATGATCAGCATCAAGAAAAGATTGCATCAGAGTCTCTTTACTGGCAAAATGTTCTGAAAAGGCTCATTGCCATTGTGAGAATGCTTGCTACCCAAAACCTAGCACTGCGTGGCAATTCAGATCAGCCGTATGTGCCAAACAATGGAAACTTCCTTAAAATTGTGGAGCTGATGGCTGAGTTTGATGCTGTACTCCAAGAGCATCTAAGGAGTCACCACCCAAGAAATGTACACACACCACTACCTTGGAAAACCAATTCAAAATGAGATCATACAGTTACTGGCAACAAAAGTCAAACAGAAGATTGTGGCAGATCTGAAGTCAGCAAGATATTACTCTATTATTCTAGACTGCACACCTGACATCAGCCATACGGAACAAACAATTTTAATGGTGTGTTTTGTAACAATAACAGAACCTAGTGAAAATGTCTCTGCAATGGTGACTGTCAGAGAACATTTTCTAGAATGTATTGACATTGATGATACTACAGGAGGTGGTATGACAAATGTGCTTCTTAAAAAGCTGGAAGATACGGGAATTGCAATAGCTGACATGAGAGGTCAGGGCTACGATAATGGTGCCAACATGAGAGGAAAGAACAGAGGAGTGCAGACACGGATCCTTGAGTTAAACCCTTGAGCTTTTTTTGTCCCATGCAGTTCTCATTCATTGAACTTGGTGGTCAGTGATGCAGGATCAGCTTTTAGTGAGGCTGCTGAATTTTTTAATGTAATTCAAAGCATCTCTATATTTTTCTCTGCATCAACTCATTGATGGCAAATTTTGAAGCAACATCTGGGAACATCCTCTCTGACACTGAAACCACTGAGTGCCACACGATGGGAAAGTTGAGTGGAAGGGATAACACCAAATTGGGAAGATAGATAATGCCATAGTTGCCATTATGGAGGATAATGCTATGACAGGAACTGTTCGTGGGAGAACAGTGGCAGAGGGAAATGGAATCACCAGAAACATATATAACTTCAAATTTCTTTGTGGCTTAGTGTTGTGGCATGACATACTGCTTGAAATAAATGTTGTAAGCAAGAGACTCCAAGGAGTTGTCCTTGATATATCTGAAGCAATGGAACAACTGGACAAAGCAAAGTCATACCTACAGTCTTACCGGTCAGATGAGGGATTTCAAAACGTTTTGAAGAGTGCACAGAAGTTGGCAGAGGAACTCCACACTGAAGCTATTTTCCCACCCACTCAAGAATTCAAGAGTCACTGAAGAAGAAGACATTTTGATTACGAGGCACGGGATAATCCCATAAGAGACCCCAAACAACAATTCAAAGTTGAATTCTTTAATCAGGTGGTAGATTGTGCAATACAGTCAGTTGAAGAATGTTTCATGCAGCTCAAGGAACACAGCAGTATATTTGGGATGTTGTATGATATTTCAAAACTCCTCACTATACCTGAAGAAGACCTACACCAGCAACGTGAGGCACTAAAGACAGTGTTGACACATGATGACATGCGCGATATTGATGCGAGTGATTTAGGTGATGAACTGAAAACCCTTTCAAGATACATTTCAGCAGGATCAACTCCAAAGGCTGTTCTGGAATATATGTGCAGAAATAAGATGACCACCCTCTTTCCAAATGCTTTTGTTGCTCTGCACATACTTCTAACACTTCCTGTAACATTTATTAGTGGAGAACACAGCTTCTTCCAGCTGAAGTTAATAAAAACACATTACACTCCATAATGACACAGGAGAGGCTGGTCGGCCTTGCAACCATCTCAATAGAGCATGAGCTGGCTATTGTGGCTATTGTGGACCTTCAGCAGGAAGCAGTTCAAATCTTTGCACAAAGAAGTCATGGAAAGCACCACTTTGATTATTCAAACAGATAAAAATGCCAGTGTTTACTATGCAGACAAGAAAAGTTACATTTGTTGTTCAGGCGTTTGAAAGTTAAGTTTGAACAAGGCATTTTAAGTTGTTAGTTCTCCTTTATTGGGGTAGGTAGCAGAGCAGTACCATGAGAGGAGTAGAACAGGAGGAAGGCAGAATTGAGACCTTTCAAAGTTTTGGCCCAAGCGAGGGGACATTTGAGCTCCCCGCCTCAGGTGCCAAAATGCTGTGCACCAGCCCTGGCTATCACAAAGCTCCTGTGGGAGTTCCACTTCAAAACATGCCCTAAGTTGTCTACTGGTTTAAAAGAGATAATATTCCTTTTCATGTATACGTTTAGTGGTCATAGAATATGCTAGAACAGGGGTCGGCAACATTTGGCATGCGGCTCACCAGGGTAAGCACCCTGGTGGGCCGGGCCAGTTTATTTACCTGCTGACGAGGCAGGTTCGGCCGATCGCGGCCCCCACTAGCCGCGGTTCGCCGTCCTGGTCCAATGGGGGTGGTGAGAAGCGGCGCGGGCGAGCAATGTGCTGGCCGCGGCGTGCCAAACATTGCCAATCCCTGTGCTAGAACAACAACCCTAGAGACTGAAATCCTGTGTTAATGCACAAAACAGGTGCAGCTGTTGCAGAAGCTATACAAGCTCCCCCAACTTCTCCCTTAGTCTTAGTTTTGTTCTACAGGGATTTGAGGTGTGAGAGGAGGTCAGTCTCCATAGTCATTCAGTTTTTGTCCTCCCTGCTGAAACAACCACAAGGATGCCAGCTTTAAATTGTACCACATGTGGTGCGGTGATGTGGGCACTTGTACAAAGGGAACTGGACTGGGAATAGCAACTCATTGCACACAAGCCACCCAAAAGCCTTGAAATGGTAATAAGGTTCAGGCTCCGCTGATTTGAGCTGGATTCAAATTGACAGGTGAAAAACTCCAAACCCTTTACTAATCCCCTGAGCCAAGATTTCCCTTTGCTTTCCAATTCCTATACTTTTAAGGTCAGAAGCATGACCAGCCAAACTTTTATCATATGCTGCTGTGCTGTTTGATAGGTTGTTTTTGTCTGGACCGGCAGCAAGAAAGGCAAAATGCAAGGGATGTGGTTTAAGTAAGCTACAACTCTCTGCCTTTGAGGATGCAGAGATTCTACATATCAAACCTGTCTATCTAGGAACTTATGACTCATCTGTGAATAATGGATTTTTCAGTTGGCTGGCAATTACAAAAAAGAAAAAGAAAAATTGTTTGGGATAAAACTGAAATTAATTTTTTTGAAGTTACTGGGGAATTGAACAGTTAAAAAATATTTTGGACCAGACTAAATGGCTTGTTTTGACAAAATCAGAACATTTTGATTTTGAGCATTTTAAAGTATTCTTGTTTGTTAATAAAATTAAAGGAAATTTTGAAATTAAAAGTTGTTTCAAATTAAAAAATTGAAATGTTTTGTTTAAAAAAGCCTTAAAAATACTGAAAAAAACACATTTCAACAATTTGGTGAAACTGACAAAGTCACGAAACAATTTGATATTACCAAATCTACATTTTTTGCTACACAAAAATTTGGTATCTCCCACGTATTTAAAAATAGAAAAACTATCACAACCTCTCCCTTTTTTTCCTTCCGAGCCTGTAGGAGAAAAGGTTTGATTCATTTGTAAGTGTTTTTAAAAGTAGTTTGGTGTGTCTGTGTATTATGTGGCTATATATATATTTGTAAATAATTTTATTGAAGAAAAACTAAATAAAAATGAGCTTTGCCTTTCGTTCTGAATGGAGTTAGTTCCATGGTCATTGTGAGTGAGTACATAGGCTAGTTCCAGATCCCCTAAAAGTTCAGAATCTTGCACTTGAAAGCCTCCCCCTACTGGCCAATGTAATGCTGCCTGTAGTGACTCAAGAGAATGAATACCAACTTCAGGGCAGATTATTAAGAACCGGGGCACAACCCCCAAATTTGGTTGTGAATTCTATACCTAGATTTCACCAAACAATTGTCATGTGTAAACTCCTCAGGCACTATAACAGCCTAAACATGGAGTCACAGATAGTCCCCTGGGGTATCCCAATCTGTCTTGCCACCCAGAGTGCGTATACCTTTGTGATAGATGGTCCCTTACATCAAGACTCCCAACAATATTCAGGTTACTCACAGTCCTAAGTGACCAGTCACTTAACCCAGGTCAGTTGCACTTTAGATCTCACACCAAAGACAACACTTATAGCCAATCCTATAATGAACTATATACAGGTTTATTAATAGGAAAAAGAAACAAGAGAATTATTAACAAGGTTAAAGAAGATAAACATGTACACAAAAGAGTTACAATCTTTCGTTTCAAAAGGTAGTAGATGTTTCTATAATAAGCAAGCTCTATATGACCTCTACAGCTAATTTAGGCTAAGCAGTTGGGGATCTCTTGCTTATTCCTAGAAAACCTTGCCCCCCAGAGATACACTTCCCTCTTCTAAGGGGTTTTTATCCTTTCTTCCTTTGTGCTCTGAGCTGCAAACTCAACTGATCGGAGGAGTTCCTTTTCTTGACTCATCTTCACAGGGGCGGGGGACCGACAGAACAACAACACATTTTGTCCTCTTTAACATCCCACAATGGTTTGTCAGGCATAGATGGACCTTTCCTGTTGGGCAGGACGTAACACCTTCTGTTGGAGATTAGTATTTCACATTAGTTAATGTCTCTGTCTTGGCTGGTGATTTATATACAGTACTCAGAGAGGCTCACAATACAGTCACTCAAATATTACCTTACAATGTGGAATACAGAGGTTATAAGTGAGATTAATGCATGCAGCAACTCACAAGGATTCAATGAAGTTTTAATATAAAGCACATTCTTATAATTTTAATACCAGTTTTAACAATACTAACACACCAGTGAGCCAGACTGATTCTAGCGATGTTTTTGGCAGTGTTCATTTGAGACATGGGGACTTTGGCATGAGCTGGCACTTGGTCTGCCAGCATCACAGTTGAAAGGGTTCATGACTGAAGAAGGAGGGACCGTCTCTCAGGTAGCTCTTGCCAATCACATGGTGGGCTTTGAACACCTATTTTGAATTAACGTTTGTTTTCAATGGGGAACTGTAACAGAATACCAAACACCAAGGTGATTTGTTGACTGACATCTGGCAGCAGTCTTGCTTAATAGCTGGACTGCTGCATTTTACACCAATTGGAGTTTTTTCATTTCTAGATGTGAGTTGCATTAATCAGGTCCAGGGGAAAGCGGGGTGTATGTGTCACAATGTGTGTCTCTCTGTGGCTAGATCGGCATCAAATAGTATAAGGTGCAGTCTTCTGGCAGTCACAGATGAAAATGGGTGGGGCTTGCTGCTGTGGTATTTGAGCATCTAACAACAGTGAAGTCCCAAAGGCTGAAGATTGACTGAATGTGAGGGCATATCCTTTCAATAGTGAAGTATGTTACAGAGGAAGCATGCTTTTGTCTTCCTATCAGGAACTCCTCAGTCTTGGTAACATTTTCTCAACAACAGCAACAATAAAAATACTGTATTGAAAGAGGTTAAAAAAAGATTATTGTTAAAGCCATTTTACCTATGTAAATATGAAAAAGCAAGAGTTAAAAGAAAACCAATAAAATGTGTCTTTTCTTTTACATTCATGGCTTGTACTTCAGAAGGACTTGGAAAGTCTGTAGTTCATACCTCCATCATCTTCTCCCTAGACATAAAATAGCAGGGAAGGCATAGATTAGAAGTGAACGTCCCTTGATTCTTGTCACCCGCATATAAATGTATGTGGATGACATAGCACTGCTAAGAATAAATCTGTTACAGAGTAACCACTTGTTACTGGTTTAGTGATAATAGATGAGTGTTAAAGGGAAATAAGTCAAGGGCATGGTTTTGGACCATCAGTGAAATTCATCAGCTTCAGCCTTTCTTCCCATATCTCCTCTGACTTGTGCTAAAAGTTTTTTCTTTTTCAGATGACTTATGTGAAGAATTCTTGTAGTGTTTTCAGTGGCATATTTCAGTATGATACTCGGAATCCTTAATAGGGAAATTACAGTGCCTGTCAAATTGTTGCTCAAATGCTACTGTGCTTTTGTGGGATAGTTTTCCTTTTCTTTGATATTTGTTTCCAAAAGAACAGATATATTTGTATCAAGTTGAGTAAAAGGTTTTCATTATCACAGTATGTTTTTTAAAACAGCCAAAATATAAAGAGTAAATTATTGGCTGATTATTTTGCAATCAATTCAAGATCTCAAAATTCAACTTCCTTTTTTTCAATTTTTAATCCATTGCTAAACCATTCATAACAGTCATGTGTTGTGGGAAGTGTATACATTACTGACATAAATATACAGTAGTAAAATGTATTAAAGGCAAAATTATTCTCTCAGATCCACATGCTGGTATTCAGCTTCACTATTCTCTCTTTACATATATGGATCACTCATTGTCACCAGAGAAAATTGAGTGCTTCCATACAGATCTGAGAAGACATTGCCTGATAGTTAGTTCTAAATGCAAAAATATGGGGTCAAATTCTACAGTCTGTAATGAAGGTTAGAGCTGGCTCGAGTTGGTGAACACTTTTTCCCAGGGGATATGTCACAAAAGAATGTAACGCTTTGTTTGGTGTAGTTTCTAACAAAATGTTGAGGAATCAAATATTCCTTCCAGTTTTTTACATATCAGCTTGGAAAATTGGCTTCTGGCTCAAAATTCCATGATTTCACAAATTTTGAAACTTGGCCCAAAAATACTGTGAGACGCCTCTCAGCAATTTTGGCTTGGGAAGAGAAACCAGGAGGAAGAGAGTAACTTATACAGGGAGTAACACAAAAAGTCATACAGTTTTTTGTTATGTAAACACAGATACAAACGTACAAATTCATACCAAGTTAGGTGGGAACTGATGTGACAAGGGATGTAAGCACTTTCTACCTCTAGTAGTGGCATTAGTTATCAGTCTCACATCCTATGCTTGCCAGTTGAGGAGGGGCATGGATTTAAACCGGAATTTTGATCTGCTGAATTAGCGAAGACTGTTTTGAGGTTGGGCATGACAGCCATTCTTTTGATTATTTCTGGTGTGGCAGCACATAAACAAGCCTGTCTATTCTAGGCTAGGTCTACACTACGGGGTGGGGAGGAGAGGTCGACCTAAGATACGCAACTTCAGCTACGTGAATAGCTTAGCTGAAGTTGCGTATTTTAGGTCGACTTACCTAGCTGTGAGGACGGCAGCGAGTTGACCGCTGCCGCGCCGCCGTCGACTCTGCTTCCGCCTCTTGCCGTGGTGGATTTCCGGAGTTGACGGCAGAGCCATCAGGTATCGATTTTGTCGCGTCTAGTGAAGATGCGATAAGTCGATCCCCAATGGATCAATTGCTACCTGCCGATCCGGTGGATAGTGAAGACGTGCCCCTAGTGTATCTATCCTTTACCAATCCTAGTAACCTACACATTATGGGCCAGATTCTTACCTGCACTTGTTTGGACCCTGACACAAGTTGGAATGATTTGGGTGTGTAAAGCTGGGTTGTTTTCTGGGTTTGTATTAAAGCCATGTGCCATTGGCCGTTCAGATGAGTTTTATATTGATTTTTTGGGATTCATTTGAACATGAAACTCGAAGTGAAAGGAAAGGGATGCAAACCCACATAAATAGAAGCAAATATCCACATAGACACCCGTGAAGTGAAACCACTCTGTTTCGCTCAGCCCTCTTAAATAACTAGCTATGGATATCAACAAAAGTTCTGTGGTTCAGTTGTACCAGTGAGTTTAGCAGCTAATCATCTTTACTTTGCTCAGCTCTTTGTCAGCCTGATAGAAGCCTCCACCTACTTTATGCCCAAAGGTTTGCATGCACAAATATTTTGGGGTATAATTGATACCATTTACTGTCTAGTACCTGATTGGCTTTAAGTAAGGAATCATTTGGCAAGGCTCTAGCTTCCACAGAGGGAAAGTTTAGGGCAAGGAGACTTTAAAAATGTTTTCTTTAATATCTTTATTAATCTAAAAGATATGAACAAGACGTTACATATGCAAATGATATTAAATTAAGAGATGTTGCAAATACCTGTGAGGTCAGTAAATTATAATGGAGTTAGGAAAGTTAGCAAAATGGGATGAGAATAAAGTCACATAGATGAAATTCAAACTGGAAAAATGCAAGATAATTTGAAACACAGATATTCAGTGGAAGGGTAGTACTTGAAAAGTAGCAATGCTAAGAAGACCTATTGTGATATAGTGTAGCAAACTGGTTATAAGCTTACAGTATGGCATAATGACAAAAAACCAAAGTATAGTTATAATTAAACCATTTTTGATAGAAAGTTCTGGCTTGCCATTTTGCAGCTGCAGCATATCTTGAGGCAAGGTCATTGTCTCTTGTTAAGTATTTTATTATACTCCAATTAAAACCACGTAATTCCCACAAAAGAGAAACATTTTAGTATTCTATATAGTGAAAGGATTAAAACATGTATCATTTGTTCTTTCAGCCATCATCTATGGCTACTCCTCTGGAGAGACTTTTTAATTCCTTTGTTTGCTTGTGCAATAATAGTCTCATCAAGGATCACCTGAAGATGAAAGTCGTAGTTTATCAATTTCTGAATTCTATCCAGAATCAGGATAAACCAGATTTGTTTTTATCCTTATTATCTTAGTGTTCTGAAAATAAGGTACATTGCACATCCAACACAGGCCGATCTCTGTGTAATCTATTACTACATTATCCAGCAAGACTAAGAGATGATCTAATAGAATGGATTTGCTAGCTTGAATTAAGTTTTCTTTTAACCCTAACAGGGAAAAATGCTCTTGCCAATAGATTTAGTTTAGCCAGATCTGATTTAAAACTGCAGTCATAAGAGATATTTCCACTACACTAGAACTGGCAAACAAGCCCCTTCAATGTGATTCATTTTGCCTTGCAATGAGGAAGTTGAAATCAGGTTGGCAAAAGAAAATGTTAAGCTGTTTCAAATACAGGTCACTGAACGTAATGTTCTAAATGAAGTCACTGAATTATCTGAGTCTGAAAACAATTTTATTTGTCTGCATCCGTGGAAGCTTGAGGATCACAGAAATTGAGATAAGAGGAAAGATGAATATGCCTGGAGACGCAGAGGAGCACCTGAACTTGTAGCTGTTGTGATTGTTGATGTTGGAATATTTTCCTTTAAATGCAACAGAGGGTCCTGTGGCACCTTTAAGACTAACAGAAGTATTGGGAGCATAAGCTTTCGTGGGTAAGAACCTCACTTCTTCAGATGCAAGTTCCTTTAAAATGATACTTCAAGGAATGGCATCACAATTTCTAACTGGAATGATAGAATTTTGACACAGAAACAACCAATTTCTTCTTCCCAGGCAATCCTTCTGGAAATGATTAAAAAAAAATCACCTAAAAAACCTATACCTGTACCTAGTTGTGGACCATCTCCAGGCACTAGTTATTCCAGTTTGATCTCCATTATGCAATGGCCTTTTGTGGAATATTGGAGTGTCAATCAGGAAGGGAAGAGAAAAACTGAAGGCAAGTTAAGCATTCAAAGAACATTTATGGTATTTTGTTAGTTTTCATAAGTATGAGTAAAAATGTCTGTCACAACTGTCATGAGTCATAGATTCCATGGCTTTTTTACCTCTTTTTAAATGATGTGTGACTTATCACATTTGGGGTTTTTTTGTGGTTTTGTGGGTGGGCAGGTGGGGGGAGGGAAAGGGAATGGTTGAATATATAGGTAAACAGTTGTATAACCTTTGCTTAGTCTTAAGCCTTACGTTCTGATGCTTCACCTGAAACTGAAGGCGAGATGAAAGGATTTCGTAAATTGATTGAATCAGAGCCCCACTGCTCAGTTGTTTCACATTATGCAATTTCCAGGTGCTTGGTTTTCACAAGAATAATAGTGTACTTTGGTAGATAGTAACAGAAGAGGAAGTAGCAAATTCTCACATCATCTGCAGAGCTCTGACTCTCTGGGATTCTTCTCTGTATTCTGTGGAACACAGGGAACGATGTGTTGTGAAGCTGTTGTGTTTCCCCTTAGAGCTTTTCACTTCTTTTTGACACAGGTTTGCTTCCCTTCTCCTTCGAGGAGAGTGTCTCACTGTAATATGCACATTCATTGAATCAACCCATTCATATTTGGTAACATTTTGAATTCACTGTGCATTCACTCTGCACAGGTGTAAATGAATTCCAAAGTATGGAAAACCAGGCCCTCAGCGATTGAGGCAGTGTGTGCTTGGAGAGCCAGACAGAGAGCTACTGATAGCTAAAAATGTTGAGAACGGTGTTTTAGCTGGAACTCTCTGAAGCACTGCTGCTGTTTCTGCCATCTTTTTTCAGATGAACAAGACTTGTAAAGCGGCACATACTGGGCTTGATTCACCAATGTAATTTGATGTACGAGCTGTGACCATGGGTTTATACTACCCAAGAATTCCTTTAAGCAAGGGGAATCCTCATGTGGCTGGATCCGTTAAGTTTACAGATGCTTTGCACCATCAGAGTGACACAGAATAGCCAGAGGGCATCTGAGGATCTGGCCCATGAACCCTAGTGGCCTGGAATTTATTCTCACTTGCACTGGTGTAAATCGGTAATAACTCCATTAAAGTCGATAGAGTTATAGTGTAAAACTGTTATAAGCAATAATTAAATCAGGCCTCAAACTGTTTAATGTCTCTGAGTTTAATGTTTAATGTTTAATTTCTCTCTGTGTTATGCGTTTTCATGTTATAATCTACTGGGCACTTGAGATTAAAAGCCTAACGTAAGAAAACAAGGGACTGCTGCAGTCAATATATTTTGGGAAGAATACTCTCCAGTACTTCCAAGAGAATGTTAACTTTGTTCTTAGATCTAAAGCTGAAAAGTTGTGTCACTGGTTATTACATGTGGATAAGAAGAAAGCCATGCAGGAATATGTTCCCAATAGGTACCCTAGGAAATCCAACAATACGTGAAGCAAAATGACTGTACAACGGCAGGGACTTGGTACCTGTTAGTCATCCCAACTAAGAGGGTGGGCTGTTTATCAGCTTGGATTTCAGTCAGACCTGATCATTGCTTTCAGTTTTTGGAAAGAGATAACATGGAATGTTAATAAAAACCAGGCTGATATCTGTCAAATAGTCCCTCTCATGTATGATCCCTCTCATCACACTGAAAACCATGAGACAGGATTTTGAAAAGATAGCACCTAGTGCAGTAGGGATTTTTCCCCTGGGGAATCTCCCCTGATTTTAGCCAAATCAGAAAATGCTATAAGATTTTTCCTACTTAAAAAGACTCCTCCTATTCCATTTTTTTACTTACCTTACTTGATCCAGGGTTTAAGAATAGCATACATGCTCTTTTTATTCTAGAGTCAATCTGAAGAAGAAAATACAAAGACTTACTTTAGCTGGGAATGTGGTTTCTACCAATCCTGCAGTAGGACTGAGACATAACTGGTGAGAAAATGTGAGTGTTTGGTGAGCTTCGCGCAAGTGCAGGGGTGTGGGTATGCAGAGTTTATTGCAGGATAAGGGCTAAGGCTGTTAATTTGTCATGGGAAAATCATCATTGTAGGGTTTTTTTGTGTGTTTTTTGTTTAAGAAATGAAAGTGACACAATATTGTAATTAATAAGTTAATTTTCCATTGGAAAATATAGCTATCATTAATAATTTAAAATCAAATAAAGACAACAAAGCCCCAAGAAAGAGCCAAATGTATGAAGATATTTTGAAGAGTAGAGAACAGAATGGGGTGAAAAAGACCTCAGTTTAAAAAAAATCCTAAAAATCCTTTTTTTTTTTTTTTTTGCCTAGGGAATTATGAGAAACAAGCTACCTTATTTATGGCCGTGTGCTGTGAAAGGTAATCCTGAGGATAACATCTGATATATGTATTATTATTTCACCCCACCCAACCCAGTGTACAGCACTGGATTATTGGAGAGGTCCATTATGGTATTTGCCTGAAGTATTCAGCAGTAATAATTGCAAGGAGGAAGATGCTAGAGGAAAATGGTCAGATTGAGTATAATATATTTTATTATTGCTCTTTCTTAAAGACATTCTCCTTTAAACTAGTGTATATCAGGACTGTCTTCTTTGGCCTAAAACTGATGCGAGGAGAATTAGGAACCAGGATGTGAAATGGCTTTTTTTCTAGCCAGTCATTTGTTATCATATATTACAGTGACTGTAAGAAGTCATTTCTTTCTTTCAGCTAGTCCAATGGAAGGCTCAGTAGTGATTAGTATGAGACAGCTCTGACTTTCCTTTCCTCGATTACATATTTAGGACCTGATGCATTGCCCACAAAAGCCAATGCAATGTTGAAGTACACATCAACACCAGAAGCATAGAGCAGAGTTCTTAATAGGTCTGATTCTGATCTTACTAATATCTCACCAATGTAACTCAATTTATTTCAGTGGAATTTCTCCAGGATTTAAATTAAATGTACTGAAGTCACTGGAGGTACACTGGTTTAA
Source organism: Malaclemys terrapin pileata (assembly GCF_027887155.1). NCBI lineage: Eukaryota > Metazoa > Chordata > Testudines > Emydidae > Malaclemys > Malaclemys terrapin. The sequence goes on from NC_071505.1 coordinate 47,696,312, forward strand.
ATCAGCTGAGGATCTAACCATTTTCCCTCTTCCATTGTTGTTGTTGCCTTCATTTACTCACTTTTAAATTCCCTGACTATAATTTCATCTTTATCTCATGACCTTTGTTAGTTTTAAAAGGAAAGACCCAAACTTGCCTGCCAGACCACTCCCAACTTTAGTTGAATTGCCTTGCGTTATCATGTTCATGAACAGAAAGATAAGTAAATTGAATGTGTTATTAATTGAACAAAACACAAAGTCTGTAACATTATTGCTGGACTACTTGCAGGTCATTTTCAAAGGGTAGGAACAGGCATTCTAATAAGGAGTGCATGAAATATGATGATGATTTTATTGAATAAAAAACATATCCTACATCATTCTATTCCTTTTTATGTAACTTTAAATGTGTTAAGCAGTTTCTATGATGTCCCATGGAGGTGACATAGTGCTGGTAAAATGGAGAAAGCCACTGGATTTGAACATGATAATGCAGGTGCTGCCTTGGAGGAAAGATTCATAGGTATTCTTTTAATAACCCACTTTTACCAGAACACTGAATGATTTCAAATATGGTGACCACACATCCTGAATTGGGCAGGACAATACCAAAATACAGAGTTCAAGTTCCAGTCCTGGGCTGAATGACTCTGGGACAGCATTTGTCCCGGATTCCCAGCAGCACCACTCCATGCCTGCCCAAGGCTCAGGAGTGGCGCCAGCCTCTTCCTGTTGGTGAGGAGGTGGGGGACTGAAGTGGGTCTTAGCCTCCCTTTGCCATGAGGTCCCACCCCTGCTCCTACTATTCCCCTGAGGTCTTGCCCCCTGACCAGGCTAGAAGCTGGAGCCTGGTCATGGTAAGAGCCACCCAGGGAGCCCAGGATGCTGTGGGGAACCCCGGACCCACCACCTGCCCTAGGTGGCATGTCCCAGCGGGAGGGACATGGGCCAGAGGCTGCTCTCAGGCACCCTGGCCCCCCACCCAGGTCCAAGGAAGAGCAGGGGGCGAGGCCACAGAGGGAGGCGGGACTCCTGCATGTGTCCCGCTTTTGCCTTTTGAAAAGGTGGTCATAGAATCATAGAATATTAGGGTTGGAAGAGACCTCCGAAGGTCATCTAGTCCAATCCCCTGCTCAAAGCAAGACCAACACCAACTAAATCATCCCAGCCAGGGCTTTGTCAAGCCAGGCCTTAAAAACCTCTAAGGATGGTGATGCCACCACCTTCCTAGGTAACCCATTCCAGTGCTTCACCACCCTCCTAGTGAAATAGTGTTTCCTAATATCCAACCTAGACCTCCCACACTGCAACTTGAGACCAATGCTTCTTGTTCTGTCATCTGCCACCACGGAGAACAGCCTAGCTCCATCCTCTTTGGAACCCTCCTTTGATAGCAGTTGACGGCTATCAAATTCCCCCTCACTCTTCTCTTCTGCAGACTAAATAACCCCAGTTCCCTCAGCCTCTCCTCATAAGTCATGTGCCCCAGCCCCCTAATAATTTTCGTTGCCCTCCACTGGACTCTCTCCAATTTGTTCACATCCCTTCTGTAGTGGGGGACCAAAACTGGACGTAATACTCCAGGTGTGGCCTCACCAGTGCTGAATAGAGGGGAATAATCCCTTCCCTCGATCTGCTGGCAATGCTCCTACTAATGCAGCCCAATATGCTGTTGGCCTTCTTGGCAACAAGGGCACACTGCTGACTCATATCCAACTTCTCATCCACTGTAATCCTCAGGTCCTTTTCTGCAGAACTGCTGCTTAGCTAGCCTGTAGCGGTGCATGGGATTCTTCCTTCCTAAGTGCAGGACTCTGTACTTGTCCTTGTTGAACCTCATCAGATTTCTTTTGGCCCAATCCTCCAATTTGTCTAGGTCACTCTGGACCCTATCCGTACCCTCCAGCATTTCTACCTTTCCCTCCAGCTTAGTGTCATCTGCAAACTTGCTGAGGGTGCAATCCATCCCATCATCCAGATCATTAATAAAGATATTGAACAAGACCGACTCCTGGGGCATTCCACTTGATACCGGCTGCCAACTAGACATTGAGCCGTTGATCACTACCTGTTGAGCCCGACAATCTAACCAGCTTTCTATTCACCTTATAGTCCATTCATCCAGCCCACACTACTTCAACTTGCTGGCAAGAATACTGTTGAAGACCGTATCAAAAGCTTTGCTAAAGTCAAGATATATCACATCCACCACTTTCCCCATATCCACAGAGCCAGTTATCTCATCATAGAAGACAATCAGGTTGGTCAGGCATGACTTGCCCTTGGTGAATCCATGTTGACTGTTCCTGGTCACCATAGCTTCAGATGGCTTCTTCAGGGAAGCACATGTTTGATGCTTATTTATAGAGGAAATTTAACGTAGTCTACCTCTGGTTATCTCTAAAGATGTTTTTTCTTATTTATGTTGCCTTATAAACATATTCTGATTAGAATGAACTATCAGGATGCAGAGATTTATACACTGATAACTTATTCTATAGTGAAAGAATGGCAGTGGAAACTAATAAAATCTCAGAGTCAAGTTGTAGCTGGACTTGTGTGAAGAGTGCAGAGGTGATGAGAGGACTCAGGGAACCTCCTCCTACCTGCCACAGTCTCAGTCCTGGAGCTCCTAGAGTGCAACGAGTGTTCCATGTTAATCACATCCATGATACTAGCATCTCCAAAGTGGCAAAATCATATTCCAGAGGGCAGCATGGAAGGCAGAGCTAGCCTAATGTGGAGAAGAGTACACACAGTCTGGGAAAGACCTTTCATTGAGGGAGAAGTTTAGTCTGAGTCAACCAGTGTTTCTGCAGGGGCTCCCTCTTCTCCCCAAAGAGGACCATTGTTGAAAGCCACATTCTAGCTCATGATGTTTCCTGGACCACAAGTTGCCTTGCTGAATGATAGCTTGTCAGTAGTGGTGGTGAAATACCCCAGATAAATCATTCTAGGAGATTTCTGCTTTCATGTCAAAAGGCCTCAAATGCCTTCTCACTTGTTTCCCATAGGCACTTTCATAGTGCAGTCCACACAGTCAAGTATGCCAGGGAGCTGGTCTTTGGTTAAATGTTGATATAGAAGACATTACATCCCAGCCATTAGCTTGGACAGACCATCACCTCCTTAGAGCAGTGGTCAGAACTCCCAGGCAACAAGACAGATGCATGAACCTGATTTGTCCATGAAAAATCATGGACTCCATCAAATCGCAAAACATGCTACAGGACATCAGCATTCCATCTACAGGTTGAGAATGTGATGAATCATTATTGTACATTAGCCTCTACCATCAATGTGCTGGCCCTCATAGAGCTCCTTCCTCCCCATTGCCTACATAGCTCTGCTTGGTTTTCTGGCACCCTGCACTAGATGAAGAGAAAGGGATGACAACTCAAGCACTGGTGACTGAAAATGAAGGCTCAAACGGACAGATTGAAACAAAGAATTTTTCCATGTCTATGATGAGGCTGTATTACAGGCCAAGAGAACCTTCCTGTCATTCTCCATAGAAGCTGCCAAATCCCACCAGAAGGAGCTATGAAGGGGGCCTTCATTCCTTGAGTTAACTACATTCACTCCACAAGAAATACTGGATAGCCAAAAGGAGTCTCAACAAGACCTGTGGATTAGGGGCAAGAGCCAATGCTCCATTCAGGGAGGGAATCTTCCTTTCCTCCTTTAAGCTCACGATAGTCCGACCAAACCTGAAAAAGCCCATCATTGATACATTGGTTCTCGCCAACTGCCATCCAGTGTCAAACCTTCTGTTTCTCACCAAGATCATAAAGATCTACAACGTCTTGTAGTAACACTTTTTATCATCTCTGATTGGCAGTGCGAACTACAAGCTCATCAAAAGCCACTACAAGCTTATCTAACCAAACCAATATCCTACACCTGGCACATACTGGAATTAAGCCAGGATACGGGACTGATGGATGAACTTATGCTGTTGATGGATGGTAGGCAGGTGTCCATTGTCATCCTCCTGGAACACTTTTCAGTATTCAGCACTGTTGAGTGTAAAATACTCCTGTCCTGCATGAGAGAGTTGACAGGGGAATACAGTGAAATGGCTTAAGTTTTCCTGGATGGATGCATCCAAAGAGTAGTGATGTGTAACTGTGCCTCCACATTAGACTCCTCACTTGTGGAGTCCTACAAGGATCAGTTCTCTCTCCAGTCCTATTCAATATCACATGCAACTGCTAGCTGCACTGGGGGTCTGCAGACTATGTCTAAGATTTCCAAAGGGGTCTGCATCTCCATTTGAATTTTTTTAGGCATCCACAAAGGAAATAAGGTTGAAAACCACTGATCTACAGAAATAATGTTGCTAAAAGGACACTGTCAAGGTAAAAATTATATATAGTTGGTACTCTTTGAAGTTCAACTCTACCAGTAAGGGACTGTGTTACCACCAGCTCTGCAACTCTGGGTGCCTTAAATGCTATGTTTCTGTGGCTCACAGTCCAGATGCAAGCATGCAGGCCACACACCGGCTTCCATCACCTAGTTATTCATCGTAGGGTGACACTCCAACATCCTTTTAGTCCTGAATTTCCCCCAAACCTTCTGCCCTGTAGTGTCCAGAAATCTCATTGAACACTTACAGATGTTATTAACTTCACTGCTCACTTAAAGCTTGTTACCTTAACTGGAGTTAACACTCTCTGTTTTATTCAAAGCACTGAATTGGTTAATAGTAAAAAATAAAGCAAGTTTATTAAACAAAAATACATAGATTTAAGTGTTGCCAAGTATAAGGAATAAAGATAGAAATGGTTACAAGGAAACAAAAGTAAAAATACGCTTCTAAGACTAAAACCTGATTTAACAAACTAGAGCTGTGGTGGGCAACCTGCGGTCTGCGGGCCTCATGCAGCCCATCAGGGTAATCTGATTGCAGGCCACAAGACATTCTGCTGACATTGACTGTCCTCAGGCACCCAGTGGCCGCAGTTCGCTGTTCCCGACCAATGGGAGCTGTGGGAAGTGGTGGCCAGCATGTCCCTGCGGCCCGCCACTTCCCGCAGCTCCCAGTGGCCAGGAACAGTGAATCGTGGCCATTGGGAGTTGTGGGAAGGGGCCGTGCCTGTGGACGGTCAACATCAGCAAAATTTCTCGCGGCCCACAGTCAGATTACCCTGATGGGTTGCATGCGGCCCGCCACTGAACTAGAGTCTCAAAGAGGTTTCTCACCAAGTTTCTCATGAAGTTTCTTTTCCAGCATGGCTATGTGGCCAGGACCTTTCACAGAGCTCAGAATTCTCTTCCTTTGTCTCCTCAGGTGAAGGATGGCAGAATGGCTTTTTCTCTCTCCTTATATCTTCCCATAGTTCATTGTCCCTGCTTCAAGAGGCAATAAAGATTTCTGGGGGTGTAGTCTCCATTTCCCTGCGATATTGTTAAGTGATCATCTTTCCCTGCTTGTTCTCCTGATGGCTTGTTTAGCTTGCAGGTAAATGTGCTTTTATTTGTCTTTAGTCACACCTGGCTTACTGTACATTGGAGACACATCCTAGCAGGCAGAACCACATTCTTTTGTCTGAAAAGGGCCTGGCATAAGCCATGCTTGGCAAATATATTTTAAGACCATATTTCCAGCATATACTTATAACTCTGTATATGCCCCATACATATACCACACCATGGTTTTTGGGACCATCATGTTACCTGTTTGTATCTGACACATTACATGACATCTTTTAGATACAGATTACAACAACAGTGTGTGAGATATAGTGAAAAGAGTTGCTGATGTAGTGAAACAGGCCTCCGTGTCACGATAGTTCTGAAAAAGTTTTACCTAATATAGTGACAAATGTTGTAATGCCCAGGTTTGCTTTCACTGAAGGATTAAAGAAAGGAAAATACTTTTCAGATAACGTTTTTTTGTTTTTGTCCGTATTTTAGGCAAGTCAAATTTGCTCTGTATTGTCAGTGAGTCTGACAAAATCTAAGAGGTAGGTAAGTTTAGAGGGAATCTAAAAGAAGTCCAAATTCATGTAACATACATGTTGTGGCAACCAGAAGAGAGCATAAATTACACTGACTTAGTCCTTCTTTAGACTTCCTCAAGCTCACGTCTGAATTTGGCCCAGTTATGGCTTCAGACACTACCCATATTGAAGTCAAAGTGAATTTTTCCATTGATTTTGGAGAACATTGGATTAGAACTTTAGTTTCCAGTTTCCTCTGTTATTTGTGTCTCAAAGATAGCAACTGGGGAAAGAAAAAATGTTTGTGGAAATAGGAAAATGGGATTATAAAACTCTGGCAGAAGGTCTCAGGAGCATCTTTTGGACCAGAAATTACTTTTTTTTAAAAATTGAGTTGGTTTTAAATTTACTATGTGCCTTTAAAAATAGTTTGTTATATCTAGAAACAGTGCAAACTAGATTTGTTTTGAATCTTCTTTAATTAGTATTGTTTGTCACTGCAGGTTATTTTTAGAAGAAATCTATTATTCAGAAACAAACCCAGATGACAGCATATGACAAAGTATAACAGACATCCTTCTCCCATAATGAAATGTGGACTGTAGCAAATAATAATAGACATCTACTGAACAATATTCCTTTATTCTTGAATTTTGATAATTCTGGCTATTGCCTACTACTAGGTTTAATATTTCTTTGTAATATTTCTCCAATACTGCATATTCTTGTATATTTCTATTTTTTGTGTTCCTGATAAAATACCTGATAAAACTATTTAAAATAGACCTACTTACCCTGGATATATAAATGAGTTTTCATCTAATCATGTTTTTATGATATGGCAATATTAAAGAGGATGATAACAAAAAATCTCTGGTACAACAGGCAAGGGAATATCACAAGATTAAAACGCTGAGATAAGACTGAAAATGGTTTTTAATTTGTATCACTTTTATTTGATATCACAACCTTTATCTTCAGAATGTATTATTTCTTTTGTTTTTCCTTTATGTTACAAACTTTAGGCATCAGAAGAATTATAATTTTATTTTTTTCCCTAATGAACTACAGCAGTATATTCTAGTACGTATTTTGACCTCTTAAATACTCTGCATTTTGATTGGCTTGCCATTCCACCTTTCCCTGAAAGGTTATTGAGGCTGTCAACAAGAGAAGGACCAGAATTACCAGCCAATCAAATTATAGAATACTTAAAAGGTCGAAGTAGTACAGCACACTAACATAATTCACAGAATATATGAGGCATTAAAATCCTAATACCTCATTCTTGTAACAAAGGTTGTAATGAGAAGAAGAAATGGCACAACATGAATTCATGCTCATGACAATAATTATAACAAGAACCTGAAATGCTATAAACTTAACCCATTCTTGCTGCTAAACTAAGACTGTACCTTTAGATTCCTTTGTAATACCAAACTACCCCCAAATATTAACTGTTACTGGGTAATACTTTACTTTTTATAATATGCGTCAAATTAATTGTTAATCATCATCCTATATTTGTCATCTGAATTACATTATGTCAAAAACAGGCAGTTAGAAAATTATTTAGTGGATAATTTTCTGAATTATGTTTATTTGCATGCAAAAGAATTGTTGTTATTCACAGTGGTAAAATGTTCCATTACATCTGTTTCCATTTTGCCACTATTAAACTCAAGTTGTATTGTCTGACAACTGGCTTCTCTGCATAATAGGAATGCAGAAATGCCACTCAGAAGTACAGACACAATAATTTTTTTTCCCAGAGAAATTCATGTGTTGCAAAGAAATTAGGCTTGTTTTATAGGACTCTTTAGTTCCCCCACTATTGCAGTTATTAGAACATGTAAAAATCTGAAGGCTTTCTTTCTGATGGACCTTTGAGCTTTAGATCATAAGCCTTGTCAGTATAAATAAGGATAACTCTGACAAGTAGGCCAACCTTTAACTTTCCAGTACTATGGGGAGGGGGCAAAGTTAGTTTTAAATACGTTTTTATTTTAAATGCCCTTTCCTCAGTGAAACATATAGGATAAATCCATTAAGTAGTTCTATCTATGGAGGGAAAATAAAGACTGATTTCACATGGAGGCTTGTGGTTAACTTCTTCCTAAACTAAATATAAAATGTTACCTCATCTTGAAATTAGAAGTGGAAAGGGGGGAAAAAACCCGTACATTCCCTCATTGAGAATCCCTTATATATAAAAAGAAGAGTCTGCATATAAAAGACAATCCACAGACATCTTTGAAGGTTCTCTTTCAAAGCATTTCCACTTCCCAGAGTGTCTGGGGATTTCTGTTATTAATTGAAGTTAATTTTCTAGGATATCAGTTTGCCGTGCACGTGGGAAAGATTGATAGCCTCTTCGATTCTCAAGAGTGTTGAAAATGACACTGTTCCATCACCGGGTGCCTTCACTTTTATCATCACAAATCAAATTATAAACATCGGGGCAACCTTGCTGGAATCTGGCTTCGGGAGATTTCCATAAGATTAATTAGGCGGCCAAAGCAAAGATGGTAAAATATAAAGGGGGGCTGGTGGGGAGGAGAGTGTGGGGGGGGAGGGAGGGAGAGAAGAACCATTCATTCCTTGTAGAATGGGAAGTCATTTCAACAATGGGTAATTAGCGTGGGCCATGGATTCTCAAAGGCACAGAGGACACTGGACTCTTTCTCTCACTCTGATGTTTAGTGCTGTATTGTGGACCCCTCATTTAATTAGTGCACTTTGATACCCACAGGAGCTTGAAGCTCCAGGGCATGCTAAACACAGACTGACACCAGCAAGCTTCTGCCTCCTTCCACTCTAATTAGAGACACAATGAGCTGCAAAGACAATGTTTTACTCCAAGATTTCTTCTGCAGATACCTCTGGCAGGAAACAATCGTTTATTTTGTGTCTATATTGGTATTCAGATTAAATTGTTAGCATGCAAAAGATGAGCTAAGGGCACACAGCTATTAATGTTTTGCAGAGTTCAGAAATGATGGAAGCAATTTGTGTGGTTTTTTTAAAGTGTCCCTTTTGGAATCTTAGTTATAGTATTAGTATTATATTTATAATTGTTCTCTTATCTAATTAGAAGTAAATGGTTTGACTAAGAAAGCCAAAATAGGCTGAACTCCAAAGCATCTTTTATAAAAGATTTTTCCCACTTTGCATTAATAATTTCTACTTCTCAAACAAGGTAATTTTTAACTTAACCATTTACAGAAGGAGAGGGGGGAAACAGAAAAAAAAGAAACCAACATGTTCTTTTCTTCATATTGTCTGTTGAAATGATCAGCCATCTGACTGTACAGTCATGTCTGCAGAAGGATTATTAATCTGACTGCAGCTCTTTTATAGACGAAGCCCTGAAAAGTTTGTGGTGGCAAGTTAAAATATATATATTTATAATGTTACTTTTGATGGACAGTTCTATGCTGATTGCAAGAATATAAATATCCCAAGGGAAGCTGCATGTTGAAAATTAATCTCAGCATACACAACATAGTTGTATGTGCTGCTTAACAATATCTTGAAGATCTATTGCTCCTAAAAATTCAACATTGATTTTTTTTTACTTTATCATTATTTTCTATTTATTTCTTCAAATAGTAGGGAACTAAAATTTATTAATATGTTGACACTGGAAATCAAACAGTACTTCACTAACTCACACATTATGACCTGGAAAAATGTACAGTCTATCAAGTACACCTTTACCCCGATATAACGCGACCCGATATAACACGAATTCGGATATAATGTGGTAAAGCAGCACTCCGGGGGGGGGGGGGGGCGGGACTGAGCGCTCCGGCGGATCAAAGCAAGTTCAATATAACGCGGTTTCACCTATAACGCAGTAAGATTTTTTGGCTCCTGAGGACAGCATTATTTCGGGGTAAAGGTGTAATTATAAGAAAAAACAACAGAGAAGGTTAAAAAAAAAGTTATATTTACATACATAGGACAAGATCCTTGAGTTTGGCAAAGCAGTGCTGAGAGGAGGCAAAGGTAAAGTTATTTCATGCCCTATTCCTCCCTACAAGTCTTAGTGGCCAACTGGAGTTTTGCTTTTGTCACAAGATAGAGCAACCACCATGTTTCTAAAATGAATACCCAGCTGTAGAGGGCCCTTAGCAGCTAGGCATCATAGCAGTTCTTCCTCCATAGTCTCCAAATTCCTCCAGCACTAGGGCCAGAGGGGGGAAGTGGTGGCTGCACCACCTCTACATCATCGATGAGTCAGAACAATATAAAAGCAAATGATAAGGGAAGTGCAGGCTCCAGTCCATAATTTTTAAACAAGTGACCAAATTTGGCCAGCAGTGGGAGCACAGAACAGAATTTTTTTTGCCTTCATTCTGGTTCCATGCCTAGCCCCAAAGTGAACACTGTGTAAGGGCTGGTCTTCACTATCCGCCCGGATCGGCGATAAAAAATCGATCTCTCGGGGATCGATTTATTGCATCTCGTCGGGACGCGATAATCGATCTCCGAATTGACACGCGTACTCCACCAGCCCAGGTAGGAGTAAGCGCCGTCGACGGGGGAGCCGTGGCGGTCGATTTGCCGCCGTCCTCACAGTGGGGTAAGTCGGATCAGATACGTCAAATTCAGCTACGCTATTTGCGTAGTTGAATTTGCATAGCTGAAATCGATCCCCTCAGCCCCGTAGTGTAGACGTAGCCTAAGTTGTCTATGATTAGAGCCAGGAAGGGTCATACTAGTTCAGTGTGTGGTCTATATGATTCTTATCTATGACCCCTAATCTGGCAATGGCAGGCACTCCCTCCCCTATAAAATAACTTCTACTTTGGGCAGGAATAATCTGCCTGAGAGCTCTGTTGGCCAGCACAAGTGCACATTAGCGCTCTTTTTACTGTGTTCATGTGTAGCCTTTTCTGTTTGGGTCTTATACAGCACTCATCTCTGAGTAGCCAAATAGGGCCAAACAGTAATTGGCCAAATGAAGCAAATCAAAATTTGGCCCCATGAAATCCTAAAACTTAAACTTTCTGATGAACAGAGAAAACATTAAATTCTCTTATGAATCATTTTAATTGTAGGTTTATTCCCTACCCACTCTCGGCTGGTCCTGTAGACCTGGCTCTGGGAAAACCCTGGAAGTCAGATGTTTGGTCTGAGCAAAGACATAGTTACTGAGGCTCTGATCCTTAAATCTAGCCCACTTTCTAAGTAGGCTAGAGCAAGATGGTCTGCTTCAATCTTTGGGGAGAGAAGGAACTGGCAGCAACAATATGTCTTCTAGTAATAATACTTTACTGTAGCTAGACTTATTTTAAAGGCAGAATCTGTTCTCCCAAAGGCAATGTATTCCCTATCCAAAACATTAAAGTAACTGCTGAATAATTAGCTGTGGATACCTGGGAAATTAATGTTTAAAATCAGCCACGGCTGGAAAAAGATTAGTACCTTTTCTGCAGGAAAAAAAGTGCTTTAAGATAAAGAAAACTGTGCTCTTTTCAGATGTGACCCAAGTGCCCAAGGAAAGAAAATAAGGGCTGTTATATATATTTTCCAGGTATCCATTGTTTTTTGTCTTTGTGTCTGTGTGCACGCGTGTGCATGCATGAGCATGAACACCTATTTTGCATCTTATATGAAAAACAATCTTGAAATTAATTAGGCAAGTATAAGGATTTCAGTAGGTTATAGGCAACACATAGCTTTTCGCATGAATAAAACAAATCCTGTGCCTGATGGATATGAGCCACAACTGAAACAAAATGTTTGATGCTGTGTAATAATTAGTTATCTCCTGGGCTTGAAAAATTGATATTGTCACCAACTTTCTCTGGCAAGCGTGGGGTTCTAAATACATTTCTGCATATTTTCAGTTTTCATCATGAATCTTTCCTAACAGAAATCGATGGAGTGTTTTCCTGAGTCTGCACAGCCAGTACCAGTGCCTTACTGCTGCTCATGACAATGGTGTAGCTACATTTACACAAGTGGTGCAATCATGCCACGGCCCATGAGGCAAATTGGGGGGGGGCAACCAGCAGAGGCTGCTCTACCTACAGACTACCTATAGGCAGACTAGGCAGCTGCCTACCAGCTGCAGCTTCCTCAGCTGGGATGCCAAGGAAGAGCTCCCACTGCCTCCCTAGCTGCTCTTCACCCCTGGTGTGGGTAAGATCACAGGTGTGTCTCAGACACTAAGAGTCTTGGGGCTGCTCATGCTCACCAGTGCTGCAGGGGCTCCATGTCAGCACCCAGCCCACACCTGCTGCTCCTCATCTTGCCTCCATGGGCCCTTCTGCCTGGGCAGGCCGATCTCTGCCCTGGACTTGCACTGAGGCTGCCACTTCAAGAGCAGAGAGCTCATCCAGAATGGTGTGGGGTGTCCAGCAGGGGGTGAGGTCTGGGGATGTGAAGTGTGTGGGGGTCCAAGCCAGGTGTGTGGGATGGGATTAGGGGCATGGAGTGTGGGGGGCCAGGCAGAGGTTGTCGGGGGGACTCTGGGCATGGGGTGCCCATGTCCTGTTATGGTTGAGCTGGGTAGCTCCAGGGGAAGGGTGGCAGAGGCAGGGGTCCCTGGCCTTGGTGGGGTGGGGAAGGGAGGGGGTTGGAGGATGAGGAGGTTGGGGGAGGGTTGCAGAGGGCAGATGGGAAGTAGCCCCTAATTAGAATTAATCTCTTTACTCAGTTAGAATGTGTTTCTCCTAATTAGGCTAAATTCACTGATGCACTTTAGCTCTTATGGAACATCTTGACAATGGAAAATCATAGTCAACCTGGCCTGATCAGCTACTTTAATTGGGTTTATGCAGGTGCCCCAAAGTAGCTGAAATATACCAAAGAATCTTGCCCCATATAGGATAGGATGAAGCCCTATCCAAATAGAGTGTGTATCTTAGAGGTCTTTAGAAGATGTTACAGATGTTGTTCAGGGCTGCCTTTTTTTTGTAGATCAGCTAACATTTCTATGGTATGGAAGCCAGCATATCATAAGTGCCTGATTTATATATTAATGTACAATTGATTATGTATCGTGATCCATGAGAAGTGCTGAGGATGTTGTTGTTTTATTGGTTAAGTTTGATTGGTTTTTATTTTTTAATTGCATGGCTGTATGGATCTTTGTGTTTGTGTCAGTGACACATTTTCAAGAGTGGTCTGTTTATATGTGAAAATGCTGGTTTGCATTTGGTGTCCAGCCACATGATTGGTGAATGCCGAGCAAATGCTGTGGATGCTCATATTCCAAGTTTTTCCAGGGGCAAAATAATGGGTTCAGGTAGAAAGATCTGGGTCTTGATTCTCTGGTGAATTACTCCCCTTTTACAGCCCCATTCATGTAGTGCCAATAGAGTTGCACTAGCTGGAAACTGAAGCAACACAGTTGACTCAAGCAACGGTGACTCACTATATGTGTGCTTTGCCCGTGCCTTTTTGACTAACTATATGTGTGCTTTGCCTGTGCCTTGCTACTTAGTTTAAAGTCTGGCTTATAAAATCTGTGTTACGCATGTTTTATGTTTGTACAATATGTGTATTTATGACTAATGTGTGAAATCTCATAACTTGTGCAGCTTTCCAATTAGATAACATTTACTGGTAAAATGTTTGAATAGGCAGGTTTTGAATATGGGTGCTTTGTCTTCTGATGACATCACGCACAAGATAGAGTTTGGAGACTATCTCACGTGTGACAGAATGGCCAACTTAAGATCATTTCTGCAGGGTTCCTGCACGTAAAATGTAGCCGTACATCACTGCCAGTGAGCATTTTGTATAAGTGTGTAGATAGAACTTTTCTGTGTAAGGATAGCCTGTGTATTGTGTTCATGTATTTATGGAGAAGAGGAATATGTTATGATTCTCCAAGATGGTAAAGGTAAGCAAAATTTTAGATTTTGGAATCAGGAAGGGGGCCCCTAATCTGTTCTTGCACTGGAGCCTCTGGGGGCTTGCCACGCCCTGGCTTCTGGCTTTGTACAGCAACAGCAGAGTGAAATTAACGTGACAGTGGATAGTTTCTATAAAGTCATGTCAGACTTATGCTGCTATTGCATATAACCCCTAAGAGGTGTCTTGGGACAGTCCCCTGCTAGATATCCCAGCATCCTCTCATTTCCTAGCACCATCTGGAGTTGGGGAGAGGAAGGACATCTCATCAGCTATTGTCCCAAGATTTCTCTGCTGTGGGTTTCTCATCTTCAACTTTTGTATCTAGTAGACTTAGTCCTCTGGTTAGTTATTGGTTCAATTTTCAACCCAGGTTAAATTTGGCATTGGGTCAAAACCCAGTAGCCCCTTAATGAGCAAAACTATTAATTGTGATGGTAATTTTATCCGGGTAAGGACTGTGAGATTGAACCAATTTTCTGATGCATTATTTCAGATGATAGGGTAAACCAATAGCCAAATAACAGTATTACCAATAAAAACAAGAAATAACAGAAAAAGGCCTCTGTGGTCATGTTCCCTGTTCCTTATTGTTTTCCTTATTTCCATTTGCCTATTTTCTCCCCATTCCTGCCTACTCTGTCTTTGTTTAGAAATTCATTGCATTCCCTCTTGAATTCAGTGATGCTCCTTGCTTCAGGGTCCTTTTATAGTAATTTATTCCATATGCTTATAACTCTTTTGTGTAAGATAGTTTTGCCTTAGCTTTTTTTCTTGTTCCCTACTTTCTAATTTTTAGATCATGTCTTCTAACGTCTGTGGTCTTGCAAGTGTAAAGAGCTTGCTTGGATCAATTTTATCAATCCTCTTCATAATTTTTAAAACTTCAATTGGGTTTCATGAAGTCTCTTCTTTTCCACTGAGAATATGCTCAACTTTCCCAGGCTTTTCTCATAACTTAAATCGTTGAGATCTGGTATCATTCAGATAATTGCTCTACACTGCTCCCCTGAAGAGCAATTAAACCTTTGCAAAGGTATGGTGGCCAGTACTATATAAATTACTCAAGGTAAGGGTCTAAAAAGTACCTTAAATAGGGATAATTCTGATTTCTTTGATTTAGATAGGAATTCCTTTAGCATCTCTACCTTACTTCCAATTTACTGTACTTTTAATTTCAGTTACACAATGGCATGAAGCATCCAATCTGATTAAAATCATTTCCCATGTATAATAGGTAAAGTTAAGGAAAAAGAAACAGTTTACACACACCTATAAAGGCGTGATAGCTAGAAAAATAGTGCAAAATCAGAAAACTGAAAAGGGTTAGCTGTTTAAATGGCAAATTAAACATGACACAGGAAGGGGCTAACATGCCTTCCTCCATCCTCCTGCAATGCATAGGGCAGTTGTCAATTGAGGAAGAAGGATCAATTTAGCCCTAATTACAAGAACACCGAAAGAATACACTCGGAATGCTTGGCGTTGTCAGTGCCCTATCTCAGATTGTCTAACACATTTGATCCCAAAGTATAGAGACAAACAGTTGTGCTTTGTCTAGCTTGGCTTTAAGTCACTAAAGTGACTCAAGTTCTTTTCCCATTAGGTAGCAGGAGCACCACCTTTCCATTAAATAGATTTTTTTTCTTGTCTCTGAGGCTTATATTTCTCCACTGTTCTCTGTTCTGTACTGTATTGCATATACCACTGGTGCACCCATCTACACAAAGGATCTGTGTTTTTCAGAAAGCACAGCAGTGTTCTTAAATATTTCCTATTTACTATATGTAATTTTGGAAATCTTGCTTTCAGTAACTACTCATGTCATATTCCTGACCTGTAGCAGGTGGTACATTTTAAAGCAGAAAAGCATTCATACATATTTTAAAAATTTAAAGTGGTTGAAAGCTTATAAAAAAAACCAAACTGTTAATCTCAATTTAAAAAAAAATAATGCTCATTTTCAAAAGCCCTGTGTTGATGCTTTCTTCTGAACAATGTGAAAGACTTGAAGAAATGTGGGTCTAAGAGAGGGGTGGGCAAACTTTTTGGCCCGAGGGCCACATTGGGGTTGCAAAACTGTATGGAGGGCCGGGTAGGCAAGGCTGTGCCTCCCCAAACAGCCTGGCCCCTGCCCCCTATCTATCCCCTCCCACTTCCCGCCCCCTGACTGCCCCCCTTAGAGCCCCTGACCCATCCAACCCCCCCTGCTCCTTGTCCCCTGACTGCCTCTTCCTGGGACCCCCTACCCCTAACCGCCCCACTGGTACCCCACTCCTCATCCAATCCCCCCACTCCCTGTCCCCTGACTGGTCTGACCCCTATTCACACCCCTGCCCCTTGACAGGCCCCCCGGGACCCCATACCTATCCAACCCCCCCTGTCCCCTGACCACCTCTCCCCAAACCTCCACCCCATCCAGCCACCCCCTGCTCCCTGTCCCCTGACTGCCCCCAGGACCCTCTGCCCCTTATCCAACGCCCCGACCCCAGCCCCCTTACCATGCCACTCAGAGCAGCATGTCTGGCAGCCGCGCCGCCTGGCCAGAGCTAGACACTCTGCCGCTCTGCTCGGCAGGAGCGCGCTGTGGGGGTGGAGGGACAGCAGTGGAGGGGCCGGGAGCTCAAGTGTCTGGCAGGACGGTCCCGCGGGCTGTAGTTTGCTCACCTCTGGTCTAGGAAAACCGCACTTAAACATGGAGTATTTAAAAGCTATTTGTCCTTACTTTTTAAAGGGAGTTCAATAATAAGCAGATTTTTAAAAAAATTCTCCAGTTGCCTGCAAAACTATTTGGATTCAGTTTTAATATTCAAACTTGAATGGCTGAAGATGCAGTACAGTGTACATGCAACAAATGGACACTTCTGCTGCCCACATGGTGCAAACTGCTCTTTGAGATGTTCCTTTGAGTAGTTTCTTAAATTCAGGAATGGCAGATAATGATGATGTTAATGGTGCCTTCCAGAAAATGAGATGCCTTTCTGTCCCACAAGGTTGTATTCTTCTGCTACTCCTATTAAGATAATGTGCCAGATTCTAACCTGATATAAATCGGCTTAGCTCCATAAAACCAATGGACCTTTGCCAATTTATAATCGCTGAGGATCTGGCCCTTTAATAGGCCCAAATTCAGCCCTCCTATATGTATATGCAGCTGGTGTTTAAGCCAATGGAATTATATGTCCTTGTCCTCAGGAAGAATCTGGGCCAGAAGCTTTAGGCTCCTTCATATAACAGTCTGATGAAGCTATTGAAAGGTCCCCTCCCAAGAGAAACTAGAATTTTCAGTGGAGGAATTCCCTGGAGAGCCATGGAAATCTTTGCAAAGCAATTCCCTACATAATCCTGGGACTCTTCAGAAGGAGAACTTTCCTTTTTAAGAAAAGGAAGGATCACTGATGACTCAAAGCTGTTTCTAGCAACTGAGATCTTTGGTAGAGGGATTAAGTTAATACTGCTTCTGTATTCACAAGCTTCTTAAATAGTTACCACCTTCCTCAATTCAGCAATCTTTCCATCTGTATTCCTTTAAGACGCAACCTAGCTTCTCTTTTAGCTCCAAATCAGTCTCTTACCCATAGGTTGCACACATCTATCCTGGCTACATTTATAAAGCCATAGTCATTCTTAGAAAGTCATCCTTTGATGGGCAGTATAAAATGAAAGCTCCACTTTGCAGTCTAATGTACTTCTGCTTTCAGAAAGATGTGTTGGTTTTATCTTGCAAAGAGAATATTTTCCTTTATCTCATTTATACCCACCACCACAGGATATGGTATAAATATGGTATAATGTGGTATAAATATGCTGTTTTAGGGCATATTTGAATAATGTATCTGTTCTCTCATCATTGCCTTTAACATCATTCCTGGCAGAGAAATCAGTGTCTTTTGGATACAAAAAAAAGTCTGTAAAGTTTTCCATAGTCTCCAACTGCCAGCATGTCCTTCCTCATTGTGAGCACCTGTCAGGGTTCCCTTCCCACTCTGAACTCTGGGGTACAGATGTGGGGACCCGCATGAAAGATCCTCTAAGCTTATTTCTACCAGCTTAGGTTAAAACTTCCCCCAGGCACAAATTTTTCCTTGTCCTTGGACGGTATTGATGCCACCACCAAGTGAGTTAGACAAAGATTCGGGAAAAGGACCACTTGGAGTTCCTGTTTCCCCAAAATATCCCCCCAAACCCTTTCACCCCCTTTCCTGGGGAGGCTTGGGAATAATATACCAACCAAATAGGTAACCAAGGTGAGCACAGACCAGACCCTTGGGTTTTTAGGACACTAAAAACCAATCAGGTTCTTAAAAGCAGAACTTTATTATAAAGAAAAAAGTAAAAGAAGCACCTCTGTAAAGTCAGGATGGAAGGTAATTTTACAGGGTAATAAAAGGATTTAAAACACAGAGGACACCCCTCTGGACTCTGCTTCCCAGTTACAAAACACAGGAATAAAACTAATGCTTAGTTTAGGGAAAATTCACAAGCTAAAACAAAAGATAATCTAATGCATTTCCTTGCTTTACTTACAATTTTTGTAATCTTAGATGCTTATTTCAGGTAGGATTTTAGGAGAGGATTTTTTCCTGCCTAGTCCCTCTCATTCCCCCGAGAGAGCACAACCACAAGAGAACAAACAAAACCTTCCCCCCCGCCTCCAGATTTGAAAGTATCTTCCTTCCCCATTGGTCCTTCTGATCAGGTGCCAACTAGGTTAATTGAACTGATTAACCTCTTATAGGTAAGTGATTCTGTACCTCTGGCCAAGAGGGATTTTGTATTACTGCATACATAAAGGTTGTTACCCTTCTCTTTATATTTATGACAGCACCATTATCTACTCACTTGTCATTTGAGGTACTCGATCGGCCAAGGTCTATCATAAGCTCTACTGTACCTTTCTCATACCATACATTTTTCTTTTGTTTGTCACTCACTTTTAACTCTCTCTCTTTATATATACTATATTTCTCGTCTTCCTCTTCCATAAAGACTGTTTTCAGCTTGTTCCCATTGACCTCCTTACTGCTTCTCATCTTCTGCATTTAAAACTAACCATGTTTCATTGATAAATCTTACACTCATTTATCCTCTTGAGGACCTCTACTTCTCTATCCAGCTCTTCCACATGCAACTTAAGATTCGTAATTGTTAAACATCCATCACATGTACAATCCTCTCTAAGTCCCTCTTTGTTCACAGATGAATGCAAACCACAGCTCTAGCAACTTATGACTGTACCATACTCAATTTAGAGTATTCTGGTTTTAACACAAGAGGGGCAAAATGACAAACTGACAGAAACTTACCACAAGCACCATTGCAAGCATTATATGGAAAAGTAAGCATAGTAGCAAAAGGCAAAATCTTTGTGGTGCTAAAATGAATGTACCGAGGAATGCAATACACTGGAAGTACAATACAGTAACTCCTCACTTAACGTTGTAGTTATGTTCCTGAAAAATGCAACTTTAAGTGAAACGATCTTAAACTAATCCAATTTTCCCATAAGATTTAATGTAAATGCAGGGGGTTAGGTTCCAAGGAAATTTTTGGGGGGCAGACAAAAGGCATTATATACTGTACAGTACTGTACTGTGGTTGGGAAGTGCCCCTGGCTTACCCCACACAGACACAGCCCACTGCAGGCAAAGACTCTAGGAAGCACCTTCGCAGCAGCCAGCGGCAGCTTCCTTAGAGAAGAACAGGTGCCAAATTTGCTGGGGGATGCTCCAGGCCCACCTCTTCCCACCCCCACTCCACCTCCTCTCCGGAACACACCATGTCCCCGCTCTTCCCCCCTCCTCCGGAAAGTCCTAAGCGCTGGGAGGCAGGGGGAGGAGGCGGAGAAGAGGAACTTGTGCAATGCTCCCTTATAAAGTCACTGCTCTTCCACAGAATCTTACAAGCAGTGGACAGAGCAGGCAGCCAAACGATGTTTTAAGGGAGCATTGCACAACTTTAAACGAGCATGTTCCCTAATTGAGAAGTGATGTAACTTTGAAACAACGTTAAGCGGGAGGAGTTACTGTAGAAGAGAACATACACTCCGTTTTCAAATGTAGGCTCCTTTATTGGATGTCCAAATCCAACATTTGGATGCTCAGAACTATCAGTCAGGCATAGAAATAGCCTTTTATCCTTACACCAAAAGAGCTCATTTGAATTTGCAGACGCAGATTTTTAATTGTGCTTCCCAAGTATAAGCAAAGTGATAATAACAGTGGACCACATGCAAAATCCTTTTGAGGGTAAAATATTGGAGAAGCATTATCAAGTTCAATAGAACAAAAAGCAAGGCCACAATTTTTAAAAGTGGCCATTGATTTTGTGTGTCTCTGCTTTTGAATGGCCAGCATGGGACACCCAAGATTGATTTTCAGAGGTACTGGGGGCTAAGAGCTCCCAGAAATCAAGAAATCCAGGGGAAAAAATTACCTTTACGAAATATTACAATAACTGACAACCTTTATCCATTAGGAATAATTCTCTTGCCCCCGCCCCTCCCATGAAAGTCCCTTTCTCAATTGTGTGTTACTGATGGCAGCAAAGCCCCCCTAGAAAAAGCTGCAGAGAGGCAAGGTGGAGTATCCGTCCTCTCTGTGTGGCCAATAAGTGAATTGGTGAGTGGTCTAGGAAGCAGAGAGAAAGCGGGGAACAGCCACTTTTAGCAGCATGTTTCCCCTTGTACATGGGAACAACAGGAATTGGTTAATGCTGCTCAGAATCCTACTTATCACCCTCATGTCCACATTAGAGAAGTCAGCCCTATTGGACGCTTAGGATCCAAGAGGGAGAAAAGATTGTTGCATCCTCTTCTTGGTCCTTTTCAGCTTCCTGCTGCTGCTGCTGCAGTTCTTGTTCTGTCCCCACGGTATTGTGATGCCAGCCAATGATTGTCAGAATTCAGTGCCACTCCAGCTGCATCCACTAGTTGTGAGGGGTGGCCCCAATATGCCCCCATGCTAGACTGGGAAGAGGGAAAGGATGGCAAAGGGTCAGCTCTCTTCTTCATCTTTCCTGCCCTTTCGCACAATCAGATCAGTTCAGTGAAGTTGGATTGGGGGGAGGGGGAGGCGCTAATTTCTGGCCGCCTGGATTTTTTTATTCTCTTTCTGTATGTAACCTCCTCCCCAGACCTCTTAATAGTTTTCACTGCCCTTAGTTTAAATCTTTTCTATTATAAGCATGTCCTATTCAATATTGGATAACCTAAATGTAGCACTGTATTTAGAATGAGTCCTTACCATTGATTTATATAATGTGTGTGTGTGTATATATATATATATCATAGTTTACCATTGACTTATATAAGGTACTCTAATATGTTCTCAGTTATCTATTTCCTTCTTAATACAGCCTAACATCTTAGTTAATATTTTGTCAGTTGCTTTTCACTGACCAGTCCACAATGATGCCTACATCTCTGTATTAATTTGGAGCCCAATACCTGATATCAACCAATACTGCAGGTTGTTCCTTCTAATATGTGTTATGTTGTATTTCATCTGATATTGTTCTTTTATTAGTTCTTCTTCTTAATACATTCATGTAGCAGTATTGCCTAAAGGCCACAACTAGGTTGAGCCCCATTGTGCTAGGTGCAGCCCAGATGAATAGTGAATGACAATTCCTGCCCACAAGAGTTTACAATGTAAAGAAGATGACATACCAGGTGAACAAGGCAAACAAGTGGGCTGGGGCAGGAGATACCCCAGCATTCACCTTCTCTTCCAAATTTTTCATAGTTACATTAAACAATGCTGGTCCTTGTACTGATCTCTGATACACTACTAGTAGCCTCATGTCACACTGAGAATTGGCCATTTATTTCTACTTTTTGCTTCCCATCTCTCAAGCCTTGAGGTTATCAAGTTTCTTTAAGAGAGTCTTACGAGGCACTTTAAGCAAAAGTTGTGAGAGTCAAATATCAATTTGTTTTATTTGTTTTGTATTTGTAATGTTCATATTGTATTTTAGATTATTTCGTTGTGTTACCCAGGAACCCTAGCACCTTAGTTAAAAATAATACCCTAGCACCTTAGTTAAAAATAATACAGTTATATATAAAATTTATATATCAATTTATTATAGAAAATTATATCCAGTAAATGCCTTTATTTTTAAGTCTTTCAACAGATTTCAGAGATGTACTGTTTGCTCCTTGCTTAGGACTAAACTGTGTTACTTAGGTACAAACCTGCATTTGGAACTTTATCAAAAATAACAGAAAGCTTGGCATGATCTGACATGAAAACACAGGCAATTCTAGGAACAACCAAAGACACAGAAATAAAAATATATATAGTCTAGCAATGAAAAAGAACTATATGGCAGGTAAAATGGAATATTGATAGTCCTTTAATACAGAAGTCTCCACTTAGCTTCTGGTGCAAATTCTTTGTAGAGGGTTCTCATAAGGACTCTTAAGGCTGGACGGCCTATCCTAAGAAGGAAACATCATAATGGTAAAATCACCCAAAGGACAATAGGCCTCCCTTTCTGACGCAGGTTGGTGCAGTGACTATGGTCTGTCAGGTATGTGATTTTGGAGCTGATTGACATTATTCCACTCAGGCTGAGCACAGTTTGGAGAAAGGAATGATATACATTGTAGCTAGACAGACAGAACAGAATCACAATCTGGAGCTGAGAAGAGAATTTAAATGAGTGGGACATGGAAGTTGTATCCTTGCAAAATGTGGCTACTGTAATATCAGTAAGAACTGTAACTATATGATACTAACAGGGAAGAGGAGAGGCCACATATGGGACAAAACAGCAGTATTGCCAATATCAAGCATTCAAAAACCCTGAGTCAGACCCACTTGTCAGTTCTCGGGCAGCTGATGGACGCCACCTACTGGATGGGCACTGAAGCGTCCTTAGGGCACCCCCATGTGCTTAAGTGGGGAGGCCAGGGGCCCTGCCCTCTCTGTGGCCCTGTCTTTGCTCCCCCTTTTTCCCCCGAGGTTCCGCCTCCCCGCCAAACCAGAAGCCGGAGTGGCGTTGGGGAGCTGCAGACCCTCCACATGCCCAGGGTGGGAAGGCCCAAGAGCAGCCTCTGGCCCATGTCCCCACCTCTTGGGCCCCCTGCCCAGGGCAGGTGGAGGGTTCGTGGCTCCCCACAGCTGCCTGGACTGGGCTCCTGCTGCTGGCCTGGCCAGGGGGCAGGGCCTGAGGGGAAGGAGAAGCAGGGACAGGGTCCATGGTGAAAAGTGGACAGGCCAGGCCCATCCACTTCCAAGAAGTTGGAGGGCCATAGCCCCCTGGCCCCTCCCTGTTCTGGCGCCCCTGATTTGGGGTCTCTATGATAGAAATAGGGTTAAATATTCCTTTTGGATTGATGGGGACAGGGCTTGTGGTTCCCACTCCCCTAGTACCTTTTGTCTGTTCTCAGATTCCCAAACCCCAGAAGGGGAAGAGGGTAGCAGCACCAACCCCCTAACTGGCCTGCCGTGCGGATTGCCAAATCTATCTGACCCGGACAGTATATCAAGTTGTTGTCTCCTTGTAGGCAGGGGGCAGGGGTAGCACTGGTAAATGGCCTTCCTGAGGGCAGTTCCCCTGGAGGCTTCCGGGACTCTACTTTGGGAGTTGTAGAGCTGCCATCTGCTCTCTCCCAGAACTGCCCAATGACTGCCAGGCACTTCCTGTTTTTAAGCCCTTATTTCATCCTTGACATGATTGACAGGGCTGGAGGGGCAGAGCCAGCCTTGCCCATAGGAGCTTTTTAACCCCTTCATCACCAATGTGCAGTTTATGCAATCCATCATCCCCCACACTCAAATTTATGAGATTGGTATAAAAATAATGAGATTTTTAAACATAATACTTTTTACATGCCTTCTGGCTTCATAGTCTTTAGGGTACACTTGGCTCACAGCTTCACACTTTTCTCAGCAAACATGAGGACTAGAAACTTACTTTTAAAAAATGAAAGCTGTAATTCTTACATATTCACATGACTCCAGGACCCGGGGCTTGAAGAAAACAATACATATTGCAGGACTCGTGATGAAATCGCAAGAGTTAGCAGCACTGAAACTGTGTACCAGCTTAAGAAAAAGAAAGTTAAGGGAAGAGCAAAACAGATAGGATGACTTATTTCTACCTTTAAACAAAGAAAGGTAATATATTTGGCATTCATTCTTCCCATTAATACTGGTATGAAGTGACTCCTTTCATTTTATCAGTAATAGGGCTTCTTCGTGACCCTGGGCCACCACCTCCTCTTGTAGGGTTTGTGGAATATATACATCATATTGCATGCCTGACCCTTTAGCCCTGGCGGATACAGGTGAGCATCCTAAACTTCTTTATCTCACAGCCACTTCTTGGACTCAGCATATCCCATCCTTTCCCCCTGTAATTTCTCTCTTTATTCCCAATGCTCTTGTCTCCTCGGTGCTAGGATTTTCACCTTATCAATGAAACAGCGGAGCTGCAGTGTAAGAGCTTCTTGGTCTTTTGTTATCTGAAATGGGAGAGGGGCAAAAATGAATGCACGGTGAGCAAGGTCAATTTTAATGCAGTTGTGTTTGTATTCAAGTATGAAAATCTGAGGGACTTTTGTTTCACAGAAGGGTGTGGGATGGGGCCTTCATCCCCCTCCAGGAGACCCACACTGTGCAAGTCCCTTTATTTTTGTTTTCTGAACCTTTCATGTGCTTTCCTATTATCACACCATGCCACCTTTCTTGGTGAAGGTGCTGCAGGCTCTCATCCTCTAGGTTAGAAATCCTTTCCTTTGCTTCCCCATTGCCCATTCATCCCACCAATTCACTTAGCTTTCCAGCTATCACATTTACAAACCGAAATAGCAGTAGTCTTGATTGAGACTGAGATATTATTTTAGGGTTAAGGTGTAACATTTTCAAGGAGTCTTATCTTTGTCAAAGGTTTTTTAGGCCTTTAAAGATGCAGATAGCTCCTATTGGAATTTTCAAAAGTGCTGATGCATGTTAGATGCCTAACTTAGGAGGTTTTAAAAATACATCTGGGTGCCTATCTGCATTTTTGGGTGTTTAAACACCTTTGCAAATCTGGCCCTGCGTGGCATATGCACTTAGCCCCATTTTCAAAAGCGACTTAGACAAATAGGAGTGAAAGTCAATGGGCCTCAGGCTACAAGTTGCCTAAGTCACTTTGAAAATCAGACTTAGAGGTATTTAGGGATTGCTACACTTAGGCTACATCTACACTACAGGGGGGAATCGATTTAAGATACACAAATTCAGCTACGTGAATAGCGTAGCTGAATTCGACGTATCGCAGCCGACTTACCCCGCTGTGAGGACGGCGGCAAAATCGACCTCTGCGGCTTCCCGTCGACGGCGCTTACTCCCACCTCCGCTGGTGGAGTAAGAGCGTCGATTCGGGGATTGATTGTCGCGTCCCTTTGGGATGCGATAAATCGATCCCCGAGAGGTCGATTTCTACCCGCCGATTCAGGCGGGTAGTGTAGACCAAGCCTCAGTGTTGTAACGCTTAGCTGATTTAGGAGCTTATTTTCAAAAGTGACTCAGGCACTTAGGAGCCTAGGTCTCATTGAAAGTCAGTTGGGAGGGACAAAACTCCCAGTGACTTCACTGGGAATAGGATAGCACCAGTAAACTGTAAATAAAGCAGCACCGAAACATCTCTCAACAACTTGGGAACAATTTGTATAGTGGGATGTGAGAGCCATTGGACCAAACTGTAAACGCTCCATATAATGGAAACCCTTTCAAGCCAGGGAGTGCAGTAGCACCCCTAGTTCCAGCAGCTATGCTTGGGAAAAATCATCTTGCCTTTTCGGAATAGGGGCAGGTAATTGAGAGCCTAGGAGAGAGCAAATCATACCCCATGTCTTCTATATCACTCCCCAAAAATATAAATTCAAAGAAAAAATTACAAGAATGTCAGTCTTTCTGGTTACATAAAGAGAAATTCAGAAATATGAGTTATTACATGTATTACTCTTGCAATTCCAGTCTATATTTTTACCATTTTTTGCTCCTATAACTAGAGGACAATTATATGTCCAGTGGTTACAGTCTGTGCCATTTAACGTACAATGTAAGAAACACACACATACTGCCAAAATCATTTAGTTTTTATTACAACTTTTTCCCTTCCCATTTTCTATGTGTAATGAGTGCATAAAGGGACCCCTTTCACCCTATTGTTTTTAGTCTAAAAGCCACTTTACTCTTAATAAAAGGAATAATGAGTACCCGTCGTCAAATAATCTGTCAATCACTCCAGCATGTACCATTGTGTAGCACCTTTCCTTTGGACCTTTTAGAGTGCTTCAGAAAAGATAAAAAAACAAATAAAGTCAAATTACAATTACACATCAATGTAGAATTCAAATAGTCAGTTTTCGATCACCTGCATTTTGTTACTAGAAGCTGAAAAGAGAAAATGTTCCTCTGAACACCCAGTGAGGAGCCAAAAGCCTCAGTAGCCTTGTCCATGCTGATCGTTGCACGAGCCTTTTCATAGGACCCTCATTAGGCACAAAGCTGAGCAGTGGCAGGAAACATCATCTTCTGCCCTTACGCTGAACTACTGGTGGTGTTGGGTTTATTTAATCTGCCTCTTTTTGCTTTGCTGTACTTTCTTAAGCATGGTTATGTCAGCAGGGAGTGGAGTGATTAATTCCTGCGATAGATAACAAATGCACCTAATCACAAAATCTCTTATGAAAGTAAATTAGAAACACTGAACTAACAATAATGAGAGTTATGAGGACAAAACTTGAGGGCCCTAGTCTTGTTATAAGGCCCAGTGCAGCTGCTCCCACTGTGAGGATGCTGGTTTATGAAAAACACTTCCACATATTCTTTTAGTCTGTTCACTAAAAATGGCATGTGGTAGCACCCATAATGTGCTAGGCATTTTCCACGCATTCAAGAAGGGACAGTCCCTGTCTCAAGTAGCTCACAAGCTAAGGACAGACAGACAGCTGGACAAAGGTCAAGGGAAAGGGAACAACAATAGAGATATTTATACAAGGGACAGTTTTTATGTAACTACTTGTTGCTTGAAGGTGATCTGCAGAGTTGACAAAAGAACAGTTAAAGCTTTAGCTGCTGAGTGCTTCAAATAAACAAACTGGGCCAAATTCTGCTACTACAGGGAAAGAGGAACAGCTCCCCAAGAGGCCCTGTGGGAAGCTTCTGATCACATGACAATGACCATTAACGACCTAAGTGCTTGAATATTGGGGTCTGATCGTGGAGATGAGATCAATCCATTTCCTGCCCCATCCCCAAATATTTAGTGGTCCTGATGGGAGTTTTTCAGTATTCTGATTTGAAAACCTTAGGATATAACATGAGAGTTTTAGTGGCTGAGAATGGGATTAAGGGGGCCTTCTGGCCAGCTCCATGAATCACCCCACTAGATGACAGGAAGGCTAGCAAGAGATGAGGCTTTATTTCCGAGCCCCGTCACATGACATAAATTAGAAAGGGTTAATATACTTATCACATGACAGGAGTCAGTTTGAACTGCCTCCAGAGGTCACTGCTACATCTTTCTTTTTTAAAAATACCAATTATCAACCAAAACCCACAACAACAAATGAATCCAGCAAACCAATAACACACAGCATTGAAGATGTCTAGGCTGGAGGACAGAGAACTGGAGACATGTCAGTGACTACAGTTTCGGTAACTCAGTGTAAAGGAATTCTGTAACTCTAACCAATTCCTTCTAAACAGTTCCTGTTTGAGTCGGATCCACCACATGGAGCCCAT
Organism: Malaclemys terrapin pileata; assembly: GCF_027887155.1. Taxonomy (NCBI): domain Eukaryota; kingdom Metazoa; phylum Chordata; order Testudines; family Emydidae; genus Malaclemys; species Malaclemys terrapin. The sequence goes on from NC_071505.1 coordinate 47,723,859, forward strand.
GTTTGTTGCTCCTGGTTTTTCCCATTGTCAGTGACTCAGTGGCAGTGTTGGAAGCAGTGCACTGTGGACAGCTATCCCACAGTTCCCGCAGTCCCCGCTGCACATTGGAATTCTGGGTCGAGCCCCCAATGCCTGCTGGGGAAAAAAAAATGTGTCGAGGGTGGTTTTGAGTAACTGTCGTCATCCAACCGTCACTCCCATCCTCCCTCCCTGAAAGCACCGGCGGGCAATCAGTTCGCGCACTTTTCTGGTGAGTAAGAGTGCGGACGCCACAGCACTGCGAGCATGGAGCCCGCTGCAACCATCGCTGCAGTTATGGCCGTTGTCAACACCTTGCACCTTATCATCCACCTTTTCCAGAGGCAAATGCTGAGAAGTCGGGCGAGGAGGCTACGGCAGCGTGGTGAGGACATGAAGTCTGAGAGTGGCACAGACCTCTCACAAAGCACGGGACCCCGCGCCGTGAACATCATGGTGGCAATGGGTCATGTTGATGCTGTGGAATGGCGATTCTGGGTCCGGGAAACAAGCACGGACTGGTGGGACCAGCCAGTACATTAACTGAAAGGGCTACTTTTCAATAAAAAGAAGAACAGGAGTACTTGTGGCACCTTAGGCTAGGTCTACACTACCCGCCTGAATCGGCAGGTAGAAATCGACCTCTCGGGGATCGATTTATCGCGTCCCGTGGGGACGCGACAATCGATCCCCGAATCGGCGCTCTTACTCCACGAGCGGAGGTGGGAGTAAGCGCCGCCGACAGAAAGCCGCAGAAGTCGATTTTGCCGCCGTCCTCACAGCGGGGTAAGTCGGCTGCGATACGTCGAATTCAGCTACGTAGCTGAATTTGCGTATCTTAAATCGACTCCCCCCGGTAGTGTAGATGTACCCTTAGAGACTAACAAATTTATTAGAGCATAAGCTTTCGTGGACTACAGCCCACTTCTTCGGATGCATATAGAATGGAACATATATTGAGGAGATATATATACACACATACAGAGAGCATAAACAGGTGGGAGTTGTCTTACCAACTCTGAGAGGCCAATTAATTAAGAGAAAAAAAACTTTTGAAGTGATAATCAAGATAGCCCAGTACAGACAGTTTGATAAGAAGTGTGAGAATACTTACAAGGGGAGATAGATTCAATGTTTGTAATGGCTCAGCCATTCCCAGTCCTTATTCAAACCGGAGTTGATTGTGTCTAGTTTGCATATCAATTCCAGCTCAGCAGTCTCTCGTTGGAGTCTGTTTTTGAAGTTTTTCTGTTGTAATATAGCCACCCGCAGGTCTGTCACTGAATGACCAGACAGGTTAAAGTGTTCTCCCACTGGTTTTTGAGTATTTTGATTCCTGATGTCAGATTTGTGTCCATTAATTCTTTTGCGTAGAGACTGTCCGGTTTGGCCAATGTACATGGCAGAGGGGCATTGCTGGCACGTGATGGCATATATCACATTGGTAGATGTGCAGGTGAATGAGCCCCTGATGGTATGGCTGATGTGATTAGGTCCTATGATGATGTCACTTGAATAGTGACTTCTGGGTACTCGTCTGGCTCTGTCAATCTATTTTTTCACTTCAGCAGGTGGGTATTGTAGTTTTAAGAATGCTTGATAGAGATCTTGTAGGTGCTTGTCTCTATCCGAGGGATTGGAGCAAATGCGGTTATATCTTAGAGCTTGGCTGTAGACAATGGATCGTGTGGTGTGTCCTGGATGGAAGCTGGAGGCATGTAGGTAAGTGTAGCGGTCAGTAGGTTTCCGGTATAGGGTGGTATTTATGTGACCATCGCTTATTAGCACAGTAGTGTCCAGGAAATGGACCGCTTGTGTGGATTGATCTAGGCTGAGGTTGATGGTGGGATGGAAATTATTGAAATCATGGTGAAATTCCTCAAGGGCTTCTTTTCCATGGGTCCAGATGATGAAGATGTCATCAATGTAGCGCAAGTAGAGTAGGGGCGTTAGGGGACGAGAGCTAAGGAAGCCCTTGAGGAATTTCACCATGATTTCAATAAGCTCTCGTCCCCTAACCATGATTTCAATAATTTCCTGTCACCTCCTACAAGACAGGCCCAACAAAGAAAATAACAGAACACCACTAGCTGCCACCTTCAGCCCCCAACTAAAACCTCTCCAGCGCATCATCAGAGATCTACAACCTATCCTGAAAGATGATCCTTTACTCTCACAGATCTTGGGAGACAGACCTGTCCTCGCTTACAGACAACCCCCCAACCTAAAGCAAATACTCACCAGCAACCACACATCACTGAACAAAACCACTAACCCAGGAACCTATCCTTGTAACAAACTCCGATGCCAACTCTGTCCCCATATCTATTCAAGTGACATCATCATAGGACCTAATCACACCTACAATGGAATGCAGTGCCTCGTAGAAACGGCATGTCTGGGGCTGGGATCCGGAGCATCCGTTTGACTCTTTGGTCTTCTGGTACGCTTGTCTCAGCTCCTTGATTTTCACGCGGTACTGCATTGCATCCCGGCTGTATCCTCTCCCTGTCATGGCTTTTGAGATCTTCTCGAATATCTTTGCATTCCGTCTTTTCGATCCCAGCTCCGAAAGCACGGACTTATCGCCCCACACAGCGATCAGATCCAAGACTTCCCGATCAGTCCATGCTGGGGCCCTCTTTCTATTCTGAGATTGCATGGTCACCTCTGCTGGAGAACTCTGCATCGTTTCCAGTGCTGCTGAGCTCACCATGATGTCCAAACAGGAAATGAGATTCAAACTGCCCAGACAGGAAAAGGAATTCAAATTTTCCCAGAGCTTTTCCTGTGTGGCTGGTCAGAGCATCCGAGCTCAGACTGCTGTCCAGAGCGTCAACAGAGTGGTGCACTGTGGGATAGCTCCCGGAGCTATTACCATCGATTTCCATCCACACCTACCCTAGTTCGACATGGCCATGTCGAATTTAGCGCTACTCCCCTCGTTGGGGAGGAGTACAGAAATCGAATTTAAGAGACCTCTATGTTGAACTAAATAGCTTTGTTGTGTGGACGGGTGCAGGGTTAATTCGATTTAACGCTGCTAAATTCAACATAACCTCCTAGTGTAGACCAGGCCTTAGAGACTAACACATTTATTTGGGCATAAGCTTTCATGGGTTAGAACCCACTTCATCAGATGCATGGAGTGGAAAATACAGTAGCAGGTATAAATACTCATGTACTATGTATTTATACCTGCTACTGTATTTTCCACTCCATGCATCTGATGAAGTGGTTCTAGCCTACAAAAGCTTATGCCCAAATACATTTGTTAGTCTCTAAGGTGCCACAAGGACTCCTCGTTGTTTTTCCAACCAGTGAAACTTTTTAATGGTGCCCACTTTATAAATATTTTTTAAGTTAACATGATTTGTTGCAGCATTCTTCTAAATTAATGTTTAATTTTTGAAAATACATTAGAAATGTTAGTGTACACATACACATGTCAAAAGTATTAGGAGGACAAGCTAATAGTATGTTAACATTCAAATGATAAATTTATCTACGTTATAAGAAACAGTTTTCAGATTTGAGGCTTCAAGTTAAACAAAGGAAAGGAAAGCTGGGAGGAAAAATGAACGAGTAGAAAGGATGAATTAATAATGACTTATAAAAAGAAAAAAGATATCTGGGCTACAGCAAAAACTAGGATACATATCACAACTGAGAACTAACATAGAGATCACTAATACTTTAAAGGTGCTTCTGAGCTATTTTGAACATATAGATGTAAAAGATTTTTTTAAATATTATATCACATTTGTAATTCTATATAACTTCACAGTATTAAGCACAATTTTTAAAAACTTAAAACATGCCATTTTTATTAGTGGTCCATTTTAAAACCACCAAACATTTTCATGTCAATTACTAAAACAAGGTTTAACGCTGTCAAAAAGCATTACTGCAAAAAACAGTCATCTTCTCTGTGTTTTCATCTGCAAAACATTACAGTTTATAAAACAATTTTAACTTGGACTACGTAAGACTCTGTATGAAGGTTTCCATATGTTAAACATTTTATTTGTGTGTTTGATTTTAAATTGCTTTGAAAAACAGACAGTTGAGGTTTTTAGAAAGGAATCTTTCGTTTAGGAAATAAATGTCTCTAAAGTACAGGGCACCAGCAGTAAAAACATTCTAACCACAAATCAGAAACATATTGAGAAGTGTTTGTTGAGTACACCTTCTGAAACCAGAATTTGTTTCTATTTGCTGGAAAATTGCAAAATCTGTTGTAGCTTGGCAGCATGCTTTCCCAGTTCTTTCCCAGTCTGCTTATGCAGTAATGGTATTATTATGCAAAAGGCTTATATAGCTTTCAAGTTCGTTTTTCATTTAATTATTTAACATGTACTTGCTAATACTTTGCATATAACAACAAACACAGTTGTTTAATGAAGTGAAAAAAATTATACTCTATGGTATTTTTGTTAATAAAATGTGTTTTTAAAAAGAAATGAAGACAATTAATCAGTGTTTCAGCTTCTCTGTGGCACCTAGCCAGAAGCCACCAGGCAGTCAACTGAAGTTTAGAGTGTTTCTGAAAGGCTAATTTAAGGTGAATTTAGATGGATTCAAGATTTATAAGCACTACAAAGTCCTGACTGGAGCAAAGTTCAAGTAAGTAATCCACTGCTCACTATGCAGACAAAGTGCTGCAGCCGAAACTTCCCTGTGATTTAGTCTATAGTCAATGAGAATTTTCAAAACAGGGAGGAAGACTGAGTTTCACTTCAAAGGTCTTCTAATAACTGAGAGGATTATACTCTTTTAACCAGTTAAGAAGGTTAGATGATTTTGAGTTAGTGGCTTTATACCCGTCAATAATTCGAAGTTTAAAGATAGTGTAGGGCAATATACATGCTTTAACTCTTTAATGATTGCAATGTGGCAATGCACCTGTATTGTATATTTGTCACTTTGCCAGAATAAATCATTATTTTTTCTGAATTATTTTCTTGAAATCAGGTTGTTTGTAACACATTTATTTACTGAAAGTGGGATTATTTTTACTTAAAAAACATCTTTTTACTCTTCTTTTTAATTTTTTAAGATATTTCCAGTAAATATGAGCTATGTAGACTTTGATGTTGGAACCTTTTACCCCAGCATGCTAATACCATATGTATATTTGAACATATTAGGAGGGAAAGTATCAGGGGGTAGCCATGTTAGTCTGTATCCACAAAAACAACAAGGAGTCCGGTGGCACCTTAAAGACTAACAGATTTATTTGGGCATAAGCTTTCGTGGGTAAAAAAACCTCACTTCTTCAGAAGTTTCAAATGCTTGCAGTTCTAGTAACAAAGGCACTGCCAAAGTCAAAAAGCTGAGGATTGTCAAACTAAACTGAAAAAGCATGCAGGAAGTGGCTATAAATTTCCCTTTTTTTCAGGGATAACAGGAAATTAGACATTATAATAAAAGAACTATACTTTAGCATATCAAGTCGTTCTTTTTAACTTCGTTTTGTTCATGTTTACCATTATTAGTGCAATCAGAAAGCCCAGTTATAAAAAATTAATTCTGCATTACATAAGTGTACCTACGATGAAGTCAGGGTACTACATGTACACGGAATTCATAAAGAATATCAGAGAATGTACTGTAACCTTTTATGTAGCCCATATTAACAATAATGTGGCATGTAGAGTTAGGAATAGTAGCATCCAAAAAAAATCAAATGTTATGTAGGAAAAAATTGAAGTGATCACATGGAATTCTTTCTCTTTTCTTACACCTGCCATTTCATTTTTTACTCATTGAATAAAAAAATGAGAGTAGGTTCTTTAAAATTTTAAATGATAGACCGACCATGTCCATTTTATAAAATGAACAGCAACTTAATTTCTAAAATGAGAACGTTTGAAAGGTGAGAAATTAGTCAAATTCACAAAGATGATTTTTAACACTGGTTGAAACCACATCGTTTTTCTTGGAAATTTTTATGAAAAATTTGCCACTTCTCCCCCTCAAAATTGGAAATTTTCTTAGCAGCTCTGAAGCTGACCCCAAAATGGGATGACATTTTGCAAAGTGTTTAGAAAACTTTAGCCTTTTTCTTTTCCAGAATGTGAAATATTAATGAGAAACCATCAACACTGTGACTTTTCTTTAAAGTTCGCTTGCAATTTTAAGGTACTGATGGTTGGGAAGAAATTAAAGACTGTTTTATTGTAAAGAAACATTTTTTATCCAAAATCTTTTAAAAAACCTCAATAACAACCACCACTGTTTTTCTCATTGTTCTCTTCTGCTCCCTGTATCCGTCTGAAGCTCTTAGGGGTAGAGACCATCTTAATGTTATGTATTTGTACAGAGCCTAGCACAGTGGAGTCTGGTTTCATTATTGAAATCTCTAGGCCCTATCCAAATACAAATAATGCTTAATATATTAAGGGCACAACTTTTCATTCTTTACATACTCAGAACTGCAAAGTTAGCTCAGTGGAAAGGCAGCTCAAAATCTGCATTCTCTTACTCAGTGGGAGTGTTTCTTCATCTTATGTACTGTACCACATGACTCCATAATAGCAATTATACATATTTATTTTTATGAAATAGCTCAGAAAATAATTTTGTAAAATGCTTACACATGTATAGGCTTCATGTTCAATCTTCACGCAGCCCCATGGTAATCTTGGTTTATATGCTCACTTTTTAAACAAACATATGGCTCAGAATTGCAAATGTTTACTAACAGGTGCATTACCTCACCTATATGGTAGGAGAGGAGGGTTGGTTAGGGTGTAGTCTGGGCGTTAAGAGTTCTGGGTTCAATTCCCTGCTCTGCCACAGATGTCTTGTGTGACCTTGGGGAAATCACTTAATATCTCTGTGACTCAGTCCGCCCTGGGTTGTTGTGTGAGTAAATACGCTGAAGATTAGGAGGTGTTCAGATATGATGGTAATGGAAGCCATATCAGTACCTGAGATAGTTACTAATTCAAAATTATTTCCGTTGAATTAACAGTGGAAATAGTTCAATGGGACCAGTAAGCACTTTGCCTGATAGTGTTTTGAGGACTGGCCCCTTTTTACTTTCGAGTGTATTTGATGTGCATTGAAGCTTGGCACACATACCCTTTTGTCTCCTTTTTTGGGGCTATATTTCATTCTGAAGAGATTGCTTATATGTTAAGAAGATGAAGGTAAATGATTAAATGTGCCTCCCTTTGGAGAGCTGTTGGGATTCTGTTCTCCGTAATGAAATGCACAGAGGTAAACCTACAGCATGTAAATGGTGGGCACAGCTTTTGGGGAATTGAATTGCGTGCTGAATAAATGCTGTGAAAGACTGAAGTAAAATGGGGTGTAATAAATCTAGAAACTGGTGGCTTAGTATCCAGACTTTAATTCATAATAACTACCATTAGGCATATTTACTGCATTTCATTATTATTTTCCATTTGTTATGTATGTGTTTTTAACTAGGAAAAAATAGTGTTTTATCTATGTGCAAGTCAGCTACAAGGGTTGGGTCAGTAGCTGCTACATGTTGAATGAGATCCTCTGCAGTGAATACACAATCTGGTGCAGCTCATCAAGGGTGCAGTTCAATCACTCCTAGAGAGAGGGGTTTTAAGCTGGGTGAATGTGAGTCCCTGTAAGCTGCACTCATGTATCTTGTCCATCAGAAGAGTGGATTAATGTGGTTTTTCATCTGATATTTCTGAGACATTCTAAAGTGTTGCCTTTTTTATCAGTAGGTGGTATAGTCTGCTTGATATAGAGTGGACGCTTCATTAACCAATGCCTGACTGCATCATAGAGGCACTATAGATTCTGGGCCAGGTTTTGTATTATTAATTCAATCCTACACAGTGCTTGGCTAGGAAGCCGTTGAGAACTGAGGGTGCTGAGCACCTCATGAGATATCTCAGCACCTTGCAGTACTGAGCCCTAAATAATGGTGTTGAATTAAAGCAGCATATTAAATTTCACAGTCTTCTTCATAATCAGATGGGGGAAAGGTCATGATATATCCACCAGTGCTTCAACAATAGTCAAGCTCCATCTGTATGTATGAAAAGCAGCAAAATGTAGTTTAAGGTATGTACTTTTAAAAATTGATCTAAGCACTGTAAAAGCACTCATGGCCTTTTAATATGTATTTTTGCAAAATGTGATTCTATAAAACACAGATAGCTCAGAATAGAATGTATATACTAATTTATCTGCAGCATGTCAGCGTAAAATGGAAAAGTTTGTCATCGTTCTAATACAAATGAAATAGGAAACCATAACCTACATGGGACAAATCTTTCAAACGTTTTAGAAACAAATAAGACTGAAGATGGGCAAATGGTCAGAGGTAACTGCAAACATGTTGATACTGTCTGTTTCAATACATAGTTTTTTTTTATATTTGTAACTAATAGGTAGATACTTCATAACAGACATACAACATATACATCTTCCTATCTTTAATTTATTTTATGATGAAGCCATTTTATGAGGCACTGTGGCTAGGTTTTAGGTTATTCAATATAATCCAAATCCCGCATTCCTTTCTTATGCAAAACTGCCACTGAAACCAACTGAAATCAATGACCTGAATTCAACGGGAATTTTGTCCATGAATAGAGACCCACAGAATTAGTTCCAAGACTTTAAAAAACATGAGATAACTATCAGTGGAAATACCCAGCACCATGTAGGACATGCACAGCCCTTTGCTGGATCGAGTTATTAGTGATCACATTGGGGCAGGTAGTTCTAACTTATAGGCCAGTAGATGAATGGGATCAGAAAAAGTACAGAATTTGGCCCATGATGTGTAATGACAATCCTGTAATGAACAGCCAGTGTGTGTACAGATTTCAAATTGCTGGTGACGTTCCTGAGAAACAGTACAGTAGTTTGAGCTCCTGTCCAAACTTAATACGAGATATTTATTCCACTGAAATAAATGGGAGTGAGAAAAAGTATTGCGTTACCCTTTGGGGAAAAATAAATCCCTTGTTCTGTGCTCACCCCTTTTATTCATGGTGAACCATAAAAGAGAAAAAGCTTAACAAGGGGCAATAGGTTTTTTCACCCCAAATGGAATTGGTGAACATTGTAGAAACTATATAAATGTATTTAAAAGCCGTTGAAAGGTTATTAATGTCTCGATTTCCCATTCTTCCTCCCCCATCCCAAACACTGTGTCCATACCTGCATTGGGTGGGTCTCAGTACACATGGGGAGTTCAGTGGTACTCCGGGTGGCTGAGTATTTCTTACCTGTCTATCTCTGCAAACAATCCACATACATTTAAAACAGAAAGAAAACCTGCTGCTGCCATGCAGCAAGGAGTCTATTATGAATCCCTGGGTGGTATGGAAAGCATTTAGACTCATTTCATTCACATGTCAGGTAAAGCCTTTCATTTAGAAGTGAGATGAATGCTGAATAATGGATCTTTTGAGTAATGTAATTAAGAATTCATTAAAGCAGCCTTTAAAATAAAATCTCCAAAATGCAATACATGTATACTTCCCAGTCTAATGTAATAGAGAAATAAAATGAATGGACAGAAAATAATATAATAATGCTGTTTACAAAAGTCTCATATTAAAATTAAATAAATAAGCAACCAATACACTATATATTAATGTTTTATGGCTTCCAAGCAGTCGGGAAGGATGTGGATGCTTGGAATGAGTTTATTCCTTGTTGGGAGAGAACGGAATGTATCTAACTAAGGATATTCTTTCCACGTCTGTTTTATGGAATATATGCACACTGGGAAATCCTGGCCCCACTGAATTCCATAGCAAAACTCCCATTGACTTTAGTGGGGCCAGGATTTTACCCCTAGTTCTTATTACTGTTTTGAGCCAGCAAAAAGCTTACACAGATGTGGCCCCAACTTCCAGTGTGGAAAGCTTTGTATCTTAACTCCCTGCCAAGCACTTTGAAATAGCTTTATCAGAATATGTTCTTGGGCTGCAACTCAAAAAGTCACTAGGCCCAGCATCTGGGGGTTGCTTAGCTTCTCTAAGAAAAGTGATCTAACTCATCCAGGGCCGTATCCTACCCAATCTTTAACTCCAACAGCACAGTGGGAACTCTGGGATGAGTACTTTCAAGGATAGGCCCCTAGCTGGCTCAGGATAGACTCCTCCCAGTCTCATCTTCCATCCAATCCAGGAATTCAGCAGTATATAGGGAGTCATGAGGTTGAGCCTTTTAAAGGGCTTGGATATTTACAAAGTGATGTAGAGAGGGAGGAGATTTTAGAAGATACCTATCTCATAGAACTTGAAAGGTCATCAAGTCCAGCCCCCTGCCTTCACTAGCAGGACCAAGGATATTAGGAAACACTATTTCACTAGGAGGATGGTGAAGCACTGGAATGCGTTACCTAGGGAGATGGTGGAATCTCCTTCCTTGGAGGTTTTTAAGGCCCGGCTTGACAAAGCCCTGGCTGGGATGATTTAGTTGGGAATTGGTCCTGCTTTGAGCAGGGGGTTGGACTAGATGACCTCCTGAGGTCCCTTCCAATCCTGAGATTCTATGATTCTATGATTCTAAGATTGAACTACACTGATGTACCTCTGCCATGGTGGGAAAGAGGAAACAAGGCAAGAATAGATTTTTAAAGTTTTGATGATGAATGAGGCTCCTGATTATGCATGAATGACTGATAACCAACACTGGAAGTGCAGGACTTTTGTTAGACCAGATGCCTTCGGCTGTATATTCAGTTTAGCATCTGTAAGTGGGGGAATGGGAAGAAGATGTGGCGAGGTGAGTTGCATCTGACATCAGATTCAAGAGTTGTCCTGTGTTACAAATAGGTTTAATAGAGTGTATTAATCTGTTCTGAGGGCCTGGCCAAAGTTGAGAGATTAGTTTCAGATGGCTCAGAGGAGCAGACCATTTGATTGATGGCCTGGTCGGACATTATGATAATATTTTGTCCACAGCTATGGATACACTGGGATTCATCCAAACCTCCCATTAAGACCACATAGGTCCAACCATTTAAATCAAGATCTCCCATTATTCCAAATAAAGTGAATGATAAATGAATTAAGCTTTTTAAAGAAGTTCTGGCATTGATATTATTCTTCCTATCAAAACAGATAAAATGGGGGAAGGGTACCACTTTGATTGCATTCATATTCACTTTCCCTCCCATGATGAGTTCCCTCCAATGCCCAGGTCATTCTTCATTTTCTCTAGAAAACATTTACAGAAAATAGAGCAGTAGATGGGAACGGGATATGAATTCCCATGTGTTAAGTGAAAAAATGGAAAAGGCCATCTGTTTTCTCTGACATGTTGCTTCGAAAGTAAATAAGGGTGCTCAACATTCCACAGAAGGTGCTCAGCAACTCATAGGATCTGGACCTAGGTTTCCAGTAGCACATTATGTTAATATCAGGGTCTTACAGGTTTTTTTTAGCTGCTCTTGGACCCTACTTTGCAATACTACCTCTACTGTTCCAGCAGTAGAATCAGGAACTTTTATACTTCAAATCTTGGGCATTGGAAGGGGTGGTTTCCTTTGGATTATTATACTGCTTCCCCTGTGCAATTCATTCTTTTTCTCCTGAGAGCACTATTTGCATGTGGGGGGGAAGGGGGAGGAGGGAGGAAGCATGAGCATTACCCTGCTTCCATCGGTGCTTATGAGGGACTTTGAAATCAGATTTCTGTAATTTCTACAGCCACCTGACTAGCTGTTCCTCAGGATTCTTGAATTTTAAAAGCCACTCACTATACAGAAGCCGGACCTGATTTAAGCACAAATTGGTTTCCAGACAGAAAACTGTGAATAGTCATTAGATATGTTGGGACCTGAAGTTGCCTGAGTCTGACCATCCTCCTGATCTTTAAGTTTCCCTGTGCTTCAAGTAAGTGTGTTCAATGCATCCACATAGCACATCCTTTGGCATGGGCTCTGTATTCCCAGACATTTGGCCAAGAGTTCAATCATGACCCTGTAGTCAAGTAATAAAACTAGGAGTCAGGAGTTATGAGCTCTGTTTCTTGCTATGCCACTGTCTTCCTGTATGCATGTCAAGTCATTTAACCACTCTGTGCCTCTATTGCTCTTGCTGTAAAATTGGATTAAGAAAACCTAATTAGTAAGGGTGTTGTGAGGCTAAATTAATAAATTCTGTAAAGCACTTGGAGATGCTCAGAAGGAAGGTACTACAAAATTGCAAAGCATTGTTTTTAATGCTTTTAATGTCTCCAGGGAGTGCAGGAAGGTTGGCAGATTGAGATCCTGTGTCTCTGAGAAGTAGGGCAGTGGGGTTTGCAGTACAGACTCAGAGAGGAAGATAGAAAGCCACCAACACAACAGCCACCAAACAGCTGTCGGTAAAGGACAAAAGAGGCAAAGCAGGACAGTTCTTTACAAATGGATCCATCCCACTCACAGACATTTCTGGGAGATGGATCCTGCTTAAGAGTCCCAAGGAAGGCTGGAGCCTTCAACTTGGACCACCTGGGTCTAATGGAGGACTCAGCCCTGAAGGGAAGAGCCCATATTTTCATTAGGGACTTAGAGAAAAGACATGTTCAGTGGAGGTCCCCAATGTCACTTGTAGTCAGTCAGTTGCCATATGTGACAGTTAGGCTAGGTTGGGCTACAGGCAACTTTTATTATTATTATTTATGGTTAAGAGACTGGGAATAGCCTATGCAGCTGGGAAGCCAACCAGGCCCATGGAGCTTCCACAAGCCGGCAGTCATAGAGGCAATTTATTGAAGAATAAAGCCCAGAGCTAGAAATTCATAGGGAAGAAAAGCAATGATATGTTTTACATTACAGAATTTCACTCTGTCTGGGTATCAGCCTCTGAATATTTCAAAGACGTTGCCTCTCACATCTCATCTACATATCCATTGAGAAGTGTTGAGCAGAAATTGCCCTTTGTTCTCAAGCACAGAATTAAACGGGCTTGTATCTCAGTGCTATACTTTGGCCCCTCTAAACAGAATGAGCTTTGTGACGATTTTAGAATTGCCTAATCTCTGCTCTTGTCAAACTAAACTGTGGGATTATCATATGGAACTTTTTTCAGTGTCCACATTAATCACACATGACAATCGATCTTTTATTCTACCCAATAAGGAGCTTCTGTTTTGTGTTTTCTGGGCTTTATTTAACAATTGTGTTCTGCAGTTTGTGACACTTGTTTTGTATTACACATCATATTATGCAGGGAAATCACTAAAAATAAGGTTTATTTTAGTCTCTTCTAGGAATGCCCTGCTTGTCTTTTCATCCTCTCTCTCTAAACAGCTGTCTGCTTGTCTGTCTCTCTATCTAGGCATTATGGAATATACAGCATGTTTGACATTGGCTTGATATTGTGATATGCAGCCTGTTACAGCAGAATACTAATTCCCACAATGAGCCACTCATGGCAGTTTCAGTGATCATAAAATCATCAGCTATCAGTTTTAATAGATAAAGTGAAGCATTGTTTGCACATCAGAGTTAAGTTATAGATTCAGGCCCCAATCCTGTAACTGGATCCAGCTAAGTGCATTTTTGCGGTTGTGCAGATCCCCGTTGAAGCGATGTGGTTACTTAAATTAGCTAGGTGCATAACTGAGTGGTTCCAAACCATCTGAACGATTTTTCCTTCTATAAATAAATGAAACAGGGAGATATTTTTAAAAGCGTAAAGGGCAGTTAGGCACCCAGCTCCCACTGACTGTAAATAAAATCAGCTATTTCCTTATTGCTTGGCTGATCTCTTGTAAGTATCACAGCCTCTTACACATGATGTTGATCAAAATCTTAACAGGACCATGTTGCCTCAAAACAAATCCACCCAGCATGTAAGAATGACCATTTCTTTGACTTTGGCAGTTCGGTGGGAAATGGGATTTATGAGATAATGATGTGCAACTGAAGTGTAGGCTGTTTACCTTGTACAGGATTCCATGGAAACAATCTTAGGTGCAAATTTATTGCACCCCAGTGATTAATGTACCCAGGTGTGGTGGTCTGAAAATCTCTTGATAGATTTCCCATTTTCCAGGCCGTGTCTCACCACCACCGTCTTAGTAGGTGCATTTTTTTGGTGGGCAGAACTCATTCATTCCCCACTAGCAATCTACTTTGAAAATTTACAGGGATTGCGGATGGCACTGGTGCCTGCTATTGCAGAAGAATGTGTCCTGTTTAGTGGTGCTAACAATTTAGAATTTTTCATTGTATTTTCAAAATAAGATTTAATTGAATGACCTACCAGCACTAACTCCTCCTTCCCCAGCTTGTATCCTGTTTTGAAGACTGAATAATGTTGTTGGGGAGCCATTGGTTTTATGGCTCCTGGGAGTAACTTAGAGTGACTCAGAATTTGGCATATTTATAAAGGTATTTTACTTAGAATAGTTATGGTAATACAGATGCAAGGTAACATGTTTTAAACAGCAAATGAGATGATTTTTTAAAAGTTTGTTTATATTTAGGCCTCAACCCAGCAAAGAACTTAAACACATTCTTAACCTTAAGCACATCAGTAGTCACCTTCAGTAAAAAGGCCTTTACAATTTATATTTTCGCTTGGAATCACTGGCATGGTGGCTCATCTGAGACAATGAGACCTATCTCATCTATGCAAGTTGTTGCACATTAAGGCTCCCCAGTCCTCACAAACATGAGCTTAACTTTAAGCACATCAGTAGTGCCACCCATCAGGGCAAATTGTATTGATGTAAATAGGTATGATTGTCTCTAAGAGCTGATGGTCCATCACGCTAGTGATTCCTAAACCCTAATAGAAAATAAAATGGCCTATTCCCTGGATCATTAACACTCCCCTAAAGAAATATTGACAGGATTTAAGTCCATTATGGTCTTTTTTGGAGTTATTTAAGGTTAAATACACATGTATTTAAAGAATGTATTTTTAAAATGAGAGGTGGGGGTGGGGGGATTTGCATTGGAGAATGAATCAAGAGACACCTTACAGTAGGTAATATGGTGAAGGGTGTGACATAACAAGGGACTGAAAACAGTCTAAACGTCTCATAGAACAACTACTTGTACTCCTCCTGTCTCTGTTTTTCTGTCTCTGTTTCCTTCCTCTCCCCACACCAACCCTTTTCTCGGTTATTGAAAAAAAAATACAAAAGAAATATTTGTACGTATAGTCAGTAGGATGGAAGAAGGAGCCTTTTTCAATCTGAGATTGTGTGGCACCCTCTAGAAAATAAATTGTCCCCACAACACTTTAGGATTTTGATACTCTGAGATGCAAATTATGCAGTTTCTTAGGGTTTTTTTTTCCACCTCAGATAGTTTATTAATATTGGAAAGGCAATTGGACAGTGGGGCCGCCTCAGTCTTGGAACAATTTCAAAAGCAACTTGAAATGCCCTGGCAGCTGTACTTCACACAAAGTAATGTTAAGGTTGTGACACCAACTAACAAAAGGCTAACACAGTGTCTCTAGCTTACCCTGTTGTGCTTAGGTAATGGTGGGCTCTCAGATCTATGCGTGATGTTATCATAATATGTTCTTCAATAATGAGGCATAGAAGGATGAATTGAATGTAGCATGTTATCCTTAACTTTGAATTTCCTGGTTTTGGTTATTTTCTCCCCAGAACCATAAAATTAAACGTTAGTATTTATTAATTGTATAAAATATTTATAAAGTTTATACTATTATAGTTCTCCATCAAAGATGGTTAGAGTTTGAGGGTAAAATTTCCAAAAGTGCCTAGATATCATAGGAATCAGGTGCCAAAGTCACTTAGGTGCTTTAAAAAATTTTACCCTAGTGTATTAAAAACACTGAGCAGCTAACCAGGGACAGGCATGAGCTAGCATCCAGAAATAAATTTCCGCACATTTAGGAGTGTTCAGAGCTGGGGTTTTGTTCAGAGTACATTTCTGTTTTTAACCAAATAGCTACTGCAAAATGCTTCACTTAATTTCATGGGACAGTTAATCCAGAGTTGGAATTTGGGGTCTGAGTTTCACCACAGCCGCAGTAAAATAATAAAAATAATTAGACAAATATAGCACAAGTAATACCCTCATATTTTTGTAAAATGGGCTAATATCAATCACTGTGTAAACCACTCTGCCTGTGAATGGTTAGCAGCTTCCAGTGTCTCAAAAAAGAGAACTCACATGTTTCTCAGTAAAGCCAAAGAAAAATTGGCTTCTCAAAGATAACATTCAGTATTTTTACACTCTCCAGTTACTTTAAATCAAAGTATTAACTGTTCCTCTCTTCTTACATTTACTATGTTAGTGTAGTAATTTTTTTCCCAAAAAATGTTTGACATTATATTATTTTTATGTAATTATATAAACATGCTCCCAAAATGCAATTTTGCAAGCTGAAGCTGAAGTTGTAACTTTGAGTCTGGGCTCATGCACACAATTGAATTTTCAGGATCGTTAATAATAAACTAATTATAGCACACTACCTGAGTAGTTTTTTTTAGAGAGGGGAAGAATGTTGTTTACTGTGCAGTATATTTACCTACTGGGTGATGATTCATAGTCATTTGTGGTCTTTGATCTGGGAAGCGGAGCTCCTTAAGAAGCATCTTCTTGGACTACTTCTTGTTTATGTTACCATTACATTATGTGAACGAGAGATAGGACTTAATTACTGTAGGACACACACATTGTTAAGAGAGTTTGCAGGTGATAGTTGTGGAACCTTCATGGGTTCTTTATGGGAACCAAGTGATCAGTTCTCTCTCTTCTACAGAAGGAAGTACATAGTATCATATATTTTTTCAGTTCCTGAGGCAATACCTTTCATCCTGTTCATTTTACTCCTTCTCCAGACATCCCTCACCGTCAGCAGACAGCTCTTTCATTTGTGATTTAGTCCTAAAGCTCTTAGAAAGAAATGTGTTAGTGAGAAATTATTCTGAATTAGGTCTTTTATGGTGTATGGACAATCTCTTGGGTCATCCCTGGACTGGGGACAAACAGCATCTATGTGTCCTAAAACCACTAATGCCACTAGGAACTTCTTAACTCAGAGATGCAACCTTTGCAAGAGCTAAATATTTTGAAAACTACTTTTTGATTGATTGGGCCAGATCCTTGACTGGTGTAAATTGGCATATCTTTATTGAAATCAATGGAGCTATGTCAATTTATGCTAGCTGAGGAGCTGACCCTTGAAATGTAGCAAGTAGGGGGTTATCATCTAGACTTGAAGTTGAATAATCTAGGCCAGAGATTTAAATCTATTTTCTCTATTTAGCGGTGTCTTAGAAAAATTTTCATAAAGTCTGTACTAGCCACTCAAACAATGCTAGACCCAAAGAGAAAAATCTCTGGAGTAGGGTCATAATAGTGAAAACAAAACAAATGCTTCACGGAATTATCTTGTTTCACTCATTGCCGAAAGAGCTAATATCTCAGGTTGTTTGAGGAGCTTGCAAGGTTCTTATTGTACAAAACACATCTTTCATTGTTTAGTAACAACTGCAGATTCCATGACACAATTCTCTATCGTCTTCTACACTAAGAGGCTCTGTGTTGTGCAGATCATGTCAGTGGAATAATGCACCCGTGCAGAGGAGCACTAAATCAAATGATAAATTGAGTGTAACATCGATTATGTTAACTAAGCATAGATATATATATACATTTAATGGTCATTGTGACACATGAATGTTCAAGACAAAAAAGTGAAAAATACATTTCAAGTTCTACATATGAGAAAACCTGACAATGATCAGCAGTTTGCATCTAGCATTTAATTCTATAAATCTGCCAGTGTTTGCAGCATTGAAAGCCTGATTCTAAATGGAAAGGTCATTATCATTATTAAGTTTTATAAGAAAATCGTACATGTACCAATATCTATTTAATAACTGAGACATCATGAATGTCAGACTTAACACACTTTGCTGGGTGCTAGTAACTCTTTAAGTGTACCCTTGACTCGAGTCGAAGGCAGTATTGGAAATTTTATATTATCTGAACTGCCTGGTAGCATTTAAAAGTACATCCATAATAGCTAGGTAAAAATATAGTGACTTCACACAACTTTACCTAATTTGGCTCCAGTGCCAAATGTTATACTAAACTCCTTGCTCTCTTTCCATAAGAACTGGAAATTCTGGCATAAAGATTGGGTCCCAACAACCCTATTCTACTTAACGATTACCTCAGTTCTACTAGAGTATATTGTACTTACTGCAAAACATATACGTCAGCAATGACAACGAAATGAAGCCTTTTGTACCCAAAGTAAGTGCTGGGCATAACAATATTTGCATCATTGTCAAAATTACTTCTTGAAATGTCTTGGTGGAATGGTGCTGTCTAAATATAATACATGTATTTATTCAGCATTTTTCTATAAAACTTTTGTAATTCTTATATTATATTATCTCTAATTCAAGCCCAGTGATAAGTTGATACAGCTTGTTTCTTTTTCTATTATATATTTAAATTAAAAATAGAAAGATGTAGTTTCTATTAATGAGTTTTGTAGGGGTCTTTTAGTATTCTGTCCCTAGGCAACTTCCTTACTCGATATGAAGTCTTCATAAGAGGTGCTTGTGCACCTGATTAATTCATAAATGGGGTTGAGGGCTGCATATTTGCACAATTCTTGTTAAATCATGGAAGTCTGCTATTTCTCTAAAGGATGTATTGCAAATTGTGATGCCCACATTATGCACCTAATCACAGCCATTCTGTGTCAGTCCCAAATTTTCTAAGTATCCTCATCTATGTGATAGCCATCTCACGAGTTAAAGGTCAAGGTCCATCAGAAACATTTATACCAATGTTGAAGAAAAATAGATAGATGAAGTGAATACTAAGATGGCTTAACCCTGTACTGAAAAAGCAAGATCAACAAATATGTAACAAGTGACCAGAAAAATCAGAAAGCTATTTTTAAAGTTAATGGTAACTAGGTAGGGACCAAGATAGACTAAGGGTATGTCTATACTACGGGATTAATCCGAATTTATATAATTCGAATTTGGGAAACAGATTGTATAAAGTCGAATGTATGCGGCCACACTAAGCACATTAATTCGGCGGTGTGCGTCCATGTTCCGGGGCTAGCGTCGATTTCTGGAGCGTTGCACTGTGGGTAGCTATCCCATAGCTATCCCATAGTTCCCGCAGTCTCCCCCGCCCATTGGAATTCTGGGTTGAGATCCCAGTGCCTGATGGGACAAAAAACATTGTCGCAGGTGGTTCTGGGTACAGCCTCACCCCTCCCTCCCTCCCTGCATGAAAGCAATGGACTGCAGACAACCATTTCGCGCCTTTTTTCCTGGGTGAACACTGCAGACTCCATACCACGGCAAGCATGGAGCCCGCTCAGCTCAAGACAGCAGTCATGAACATTGTAAACACCTCGCGTGTTCTCGTGGAGTTTATGCTGAGCCAGGACCAGAAAAACGAGGCGAGGAGGCAGCGGCGGCGGCAGCGCAGCGACAAGCGTGATGAGGACATGGACACGGACATGGACACGGACACAGAAATCTGTCAAACCGCGGGCCCCGGTGCTTTGGAGATCATGTTGTTAATGGGGCAGGTTCTATCCATGGAACGCCGATTCTGGGCAAGGAAAACAAGCACAGACTGGTGGGACCGCATAGTGTTTCAGGTGTGGGATGATTCCCAGTGGCTGCGGAACTTTCGCATGCATAAGGGCACTTTCATGGAACTTTGTGACTTGCTGTCCCCTGCCCTGAAGCGCCAGAATACCAAGATGAGAGCAGCCCTCACAGTTGAGAAACGAGTGGCGATAGCCTTGTGGAAGCTTGCAGCGCCAGACAGCTACCGGTCAGTCGGGAATCAATTTGGAGTGGGCAAATCTACTGTGAGGGCTGCTGTGATGCAAGTAGCCAAAGCAATCACTCAGGTGCTGCTACGAAAGGTAGTGACTCTGGGAAATGTGCAGGCCATAGTGGATGGTTTTGCTGCAATGGGATTCCTTAGCTGTGGTGGGGCGATAGATGGAACCCATATCCCTATCTTGGCACCGGAGCACCAGGGTACCCAGTACATAAACCACAAGGGGTACTTTTCAATGGTGCTGCAAGCACTTGTGGATCACAAGGGACGTTTCACCAACATCAACGTGGGCTGGCCGGGAAGGGTTCATGACGCTCGCGTCTTCAGGAACACTACTCTGTTTAAAGGGCTGCAGCAAGGGACTTACTTTCTGGACCAGAAAATAACCGTTGGGGATGTTGAAATGCCAATAGTTATTCTCGGGGACCCAGCCTACCCCTTAATGCCATGGCTCATGAAGCCATACACAGGCAGCCTTGACAGGAGTCAGGAGCTGTTCAACTACAGGCTGAGCAAGTGCAGAATGGTGGTAGAATGTGCATTTGGCTGTTTAAAAGGTCGCTGGCGATCGTTACTGACTCGCTCAGACCTCAGCCAAACCAATCTCCCCATTGTTATTTCTGCTTGCTGTGTGCTCCACAATCTCTGTGAAAGTAAGGGCGAGACCTTTATGGCGGGGTGGGAGGCTGAGGCAAATCGCCTGGCTGCTGATTACGCGCAGCCAGACACCAGGGCGATTAGAAGAGCACACCAGGAAGCGCTGTGCATCAGAGAAGCTTTGAAAACCAGTTTCATGACTGGCCAGGCTACAGTGTGAAATATCTGTTTGTTTCTCCTTCATGAAAACCCGCCCCCTTTATTGACTCATTCTCTGTAAGGAACCCGCCCTCCCGCTTCCCCCAGCTTGCTTTCAAACCAAATAAAGTCACTATCGTTTAAAAATCATTTATTCTTTATTAATACATTATAAAAAGAGGGAGGGAACCCGGATGGGGTTTGGGAGGAGGATTGGCGGGAAGGAAAAGGCCACTAAAAAAAGGTAAAAAAAAATGACAGCCTTTTGCTTGGGCTGTCCACTGGGGTGGAATGGGAAGGTGTATGGAGCCTCCCCCCCCCCCGCCCGCGTTCTTACACATCTGGATGAGGAGGCTATGGAATATGGTTGGGGGGGAGGGGGGTTATACAGGGGCTGTAGCGGCACTCTGTTATCCTGCTGCCGTTCCTGAAGCTCCACCAGACGCCGGAGCATGTCTGTTTGCTCACGCAGCAGCCCCAGCATTACATCCTGCTTCCTCTGATCTTCCTGCTGCCACCTCTCATCTCGAGCGTCTCTCCTCTCCTCATGTTGGTCCCTCCTGTCCTCACGTTCACTGTCTTCTTTCCTATACTTTGAAACCGTGTCCTTCCACTCATTCAGATGAGCTCTGTCACTGCGGGTGGATTCCATGATTTCTGCGAACATCTCGTCTCGCGTCTTCTTTTTCCGACGCCTTATCTGTGATAGCCTTTGGGACGGAGGAGGGAGGCTTGAAGAATTTGCAGCTGCTGGAGGGAGGGAAAAAAGGAGAGAATTTTTTAAAAAGATACATTTTGCAGAACAATGCTTATACTCTTTCACGGTGACCAAAACTATTCACATTACATAGCACATGTGATTTCTGTGCAAGGTCGCATTTTGCCTCTTAATATTGAGTGCCTGTGGCTTTGCTGCTAGAAATCACAGACGCAGGTCCAGGCAACAGAATTCGGCTTGCATGCGGCCATGGTAAGCCATTGTCTTTCGGCTTCTGCGCCCTCCTTTCCCACATACCAAGCAAAGCTCGTTGAGTGCTGCGGTTTTCCTGTTAACATTCAGCAGCAGAAAACAAACTAACTACCCCCCCCCATCCAATTCTCTGGATGATCGCTTTATCCCTCCCCCCACCGCGTGGCTGGTATCAGGGAAGATCCCTGCTAGCCAAACGCAAAAAGCTCTGGGCCAATTCCCCCCCTCGCACCCCCGCGCTTGGCTAACTGCAGGGAAGGATTTCTTTTCAGCCACAGGCAAACAGCCCAGTAGGAACTGCCACCTCTGTCCCCTTAATTAAATTCCCGTATTTCAACCAGGTTACCATGAGCGATATCACTCTCCTGAGGATTACACAGCAAGATAAAGAACGGATGTTGCTTGAATGCCAGCAAACACCGGGACCATACGCTGCCAGGCTTTGTCATGCAATGATACCAGATTACTTGCTGCAAGCATGGCACGGTCAAGTGTCCTACCATGGAGGACGGAATAAGGCTGCACTGCCCAGAAACCTTGTGGCAAGGCTTTTGGAGTATCTCCAGGAGAGCTTCATGGAGATGTCCCTGGAGGATTTCCGCTCCATCCCCAGACACGTTAACAGAGTTTTCCAGTAGCTGTACTGGCTGCGAATGCATCCCAAGTCCTCAGGGCAAAGTAATCATTAAAAACCCTTGCTTTTAAAACAAGTTTTATATTTTAAAAGGTGGTAAACTCACCTGAGGTCCCTTCCATGGGGTTGTGGTCTTGGATACTGGGTTGGGAGGGTTGGCAGGGTACTTCAGTCAGGCTGAGAAAAAGATCCTGGCTGTTGGGGAGAACGGAGTGCTGGGTGCTCTCTGCAAGCTCATCTTCCTCCTCCTCCTCCTCTTCCCCGTCCGCAGAATCCTCAGGTGTAGCTGATGAGATGATCCCCGCCTCGGAATCCATGGTCAGAGGCGAGGTAATGGTGGCGGCCCCGCCTAGAACTGCATGCAGCTCGTCGTAGAAGCGGCATGTCTGCGGCTCTGACCCGGAGCGACCGTTTGCCTCCTTTGTTTTTTGATAGGCTTGTCTGAGCTCCTTGACTTTCACGCGGCACTGATCTGAGCCCCTATTGTGGCCTCTCTCCATCATGCCCTTGGAGATTTTTTCAAAAGTTTTTGCATTTCATCTTTTTGAACAAAGTTCTGCTAGCACTGAATCCTCTCCCCATGTAGCGATCAGATCCAGTACCTCCCGTACGGTCCATGCTGGTGCTCTTTTTCGATTATCGGCCTGCATGGTTACCTGTGCTGATGAGCTATCTGTGGTCACCTGTGCTCTCCACGCTGGGCAAACAGGAAATGAAATTCAAATGTTCGCGGGGCTTTTCCTGTCTACCTGGCCAGTGCATCCGAGTTCAGATTGCTGTCCAGAGCGGTCACAATGGTGCACTGTGGGATAGCTCCTGGAGGCCAATACCATCGAATTGCGGCCACACTAACCCTAATTTGAAATGATAAAATCGATTTTGGCGCTACTCCGCTCGTCGGGGTGGAGTACAGAAATCGATTTAAAGAGCCCTTTATTTCGAATTAAATGGCTTCGTTGTGTGGACGGGTGCAGGGTTAATTTGATTTAATGCTGCTAAATCCAAATTAAAGTCATAGTATAGACCAGGCCTAAGGTCCTATAAACACTTGGATAACTTTACTGATTATTTCTTGGTCTGTAGATTGTTGTTCAAACTTCAATCTATATTGGTCAGTTATAGACGACCACAGAAGTTCCAGTGTTCTCTCTTCTGACTGGATGAGTATGGATTCAAAAATTGCTTTCTGTATATAGGATTACACTCAGCAAGGCGCTGAACTCCCAGTGGGAGTTGATGGTATTGAGTACCCAATGTTCAGTCTGATTTTCTCTAGTGTTTTTAGTTTTTCTAGATATTCCTACTAGCAAATTCATTTGCTAGACTGCTTATGAAAGCAAATAAAAAGGGGCCACACTTATTCATAGCAAATGCCTTTAAGAATTCAAATGAATACTACTTTTTGTTATAAGAATCCAGCTCTAATTTGTATCTCTGTCGTCAAGATGGTCACTGGTTATGCCTCTTTTGGTAAACCACAAAAATCACGTGAAATGGACCATTTGTTACATAATATTATTGTTTACAGTATGGTGATAGCGCCATTCTACCAGGTTGTGTACTAACGCACAGGAACACAGAGGGAAACAGATGATGATTGGGTGGTGAGGAAGGTATATCCTACAAGCAAAATGATCAGTGAAACAGCTAAATGGGTCAGTATGGGTGCAGATAACTTTGGGAGCAAAATTGCAATGGCAGTTTTTTGCAGTTTTGGGAAGTAAAAAAGAAACTTGGCTTTAAACATGTTGCCCAAAAGACGTAAGACACAAGCAAGGAGAAAATGAGAGATTAAAAGAAAACCCAAACTGATAAAAATGGTTGGCAAAGAAGGAATATTCTTCCTGAAGAGAGTTGGGGTATGTCTACACTGGCAGACTTAAAGTGCCGGGAGTTACAGTGCCACTCAGTGCATGCTGAAGGGAAACCGCTGTTGTGTGTTCACACTGTCAGCTGCCTGCACAATAGCATGTTCACACTTGCAGCACTTGCTGCGATATTCGGAGTGGTGCACTCTGGGCAGCTATCACACAGAGCATCTCTTCCTCTTCTGCTGCTAAGAGGGGGTTGCAGGGCATCCTGGGTCCTGTCCCAATGCCCCGTGGTGCATTGCTTCACATCCCAGCAATCCCTGTGCGTCTGACTGCATTGGCTCCGTCTTTCAACGGTTTGTGTGCTGCGCGCTCTGCTCTGCCTCTTTGGTCTGAAAGAATGGATCCCGCACTGTTGACCAATGTGCTGCTCGCTCTCACTAACACATCATGAGTGGCAGTGGAGTTATTCCTTAAACTACAAAAGCAAGAGCAATTCGACATTGATCTCGCCACACGTAGTAGCTACGACACAAGATTGCTTGTGGCATTCACGGAGGTGCTGACCACAGTGGAACACCACTTTTGGGCTCAGGAAACAAGCAGTGAGTGGTAACATCATGTCATCATGCACATCTGGGATGCTGAGCAGTGGCTGCAGAGCTTTCAGATGAGAAAAGCCACATTCATGGGACTGTGTGATGAGCTCGCCCCAGCCCTGCAGCGCAAGGACACGAGAATGAGAGCTGCCCTGCCATTGGAGAAGCGCGTGGCGATTGCACTGTGGAAGCTGGCTACTCCAGACTGCTACTGATTGGTTGCTAACCAGTTCAGAGTGGGAAAGTCGACCGTTGGACTCATGTTGACAGAAGTGTGCAGGGCCATTAATTGCATCCTGCTCCGAAAGACCGTGACTCCAGGCAACGTGCGTGACATTGTGGATGGCTTTGCACAAATGGGCTTCCCTAACTACGGAGGGTCGATAGATGGCATGCATATTCCAATTCTGGCACCAGACCACCTAGTCACCGAGTACATTAATTGGAAGGGGTATTTCTCAGTGGTTCTCCAGGTGCTTGTGGATCACTGTGGGCATTTAATGGACATTAACGCAGGCTGGTCTGGAAAGGTGTATGACACGCATCTTATGGAACACTGGCCTGTTCAGGAAGCTGCAAACAGTGACTTTCTTCCCGGACCAGAAGATCACTGTAGGGAAGTCTAAACGCCCATTGTAATTCTGGGAGATCCTGCCTACCCCTTAATGTTGTGAAGCCATCCACGGGGCACCTTGACAGCAGCAAGGAGTGGTTCAACAACAGGCTGAGCAAGTGCAGAATGACTGCTGAATGTGCTTTTGGCCGTTTAAAGGCCTGCTGCCTATATGGGAGGCTGGACTTGGCCGATGACAATATTCCTATGCTTATAGCCGCGTGCTATACGCTCCATAATATTTGTGAAGGAAAGAGTGAAAGCTTCACTCAGGGCTGGACCACTGAGGCTCAGCACCTGGAGGCTGAATTTGAACAGCCAGAGACCAGGACTATTATAGGGGTGCAGCATGGGGCCATAAGGATCAGGGATGCCTTGAGGCAGCAATTTGAAGCTAAAAGCCACTAATATTTGTTGCTATGCTCGGGAGTGCAGTGCTTGTAACGCTAGGAGGTGATTGTGATTGGTGCAGACGATGTGCTATGAAGGTTTAAGAAACTTGTTTGTTGCTTTGAAGGGCTCTGCTTGCTTTCAATTAATGGAATAAAGATTGCTTTCAAACCAAAATAATTATTTTATTAAAAAACAACAACCAGAGACAAAAAAACACAGCAGCACTGATGGGGATGGGGGAAGGGAGGGTTCCAGGAGGAGGTAGGGTCCTGGGACAGTTAAAGATTTGTGTTTGTCCAAGTATCATATCCAACCTTCTCCTTTGGAGTACAGTGCAGTGGGTACTGTACATCAGCAGAGCTAAACTGCAGAGGGATGGGTGTTGATTGCAGTGGGTACTGGGAGTCTGCAGTGCTGGACTGTGATGGGTGAGGAGTGGAATGCAGCGGGTACAGACTGGAGCCAGGAGGTTGATAAGAGTGTGTTGGTGGTGTTTGGGGGCACATGGGAAAGAGTTTTGTGACAGCAGCTGCAGTGGAGGGCTGCTTGGTTTGCAGTGCTAGTAGCACCTGGAACGTGTCCACTTGGCGCTCCATAACGTTTAAGAACAGCTCCATGGCTTCATTCTGGTCCACCATGTTCTCCTTTCTGTCTCTCTTCTCGCTCTTCCACCACTCCTTCAATTCTTGTTTTTCAGCCGTGGAGTGCATCATTACATCACACAGAAAGTTCTCTTTAGTTCTTAGTGCTTGCTTTCTAATTCTGCGCAGCCATTCAGCTGGCGATAACAAAGGGGGAGCTAGGCTCTCAAGGTCATATCTGTGAAACCAAAATGCAACATTTTACAGAAGCAGTATTGTTTGAGACACACAGACCACTGATTCAGTGATTTATAACACAGTCACTATTCACATACCTGTCACTAACTGGCTGACCCCAGGCAAGCACACATGAGCCACAAGACCCCCAAAATGGTGATGACTACAGGGGCAGGGGAAATTAGTGTTCCAGAACTATTCTGTACACTGGGCACGAGGCTCTTGGGGAGAGCCAGCACTGGGGGGGGGGGAGGGGGGAGCTTATAATCATTACTGTCTCCACATTTTCCACAGGCTGTGTTCATTATGGAAGATATCTCACTATTGAGGGTGAGCAGGGAAGCAAGGGTGGGTCTTCTCCAAGACTGCAGATTCTGCCCTGGCCCTTATGCGGCTCGCCTGTGTTCAGCAATGGTGTCCCGTCCCAGTGATGGCAGAGTAGCGCAGGAAACTTACTGTTAATGGAGCAAGAAACAAAGCAGCTCTGCCAAAGAACCTGCGGCAGCAGATTGCCCACTATCTCCATGAGAATTTCCTGGAGATCTCTGAGGCAGATTCCCGTGAAGTGAGGGAGTCAATCAACACCCTGTTCCACTGCTCAGACTAGGCATGTGGTGGTACGCGCATCATACGGACACAAACTTGCTTTCTTCAACCCTCCTGCCCCCAACATCTCGCTTCAGCGATTCCCAAAATCAAGGCCACTTACTAGGGGCCTCCTCTGCTGTTTGCACTTTGCCAAGCTCCAACAGCTGCGACTGGCTAGCCTCTCTGGGGTAGAAAAGAGCTCCTGGCTGCGTGCATCTCTGACTTCCGAGTCATCCTCTGCCTCTGGGTCTCCCTCCCCCTCCACATCCTCATCCAAGATTTCCTCCTCCTGGCTCGGTCCACTCTCAACTGGCATGTGAGCCACCAAAGTATCCACAGTGGCCTTCGCAGTGGAGATGGGATCACCACTGATCATTGCATCCAGCTCTTTGTAGAACCAGCAGCTTGTGGGCACAGCACCGGAGAGGTGGTGTGCCTCCTGCGCCTTGTGGTAGGCATTCCGCAGCTCCTTCACATTGACCCTACACTGGAGTGTTTCCTGTTCATGGCCCCTTTTTGTCATGTATCGTAAAATCTATCTGTAAGTATCATAATTCCTACAGCTGGAGCGCAGCTGGGACAGGACAGCCTCCACTCCCCAGATGCTGATAAGGTCCAGCATCTTGTCATTGCTCCAAGCGTGGGATCGCCTGGTGCGTGGAGCAGGCATGTTTACCTGGAAAGATGCACAGAGACCACTGCACATGTCACCGAGCAAACAGGGAGGAGACTTTCAAAATTCCTAAGGAATTTAAGGGGTGGGACTTATGGTTGGTCACCTGAGGGCAGGGCAGTAGAGTTCAAACCGATGACCAGAGAGGCGAGAACAGGCATTGTGGGAGACCTCCCAAAGGCCAGTCACAACGCTGTAATCAACCAGGCTGTCTACACTGGCACCACAGCGCTGTAGTCCCAACGCAGAAAGCTGTACGCCTCTCGTTGGGGTGTTTTTTTACAGCCCTGCAACTGCGCACTAAGGGCTTGGCAGTGTGTACACCTCGGGAGTTACAACGCAGAAAGCTGCTTTACTGCACAGAAACTTGCCAGTGTAGACAAGGCCTTGGTGAGAGTTGGGGTGACTGTGGTTCTTTGTTTCAGTCAATTGGATGGTGCCTGTTGCATGCATGGACCAAATTCACAAGGGTATTTAAACATGTGCCTAACTTTAACTACTGAGTTGTCCCATTGATGTAAGTAGGACTATTTGCATAGTTAAAATTAAGTAAGTGCTTAAATACCTTGCTGATCTGGGGCTATTATGCAGGAATGCAATGTCCTGTGGACTAGGGTATAACTAGTGTAATCCCCAGGGAGTATAACTTTTCTGTGAGAGAGGAGAGTTGCTATAGAAAGTGAGTACTATAGGGCTGCCTAGTGTTCATTGTTTCAACTCACTAGGGTGCTGTCTTTCCCTATATTATTATTACTGCATGCTGTGCAGTAATTTAACATCTCAGAAAGCTAATAGTTCTCCCTAAATTGTAGCCTGCATACCATTACTGATAGTTACAGTACAGTACAAAAACCTATTTGCACACTACACTGCCTATAGCTTTTTGGAAATCGAAGAACATCAATAAAAAATCTTATGTCTTAGTTTCACATGTTTCATCTGTATATTCTTCCATGTTTCAGAAATATTAGACCAAACTTAGTCCCCAGCATAAGCAATGCAATGTTATTGAAGTTAAAAGGAGCTATACCTGATTACATTCGCACCAAATTTAGTCCATTATCTAAACAGCACTGAAAATACTTCTATGTAGCTAGATCATGGCCCTCATTAAATCTGCTTTGTGCCACTGCAGCAGCACAAAGCAGGCTTAAAGCTTTTCTGAGTAGACAGCTGGGGATTCTCTACTTCCCCACAGCTCCCAGTATAGGGGAATTGGTGGGGAAAAGGAACATGGTTAGAACACTTCTGTCCCTTGAGTCTTTTGCAGCTGGCCATAACTTAGACCAGCTCTTGTACAATTTGAGTACAAGAACAACTCCAGGCTAGTGCTGATCATTGTACTAGCTCTCCCCAAAGGGGGTGTCCTGCTCCCTGTACATGCATGAGCCAGAAGAGGTGGGCCAAAATGCAGAGAAGCTTCTGTTACAGCATTTGAAAAGTTATAGCAGGGGTCGCTCCAACTCACCTTTGTTTGGTGCTTCCACTATTGTGTCTGAGACTGGCATACTGTCCTTACTAGCTCTTGGTGGGGCATTGTGCCTTTGCACATTCTCCTACCATGTGTTGTTGCTCTACAGCCACAGTCTGGCCTATATTTGGAAATACTGATTAAGGTACATAACCACACTTGTTGCTAATGAAGCAAAAATGAGTTGACATCCTGGTTAACAGTTGCTGCAGATCCCACATGGAAGGTGCTGTGACGTTCCCTTGGTGTTATCCGAACTGGTGATCTGCTAGGTCACTCCAATCCTTGACTCTGGGAGCCAGTCTCTGTGAGAAACCCAACTCCTGGGCTGTTCACACACAGCCTCTGGCATGTAAGCTGCTTCTTGGATTGTGCAACTGAATGACACTAACTAATATCTCCAGTCCCAGGCACAACCTTAGGAACCTCTGTCTTGCAGTGTCCATTTATGCCCGCTGGACATTGCAGGCTTATATGAGTTCGTCAATTTAACAAAGAAATTGATATGTACCAGGCTTGTTATCCCAAGGGGAGTCTCTGACACACTTCAAACCAAACGCACTGCTTCAGGTAGAATAAACAAACAGATTTATTAATTACAAAGATAGATTTTAAGTGATTATAAGTCAAAGCATAACAAGTCAGATTTGGTCAAATGAAATAAAAGCAAAACGCATTCTAAGCTGATCTTAACACTTTCAATGCCATTACAAACTTATATGCTTCTCACCACAAGCTGGCTGGTTGCCCTTCAGCCAGGCTCTCCCCTTTGATCAGCGCTTCAGTTGCTTGGTGATGATGTCTGTAGATGGCGGTGGAAGAAAGAGGAAGAGCATGGCAAACGTCTCTTCCTTTAATCATGTCCTTTCTTCCCTCTTGGCTTTGCCCCCGCCCCTTCAGAGTCAGGTGAGCATTACCTCATTGCAGTCCCAAACTGACCAAGGGAAGGGGGGTGACTCATTCAAGAGTCCAACAGATCCTTTGTTGTTGCCTAGGCCAGTGTCCTTTGTTCCTATGAGGCTGGGCTGGGTTTGTCCCATACATGCCCCGATGAAGTGTGAACTGCCTGTCTGCTCTTGGAGAGTTTTTGTCTGGGCTTGCTTAAGCCACGAGGACACATTTTCTGCCTCATAACTATATGCATGAAGTTACCACCTATAACATTACCATAACAACAATGCTCAGTACATCATGAGCCTTCCGAAGACACCTGACATGACAAACTTTGCATTAAATACCACACCATCATATTATAAGGATGAATATGGGGGTGTAGGGTACGAGGTACAGAACATCACAGATGCATAAAACCACTGTCAGAAAAGTGAACATTTTGCCGCTATCCAACTCCAGACACCACTTTCCACTGAAGTGAGTGGACATGTAAGAAACAGTGTTTTGTCATTCACATGGCAATATAGCTGAAACAACTGGTCCTCCATAAGTTAAGCACTAGGCAGGGACCAGATAAAGGTTGACTAATGAAAAGTTTTCTGACTCAATGTCTATGTGTTGTAGTCTGGGAGCAGCACATGGGAGAGGGATACTTCAGATAACATTAGCTAACATACAGGTCAGTGATTCTTCTGTAGAAATCTAGGTGTTTATAATGCAGGAAGGCATGATGACAGAGGTCCCATTAGCCAGGGGAAATAGTTTGATGAACTGTGACTAAAACATGCCCAGCCCTTGGCCACAACTTACATCCTATGTTAATTTGTCAGTCACATATTGCACATAGCAGTAGGTTTTCAACATATCTTTGAGGGGTCCAGCATGTAAAAAAGGGGTTACCCCACAAGCAAACAGCATGTATGGTGTCCCAGCTCCTACATCAGCACAGAAAACAGTGCTACAGACAATGGGTAGCCAACGTGATTGGTTATGGGAACAGTCTGTTAATCATCATCTCTGCTCATCTCTGTTATTTAATTTAGGTCTAGATGGAAATAATTTGTGTCCCCTTTTTGATAGTTTGTTTCACTTCCTCTATTAATCTTTTTTTAGCACCACATTTTCTTTTTCCCATTGTCCTGCTCACTCTTTTTAAGTCACACCTACTTCCACAATCCTTTAATCACCAACCATGATTCCATCACTTCTCATTTGTACCTCCTCACTGGGCAACATCTAGATAGATTACAAAGGATGAATATAGGCAAACAACACAGGAATGCAGGGGCAAGATTAGAAAGGCAAAGGCACAAAATGAGCTCAAACTAGCTACAGGAATAAAGGGAAACAAGAAGACTTTTTATCAATACATTAGAAGCAAGAGGAAGACCAAAGACAGGGTAGGCCCACTGCTTAGTGAAGAGGGAGAAACAGTAACAGGAAACTTGGAAATGGCAAAGATGCTTAATGACGACTTTGTTTCGGTCTTCACCGAGAAGTCTGAAGGAATGCCTAACATAGTGAATGCTAGTGGGAAGGGGGTAGGTTTAGCAGATAAAATAAAAAAAGAACAAGTTAAAAATCATTTAGAAAAGTTAGATGCCTGCAAGTCACCAGGGCCTGATGAAATGCATCCTAGAATACTCAAGGAGCTAATAGAGGAGGTATCTGAGCCTCTAGCTATTATCTTTGGAAAATCATGGGAGACGGGAGAGATTCCAGAAGACTGGAAAAGGGCAAATATAGTGCCCATCTATAAAAAGGGAAATAAAAACAACCCAGGAAACTACAGACCAGTTAGTTTAACTTCTGTGCCAGGGAAGATAATGGAGCAAGTAATTAAGGAAATCATCTGCAAACACTTGGAAGGTGGTAAGGTGATAGGGAACAGCCAGCATGGATTCGTGAAGAACAAATCATGTCAAACTAATCTGATAGCTTTCTTTGATAGGATAACGAGCCTTGTGGATAAGGGTGAAGCTGTGGATGTGGTATACCTAGACTTTAGTAAGGCATTTGATACGGTCTCGCATGATATTCTTATCGATAAACTAGGCAAATACAATTTAGATGGGCTACTATAAGGTGGGTGCATAACTGGCTGGATAACTGTACTCAGAGAGTTGTTATTAATGGTTCTCAATCCTGCTGGAAAGGCATAATGAGTGGGGTACCGCAGGGGTCTGTTTTGGGACCGGCTCTGTTCAATATCTTCATCAACGACTTAGATATTGGCATAGAAAGTACGCTTATTAAGTTTGCGGATGATACCAAACTGGGAGGGATTGCAACTGCTTTGGAGGACAGGGTCATAATTCAAAATGATCTGAACAAATTGGAGAAATGGTCTGAGTTAAACAGGATGAAGTTTAACAAAGACAAATGCAAAGTGCTCCACTTAGGAAGAAAAAATCAGTTTCACACATACAGAATGGGAAGAGACTGTCTAGGAAGGAGTATGGCAGAAATGGCTCTAGGGGTTATAGTGGACCACAAGCTAAATATGAGTCAACAGTGTGATGCTGTTGCAAAAAAAGCAAACATGATTTTGGGATGTATTAACAGGTGTGTTGTGAGCAAGACACGAGAAGTCATTCTTCCACTCTACTCTGCTCTGGTTAAGCCTCAGCTGGAGTATTGTGTCCAGTTCTGGGCACCGCATTTTAAAAAAGATGTGGAGAAATTGGAAAGGATCCAGAGAAGAGCAACAAGAATGATTAAGGGTCTTGAGAACATGACCTATGAAGGAAGGCTGAAAGAATTGGGTTTGTTTAGTTTGGAAAAGAGAAGACTGAGAGGGGACATGATAGCAGTTTTCAGGTATTTAAAAGGGTGTCATAAGGAGGAGGGAGAAAACTTGTTCACCTTAGCCTCTAAGGATAGAGCAAGAAGCAATGGGTTTAAACTGCAGCAAGGGAGGTCTAGGTTGGACATTAGGAAAAAGTTCCTAACTGTCAGGGTGGTTAAACACTGGAATGAATTGCCTAGGGAGGTTGAGGAATCTCCATCTCTGGAGATATTTAAGAGTAGGTTAGATAAATGTCTATCAGGGATGGTCTAGACAGTATTTGGTCCTGCCATGCGGGCAGGGGACTGGACTCGATGACCTCTCGAGGTCCCTTCCAGTCCTAGAATCTATGAATCTATGAATCTATTGGCCTGTGACTCTGGAGTGCTGGGTTCAGCTCCCTACTCTGCTATATAATTCCTTAGGCGTGACATTATGTAAAGGTAGCTGTAAAGTGGAGCAAATAGCACTTTTCTATCTCACAGGGGTGGTGGGAGGATAAATATATTAAAGATTATGAGATAATCAGTTTCTATGAGAATGGGGTCTGTGTAAGCACCTCTGGCCAGGAGCCAATTAGCTACTCACCTCCCCAGATGCACTAATAACTGATTGGGTGCCTTGGCTAGCCTCTTAGGTGATCAAAGACATATGATCTTTTACTTTTTGCAGCTACACGTGCATAACTGTGGCCAGAATCTGGCCCTGGAGCTATTATCATTATTTATACGGCAGTCACTCCAAAGACCCCAAAACGGTCTCTACTTCAAGAGTTCTTATAGTCATGTGACAGACAATAGGAAATAAGATTAAAAAAAAGCCCATAAATAAATTAAGTAGTAATTAAAAAATCTTGCTGTCCTTCTCAGATTACTTCTCCAAATACCTTGGAACATTTGGCTCAGTAGCATTATTAACAAGAAAAGCAGACTGATGGGAGAATGCTGGGCCAAATACTTGCAGCATCCTCTGTATTCCCCTTCCCCCATCCATCAGCTGTACCCTATTTTAGTTTCCTTTCGTTGAGTCTCTTTTATCTCTACTGGCTAACAGAAAACTTGGTCTGATGTGAGTAATAAGTGTTCCCAAAATGTTTAAATTTTTAGCATCCGCATACGGTAGAAGTGGAATGCCCCTTATATCTCAAAGTATAATTAATTGAGTGATCTATCCTGGGATAAGATCAACTAGCAGAGTTTTGAGTTTGTCCAGTAAAGCATTTAATTCTGAAGACACGGCAAAAGGGACAAAAGCCTGTGGATAATATCCTGACTCCACTGCAAATGATGGGAGTTTTGCCATAGACTTCATAGATTTCATCCAGTATGTTTTGTTTTTCTTCACATGTCAGTTACCTGCATACCTGCATAATGTGATGTGGACAGAGGAGTACAGCAAAGGGCTGAAATAGTTAACAAAATCAATAGATGTGTGGAGAGTAGATGAAAACATAAACCAGACTGAGATATTTTTTCCAGACCAAGATTTTTAAGTCTTCTGTATTTTGTCATTTGTTAAACCACAAATAGTTATAAACAGAGCTGCAGTTCAGAGAGCCTTTGTTTCTAACATAAACAAGGTATGGGGCATAGCTCTGTATGTCAGCCAAACATGACTATAAGTTACAAAAATGATATATATGTATAAAAGAAGTGTCAGACACAAATTGAAAAATTGTAGTTGGACATGAATAAATATAGGAAACATACTGAACTCCAGAAAGGCAGTAAGTATTTAGCAGTAAAATGGCCCAGACTAAATCCTTACAGGTACTGTACTGTATTTTTGAAATTAATTCAATTCAGCATATTAAACCTCAGAAACTCAGGAAGTTTATACCATTTAGAGTATCATTATTCTTAGACGAGCTTGTCTGTCTCAGCTCAGAAAGGTTATATTTATAAAATCAGTATTGAACAAATGAAACTTTTTATTTAACTAGGGTTAGTGAGCAGAACATTATACAGTATAAAATCGAATTAAATGTACAGCACAGATGATTTTTTTTAAAGAGATGAGCTGTAGTTCACTCATTAACGGGAATAACATTTTGTTCATTTAAAACTACTGGGTTTCTTAATTATCAGGTCTCATAACCAACAAATCTGTAACTTGCTCATTTTAAATACATTTTTTAGTTTAATCAAGTTATTTTTCCAGGACTAACACTGCTCTAAACTTAAACCAAGCAGTGCTTAGTTTGAAATCATTATTCTGAATGTATTTTATATGGTTTCCTTTCAGAGTTAAAGCAAAATCAAACTAGTCAGATACCTCTTTCAGCCTGTAAGTGCTTTGATACCATGAACTCATTTAATCGTATATCGGATGGCAGCAATATCATTCAAGTAAACAATGTTCCAAATTTACAAAACCTGCAGAGGTCAGTATAACAACATCAACAAGAAATTATATGGCTACCCTGAATAGATTAGCAGCCCCAAATATTTATTATTAAAACACACACACAAATGCTGTATTGTTCTCTCCATTAAGGTAAATGTAGCACTGTTATTGTACATGATGAACATGCCTGTAAAGCTGCTAGGCTGATGCAAATACTAAATATTTTAAAAAAGGATTTTTTTGCTTTGTTTTTAAAACCACTTGATTATACAAGGGTCACATGGTCTGTAAATTAATATCAATGTAGAAAATACCTGTAATTCTTTATTTTCTGGTGTTTAAGGCAAATGATTTATTAATTAATGACCCTTTATATCTCATATATTTATGAACTATAGATTACATACACATGCATATATAACATACATGTAAATATGCTTATATATGTATGTCTCTGTGTGTGCATATATATATGACAGAATTTATATATACATAGTACTATAAATGTATAAATATAGTACATACATTATTATATTTTCACTTAAATATATTGTGTTAAAAGTGTTTGAAGAAAGTTATTGGATGGGCAGTATGGAAAACGGCAGTTCGCTCTCTAGAGCCTGTCTTCTCTGTGCTGACCTGTCAATGACCTCAGCCATGACATTGAAGAACTACCCTCTCCATGGGTGAGAAGTAATTTGCTTCAATAGCTCCTCTGCCCCAGACATGTATAAAACAGAGACTGTAAACATATACTCTAGGTTTGTTTTGGCTCTGACTGAGCTGACACCATCAAACTCATTTAGTTCAGAACTTTCAGAGATTGTTGCAGAACTAAATCCAGACAGCAGTGCAAAAGGTAAATGACAAGCTCTACATTCAAAGCAGCCAAATATCCACACTTCAAATGGAATGACAGATAACTGTTGCAAACCAGCCCCTCAAACACTGCAAGGTAAATGTTGTTCACCCAGTAGGCTGGTTTTTCATCATGTGTCCAGATACAATATTGAAAGCCAGTTATATTACTGCATAGGCGAGAATTCATGATTATGTGGTGAAGTGTACATGCATGTTCATGTATGAACATGAGTCCTTAGTCCATCTATAACAATTCTCAGAGAGCACGGAAAAAGAGGGGCCTAGAATTTTTAAAGCTATTTTCTTCCCTCAAAGCATTCCAGTTTGTATGAAGAAGTAGGTCAGAAAATACATTTTGTAAAAGTTTTCAAAAGGGAAATGTTAGCTCTTCGAAACAACACTTTTAATTCATTTTTGTTTCAAAAAGGGTACAGATATTTAGGATCAAATTTTTCTCTCAGATCTGCACCTTATATATAAATCTCTGAAATGTGTCTTTCTGTCTATTGCAGTTTTTGTCCTGGGCAGTTCCCCATGGTATCTGAGTGAATGCCTATGAAATGTTTTATAAGTTAAGGGCTGAGCTGCTGACAGCAGTCCCTGAACTCAAATTGCAATCAAATGGTTTTGCTGTCAACCATCAGAAAGCACAGGTATAGCCACACGTCTTTTACATTTGCAGTGGCAGTTTTCCAAAAGAAGATATGGTTTGGCCCAAATTGGGCATTTTTAGCAAAAACATACATTAGTTGTATGCTACTGTATGAAACGGGGATAGCTTAGTGAATGTCATATACTTCCCTCCTTCCATTCATCTCTTCTTGACTTTAATGAAAGTTGCACACACAGATCAAGAGCAGTATGCAGCTCTACACTGGGAGGATTAATTTATGCTCTTGAAATTTTTCTGGTTATACAGACTAGTTCTTTTCCTTTAGATGCAGAATGCACAGACAACTCCCACTGGAGTGAATGGGAGAAATATACATAGATCCTAAACCAGATTTTGGCTCTGTGTGTTTTTACAAATGTTTAGCTTAATCAGAGATGCAAATACAAAATCAGTGGCATTGGTTTAAATCCATCCACAATGTAACTCCACTGAATGAAGAAAAGTTACCCCAGGAAAGTATTTGGCACATGATATAGTTTTGTGATATGGGCCTATGTATGGGTTATACATTGACCATGTCCGGTACAAGCCCATGGTGGCAAATTGGAAAAATAAGTGATGGTATGCTACTAAAGATCCATCCACAACCTCAAGGGAGCTTTTGTAAGTGTGATCTGACACAAACTGATTAAGTTAACAATCTTGATATTTACATTGTTGTCATTAGGGTTCAGTGTTAACACATCATTACGTTATAGCGCTCTTGTTTTTGAGTAGCTATCTGATGTCTCAGGAAGACATAGACAGCACCACATTCAAAAGATTATTCTTACAATCAAAAAAGGTAGATGTTTAGGTTTTTAAACAAAAATTAAAGCCCAGATTCTGACAACCATGCACAGTACTAGTGATACATACAATCAAGTACCTGCATGGTCCAGGTCCTGCAAAACCAGATCTAATAACTCATCCCTCTGCCAAATTCGCAGTCATTGATCTGTGAAAGTCAAAGAGATGCAGAATAAATTATGCAGCCTTATGGTGCACTAGTTCCACTAATTTTCTTAAACCAAAACTTGTGTATTCCTGAAAGTACTGCATTTTGCCTCTTGGAAGAAAAGACAAGAAATGTTGAACTATGAATTAATACCTTAAGGAGCAGTTGTCCACACAAAGTACCAATAGATTCAGAAGGTTTAGGAAACCTAAAGACACCATTTCATGTGCTTTTATTCCTGCAGAATTTGTGACGATGTTCAGGGAGAGAAAACTTTTCTAAGAATGACAAACTAATATTTACATTTTTCCCCATGGAGATTTATTTTGTTTTATGGTAGATCTGAGACCAGTCAGGGCAAAAGCATAAACAAAGGAATTTTGATTCTGAGTCTGAAACAAAGCCCATTGACTTGAAACTCAAACATTACAATCAGGGGGAAACCTAACGTGGAGCATTGGCTACAGCTGCTGATATGGGCCTGATTCTCCATTGCCTTGCACCTTGTGTGGTTATTTACATCTGTGCAATGTGAATGTGAGGTGGGGCAAAAAGGCGCATCTGTCGAGTTTGGGAGCGTAATTGACTACACAACGTTCAAATCAATC
Organism: Malaclemys terrapin pileata; assembly: GCF_027887155.1. Classification (NCBI taxonomy): domain Eukaryota; kingdom Metazoa; phylum Chordata; order Testudines; family Emydidae; genus Malaclemys; species Malaclemys terrapin. The sequence continues at coordinate 47,762,123 of NC_071505.1, forward strand.
AAGAGTCAGGCCTAACTTCTACTCCACAGATCGGCAACTTTTTTCACATGGGCCACTAGTGTAAACCCCCTGGTGGGGCTGGCCGGTTTGTTTACCTGCCGCGTCCACAGGTTCAGCCGATCGTGGCTCCCACTGGCCGTGGTTCGCTGTCCCAGGCCAATGGGCGGCGCGGGCCTAGGGACTGCTTCCCTCCGCCCCCATTGGCCTGGACCGCGGCCAGTGGGAGCTGCGATCGGTCGAACCTGCGGATGCGGCAGGTAAACAAACCGGCCCGGCCCGCCATTGTGCCAAAGGTTGCCAATCCCTGTTCTGCTCCTATATTCTTTGCGGGGTCTGAAATAAAAATCAAATGAGACCTATGGCATTTGCAGTATTGCCAGCCCCAAATATTCAAAAATCATGAGTCAGGCTCACCAAAAATTAGGAGATTGGCTTTAAAATCATGAGATTATGTACAAATAATAGATTTGTGGTTCTTTTTATTTGCCTTCTGCTTTTTTGAAGCTTTAAGGTGCATTGGGGCCACATTTTGAAGCTCTCTCCACAGCCACGAGGGCTAGAAACTTACTTTTGGAATATCCAAAGTATTGTGACACGGACCAGCAAAACCTCATTTCATAAACATCATCAATAAGATGACCTAGAACACCATCAGCCAATTGTCCCCTACTCCTCCACTGAAAATTCACATACATCTGAAGGTGACAGAAACCTTCAAAATGTCTTTATCTGATATATGTGCAGCTCTGTTTGACTGAGCACATCACAATAAAAGAATGAGCTGTGGCAACCCAAAAACCTAGACTGGCATGGGTATACTCAGATACTTTCAAGAAGTAATATATCTACCCCAATACATCAGTGGTTGCAATCTTGAGAAAACTACTACTGTACAACACCAACGGGCCAACGCTGCTCCCATTGGCATCAGTAGCAAAACTCCCATTGACTTCAGTGGGAGCAGGATTGGATCTAAGTGCCTTTTTTTCTGCTCCACTGGAAAACTTTTCTAATGAAGAAGACAAACTAAGAAAAAAATCAGTATGTGGCTTTATCTCTAAGGATTTAATTCTAGCCCAGATAATCTCAACTTCCCAAGAATCCCCACTTGTTGAGAAGGATACAGAATCAGCCAATAATCCTGTGGGTGGGTGGGGGATTATTTTTGTTATAATCAGTCATCATGTACACCAGCAACTCAATTTCTCTCTGTCTTTATGCAAAACCAGTGGGTGATCCCTGTAGACATTTGGCTAACTAACAATTTCAAAATCAAACACCTGTGCAGCTGATATGCGCAGCTGTGTTTATACCACTTTTGATCACACCACAGAAATCATCATATTCTAGTAGCTGCATAAAGGTGTACAAGTGTGTTTCCAGTACAGAGACTATCCTTATTATACATATAATTAGGAAGCTTACTTTTTCCTTCACTTCAAAATTCTGCATTGGCTTTAATTAGCTTCAGTCTACTCACAAGCCTGGTGAAATAGGAGAACTTTTTAAACTTTTAACTTAGATGGATTTTGTTTGTTTGCTTGCTTGCTTAAAGTTGAGCTTTGTTTCCAGAGCCCAAATCCCTCTTGCCTTTCTCAAGTGAATAGTTTCATCAACTTTAGTGAGGCAGCTATTATGAGGAAGGTGGAATATAGCTCATGGGGCATATACCAAAGCTTTCCTAATAATATATGCAATATTTATGGGACATATCCTTAGCTAGTATAAATCCTCTTACATCAATGGAGCTACACCAATATACACCCGTTAAAGATCTGTCCATGTGTTCCCAAATGTCATTAGTCTTTAAAAAAATATTTGTCCCATGTAAAAACCTGTGCTTTTTGCTAATGAATTTGCCTCATTTCAAAACTGATCATCATAAAATCACCATTGATGACTCAAACCCCAGTACTGTGACAGGAGCAAATTTTTCCCTAACAAGTATCATTTTTATGGGTCCACATGAATCGATATATCCCCTTAAATCTTCGCTGTTAATGACTTTTGCTCCATTAGGAAATATGATGGAAGTTTTCATTAGTTGCAAAATAATATGAACCTTAGAATGTTCTGGAGGTGGAGACACTCATGTCCTTGTGATATTTCGGTGACACTTTCTATTTTAAGTGTCAAAAACAACTCTGCTATCTGGAACAAGTAGTGTAGTATTCTCTCCTTTTAATATTCTAATCGTGAGGTGTAAAGTGAAATGGTTGCACAGTGTAATGGTGGTAAAGAAGCTGAGTGTCAATGAAACGGGAAAGGTGACAGACATGGAATGAGTCCCCAAGGTGCTCTCCAAGTGCATTGGATAAAGATTCCCTGGGAAATTTTTCTCATTAGTTCTCAGACACAGTTCAGTAATTCAGTAGCACCAGGTTACCATTAGTCACAAGACCAAAATATGTTACTTTCCATGCATTAGTTCCTTTATTTGTAACTATCATTTTATGAGTGAAAATTATGAGATCGCCTATCATTCAAAGCAAGTCGGTAAGTTGTTTACATACTGAAGGATGATACATGACAAGAAGACTCTATCCGTGACAACTTTATTACAAAAGTGAGATGCAAATTAAAGAGAAAATAGATACTGTAATGTTATTTGAAACTGCTTTACTGAAATGATCACTCATACAAATATGGGGAAAACATTATGGCTTCATTCTATACAATAGCCCCTAAAATATTAATTACAGGCAATTTTGATATACAAAACCTAAAATTATCAACAATTAAAAATGTCTTTAAAAAGACATTCTTTCTGGTCTGCTTAAAATCATTTTCTGTGCTTAACGATGAAATGTGTATGTATTCAGTTAATATGATGGGGGGGGGAAGTAGCTAAAAACTTTGATGGTTAGCTAATTTTATGTGTAATTACTTTGTGAAAATGTTAAACTGAATAGGTTATTCTTGACGGGTTTTTTTCCTGTGCAATAAAAAATGTACTTACTTCTATGCTATCAAAGTTAACTGCACTCCCACTCAGCACTCCAAGGGATAATGGCTTGAGGTGTTGTCTATCTCATTACCCACCAGGTCAGGAACAAAAGGAGTATCCGTCCCCAGTGGTCATTTAAATCCTCATTGTTACATTAAAGAAGTAGTGGTGAAATTTAGAAAACATGAAAATTAGACACACAAAGCTAACAGGTTATTATATGCCTTGCCCACAGAAGCACAGGAATTAGTTCAGTGCATTTGTTCCAGAATAAATTGTCTTATTCTGATTTAATTTTCACTCTTTATCAATGTATTTTGCGCTAATCATCATTGCACCTTGCACCTGTATTTAAGGACAGCAGCTACAGATAATTGCTCTGCCTAAAATAGTTCGGAAAATTACAGACATTTTACCTTTCAAAAGTGGTGCATTCTCTAGAAGCCTTTTCTTTCAAATTCAGGTTTTTGTGGATTTGGGTATTTTGTGTGTTTGTCTTTTAACACCTTTTGCATAGTAAAATACATGCAATATTAAGCCAGAGAAAGGGAAACAAATGTGTTTGAAAAGAATTGTCTATGTCTTGAAAAAAAAGAAAACAAAATCTACCTGTGAACAAGAGAGAGTGTTTTGTCTTTTTACTGTATTGGGAGTGTGATCATCCAAGGTTACTATCTGTTTTGCAACTGAATTCCCACACATTTTTAATTTTGTACTGTAGAAAGGTCATATAATATGTGTCATGACATCCACGCCAAGTAAATCATCTAGGGCCAAATGCTATTGACCTTACACATAGAAGTTATTTCATTGAAGTCTGCTCTACTACTCCTGTGAATAAGGTGAGAAGGGTTTTGCCCTTACTCTCCAGTTTTAGCATGGAAGTTGGGAAGGAATATATGCTATTTTCTTTTAAAAATTGCATTGCAGCATCACACTAAGGCTCTTTGAATGGAAAATACTTCTTAGCACATTAATATCAAATAGTTTCCAAAATAATTATCAGGCTCCAGATAAACATGTCAAATACTTAATATTATTTATGCGCTATACACAAGCTTATCCTTGACTTATGAATTGTAAATATTTATAAGTGGCTCATATTAAAGTAGTTGTCAACTGCAGCTACAGTACTTCACCTTCTGTCATTCTCAAGTATCAAGGGGGCTAATTCAATCACTCTCTTGTCAGGCTACCTTTCTTCTCCTGAATACCCAAATCCCTAAACACAACAAAATATAAATGAATGAAAAGTGCTAATGATGCATCATTACCAAGAGGTATCAAGTTTTTTAAGGTCCTTTGCTGACTAAATTTTAAATTAGCACAATTATTCAGTGCATTCCCCAAGGCACCATTCATTATGCCTAGCTGCTGAGCAGAAGCACATTGCAAAGAAAATGTATTTTACTGTCCACATGTCTGTCTGCCCTCCTGCAGTAGGAACACACATAATATGTCACTTAAACTACAATATTCAACATTTATCATGTAAAATAACATTACAAAATAATGAAGGAAAACTAATGTTCAAATATTGTGTCATTGGGGGGGGGGGTCATTTTTGTACTCATTTTTTCTAAAATGTATTTATTGTCCTCTCAACGATCCAAAATAGGATTAGGAGGAGATTATGATTTTATATTTCAAGTGTAGTGCAAAGATTGTCAGATCAGGGGACTGTGATGTCTCTGATGCCGTCTAATTTCTTCAAAGCCTTTACCGTGCAGAGTTGATTTGTATTTCGTTAAACATTGTGCTCAGGTAGCATGATGCAGTATTTGAGAAGACACTTTAATGTCAAAACACAGTTGGTTAGCCTGGAACCCCAGCTGTTGCAGTTCCAAGTAGCAGTGACAAGTTCTGTGTCCACTTGTGTTTGATATGCAGAATGGGGCAAATGAAGACTTTGAACTGTCTGATAATGTAGGTATTACACAGATTTCCAAATGATAATGTATTGAATACCAAATAATAGAGCATTCAGATATAATCTCTAGTAAGACTGTCCATGAACTGCACTGATCTGACGTGCAAGGTAATAAATACAATTTTATTCTCCATAAACTCTGTTTATATTTATGAGAAGAATATTGAATAACTCATCCCTTACTCCCAAATCCAAAGTAAAGGACAAGTGGAAAAATATGTGACTGGCTAAATGCAAGTAATGTACATATGGGGAGAGCAAACTACGAAGTTAAAATGTCTTCCAGTGACAGCCCAGTGCACATTTATCCCCACACAGATTAAAAAGTGTATTTGTATAGAAACTTATTTCTTTATGTATCTAGCTGTGAAATCCTGATTTGCTTTTTTAGTCCAATGACATCATCACACACAAGTCGGGCCCCACTGAACAGATGTGCTTTCATGTGTGATGATATCACTTTCACTAGAACACTAAAGGCATCACTTTCAAGCAGTTTTAAAATTCAAATCAGGTCTGCTCATATTTAATCTAGACATGTTGGTTTAACACCAAGCCAAGCCAGACCTTTTAATGTTCAGTGGCCATGACACAAGATTCTTCACTGTGTTTCACCAATAAATTCAGAAGTGTAATTCTCCATAATGCTTGTGACTTGTGAAATTTCAACAAGAGTTTAATACAGTCCCTTCTTTCTGTGTTTCATTTCAACTACTCAGGGTTTTACAAACCAAAACAAAAATGTATAATTTTTCAGAACAATGAGCCACGTGTATTTTTGTCAAGTTAAGGCTAGACCATAGTATGTTGCAAAAATGATCTAACTTTGCTTTGCTTTAGAACACTTTCAGTGGTGGAGTTATTTAGGGTTTTTAAAAAATAAACAATGAAAAGAAAAAGCCACTTGACACCTACAGCAAGTATCTTTGTCCATTTCGTATTGTCAATAGCTCCAGTGGTAGCAATATTCTTTTGACAGCTAAAAGCAGATGTGTGGGTTAAGTATGGGAGCAATTCAAATGTCCATAGTAAACTGCAGGGGGGCAGAGAGAGCTCAGAGAGCAGCAGCTTTAAAGTAATTGACTAATACAGTAAGGATATTAAAGTCATTTAGTGCCAAAAGGGAACACACTGATCCTTGACCCTGAGCCACTTTGGAGTAATCTAGTATTCAATCCAGCGTGTAATGACTGCCAGGCCTGTCAATCCTCCGGGCTCTCCAGTCAAATGCCTGTGGCTACTATTGGCTTATGGTAAAAGGACAAAAATGCAAGGAAATGCCTCTCAGTCAGGCTATGATGTGATAATGTTATTGTTCCAATGTATTCTGTATTGTCCCTGCATAGTTTAATCTGTTGAGACCCATGTCAAAAATTGCCCTTGTTCCCTAGAGGTCTTTACTCAACCTTTTAGTAATACAAGTGGATTTGAAAGGAGCGGGGTAACTCACTTGATGAATTGTTTCCCGTTAATATAAAAAATAAGAGGTCAGCTGTGGCTTAAAGGCTAACTGTGGAAGGTATAAATTAGAATAAGTGTGCCAGTAATCTGATTAGTAAACCCTTGCTCTTCATTTACCCCAGTGGGTAAAATATTTTACAATAAATAATATTAACACAAAAAATTATTTATATGGGTGATACAATTCCTACCAAGTTTAGAAGCTGAGAGGACTTTGAACATGGGAGAACAAAAGGCTCACTTGCTTCTGTCACTTACAGTCCTTAAAACTTCGGCAACTACTGGGAATCTTGTATTTTAAATTAGGCACCTTACATTTGAAAATATATAATTATTGCTGCAGGCTGAATACTACACTTGAGCTTGAAAGAAGGAAATCGCCATTTTTTGTTGTTTTGATTTTGCTAATTAAAGCAAGGAAAACTGACCCACATAGATTCTGTAAAGTTAACAAATCAAAATGGGATAATAAGTATGCAAATTTCACTGTATTGCTTTTAACAGGAACTTTCTATTGCATTATGCAATCGCTCTTTTTTCTCCCCCTCCCCTTCCATGTACTGTACATAAACCTAGGCGAGGGAAAAGCTCAGGTGATCATGATGCTCCCATTATTTTTAGCAAACGGGCAGGTTATATAACAGGCACTTTGACTAATTTTGTTCTGTGTGATTTCACACAGCTTTTTCCACAGGGAAGATACTGTACAAAAAGGGAACATCTCCTGAGAAATGTCTTGCTTATAACTTTGAAATAACTTCGGTGTCAAAAACAAATGACTTTCGCCAAATTTCTGCCTGTCCTCTTGCAGTTTGGTATCCCAAAGTCATTATTCAATGTAAGATTCTCTTTATAAAGCCATTTCCCAGCCTGTATGTACACTCCTGTACGTACACTCCTGTACACTTGAAAAATTATGATTTTGTGGGCAGTCTTGTGGGGGAGGGGGGGAGAAACAGAGAAAGAGAAAAAAATTGTCTTTTTGTGTTCACTGAATTCCCAACCACTATCGTGGAGGCACATGCAATGCAAACTGTGATCCCATCAGGAGATGTCTGGCAGTGTTCCAGTGGATCTCATCATAGGTGGTTTTATCACAAGCTGGTGTTTTCAGAGAAGAAAAGAATGTCTGCAAGCAAGTTAACCTGGAGCAGGATGTGACAGAAGTATCACGTTATTGCCTCATCATGGAGCAATTAGTGCATGTCAGCATTGCATAAGTGGCTTTAGCACACTGTTTCTCAAAGCTGGTCCTAAATTGTTTTGGGGGCTCATGCTTGCTGGTTGCCTCCTTGTCCCGGGGCATTGGTGTCACAGTGCCAGACAGGACAGGGAATTGTACCTCTTGGCTCACCATTTGCTCTACCTTTGCTCAGGCTCATAAGAGTATTTCCCATTCTGAGGATTTGTTTCTGCCACTCCTACTCTCACTGAGAAGCCCCTTACTCCACAAGTGGTTCTATTAACATTAATGGGGCTACTTGTAGAGTAAGGTACTGCTCAGCAGGCCAGACCCTGAGCGGGGCACTCAGCTGGATTAAACTGGTAGCTCCGTTGATATCAGTGGACCTGTTCAGATTTATACCAGATGAAGAATCAGGCTCAGCATGAACAAGGCCACAGAATCAAGGCTCCCTGTTCAATTAGAGAGCTATATGTTACCACCCTTACTCATGGGAGTAGCCCCACTGATGTCAAGCACATTTGTTCAGAGCTCCTCATTCTGGTCAGGCTGCCTTGCTGAATAGTACCTTACTCTGACAAAAGTCCCACTGAGCGGTTAACCAACTGGAATAGGAGGTGTTTGAGCCACTGGGTCCCTCACTGGGATAATGGGGAAAGAAATCACCACTCACTACCACTCACCTCCACATAAAGGACAGTCAGGAGACATGGGATCCCATCCTGCCAAGTCTTGGGTGCCTCTTGCCAGGCCCTGAGCATCCTCAATTTCCATTTAAACCAGTGGGGATACACTGCACCTGGCAAGCTCAAGCCTATTGTCCCTTCCCACCACCCACATGAGTAGAAGCATACCTTCTTCTCTCTGCCTTTCACCATCAATGAGAGAAGGTGCAGATTCACATGCCCAACCACCCTTCAGACTTAATGGGGAGTGAGAAGAAACACTCTCTCTCCATTTCCTGTTGTCTGGAGAGGAGGGTGGGTCAGGCAAGGGAGAGATGGATCCTGTTCCTGTGCCCTTGCCTTCTCATTCCCTCCCCCTTATGGGTGAATGTTAATGTTTAGGGCAAAGGATGGTAAAGTGGCTCCCCTATACGATGACCAGATGTCCCAATATTAGGGGCTTTGTCTTATATATGCCACTATGCGTCCCACCCCCGAAAAAAAAAGTATCCCAATTTTGACACGTGCTATCTGATCACCCTATTCCCATGTGGGGAAGGGCAGGAGATATTTATCAGCACAAATGCTGAGGATCTGTATTCTACCATTTACAGAATAAATAGATATATATTCAGCTACAAAATCCAGCTCTGCTTTCACTAGAGATCCGTCATCATGACATCTACTCTGTGCCCATTGAAGGAGCCCCTCATGCCCAGGAGGACATCAAAAGTGATGCTCTTGAGAGACATGAAATTTCATAACATGCCCTTTTAAATTACAGGGACAAAAAAAAAAAAAAGCTTTTACAGAATACAAGAACATTCCTGCTGTTACTTAACCTACTTGGAACCAAAAATGCCTTGAAGCTAATAGGTCAGGCATTGCTAAGATGCCCACAAGCAGTTTCAGAATGAAGGTATCTCAGCCCTGGTACATCTTTCTTTGTGACTATTCCAAGATTATTGTGTTTTTATTTAAATTTAGAACTCTAAGTGTTGGCCTAAAAGCCACCTGTACCCCTAAGGGGCTGGGGTGTTTTTAAATGACTCAATAGGAATACCTCCTGCCTCTGCCTCTTATTAAACTTGTATGTTTTGGCAGCTTCCATAAATGTAATACCTGTCTTTTATTCTCGCCTACTACATGCATTTGAAACCATTAGTACCAGTTTGTAAACAGATTTTAAGATGACAGTGCAGTCTTTTCAAAGCTGGGCTTCAAACACACACACATACACACAGGTGTGTGAGCACACATGCCACAGTTATTACTTTGGAATAAAAATGCAAATGAATTTATTTGCTTAAGAATGGCATCAAATAGAAATTTATGCACATACATTTAAAAAAGCCCAGAACCCTTGAAAATAAAGCAGTTGCAGCCTATTAATTTTCCTCTTTGACAGTTTTTAAAATTCCCCTAAAAAAATGAAGCAGCATGAATACTGTCAATATATCACAACAGCCACATTAGGTTTTGTGATATACATCATAATATAAAGAGCACTATTAGAGCACAACCTGGGAACCATTAAATCATTCTAAATCACTGTTACATTCCATTAGTGTCAATGGTGAAACCACATAATAGGCTTTATTACAAACTTCACCTTGGTAGGCCATTGTCTCTAATAACCACTTCTCTATGATGTGGTATCATACCCAGAAATCCAGGGAGATAATAAAGGCTCCCTTATTTCTTTTTTATTGGATGGGTAAAGTTAAATTTAGCTGTAAGTAAAAAAAAAAAAAAAAAAATCTTCAAGCTATGTTCACTAACTGTGAGTTGCTGCTATTTGGACGAAAAAAATTAGGCAGACTTCGGAGAACAGTTTGAAATAAATTTGAATTCTGGTAAATGCTTGAGGTCAAGGTAAGATGGGCAGTCCCTGTAATTACTAAGTCATTTTTGAAATGCAGTTTAGTGCATTTTTGCCCCTCTTTACACTTTTGTTCAGATGTGGTGAATGATTATAGAAACCTTAGAGGGATTAAACCTGCTTTTCTTCAACTCCTATATGGGAAGTACCATTTTTTAAAAAAATAACAGCGAAATTAGCATTTCGATACCCATCCTTTTCCCATTTGGGACCGTAGCTTATACTACTTCCTCGATTTTCTGCTCCTGCTGAGCCTGGGTGTTGAATGTTTGGGAGAAACTAGTGTACAAATATAGGGCTCCTTCATCCCACAGTAGGACAAATTCTGCCCCCAGTTGCAACAGTGTAAATCTGGGATGATTATAATAATAATTAATAATACCTACCTCTTACATAGGCTTGTCATCTCCCTATCTCAAAGCTCTTTACAAAGGCAATCAATATCATTATACCCATTCTACATAGGGGGAAACTGAGGTGCAGAACGGCAAAGTGATTTATCCTTTGTCTCCTGAGTCCCAATCTGGTGGTCTATCCCAGTAATTCTCAATCTGTTTACCATTGTGGGCTGCATATGTGGCCCACAGCGTGTTATGTGGGCCGCATCCAATAATACCTGTTTAGCCCTGAGGATGTCGCATGGGCCACAGTGCTGTTTGGCGTGTTGACTTCAGAGCTCAGGGTACTCAGGCTCCTTGCAGGTGTGGGCCTTTAAACATTTGGGGTAAAATCTGAGCCTCACTGAACTCAATGAGAGTTTTACCGTTGACTACAGGAGTCCACCTTTGCTTTATAAACCTACTCCCATCATTGGCCTCATCCTAATTTCGATGAAATAATAGGTCTCCCTTGCCACAACACTTCAGGCTAGCTGTGTTAAGGAAGCAGCTCACCTCCCATGTGCAACCTCTCACCTTCCTTATTCAGATATTAGTGCATCTGAAACAATTTCTTACAGTGACATCTAATGTATAGTACCTGTCTTTGTAATTCTTTCATATGAGTTCAGGACAAGAGCTGGAGTAACTGAAAGGCAGATGTGATGAGACAGGTGAACACACCAGTCTTATACTGGAGCTGAGTTAATGAACTGTATCCCCTTGTCCACCTGGCTGAATTTGAGAGGGTGATGATTTTTATCTTTAAATTTTCCTGTAGAGTACTGATTGGGGATGAGCTGGCTTGTGTAAAATGAGAAGCAGGCCACATCTAAAACTTTGTAAAGTTGTTTGGATTGGTTCAGCTCTTCTCCCCCCACCCTCTTCCCCCGCCCTGCCAAACAAAAAACCCTACCAAAAGGTGCCATTTCCCTTTATAAACCCTACATAACTATAACCTTCTACAGCACCCAACATATCCTTACCGTCATCTCATTTCCCCCTGTTTTGAACTGATGACCAGTCCTGTTCTTTGCACCCCGTTCACCACTGCCCTGCACTTTCGGTGGTCATTTATCCCAGTGCAAACTGGGTGTAAAATGCTACCATTATGATTTTTACACCCACTTGGCACCAATATAATGGTGAATCAGGTCCTTTATCTTTCGAGAGTAAAATCAGCTCTGTGGTATTGCTGATTCTTTAGGGTGGATCCAGTGACTCCCCATTTCTCTTCCTTGAAACCCTTCCTTTCCTCCCTTACCAGAGTTGTGTGATGCCGTCCTCCCACCCCTCAACTTCAAACAGTTCTTTGTGTCCCTCACCGCAATTGTAGTGGTGTCTCAGGGCTAGTCTACATGAGAAGCTGTAGCACAGCTAGTGAAGACGCTGTATGCTGCCAGGAGAGAGCCCTCCCATTAGCATAATAAAACCACCTCCGCAAGAGGCGCTAGCTATGTCAGTGGGAGAAGCTCTCCCGCCGACATAGCACTGTCCACACCAGAGCTTAGGTATGTGTTACTTGCGTCGCTTTGGGGGGGAGGGGGCGGTTGGCTTAGTCACACCCCTGAGCGACATAAGTTATACGGACATAAGCAGTAGTGTGTACAAGCCCTCAGTATTGTGAGGCTGGCTCCTTTCTTTAAATCTCATGAGCCTCCCTGTCTTACAGCTCTCCAGATTGCAAGACCTTATAGAAGCCCCAGGAGTCCGGTATGTGTTGACTGAAGGCAGAATTATAGCCTGCCCACAAATAATTTGAAAGGTGGATGATTCAGTTATTGGAAGTGGAAGAAAATTTGGGTGAGGGACAGCACTGGGAAGGGAAAAAATGCTGAGACTAAGAGGAACTGAGAACAGCAGTCATGTCATTCAGGCTGGAGAATCAGGAAACTCTTGGACCAGTTCCTCAGCTGATATAACCTGGTGCAGCTTCACTGAACTCAATGGAGCTGCATCAGTTTACACGAGGTGGGTCTTCAGATGAATGGAAAAAAGTGGGATGGAAAAGAGGAGGAGGAAGGAAGGTATGGTTGGAAGAAAAGGGAGTGGGATCGAACTGGAAATGTGTCAGAGAAAGGAGATCTCAAAAGACCCAAATAGTTAGGAAAAACATCCCATCTTTTGGGCGCTACTCAACCTCTGAATCTTTTCAGTATGGTTCATTTATTGTTTGATGTATCGAGTTCACACAAGCAAAAATATACACTATTCTCATAGCCAGGACTTAATATTCTGCCACTACATCAGGTCTTCCTCACATCTTGGAAAGTCCAGTAGCTAGTGTTAGTGTGTAAATCAAAGCATAAAGAAGGATTAATAAAGAACAATGTAAAAATATTAATACTAGTAATAATGATTAATAATAAAAATTCAAAGTGGGACACAACATTTTGGCTGTGAGGCCTTCTGTGGGCTGTGAAAAGAGAAAGCAGTAACCTTGGTTTAATCTCTCCAATGCCTGAAGAAAGCCTCTTAGCTAAAACATCACCCTGACCTTGTTTTCTATTTCCAGTGTGGATTGTAATTTTGTTTAGTTTAGTTTTGTTGTATGACTGGTTTACAATTGGTGTTAATAGAGCTGTGAGACAATTTCTCATGCTATTTAACCAGACTAGTCAATGAAGGATGGTTTTCCTTTTCTTTTTATAGCTGATTTGCTTGCTTTCCTTTTTAAATGGAGTCAGGCCAGGCTGTTAAATACTTTGAAAGTCTCATTTCAGTATGTTTTGCAACATTTAAGACTAATACAAGGGAAAATGCTAGCAGTTTGCCTTCTCTTGGTTTTCATTTTCCTGTGGTGTTAAGTTGGCACCTCAGGCAACATTCCCCCTTCTGAGATGTGTCAAAATATATCATGTATTGGTATCAAAATTAAAATACATTCATTATTCATTATAATTTTTTTTAAACAGCTGACTCAAGGCTTCAGATGATTAACATGGAATATTAGCTATGGCTTGTTGTCATGCCCAGTTACTAACTGAAACACTGCACTCAAACAAGGAGAAACCAAACAAAGAGAGAAGTGTCCGCTTCTTGCGTCCTTTTTTCCCCAACGTGCTGATGAAAGCTGATCCTTTGGTTTTTCAGTCTCTGTGATAAATAGGAATGGTGCAGAATGGAAATATTTATTCCCTGCGGGACAGCCATGCTGTAGTGGCTTTATTCCTACATCCCCTCTCAGGAAGTGTTGCCACTGATCAATGGCTGTGACACGGCAATATTAGCCTGCTAGGGGCAGGGCATTGATTTCCAGGAGTGGCATAAGGGAACCAATTCTGCAAGGTGCTGAGTGCCTCCAGTAATGGGAGTCCAGGGTGCTGAGCACTTTGCAGGACTTCAACCAAAGACAAAATGATGTTGTTTGTGTTCTTGTAGGGGATCAGCAAAAACAAACCAGACACTCTCAGCCATATTCTCCCCTGCCCTGGGGCAGCTTTGTGCCACGCTCACCCTGAAAAGCAGGCCTAAAGCTGGCTTAGAAGGCCAGCAATCCTTGGTTAGTAGAGAGTCACCCTATCTACTCCTATGTCCATCCCCACCATAGATGGCCAGCATGTCCATGGACTCCAGTGTTCCCCTGTCTTTCCTCTTTGGGATATGAAGCACCTGCACAAGTTTGCCAGGAGACTGGCTCTGACCAAAGATTGGGGGAGCACAAACGTAACTTAAAAATATCCTTTTCATTCTTCTTCTTGAGTTGCACTGAGTGCTCATCAGCTAGAGCCAAGCATCATGGCCCATATTTCTTGTCCACAGTGTCTGAAAATAACCTGAGTTTCCCCTCCCTCCCCCCACATACACACCCTCCATAGTTGTCTGGCTTGTCTGTAGGTTTAAGAAAAAATGGGAAATGTCTTTTGGTAAATTAATGTATGATCGTGTTTCCTGTATGGTGTAGGCCAGGAAGAGCAGCGTAAAGAATTTAATGAAGGATGTCTGTTTCTAAAATATTTGAATGCTGGGTGTATTATAAAATATATGCAAGCATTTGGTGTTGGATGGTTTATAAGGCCCTGCAGCAACTTGTAAGTCTTATCAGCATCTGGGAAGATCAGAACTTTCCATTTGGGTTTTGATTAATCAAATATATTATGAAATCTTTGCTATGCTTGATTTTTGTGAGTCTATTTTTGATATTAATATGTCTCTACAGATTAGATACAGATCACTTGTTTCATGAAAATAATTCTCTTATCTTTTTCTCTTGTACAAAAAATTATGGTTTTTAAAATAAAAACCATCAGATAAATATTTAAACACAGATTTCTTTCATGTGGGTGACTGTTCCATGCTATTTCACTTATAAGTCTTTGTCTCAACCAAGTACTATGAAATGTAGGACATTTAGGAATCTCTAACTTTTGAAACAATCACTAGAGGCCTAAAGACTCCTTCCTAGAAGGAGACAGCCAGTAATATTTCATGCAGGTCCTTTTATGATTATATGTTAGAAGAGTGAGTGTTAAACCACGAATCTCATCCTATTAACCCAGTCATATAACCTTGAGCTATCCAGACTTCCAGATGACAACACGAAGTACTTATAACATGTGTATCAGCCATAGTGTAAGCTTTTTATCAGACACAATTAATGCTTGAATGTATCTACATTATTATGAAATAAACTGACATATATGCAGTATAACTCAAAAGCATATACAGCAGATCTTCTAACATTAGCATAATAGTGTCACCTGCTTGTGCCACTATATTAAAGGTCTATCAGTAATTACATTATAATCCTCACGTTCATCCCAATGGATAGGTCTAATGAACTATTTTTTAATTTCAGTAAACTGGAGAAAATTGATGTTTTCGTGTTAAAAATGTTGCTAACAAAAAGGGAAATGAGTGGTCTCAGGCCCTTTTTGTTTGCTCTGAGAGGTTATACACTCTGACACACACATTTGTTTGTTTGTTTTTAAATAAAAATTTGCAGATGAGTAGTTTGTTAGATAGAATTGTGCTTTCTTGATGTGAACTCAAGCTTCTTTATTTTACAACAAAGACAAAGCCTTTCTCTTTAGGAAACAGATTTCCTGCATGCAAGTGCAATCTCTTTCAACCAAAATGTCAAAAATTTTTTACTACACGGGCTGAGGGTCCAATCCTGCAAGATGCTAAGCACTCGCAGCTGTGAATGAAGTCAGCAGTGCGGTACTCAAGCACCTCATAGGATTAAGTCCTTAATGCACAGGCATCACAGCTACATTGATACCAGCGACCTTAACCGTTTTGGTCTACTGTGTCAATGATCCATGAACTAAAACAGATTTACCATACACAACTGACAGCAACAGCTTAGAGCGAATGAGTTAAGGAAGTAGTGTCAGCCTTCACTTTGACTCTCCTTGTTCACTGGATGTGTCACAACCCCTAGTTTTACCTGTTTGTATCTAATTTGTTTCACCGTGGATATACTAGCCTTGCAAAATTCTGTTCACCCAAAGCAAGTCATAATTTTTGACAGGCAAGTAAATGATCATTAGTTTATTCATCGTAATAATTTTAATGATAGTTTTGCAAGATTGATTTTACACATCTGCACACATACACACACTTATATGTGGATATGAATAAGGGGTGCTTTTGGGGCAGACCATGTGCATGTAAGGCCTGACCCTATATTGCCGATTCTCCACTGCGTCCCAGCTGTGCTTGTACACAGGGGACACTGGTGGTCACAGGGAGTCAATTGCAGCTCCTTGGTCCTTGGCAGTCCAGACCCTGCACTAAGGCCTATAAAGGATTAGGCATAGTGGAGTTCCAGTCGGCCCTGCCCCTCCTGCCCATGTCTTCTCTCTCAACAAGCTCCCCTTCTTCCCCTTTATGCCAGGGCTGGGGATCATCTGGTCCAAGACATAACAGCCGCTTCTGCCACCTTTCTGTCAATAGAGAGTTCTCCTATACCAGTGGAGTTCTCCACTGGCTGTTTCCAGTCATTTGAAGGCCATTTTTCACATTTTTCACAAGCATAAGCAGACTGGAAAATCCCTACATGGCGCTCCCACTGAAATCAGTAAGAATTCTGCACAAGGGCTGCTTGTAGAACCGGGCCCATTCCTGTGGGATACTAGTTCTCCTCTGAGATACCACTAAGATACTGAGTACCATTAACTCCTACTGACTTTAAAGGGTGAGAGGATGTTGAGCACCTCGGAGGATCAAGCCCATGTACAAAAACTGACATTTAAAATGTATGCAGTCTTGTGGCAGTTTGAATTGCCCTCCTTATCCCCCTCAGAAACCCCCAAATGCACACATATTGTCCTCCATTAAAATGGCTAGGTAGCCTGCAGGTAAATGACTGCCCACAGAGTATTACTGTAGATATTGTTAGCAGTTTCAATGTACATCCATTATACACATGCCATACATGGGAAATGAATATACAGATGTGCATATTTCCTCATTTTACGTGGAGAGAGAAGCAGATAATCTTGTGCTATAGAATCAGTAGATAGATAAACAGGCAGATTTTAAAAATACATAAGATGATAAATAGTGCTTCAGAAATGAACCTTAGTTTACCCTGTTAATTCTTACTGGGACTAAGTAATAGTGAATGGAAGAACGCCAGAACCCAAGGAAATGATGAATAAGAAAGAGCAATGACAACCAAAGGCCCTGGTGACCACAAAACAAGCTACAGTTTGTCCCCCAGAGAGAGACAGTGATGGGTTGAACTTGCCATTAGGGGGAAGATTAAGTGTCCTTGGTTCCTCAGTTAGTTAATTATACACTCAAATCTTTCCAGTATATCACAGAAGCCAGGCATTTTGCTTTTGAATATCTGTATACTGACTACTTGGATTGCTTATTGGTTATTCCTCTTGACAACTTGAACCTGAACATTAAATCCCATTGGCAACAACTATCTGTCAAGAGCAAAAAAAATAAGATTTGTGTATTTAGTTTTCATTATAGAAGTGCTTGTAGTTGAAAAAATATGTACCTGTCAAGTTTTCGACATCTCGCTGGGGATGCAAGCAATGCTGTTGTGATTTCAAAACCTGGCTGACAAATTCACGTTTCAGTAGTAAAGACAAATCAAGTTTTTTTCCCTTTTTTTTTTTTTTTTTTTTTTTGCGTTTTTTCACCGCTTTGACAGTCATACATAACAATTTGAGACCTAAGTGGCACTTTGATGCACTATTCCATTATTAAGTGGCATAGTCACTATAGAATAGATGACGGGCCTGAACTCGAGGCATTGTGAATTAAACAGCTTTCTACAATGGGGGAAATTGAATGGCCTAAAGAATTCTGAAACATAAAAAAATAATGATTAAAAATGTGTTTCAGAATCAGCAAAGCATATAATTTAAAATAATGTCAGGTGCTGAAGTTCAAACTACAGAAAACAAAGTACATTTTAGAAGAATTTTTAAAATTCAGAGGAAACATTAAATAATTAGCAAACATCTTTAAACCCACAATTACTAATTTTAAACATGACTGTTCTATGAACCTTAAAAAATGAGCTTGGCATAAAAAAAACCTACATAGAATTTAAAATATGAGGATATAAAGCCATTTTTTCATGAGAACAGTACTTTGACATCATATTAATTGACTAGTTTTATAGTGGCATTTCCTTGTGCCTAAAGGTAGAGTTTTCAGCTAAAGTAACATTGACTTAAAGTACTTAAAATAATTCTTTTGTCAATAACTCTACAGCTAATCAATACACCTGGAATTAAACAATGTTTTTTGGCCAGAAGGCATGTTAATCCCTGGTCTCTCTTTGTTCCAATTCATTAATCATTCAGCCACCCCCAATAAAGTGATCTCTCTGTTTGAAGCAGATAGTCTGATGCCCAAAATATCCCATAATGGCAAATATAACCAGTAAAATTAGAGTAAGGTTTCCAAAATAACTTTTTTACTAAGGAAATAAAAATTCAAAAGCTACATTAATAACAAATCATGTTGTATTTTTAGTTAATAAAATGTAAGTAGATTTTTTCTTATTAAGATAAAAAACAAAAATGTAATACTTCTTATACCCCAGAGCATAATTGGTCATATATTATCTTTTATTTTTATGATTATTAAAGGCTAAGAAATTACTTTTCAAACATTGATCCAGTGAGATTACAAGGAAAAAAGACAGCAAGCAATGGAAATTCGATTAATCCACAAACTTCTAAAATATTTGCTACAATACTTATCACTCTGCAGTTCTGACAAGTATATCAAGCTGATCTATATCTCAAAATAGAATGTGGATTACAATTTCAGTGCTTAGTACTCCAAATCTTTTTTTTTTCTTGTTCTTTTGCACTTGAAAGACAAAATTGAATTATTCCTTTATCTTCTTTAACTAATAATCCTACAAAGCAACTAAAACCACATCAAGAATATATGGTGCTTTATAGCATGGTGTAGGGTACAGTTTATAGGTATGGTCAAGTAAAATAAAAAGAAAATAAATATATTGATTCTGAAGTGACATGTTAATAGGGGGGGGTATTAAAAGATTTCATCAATATTACGCTTTACCATTCTAAAGCACTAAGGGAGTAAAAAATGTAATTATGAGAAATAAAATAGGGATTTTCTTAGTTACAATTCCTGGCTCTTCACTGATTGCAGTAAATTATAAATTATGCAGCCAATGTAGGCCAACAAAAGAAGACATCTTCAAATCTCAGTCAAAGGTAATTACTTAAGTCGGCTGAATGTTCCCTTTTCATAGAGTGTGATCTCTCTTTGACAGCTCACACTGACAGATGACCTTCTCAGCAACGTTCTTATCCTTCGGATCATGAGCAGTGTGCCTCTCTCCCTGAATATCTCTATATATTTGTGACACTAAGCTTTCAAATACAGCTATTGACAAATCAGAACATCAGTCTAAGTGCTGGTCTTCCTATCACTCACAATAAAGTAGCTATCACTTGTGGTGTTGTAGAGCAAGCACATCTCTGAAAAATGAGTTCTCACCAAGTGCTAATTTGACACAGCTCGCTTGCCTTCCCATAATTGCTCTGTCATTGTCAGTTGGCAGTTCGGGCTCATTCCTGGAAGCTGTGCCGTACAATTGGATACAATTACTCCCATTTACCACCACTATTATGCCACTGATGTTGCCCAGTCCGCATATTGACATGCCTCATTAAACCTGGATGCAGGCTATTAATGAACATTGTTAGCATTTCTCTTAAACTTTTTTGCCTCTAATAAACAGTCAGTGTTCCATGAAGGAGCACTGCCATCCTTGTGATATGATATTTATTATCTTATGGGGGAAGGGGACTCTGCAAATGGAAACTATCCAGATGCTGAGAGAGAGATATATGGTTAGATCAGTGCAGAATAGCACTGATCAGTAGGACCTTTTCCATCAGGGGCATCCTACCATTAACCAAGTGACCTCTTCTATTCAAAAGAAGACAGGAAGGATAAACATGATAACCTCACAGTGGCCCAATCACAGCAGGTTTCTCAAGGTTGTGCTAGGTCCAGTAGCTGTCCTTAACCCTCTCCTACCCCCAGGTGGTGCTATGTGACACTATAAAGATGATTTTGCCCTGGGTCCTCAATCCATTATGTCCAGCTACTTCAATGTGCATTTTTATTCAGAGATAATTATGTGTTGATCAGAGAAGTCAGCGGCTGTCACCCATATGGCAGGCACACCTGCAGTGTGACATAGGTGGTAACGATGGCATGCTCTTGAGCTGTCATGGCAGGGACAGGGACTTTATTATGTATATGTCACCATTTCTCTTAGGGAAATTATCCTTTTCCACACAATGACAATAATGAACCTTACAACACTTTCATAAACCCTGTTTCCAGGTCCTCTTTTTGACCTTCATTAAAACTATATATTATATATATAAAATCCAGAGCTTTGGGAACAAAATGCAAAGTTCCAGGGCATATAAATGTGAGCTTGTGGAGTTTCTTTTTAATACCTGTGTTTCTTGTTGCTTATGCAGATAGCTACACACAGCTAACCCAGTAGAACATGTTACACTGTCCCATAAGCACTTTCAACAGTACAATCATTACATTTTAAAATGACTAAGACAGGACTTAGCAAGCTTTTAATTGTTAAAAAGTTTTCCAGATTTGAAAGGAACACAAATTGAAACTAGATTTCCATCTGAAATTTTGCATCTTTGATTGTTACAAGTAACCCATAAATTTACTATAACATAGAGACAGTGGTTTTCCCTTTCTATTTTTTTCTATTTTATTCATTTGACAGCACTTTCTGTATGCTCATTTTCATGGAATGAAAGAAGCTATAATGGCAAAAGGACTTTTTTTTGCCAGTATAACTGTGTCTACACTTAGGCCTGGTCTACACTGGGGGGCGGGGGGAGAGAATCAATCTAAGGCTAGGTCTACACTACCCGCCTGAATTGGCGGGTAGAAATCGACCTCTCGGGGATCGATGCTCTTACTCCACCAGCAGAGGTGGGAGTAAGCGCCGCCGACGGGAAGCCGCAGAGGTCGATTTTGCCGCCGTCCCTACAGCGGGGTAAGTCGGCTGCGATACGTCGAATTCAGCTACACTATTCACGTAGCTGAATTTGCATATCTTAAATCGACCCCCCCCCGTAGTGAAGATGTAGCCTAAGATACGCAACTTCAGCTACGAGAATAGCGTAGCTGAAGTTGACATATCTTAGATTGACTTAGAGTTACTTACTTCACGTCCTCGCAGCGCGGGATCGACGGCTGCGGCTCCCCTGTCGACTTTGCTTCCGCCTCTCACCGAGCTGGAGTTCAGCAGTCGACAGGAGAGCGACCGGGGATTGATTTATCACGTCTAAACTACCCTTAGGCTTTTGCTGGCAGTTACGTCGGTTAGGAGTGTAATCTCTCTCCACTAACCCCGCCCCCGCTCCTAACCAACATAGCTATGCCAACAAAGCTTTTAAGTGTAGACTGGGCCTAAAACATTCTTTTTCATTTTGAGAACTATTACCAGCTCCAGCTGTGTTATTTCAACAGCAGTAGAATATTTCAAAATAGAAGAAACTTTTTAAGTGTGAACAGTGTCTTTATCTATCTAGAGAGCGAGAGAGAATTGAGGGATTTAGCTCAAAATTAACTTTTCAATTTTAGATAACTTTAGCAAAAGTAGCCAGCAGTTTAGCCTGCAACATTGGAGCTGGTAAAAACTTGTCGTAGTCTCTTTCAAATGTGAATATTCTATGATTGAAAGTGTTTATGCAACGTATATATGACTTCCAGAATAATATGCATTTCTAGATTAGCCATGGTCTGATTAGCCACATGGAAAATAAATGTATAAAAAAACCCCCCAAACTGGGTATGCTCACTATTACATATTTATCTTTTTTTTCATAAAACTTTGAGTAACATTGAATTTGTCTGCAGTGACTCTTTACTATGAAGAGATATATTTAGAGGATGCTTTCTGTTTGAAGTTCTCAGATGCATTCCTAATGAGTTATAGTCCACTGAATCTGTTAAGCCCTATAAATATAGTTTTACGTTTACCAACTGATATGTACATATGCAGGAATCACTTCATCAACCACTGAGGTACAGCTATGTTGGTGTTGTCATGTGACAGTGTTTGAACAGTGAATAGCAGTCTTGTACCACCATTAGAGACCCAAACAGAAGAGGAATACCATATACAATTGAAACTGCAGTCACAATCTTGGTAGCCAAAAAGTTATTACCAGAGGTGAAATTTGGCCAAGATACTGCAGTTAACACACTTTAGGAGAAAAAAAAACCCAACAACTATGGGATCTTTAACCAAAAGTGGTCAAAAACTCTGTTTACATCTGGAAAATAGCATTATGAATAGCATGGTGCCCTCTAACAATCTGCTGGAGTGCAACGTGTTGTTTAAAACAGAAACATGGTACCTACTGAATCACCATCCCAACTTCCTTCAGTTTCTTGGTGATCTCCCATGCAATTACTGATCCCGACTGATCCTGTTTAGTTTGTGAGAGCTGATGGGATTGCAAACCAGGATGATATAGCTTTAGAAGTGATAAACTTTCACATAAACACTGAAGGGGTCCTTTACTTAGTTGCTTGGGTACTGTAGTAGTGGCTGCAGGGTGGATAGATAGATCAATAGATCAATAGATAGATATCCATTTGATACACAACCATAATTCCCATTGGCCTAATGTCATTTGTATTGAAGGGAGAATAGAGAATTTGCTATTTAAAATGTGAAAACTTCCGACCTCTAACTATATAATCCTTCCTATTCTGAGGCTACTTTCTGCCTTTCAGTTCTTCTTTGGTGAAAGTATTTGCAGGTAGAATACCTCTGGAGCAGGGAAAGGAAGAACGAGTTGCAAAGCATGGAGCTACCGTCTTTCTTTCTTTTTTCTGCTTCTTTACCTAAATGACTGGTTTAGAAGGAAAACAAAATAAATTAATAAAACGTAAATTAATGATTCTTTTCTAAATTCAGAGTTTTTCGTTTGGTTTGATTTACATGTTGATAAAAATGTACACAAAAGCTAATTTCAAGAACTGTATCCAGGACGCAGCAGGACTTCATAATATCCAGTCAAGAAGTATTGACGATACTCCAGTTATATTCATGAAGACTTACAGTATTCTGCACATGGAATTCCCCTTGGAAATGATGAGAGCTCTAAACATGGTACAACTACAGAATTATGCTCAATGGCAGTTATTGTGAATGTTTACGGTAAATAACAAAGCACTGATTCACACGGATTGATTTCACAAGACAGTAGCATGAAGGAAAACACATCCCTGGAAGCAGTCTCCCACCAGCTGAAGGATAAAGGGGGAAGTATTAGTTGTGAGTGAGGATCTAGATGGATATATCTACATTTATCTGTTAGCATGGGTTAGCAGATTTTGTTGCCATGAAGGATATCATGTCCGTGTACTGTTCTGCTATTGGGACATCTGGAGCACCAAACAAAATTACAAATAAAACCAAAATGAAGGAAATGTACCTCTCTGCCATTCAGAACCGTTCCTTTAGCATGTTTTCTATATTCCAGATGAAGAATCCATGCAGGGATGCTCCAGTGCCCCAAACTGTACTGCATATTGTACTAGGGTAGTAGCAGGACTCCAGGGACAGTGTCTACTTTTCATTGAGTCCAGTAGCCAGGAGGTAGGAACAAGTACCCTTCAGTACTGAATGCATGTACAGCTTGTTGATAGTTGTTAGGGTTAGAGTTAGGTCCAATCTGACAGGCACCCTACAGACACTTTGTAGTGTCCATACAGTGCCTACAGCTCAGCTTCTGTACAGCAGTAGCATCTGGCTACCACCACCAGACTGCTGGTGGGGGCTCCAGACTCTGAGGGTATGTCTACACTGCAAAAAAAACCCAAAGACACAACAACAAGTCTCAGAGTCTGGGTCAACTGACTCAGGTTTGTAGGACTCACACTGTGGGGCTATAAATAGCAGTGTAGACATTCCCACACAGGCTGGAGCCCCGGCTCTGAGACTCATCCCCTCGCCAGGTTTTGGGCTCCAGCCCGAGTGGGAATGTCTCCACTGCTATTTATAGCCTTGTAGTGCAAGCCCCGTGATCCCGAGTCAGGTAACCTGGGCTCTGAGATTCATTGCTGCAGGGTTTATGTTTGTTTGTTTGTTTTGCACTGTAGATGTACCCTGAATGGTCCATTTACCACCAGGGGACTTCTAGTAGGTAGAGCAGCACATGTGTCCCAAATAGCCACTGGAATGGCAGTAGAGCAGGGATTATGGGCCTCTGAGGGGCTAATTCAGATTAGTCACACAGAAGCAGCGTATGGGATGCCATGTGCATGTTTCATGCTACATGCAGCCATGTTTCCTCCCTGCTGTTTCTGCTCCTCCAGGCCCAGCAACATGTAGTGGGAGGACTCTGAGTTTGAGGTTCATGTGTGTGTATGGTTTTTATTCATGGGAGCAGAAGGGGCATTGAGCAAATTGACAGGGTTTCAGTCATGGAGTAAAGGATCTAACTTATGGGGTTCAGGAGATTGGATAGAGAGGGGAGATACTGAAGAAAAGGTTGTCTGAGCCTGCACTGGAAAGAGGGGGTGTGTCACATGAGAGTAAGTGGGGATTTGAACCTGGGGCAGGGATGAGAAGGGTTTCTTCAGCAGGGGAATGGCCTGGACTCAGGCCACTTGTTGGTGTTCTGAACTGGGATGGCTTAGCAGAGTTGTGGGTAGGTGAAAAGAGTGAATATGTAATTGAAGCAAATGAACTGAAATACTGAATGAAGTTGTGAGTATGGTAAAATTGTTGGTGGTGTATGAATGAGGATGTATGGAAGACAGGAGGGGGAGAAAAAGAAATAGAGGCAGCAAGACAGAGAAAACAAAAAAGGAATTACAGTGAGATCAATACTGTTTCTCCCCCGCCACACACACACCCTTTGCTGTGCTGTGTCCCTCTGACGTTTTTCCTTTCTGAAGGCAGGATAGTGATGGGAGAAGGAAGAGGGAGCCCATTTTCTTCTCATATCACCTCTAACTTTCATCATCCTGCACCAGAATCTTTGACTGTGTCCCCAGATACTATAGTAATGAGCACAGTATAAAAACCTAAATAGATAGACAAGCAATGTCCCAGATTTTCACTTTGAAATCCAGTCTGCCTGCAGGGGGATGGTTGGATGTTAAGGAATGTCTGCAGCCCCAACACTTACTTTGGGCACCATTTGCCCCTTTGAACAGCTAGGGTGGACTTCAGTACCCCCCACATTTTTAATTAAGTGTGACCACCGATGACCTCACAAGTACAACATGGCATTATAGAAAGTAAAAAATGCAATAAGTCTGTGTTGGAATAATAGGAACAAGCAAAAAAGAAAGTTTCTTTGAAATAGAGATTTGCTGGATAGTAGTAGATACTCTGCATCTCCCCGTTCTTTTTATCCATGAAAGGTTTTGGTAGTGAGTATCCTGTCTATAACACTGTGTGGGTGACTTTTATTTTTTTATTTATAAGGAAAATACTTCCACAGGAAAATAAATGCTTTTCTCAGGGATTTCACAGTATGTCATGCTGTGCATTCCATGTGGTATTACTCCCCTCACTACATTGCATTACATCAGATGTCATAATAATTCATGAGCTAGCAAGTTCAAAACAGCAAAGGGACTCGCAGTGTCTCAAGGTAGGTAGAGTATGTCACTTGTTTGACTGATCTCCACACTGGTCACCATCTCTAGGTTGATGGCATTTCCATTAAAGATGGAACAGCCACAAGCGATGTGAAAACACAACAACTCTCAGTTGTCTGCAGTGCACTCACTGGCTGGCCGAAGGTAACAAGGTCCCTATGCTCAGCTTAATGACATGTCTCTGTCTGTCTAGATGTAGCATTGATAACACTTCATATCCGATCAATCCCAATTTTCAGGGATGGTTCTAGGCATCCATGAGCAGAATCCGATTAATTTTGGTGAAAACTGGAAAACTAGAAGGTAGAAGTGGTGGACACACAGAGTCTCTGGCATTTAGTTAGTTACCAGTCCCAGCTACCTCTCTAATGGTCTACAAGTGAAAAAAATGGTTGATGACAGCCATTAACACCATCCAATAAAACAGTACTCCCATCCCAGTGCTGTCCATCCTCCCAATACAGTTTAAAATGTTGACACTCTGAAATGATATCTCCAAGACAGAAAAAAAGATATCTGATTAATAGGGGGCATGGAAGGAAGGAGGGAATGGGGGTGCACACAGAGTCAGTGGCATGGGAAAAGTGGGGAATGGGGATAGATAGAACCTCTGGCAGGAGCAGGAGAATGGAGAACCCTGGTTTGTGGGCTTGAGGGGGAGGGGAGGACATTTGTCATGGGGGAAATGGGGGCATGGGAGGGCACATAGAGTGCCTAGCATGGGATGGGGACAAAGGCATGAGACAAGGGGGAAATGGGGGCTGCACGGAGTCCTTAGAGTGGGGAGAAGAGAGGATGTGGGGAGGGGAAAATGGGGGACACCCAGAGCCCCTGGCATGAGGGAGGGAGGGGAGGTGTTTCAGGAAGTCCCTGAAAGAGAGGGGAACAGGAGGTGGCACGCAGGGACCTTGTTGGCGGGAATGGAAACATGTAAGGAGCCCTGGCGTGTGCAATGAGCTTGGCCCACAGCAGCAACAAGTGTGTGACCCTCTGGAACATTAGCATTTGTAGCTGCAGATAGCATCCAAAAGTTGATTACGAAGCTATATTACCTCATTTCTTAGCTCTAATATCTAGTGATATAAGGTATGGAAACACTTTGTCTAGCCAGAAATATGATAATTCTTATGTAGAAAGCAATTTTTTATTATTTTTAAATGCTCAGTTATATATTTTACTTTAAAAATCAAGTCAGCTGTTATCTATCGACAGCTTAGCAAAAGCACTATGTGCCATCCTTACACATTTTGAGTACATGTTTAGTAAGATACTGCGCAATGTGAAGAAGTGGCAGAATTGGTAAAGTGACTAAACATCCCAGCTGAACCATTACAGTCTTGATTTGTTATATATGTCCCGGTGCCCTGGGAAATCCTGAAATGTCTCCCTTTTTCAATTCATCCATCAAAATATATGTTTTATAGCTACAAAATATTTGTTCAAAACATATTGCTATATTGAGTAGAATTTGCCTGCTAGAAATAGTTTTGTGTAGCATGCTAGGCATGATGAACAGTGTGGAGTGGAGTGGACTGAGGAGATAAGTCAAAGGAAGATAGACATTATCAAAGTGTTCTTTTGCTCAAAGTTAAGTGTTTCGTGGCAAACTCATTCAAAACACCAAGTCACTCAAAAAAAACAACAACTCCATTCTGAAAAATATTTCCATGTTGCTGATGAGTCAAAAGCTGGCACTAGCATGCATCTTTGGTAAAGTGTACTTTTGTCTTTAGGATGACTAGAAACAACCTTAAATAATGTCATCACAAATGCACCTCCCTTTAAAAAAAATTAAAGCATAGTCATATACAGCAGTCATTTGATGTCTCATTTTATGCCCATCAGAACTGACAAATCTCACATTTCTATTTAAAATTAGAACTGGTTATAATAGTTCAAATTTCAAAGTTTTGATATTTCAAAATGTCAGAGTTACAAATTGAAGTGAAAATTTCTTTTATTTTTTCCAAGTTGCTTAGGTCAGCTACAGTCATTTTGACATTACTATTTCAAATTGGAGCCAGTCAACATTTCTGATAAAGTTTGAAATTTTGACTAAATTTTGAATTTGTAAAAAATAGGGAATTAAAAAAGTCACATATTTTCCCTGCTTTTTTTCCAATTGTTTTAAATCTCAAGATTAACTATTACAACTTAATCAACTACATGCTGGCCCTGTGTATTAGATGAGTCTATTAAACAAACTCTGGTCTCTATTCTTTTCTGTGTTTTTGCTGCAAAGTGGCAAAAAGACATTAGAAGGCATTTTGAAACCTGGTGAACATCCCTATACATACAATATCATTAATCAGTAGATTCCAAAGATTTTTATGTCTGCTCCAGACCTACCAATTTTGAGGTTTATAATATTTTGTGATAAGCAAAATCAGGCTTACAATGGAATCTTACTTGCAACCATTAAGTATGGAAAGCTGCTTATGCTCCATATTAAAGAATTTGCTTGTCATAATGTGTGGTAGCATTACCTGCACCAAGCTAGAACAGAGGATAACTTCACATCATTACACCATGTCTTGGCTAAAATTAACAGGATCAGTCCTGCATCCTCAAATGAGCAGTCCTTACTGATGACAAAAAAACCCCTACTGATGGGGCTACTCACATAACTAAAAATTTCAGGATTAGGCCCATTAAGATTTAACTTTGTAACCCTAAAGCCACAGTTTGGCCAGCTGTATTTCCACAGTTTGGCCAGCTGTGTTTCCGCTGCGCATTCTGTCTCACTTCATTATCACAGGATTGCTGGCTTGGACCCCGACTCTGGACTTTCTTGCACCAGATGAATTAACACATTCATAAACAGCCCTTTTAAATTTAAAGGGACTCTACAGGCAAAGCAATCTCCTGGAATGCATGAAGTACAGGCTTGGAATCTTGACTTTTACTCTGATACAAGCCTGGCACATGGCTGACTACAATACCAAAAGACCAAATTCTGAAATATTTAGCTGTCTTTCAGGGAAATCTATTGTTTTCAAACTGGACTTGGATGAGCATGCAAGCACTGTTGGCATGAATAC
This sequence comes from Malaclemys terrapin pileata, assembly GCF_027887155.1. NCBI lineage: Eukaryota > Metazoa > Chordata > Testudines > Emydidae > Malaclemys > Malaclemys terrapin. Next base: position 47,790,747 of record NC_071505.1, read on the forward strand.
TGACACAGGCAAACTTAAAATATGGTTCTGCTGAAGGCTGGTGCATGCAAATTTGAAATTCACTTTCCTCAATTATTACGAAAGCTAAAGATAGAATTTGTGTGTTTTGAGTGTTTCAGTTTCCACTCCCATCATGCTAAACTGTGGTCTTTGTTGAAGTAAATTAATTAAATTTATCCACTGCTTTTCATTGCCTCCCTCTCATCTGAGACTGCAAATACATTTACCACTTGGAAAGGGTCTTTTTGTGATGTGAACACTAGTCCACGAGGATCTAGACTGAGCCAACCAACTAATTTCATGTAGGTCATTAAACAGACAACTATGAACCCTTATCTCTGGTTTCAGGAATATTGTCATTTGTAATGTAATATGCTTAGATGCCAATAAAACAAACAAACAAATAAACAAGGCTAAGTTGCTGGACTGGAAAGAATATGCTATTTCAGTGCAGTAGGTCTACTTACTCTAAATATGATATTATGCACAAATATATTCTTGTCCAAAGTCTGGATGTTCCCATCCCCCCAGCTCCTTAGATTTTTTTCATAGATTTCAAGGCCAGAAAGGATCATCATAATTGTCTAGTCTGGACTCCTCTGCAGCACAGGCCACACAACTACAGAACTTCCTCAAAATAATCTGAACTAGAGCATTTTGTTTAGAAAAAACATCAATCTTGATTTTAAAATTGCCATCAGTTACTCTTGGTAAATTGTTCTAATGGCTAATCACCCTCACCTAAATTCCCTCTAAGCTATGTGGCTGTGTAGCTGCCTATTAAAGCCCTGTGGAGGGCCTCAGGGTTGTGGTGGGGAGAGATGCCCCTCCCCACCGGCCAAAGCACAGACCTGCCACGGCAGGGAAAGGCACCCCTCCCTGCCAACTCCAGCATGGACCTGCCCCAGACTTGCCGCAGCCAGGGGAGAGGCGCCTCTCCCTTGGCTCAGCCCCACCAGAGCTTCCGCAGCCAGGGAGCGGTGCCTCTCCCCTGGCCTGAGCTGCTGTGGTGAGAGAGGGCTGAGGGGGAGGACCTCTCTCCCCACTGCAGCCCCTGGGAAGCCTGCACCCCAACCCCTCATCCCCAGCCCCACCTCAAAGCCAGCACCCCCAGCCAGAGCCCTCACCCCCCGTACCCCAACCCTCTGCCCCAGCCCTGAGACCGTCCCATACTCCGAACCTCTTGGCCCCGCCCCACCACATGAATTTTGTTATGTGCACCAATATGGGGTCTAAATTAGCTGTTACCACTCAAGAAAGAGATCTTGGAATCACTATGGATAGTTCTCTGAAAACACCCACTCAATGTGCGGTGGCAGTCAAAAAAGCGAACGGAATGCTGGGAATAATTAAGAAAGAGATAGATAATAGGACAGAAAATAACAGCAGCAAATTAAAGGCCTAATCCTGCAAACCCTTACTCACGTGTAAATTTTACTCATCCGATCAGATCCCTCATAGCATCACATGCCTACAGGCCCTAAAACTGGACACCATGGCCCAGATCCTCAGTAGGTACAAACTGACTTCTATGGAGTTATGCCAAGAAACACTGGCTGAGAATCTGGTCCAGAAAGAGAAAAAAATAGTAGTAGGACAAGCTTGAAACTGTCAACCTGCAATAAGTTCTGAGCAATCCTGCTTCAGTGAGGCATCACATGGGTTTAGTTTTTTCCCATAGGGAGCTTGTTACAGATTTGGGACCTTAGGGCATGATGCAAAGTCCATTGGAATTGATGGGAGTCTTTCCATTGACTTCAATGGGTAGGTAAATAGAGAACTGCTCTTAAACCTCCTTATACAATTAAAAATTACCAAGAGTTAAGATTTTAAGATGTTATTGGAAGTTTTCTCTTTTATTTATTATAAACCTGATTTCCTACATATTTTTCATTCATACTGAATTATTTTACCAAACATATTTGTTTAATTAACTAATACATCTTAATTAGTATAAATACCTCTGTAAATTGCAAAATAAAAGAAGCAGTATCTGATTCCTTAATTTATTTCACAAGTGGTTTCTTTTGCGATTCAGTGTAATCATTTATTTTTCTCACAAAATTCAAGAACTCCTTTAGCAAGCTTGTAATTTTGTTCGCAATTGTGGATTATTCGGCAACAAATTACTGTAAATTCTAAGCCATACTAAACGTCCATTTAACATAGCCAGCATTGTACCATTTAGTGGAGAGACAGGCATATATGTTTTTGTGATTGCAAGGAAAATGCTTTTAGAAAAAGTTAGAAATAAACTGCATTATCTGTTATATGTGTGCTGTCAGACTTGAGGATAAAGCAGCCCTCTGGATAACTTACAAATTAAATGAACTCTGTTGAAGGAAAGAAAGCAAATGGGAAGACTATGAGCCTGAAGCAATGAGATGTTCATCAGCAGAGCCTGAGTCAACAGTTCCCTAGTTAACTTTTAGAAGCATGGGGTCCTCCTAGGTGTATATACCATGCTGATCTTAGACAGAACCACCATTCATGACCAAAATAACTGAACAGGGCAGCACAGCTTCTGTTGTGTTTGGATTTCAGAAGCAGGAATGCTTGTATCTGATAATAAATTCCACAGAAGTTCTTTGTTTCTGCAAAGACTGCAATTTATGAAGGGCTCTGTTACTGATCTATTCAGATTGTTATTGTTTAGAAATGTAAAAGGTGCATTGACTGGTCTTTAATGGCTTCCGTATTTACATTTCCCTGCAGAGATTCATTTAGTTGACAATGTTCTGGACATCTGTGCCTGATAATTGCATAATTTTTGTTTTCTTTTAACATATTGTACTGTACATTTCTGTGAAAAAGAGCACATTATCTGTTGCATCAAATTATTTGACCAAAACACTCACTTTATAATATAGGCTCAAATCATGCTCACCATACTCATGCAAGCAGGCCTACCTACTTACATGAGTAAGGCAAGCAGGACTTTTCAGTCCCAAGCGGCTTTAAATCATCACTTTGTTCCCACAGGCGTTAATGTAGCAAATTTTGTGATAAATTATAGAAAGTATGAAAAAATCCATTAAAACCTTGTACCCCCAGACATACCCATTGTTCCTGGAAGTGACCCCATTCAGGAACCCAGAGAATTCTGGGAATCACACAGCACCACCCAATCATTGTCTCACTGTCAAACAGACAGAACATTTCTAATAGTTCTGTGAAATGTGCTACTGCCAGTGACAAGTCCCATCCAATGGCCAACTTTTTGGTTTCTAAAACTGCACATCACTGCAACCCCACTAGATTGCTGGTCCTCCATCCTGCCACATTGGCAGTGATCATCATCATCATAATTAATAAAACTTCATGCTTACTGTATGGACTGTTTTTCATGTTCAGCGCACGTCACAGACATTAATTAGGGAGTTCTCACAAGACTCCTGTGATGTAGGAAAGTACATATTAATAATTATTCCCATTTCACTAATCCGAACCTGTCAAGTATAATGCATCTCATTTGACACTCATGCATTTGGCAGCCCTGTCACACAGGCCTGCATATGTGTTAAGTTTCATGCATCAATGCATATCTGTAAGAGAAAGAGTTTTGGTCTCCCGTATTCTACTGATTACTGTTAATATCTCTGTACAGGGCACAAACCTAATTACCGATCAGGGCCTTTCCCCTAGCAGGCAGGCAGGCAGGCAGCTGCTATTTGCCCCATTTTACAGAAAAAGTAACAAAATCACAGAGCTGGGAATAGAACCCAAGTCTTATCCACGCTGTCTTTCAGAATAAATCTGCCAAATATATGTGCTGTTTTTCACCACTGTTAGACATCACTTCCAGAGCCAACATCTCTAGCGAATAATTGTAAGCCACTGGCAAAATGTGCATTTTGAGTGGGTCTGCCTAAAGGATAATAGTCTATTAGAATCATAGAGTTAGAAGGGACTGCAAGAGTCATCTAGTCTAACCTCCTGACAAGTTGCAGGATTTGTTATGTCTAAACCATCGAAGATAGATGGCTATCCAGTAGAATACAAAAGACCAATTGCTGTTACTTACTGCTGTTACTCCTTTAGTTCAAGTGGAAGAAATCATGCTGTAGATCTGAAGGTCCTGCATTCAAGCCCTGCTGACAACCCATGCAGCAGAAACTAGGATGTGATGATATCATTAAAGACTGTATCATAATTCATATATGCAAAGGGATTGGTTAAGGTTGCATGAGGACCTTAATTGTGGTATATGATTGACTAATTTGAATGCAGCAGAGTCCTGTGGCACCTTATAGACTAACAGACATATAGGAGCTTGAGCTTTCGTGAGTGAATACCCACTTCTTCGGATGCATTTTGTCGGTATTCACCCACGAAAGCTCATGCGCTTATACGTCTGTTAGTTTATAAGGTGCCACAGGACTCTTTGCTGCTTTTACAGATCCAGACTAACACGGCTACCCCTTTGATAATTAATTTGAATGTTCTTTTAGCATATTTGTGTGTGTGTGTATGGATATATGTGTGTGTGCGTATATATGTGTGTGTGTGTGTGTGTTCCTCTCTTAAGACCCTCCATCTACTAGTCCAAGTTATCATGGTTTACCTTCATCCTCCCAGCCACAGTATCTCTTTTTGGGTTTTTTTCACCCACCTGTTGATCTTGTCGTAAATTGGATGGTAATCTCTTTGGGACAGGGACTATTTTCCTATCATATATTTGTACAACACCTAGGGCCGCCATCCTATTTGGTGTCCATTAGCACTTCTTTAATACAAATAACAAATTTACTATAACTTTTCATTTAGAAACGTACATGGAGATGTACTTCATTTTATGAAATAATATGGACGCAGGAGTGTCCAGGATATGTGCCAGGATCTCATGATTACTGAGCGATTTCCTCTGATAGTTTATATCCCTTTGATTCTTTTTCCCAATTTGGAGTTGTCAGAGTGTATTATTATGACACAATATAGAGTGCAGTACCTCATATTACTGTAGGGTGCATATCGGATTCATCCTGACTCATGCACACCATCATGTTATGTCTTTAGGTTGTGAGCCTTTCAGAGCAGGGATCGCGCATTTATACAACAACCAGTGCAATGGGGCTTCAATCCAAACTGGGGCCTTTGGACACTGCAATAATATATTTATTACTACAAAAAATAATGTTGTCACACTGAAATTTAAAGAAAAATACCCTTTTCTCCCCACCCACCTCCATTGAAAATGTGCATAAAGAAAAATATTTGCATGCCCCATGCAAACACTCTGTTGCTTATAACAGGTTTCAAGTGGCTGGGTGCCAGGCTGAGGGCATGCCAGAGAGAGCTTTAAACCAGAGTCTTATAGAGAGTGATTAGTTAACATCTTTTTAATGATGAATTAATGAGCAGTAAAAGCATTCTAATTCCAATATGTACAGAACCTTGTGTTTAAAGGTGCAAGTTCAGTGAGAGGAGTTCTGTGACCTTTGTGATGCCAGAAAAGATTGGGTTCAGGGTAGTCAATGTCCAATCAGTCTGTCAAGGTTAACTACACATGCCATGCTGGGAAATGAAACGATTACTGACAAATTTTATAGGTATATTCTGTCAAATTTAAAAGGCAATCAGAAGCCTAAATGAAAATTATGCCTGGGGAAAGTATTAAAAATGGTGGGTTTTGTTTTTGTTTTTTTTCCTTTGGATTCATTGTGAACTAGGCAATTGATTTAAAAAATGCATATGAAAAAAAAAACTACATGCCCCCCCCAATGGTGAGTATAAAAGTATTCAGGAAGGACGACATCAATAATCATCTGGGCAACACTGGCACAGTGAGTTGGAATGATTCATTATACTGTAATTAACTTTTAATTAACTTTACTCTGCTTTACTTATTTTAGAAAATTAAATAAACTTCATTTTATTGCACCTGCTAAACCAATGAGCGGAAGCTAGAGTTCTGCTGTAATTAAAATAAGCAATCTGGCAAAATTGTGTGTAAAGCATAATGTAGAATGTTTCTCTGCAACTGGAACTATTTCTGATGTTCTGTAACACTTTTATAGATTTTTTTTCAAGTATTTCCCAATAGTTGCAACGCAAGGAAGCCCTGTGGAATGTTTTTTAATAGTCTAGCCTTCTTCAAAAATGCAGAAAATATTTCTTTAATTATTAAATAATTTCTAAAAATGATGTGGGTTTTTTTTTTCAGGATGTAATTTTAACCACCCTCAAAGAAACTGCACAACTTTTAGCAGAACAGGAAGCCAAGAAGAGTGCATCTGAAGTTGGTCTGGCAACCCCCATATTTTCATGTTCTCTGTATATATATATATACTTCCTACTGTATTTTCCACTCTATGCATCTGATGAAGTAGGTTTTAGCCCACGAAAGCTTGTGCCCAAATATATTTGTTAGTCTCTAAGGTGCCACAAGTACTCCTGTTCTTTTTGCTGATACAGACTAACACGGCTACCCCTCTGAATTCTGATGTTGCAGCTCAGTAAAGCAAGGATATATTGCTGAATTGCTACATGCTTATGAACTGTCCCTCAAACAATTCATTTCAATCAGAGGCTTCTTTTGGAACTTTTAAGCTTTCACTCTTCCAGTTGGGCCAACCAACAGCAGATTAAGGTTGGGTTCCTGGTGTGAAAGCCTGACCACATCAAGTCAGTGGGAGTTTTCCCACTGACTTCAGTGAGGCCAAGATTTCATCCCTGATGAGCTTGGATACACTTCTACAGGAAGCTTTCTTAACTGATCCTGCTGCATATCAAGCACAGTGGTTGTTACTGCCACCAGTCCATGTCCTCTCTCTTGGGGGAGTAGGGAGAAAGCCCCTCTCCTTCCTCCTGTAATAGTGGTCATCACTGTGTCTTTTGCTGTGCAGTTTTTGGAGTACTGTTATCTATATCTCTATATTGTGGGGAAGGAGAGAGATAAAACTGATGACATCAAGAAGTCAAAGGTGTTTAATGTTTATTTTATTTTAGTCTTCATTAGAAAGGTTAATAGTGTCCAGATACTCAACACAATTCATATTAACAACAAGGGTAGGAATGTAAGCCATAGTAGGGAAAGAACAGGTTAAAGAATATGTAGATAAATTAGATGTATTCAAGTTGGCAGGGCCTGATGAAATTCATCCTTGGGTACCTAAGAAACTAGCTGAAGCAATCTCAGAACCATTAGCAATTATCTTGGACAACTCATAAAGGACAGGTGAGGTCCCAGATGACTGGAGAAGGGCAAACAGAACTCATCTTTAAAAAGGGGAACAAAGAGGACTCTGGGAAATTGTAGACCAGTCAGCCTAATTTTGACACCTGGAAAGATTCTGGAACAAATTATTAAACTATCAATTTGTAAGCACCTAGAGGATAAGAGGGTTATAAGGAATAGCCAGCATGGAGTTTTGAAGAACAAATCATTCCAAACCAGCATAATGTCCTTCTTTGATGGAGTTACTGGCCTATTAGATGGGGGGAAGTAGTAGATTTGATACATCTTGATTTTAGAAGGGCTTTTGACACAGTCCCACATGACATTATCATAAGCAAACCAGAGAAATGTGGTTTAGATGAAATTACCGTAAGATGGATGCATAATTGGTAGAAAGACCATACTCAAAGAGTAGTTATCAGTAGGTCACTGTCAAACTGGGAGGCCGTATCTGGTGGGGTCCCATAGGAGTCAGTCCTGGGACTGATATAATTCAATATTTTAATTAATGACTTGGATAATTAAATGGTTAATATGCTTATAAAATATGTGGATGACACCAAGATGAAATTCAATAAAGACAAGTGCACAGTACTACACTTAGGAAGGAAAGATCAAATGTACAACTACAAAATGAGGAATTAGGTGGGGCTAGTACTAGGTGGGGAGTACAGGAGAATATAAATTGAATGTGAGTCAACAATGTGATGAAAGTTGCAAAAAAAGGCTAATATCATTTTGGTGTGTATTAACAGGAATGTTGTATGTAAGGCATGGGAGGTAATTGTCCCACTCTACTTAGGACTAATGAGGCCTCAGCTGGAGTACTGTGTCCTGTTCTGGGTGCCATACTTTCAGAAAGATGTGGACAAATTGGAGAGAGTCCAAAGGAGAGGAACAAAAATGATAAAAAGTTTAGAAAACTGGATCTCTAAGGAAAGGTTAAAAAAATCTGAGCACATTTAGTCTCATGAAAAGAAAAGAAAACTGAGGGGGACGTTACAACAGTTTTCAGATATATTAATGGCTATTATAAAGAGGACCATGATCAATTGTTCTTCATGTCCACCGAAAATAGGACAAGAAATAATAGCCTTAATTTGTAACAAGGTAGAAGTAGTTAGATATTAGGAGAAACTTTCAAACTATAAAGGCAGTTAAGCTCCGGAATAGGCTTCAGTGACCTCTGTCACTGGAGATTTTAAAGAATAGCTTGGACAAGCACCTGTCAGGGATGATCTAGGTTTACTTGGTCCTGCTTCAGCACAGGGGGCTGGACTTGATCTCTCAAGGTCCTTTGTAGCCCTTCGTTTCTATGATTGTGTGTCAAGTAAGGTTGTTATATCACACCCATCATTGTGGTGTCTGGGGCTTAGTGCCTTTCCTGCAAGGCTGGTTGCCTGCTTTGTTTCCTTCATTGGGTTGCTAAACATGACTCCATAAACAGGAGTAATCAGATGAAATTCTATGGCCTGTGTTATACAGGTCATAAAAGGAAATCTACTGGGGCCTTAAAAACCTATAAATCTATTAATAAGGCTATGATTTTGTCATGGAGGTCGCGGAAGTCATGGAATCCATGATTTTCAAAGACCTCCTTCACTTCAGCACCTGAGACTGGGAGCTGCAGGGTCCCGCTGCCTCCCGCAGTGGCAGGGAGCTGTGAGGTACCCCCACCGCCTGAGGCAGCGGGCCCCCAAGGTCCCAGCTGCCATGGGCAGCAGGGGTACCCTGCATCTCCCCAGCCGCTACAGTGGCAGGGGGATCCCCGCAGATCTCTGCCAGCCCCAGAGGGATGGGGGATCCCTGCAGCTCCCCGCTGGTGTGGGGGGCAGCGGGATGCCTGCAGCTGTCCAGCCTGCAGCTCCTCGCCGCCAGGGCATTCTAGAGGGAGTGGCTGTCTGGGAGAAGATAAGCTAACAAGAAAATGTTGGGAGGGGGAATGGAAACAGACATGGGGGAGTGATTTGGGTTTGAATGTGGGAGGATGAAAAGAATGGCAAAGTGAGGAGGATAGCTCATGAGATGAGAAACCTAGGGAAGGGAGTGAGAGCAGTTGAGGAGAAAGAAAACTGAGGCACAAAAGAGGCAGTTGGACAGGAGGAAGAATATCTGTACATCTGGGAGCTGGACTGGAAGGAAAAAGGGCTGAGCAGGAGTCAGATGATAGTTGGCTGAGAGAGAGAAGATTTTCCTGAGAGGGGGGTAATATTGTATGTTTGTTTTGTAGGGGAGGGGATTGGCAATCACATATAACGAGAAGACATACGCTAATGGGGATCTGTTCTTCATTTTTTTATCTCCCTCTGCTACCAACCACTCAGTAAGGGAAATTAACAGAGTTTAATGAGTGAAGTTGAATATAGTGATTACTCCCACCCTAAAATACTGTTTTTCTGTGCTAACTGAAATCAAGGCATTTGAAAAGCATGTCTGTATAATTTCATAGATTTAGTGATTCCAAGGCCAGAAGGGACCATTGTGATCATCTAATTTCAGCTCCCTTATAACACAGGCCATAGAACTTCCCCAGAATAATTCCTAGAACAGATCTGTAAACGTCCGGTGCGGGGGTCGGGCCCTCTCAGGGGCCGTCGGGGGCCAGGCCGCCTCACTACACGGCCTGGATCGGTCTCAGGGTTCCGCCCCTCTGGCAGGGACTAGGCCAAAGGTACACGGCCTCTGCAATGAGCTCCTGCTCTCCGTCAGGGTCCGGCAGTAACTCAGGCCCGGGCTCCGGTCCTCACTGCCGGAGCTGGGGATTACAAAGTCAGTCAAGCCCCCGCGCTAGCTCAGGGCGGGGCAATAAACAGTAGTTCGGGCGCTCAGCTCCGTGGATCCGGAGCTGCGCCCTGACAAACTCAGGACGTCCCAGGCCCTTATTCAGGGGAGGGCAACCCCCAATAGTCCAGGGCGCTCAGAACCTTCCTTCAGGCTGAGCAGTAAAGTCAGGAGTTCAGGCCCGGCCCTCAATCAGGGCGGGGCAGCACACAATAGTCCAGGGGGCTCAGGACCTTCCTTCAGGCTGAGCCCAGGCAGGGTTAGTAGCCCCAGGCCCTCAGTCAGGGCGGGGCAACAAACAATAGTTCAGGGGCTCAGGACCTTCCTTCAGGCTGAGCCCAGACAAAGTTAGTAGGCCCAGGCCCTCAGTCAGGGCGGGGCAACAAACAAAAGTTCAGGGGTTCGGGTTCAGGTCTGGGTATCAGGAGCTGAGCACGGACAAACTCGGGACGCCCCAGACCCTCAGTCAGGGTGGGGCAACAAGCACTCGTTCAGGGCAGCAAGCAATAGCTCAGTGGCGGTGCCAGAGCGCTGGCTGGAGGGGGAGACTGCCACCCGTTAAGTGGGGTGGCAGGGGGGACACAGGCCCACCCACTCCACTGTGTCCCAGCCCGGGGCCCTAAGAGCGGCAGTCAGTCTGCCGCTGTGTTGGTGGGGTCCTGACCGCAACACACCAACATGGGTTCGCTCTCTGTTGTAGCTAGACTGGGGTCAGCTACCCCCGGGCTGATTTCCATTTCCTCCTCCATTTGTACCTGCTCCCCGCTGGGCTCGGCAACGGGGTCCCACACCATGGGTTCCTCACTTCGCAGAGGGTCGTCCGGGTCGGGTTGCTCCTCCGGTCTCCGGTCAGGGGGGCGCTCGGGCCCCTCCTCGGGGTACCGTGCTCGGGGCAAGGGTGGCCAGTCTACCTCGGGGTACCTTGCTTGGGGAAGGCTTGGCCAATCCGCGTCGGGGTACCTGGCTCTGGGGAGGTCCGGTCGGTCGGTGTCCGGGTATCTGGCTCTGGGGCAGCTCGGTCCGTCCGTGTCCGGGTACCTGGCTCTGGGAAGCCTTGGTCTCGCCGGAGCTCGCACCGGCACGTCTGGCCTCTCCGGCTGCTGGGCTCTAACTGAGGGCTGGGGCCTGGCTCTTATACTTCCTGTCCCGCCCCTTGACTTCCGGGGGGCGGGAACAGGTGGCGGTGGCTCCGCCCACTTGGGTGCCAATTCAGGCTCCTCTCCCTCAGGGGCCGTCGGGGCCCAGGCCGCCTCACTACACGACCCCCCCCCCAAGGCTGGTTCCCGTGCAGCGGGGCCAGCCCATTCCACACCCCCCAACCGGGAAAGGAAATCCGCGTTTGCGTGCTCCTTACCAGCCCGATGGCGGACCGTGAAAGCAAACGGCTGGAGCGCCAGGTACCATCGTTGCAGCCGCATGTTGTGGTCCTTCATGCGGCCTAACCACTGAAGGGCGGAGTGGTCGGTGACTAGGGTGAAGGGGACTCCCAGGATGTAATAGCGGAGAGCTTCACAAGCCCACTTCACGGCTAGGGCCTCTTTCTCGACCACCGCATAGTTCTTTTCGCGTGGGAACAGTTTCCGGCTAATGTATAGGACGGGATGTTCCTCGCCCCCTACGTCTTGGGATAAGACCGCCCCGAGTCCCACTTCCGAGGCGTCTGTCTGCAAGACAAATGGCAGGTTAAAATCGGGGCTATACAAGACCGGCTCGCTGCAGAGGCACTTCTTAAGAGTCCGAAAGGCCCTGTCGCACTCGGTAGTCCAGATCACCTGCCGTGGGCTGTCCTTTGTTAGGAGCCCCGTTAAGGGGGCTGCGATTGCCGCGAACTGGGGGATGAACCGCCGATAATATCCGGCCAAGCCTAGGAATTGCCGCACCTGGCGCTTTGTGGTTGGCGGGGGGCAGTTTGCAATTGCCTGGACCTTCCCGATCAGGGGTTTTACCTGCCCATGCCCGATAGCATACCCCAGGTACTTAGTCTCTTGCCAGCCGATGCGGCATTTTTTTGGATTGGCGGTTAAGCCGGCCTCCCGCAGGGATCTCAGGACGGCTGCGACTCTCTCCAGGTGGGTCTCCCATTGCGGACTATAGATGACAACGTCGTCTAAATACGCGGCCGCGTATTCTTGATGGGGCTGGAGGAGGCGGTCCATCAGGCGCTGAAAGGTGGCCGGGGCCCCGTGGAGGCCGAAGGGCATCCTGGTGAACTGATAGAGACCTGTGGGGGTGGCAAAGGCAGTCTTCTCACGGGAGGCGGGCTCTAGGGGGATCTGCCAGTAGCCCTTACTCAGGTCCAGGGTGGTGATGTAGCGGGCCCCTCCCAGGCGGGCCAACAGCTCATCTATCCGAGGCATGGGATAGGCATCAAATTTGGAGATGGCGTTGACGCGGCGGAAGTCAATGCAGAACCGCTGTGACCCGTCGGGTTTAGGCACCAACACCACGGGGCTACGCCACTCGCTCTGGGATGGCTCTATCACCCCTAGATCCAACATCGCCCGCACCTCCTTCTCCACGACCTGTCTCCTATGGTAGGGCAGGGGCCGGGTCGTCCCCCGTATCACCACCCCGGGTTCTGTTTGGATCCGATGGTGTACGAGGGAGGTGTGTCCCGGCTGGTCCGTGAAAGTGTGGGAGAAGGCTTGGAGGAGGCACCGAGTCTGGCGGAGCTGTTCCTCGGTTAAGTTCTCCCCGAGCTGGGGTTCCTCGGTGTCCCCGGAAAGGGGAACCTGGGGTCCCAGTTCCGGTTCGGGCGGGTAGGGGTTGATCAACAGCCCTTCTCGCTCTTTCCAGGGCTTCAGGAGGTTGACGTGGTAGCGTTGGTTCTTCTTCCTCCGGTCCGGCTGATTTATTTCATACGTGACCGGGCCCACTTTCCTGACTACCTCATAGGGCCCCTGCCACCGGGCCAGGATCTTCGACTCACTGGACGGGAGGAGGAGTAATACCCGGTCACCCGGTTGGAAGTCCCGAGTCTGTGCCCCTCGATTATACGTCTGGGCTTGTGTGTCCTGGGCGGCTTTTAAATTTTCCCGTGCCAGATCCCCCGCCTGCCTTAGACGCTCCTGTAGTTGCAGCACATACTGCAGGAGACCCTGGGCCGGGGAAGGAGCCTGTTCCCAGGTCTCCCTCATGAGATCCAGCAGGCCCCGGGGTCGTCGCCCATATAACAATTCAAAAGGGGAGAACTTAGTCGATGCCTGGGGAACCTCTCGTATTGCCAGAAGCAAGGGTGGAAGGAGCTGGTCCCACTGGCGAAGGTCTTCCGGGGGAAACCGACGCAGCATCCCTTTCAGCGTCCGGTTGAACCTTTCCACTAGTCCATCGGTCTGGGGGTGATAGATGGAGGTGCGGAGTTGCTTGACCCCTAGGATCTCACAGACTTGCTTGAGCAGCCGGGATGTAAAATTGGTCCCTTGATCCGTGAGTAGCTCCCGGGGCAGTCCGACGCGGGCGAAGATCTTGACCAGTTCCATAGCAATGGTGCGGGCCGAGATGTTCCGGAGAGGAACGGCTTCAGGGAACCTGGTGGCATAGTCCATCATTACTAAGATGTATTGGAACCCTGCGCTGCTCTTCGGGAGGGGCCCCACCAGGTCCACGGCCACGCGTTCGAAGGGGGTTTCCATAAGAGGCATCGGCACCAAGGGTGCCTTAGGGGTCTGGGCAGGGGCGGCCAACTGGCACTCTGGACATGACTTGCAATAGTCCTTTACGTCTTGATATACCCCGGGCCAGAAGAAACGCCCCAAAATCCTGGCCAGCGTTTTGTCATGCCCGAGGTGCCCCGCCGCCGGGACGTCGTGGGCCAGTTTCATGACCGCCCGGCGGTGACACCGCGGCACGAGAAGCTGTGTCCGGATGTCCCCCGTACGGGGGTCCTTCTCCACGCGGTACAGGCGTTCTTGTCGTAACTCAAAATGCGGCCACTGCGCCGCACGCTGGGGGTCAAGAATAGTCCCGTCTACGGAGGCCAGCTGTTCGTAGGCCCGTCTGAGGGTGGGGTCGGCCCGTTGGTCCCGGCAGAAATCTGTGGGCGCCGAGGAGTCCCCCCCCCGAGGAGGGTCTTCTCGCCCCCCCGGGGGATTGGCGGGGACGGGGTTGTCTATCTCGTCGTCCTCAGTCCCCGGGGACTCCCCTCCCAACGCTGGCGTGGCCTGCGGGTTACCCTCGAGCCGGCGGCGTAAAACGGCGTTAAAGGTGGGCCAGTCCCGCCCCAGGATCACCGGGTATGCCAACCGGGGCGCCAGCCCCACCGTCATCTGCCGGGTGACCCCATCGATGGTTAGTTGGGCCCGCGTGCTGGGGTAGCGTCGCACATCCCCGTGTATACACTGCAGGGGAATCTTCGCCAGGTGGTCGTCCGCTGGTGGGCCGAGGGCCTGGCAGACCAGCGTTTGGCCACAGCCTGAGTCGAGGAGGGCCATCGCTTGGCGGCCGTCAACAGCCACGGGCACGGTGATCTTGGTCCCCTGTGGACGTCGGGCACGGCCTTCTCCTGAATAGACTTGGCCAAATGCACACCCCCGTTCCGGGCACTCCCGCTGCAAATGGCCATACCTTCCGCAGGAGAAGCAGGGTCCCACCGTGGCTCGCTCTAGCTGCGGCCGAGCCCCGGGGTCATCCACGGGGGGGGTCCGACGGTATCCCCCGGCGGGGCCTGCCGGGGTCCGTGTGAGCCTCCCGGAGGGTGCGGCCACCCGAGCCCAGCCCTCCATGCTACGGGCGGGAGCACTCGGGGCTGCCCGGGAGGGCGGCCCCCTCTTTTCTGGGTTGGGGTGCTCCGTGCGAACCGGGACCGCCCGACCAGCGGCCCCCGCCGGGACCTCCGCCGCAAGGAAGTCTTCCATTAACGTGACGGCCGCAGAGACCGTCGTCGGCCGGTGGCGGAGGACCCAGGATCTTCCCCTTGGCGGGAGTACCTGCGTAAATTGCTCCAGAACCACCTGCTCCATCAGTTCCTCCGCTGTCCGGCGCTCAGGTTGTAGCCACTTTCGACAGGTCTCTCGTAGCTCCTGAGCCACCATCCGCGGGCGGGCCCCCGGGGAGTAGGCCAGGCCCCTGAACCGTCGTCGGTAGGTCTCGGGGCTTACGTCCAGGGCGTCCAGAATAGCGGCCTTCACTAGGTTGTAGTCCCTGGCCGCCTCTACCGACAGGCCTCGGTAGACCGTCTGGGCAGTCCCCGTTAGGTAGGGGGCCAGGATGGTGGCCCACTGCTCCGGGACCCAGCCGGCCACAATAGCCACCCTCTCAAAGGTCACGAGGAAAGCCTCGGGGTCATCCTCGGGTCCCATCTTCGTCAACCGTACTGGGGGGCTGGGTCGCGGGGCCCCTGGGGCGACCCCGGACAGGGGATCCCCCGGGCGGACTAGGGCCGCGGCAAGCTGCTGGATACACTTCTGCTGGAAATCCTGCTGTTGGGTAACCAGGTCCGCGATCAGCTGCCGTTGTTGGGCCCCCAGCTGCTCTATGAGTTGCTGCTGCTGCTGCAGGTGGGCGGCCTGGTACTCCTGCTGGTATCGCACCGGGGCCGCCTGTTGTTGCTCCTGACTCTCGGTCATGCGGGTCAGGAGCTGGGGTAAATCCCCCTCCCTTGCGGGAGGTCTCTCCCCCATTGCCCCCTTCTCACCGGTGTCTAGGGCTCGTGCCCACATGCTAGGCAGGAGGCCCCACGTTGGGCGCCACGTGTAAACGTCCGGTGCGGGGGTCGGGCCCTCTCAGGGGCCGTCGGGGGCCAGGCCGCCTCACTACACGGCCTGGATCGGTCTCAGGGTTCCGCCCCTCTGGCAGGGACTAGGCCAAAGGTACACGGCCTCTGCAATGAGCTCCTGCTCTCCGTCAGGGTCCGGCAGTAACTCAGGCCCGGGCTCCGGTCCTCACTGCCGGAGCTGGGGATTACAAAGTCAGTCAAGCCCCCGCGCTAGCTCAGGGCGGGGCAATAAACAGTAGTTCGGGCGCTCAGCTCCGTGGATCCGGAGCTGCGCCCTGACAAACTCAGGACGTCCCAGGCCCTTATTCAGGGGAGGGCAACCCCCAATAGTCCAGGGCGCTCAGAACCTTCCTTCAGGCTGAGCAGTAAAGTCAGGAGTTCAGGCCCGGCCCTCAATCAGGGCGGGGCAGCACACAATAGTCCAGGGGGCTCAGGACCTTCCTTCAGGCTGAGCCCAGGCAGGGTTAGTAGCCCCAGGCCCTCAGTCAGGGCGGGGCAACAAACAATAGTTCAGGGGCTCAGGACCTTCCTTCAGGCTGAGCCCAGACAAAGTTAGTAGGCCCAGGCCCTCAGTCAGGGCGGGGCAACAAACAAAAGTTCAGGGGTTCGGGTTCAGGTCTGGGTATCAGGAGCTGAGCACGGACAAACTCGGGACGCCCCAGACCCTCAGTCAGGGTGGGGCAACAAGCACTCGTTCAGGGCAGCAAGCAATAGCTCAGTGGCGGTGCCAGAGCGCTGGCTGGAGGGGGAGACTGCCACCCGTTAAGTGGGGTGGCAGGGGGGACACAGGCCCACCCACTCCACTGTGTCCCAGCCCGGGGCCCTAAGAGCGGCAGTCAGTCTGCCGCTGTGTTGGTGGGGTCCTGACCGCAACACACCAACATGGGTTCGCTCTCTGTTGTAGCTAGACTGGGGTCAGCTACCCCCGGGCTGATTTCCATTTCCTCCTCCATTTGTACCTGCTCCCCGCTGGGCTCGGCAACGGGGTCCCACACCATGGGTTCCTCACTTCGCAGAGGGTCGTCCGGGTCGGGTTGCTCCTCCGGTCTCCGGTCAGGGGGGCGCTCGGGCCCCTCCTCGGGGTACCGTGCTCGGGGCAAGGGTGGCCAGTCTACCTCGGGGTACCTTGCTTGGGGAAGGCTTGGCCAATCCGCGTCGGGGTACCTGGCTCTGGGGAGGTCCGGTCGGTCGGTGTCCGGGTATCTGGCTCTGGGGCAGCTCGGTCCGTCCGTGTCCGGGTACCTGGCTCTGGGAAGCCTTGGTCTCGCCGGAGCTCGCACCGGCACGTCTGGCCTCTCCGGCTGCTGGGCTCTAACTGAGGGCTGGGGCCTGGCTCTTATACTTCCTGTCCCGCCCCTTGACTTCCGGGGGGCGGGAACAGGTGGCGGTGGCTCCGCCCACTTGGGTGCCAATTCAGGCTCCTCTCCCTCAGGGGCCGTCGGGGCCCAGGCCGCCTCACTACAAGATCTTTTAGAAAAACATCCAATCTTGATTTTAAAATTGTCAGTGATGGAGAATCCACACAAGCCTTGGTAAATTGTTCCAATGATTAATTACTCTCACAGTTAAAATGTATGCTTAATTTTCAGTCTGAATTTGTCTAGCTTCATCTTCCAGCCATTGCATCATGTTATATCTTTCTCTGCTAGATTGAAGAGCCCATTATTAAATATCTGTTCCCCATTTAGGTACTTATAGATTATAATCTAATAACCTTTTAACTTTCTATTTGTTAAACTAACAGTGCTTCTCGAACTTTTGTACTGGTGACCCCTTACACATAGCAAGCCTCTGAGTGCGACCCCCTTTATAAATTAAAAACACTTGTTTATATATTTAACACCATCATAAATGCTGGAGACAAAGCGAGGTTTGTGGTGGAAGCTGACAGCTCGCAATCCCCCATGTAATAACGTCCTGACCCCCAGTTTGAGAACCACTGAGCTAAATAGATGGAGCTCCTTGAGTCTGTCACTGTAGGGCATGTTGTCTAATCCCCAAAGCATTTTCATGGCTCTTCTATGAACTCTCTACAATTTATCAACATCTTTCTTGAATTGTGGACACTAGAACTGGATACAATATTCCAGGAGCGGTCCCACCTATTTGAGATTCCCCTGTTTATGCATCCAAGGCAGGGCCGGCTCCAGGCACCAGCCCAGCAAGCAGGTGCTTGGGGCGGCCAAGGGGAAGGGGCGGCACGTCGGGCTCTTCGGTGGCAATTTGGCGGCGGGTCCCTCGGTTCCTCTCGGAAGGAAGGACCTGCCGCCGAATTGCCGCCGAAGAAGAAAGCGGCGTGGTGGAGCTGCGGTCAGTCGTGATCGCGGCTTTCTTCTCCCCCTCCCCCCCCTCCACTTTGGGTGGCAAAAACCCTGGAGCCGGCCCAGATCCAAGGATTGCATCAGCCCTTTTGGCCAGAGCATCAAACTGGGAGCTCATGTTCAGTTAATTATCCACAAGAAGGATTGTTTTGTGAATCATATTTAACTGAAATTCTAAGAAAAATAAAGGAACATATGAATAAAGGAACTTTCACACCAGTACCAGTAGATCTTAGGCTTTAGACTAATGAATATAGCCTAACAAATTGAAAATATATTTGTATAAATTCAGTCTAAGGCTTCTAAGTGGTGGTAATCACAGGACTAAAGCCATTGTCATTTAAATGAAGCATCATTTAATGAATCATCCCCACTCCATTATACGGCAGGGCTTGTAACTACCAAAAGGGACCATACTCTCACCTCCAAAAATAAATAATGAGTATATGCTGAACACTCACATGTATTTTCCATTTCATGCCCACCCAGCATTCTGTCTTGTTTAACAAAGCCCGAAACTTGCAATGGATGTATAGACACAGTACAGTACTAGATATAGAAGAATCTATTTACTGTGTGTAGGTCATGCAGTCAGGCCTCTTCCCCTGCCACATTTTGCAGGACTACTTATTACATACATTTCCCTTGTCTTTCTAATCTGTGTTAGAATATTTGTAGTCCCGAGAACTCAACCACCAGCCCTGATAGCGTATTCCTTTGCCTATTTTTTTTTTTATGAATAAGAATCCTTCCCTGATATCTAGCCTAAACATTTTCTCCCTTATATTCAGGCCATTTCTCCTACTCTTACCTACTTCTTAAGCTGTGAATAACTATGTTTTTTCATTTTTATTGTTTCTTTGAAGGTATTTATAGACTGTTATCATGTCCTCTGTGAATCATACCTATTCTAGACTATATAAATGTAGATTCCTCAGTCTCTTGTCATATATCTTATCCTCCAGCCCTTGTATTCTTTTTGTTGACCTTTTTTGTATTTTCTCTAGCTTGTCTATTCTTCCTAAACAGCAGGGGTCAGAAATAAGTGCAATTTTCCAGGAGTAGTTGCAGTAAGGGCTATGTAGAATGGCAATATTATTGCCCTGCTTCTTTATGTAAATCTACTATGTGCGTCTGATAATAGCATTAACTTTTTTTAATGGTGCCAAATTGTAATACTATGTTTAGTTATATCTGCTGTCAGCCCTGGATTTTTCTTGGACTCACTCCTTTCCAGAGAGTTGTCCCCAGCTGTGTTATTTATTTCCTCTCCCATGGCTGATGACTATATTGAATTTCATCTCACTACTGGACCTACATTTTCTAGGTCACTTTGCAGTTTGGAACTGATCTTCTCAATCTGCTACTCTTTGATTTTGATTTCTGACCTCTGCTCCACAACTCCTGCCCCCTTGATTGCTTTGGACTATCAAACTACAATTACATTAACTGACTAAAACAATCAAAACAAACACTAGGATGTATATGTAACATAAGAAAGTTCTGCTCTATTCCTGCTGTAACACTTCTGCCCCTTTCTTGCCCACCTTGGATTTCTATCTTATGTTGTGCTTTGTCTGAGTTAAAGCCTGATCCTAGGCAGTGAGCTAGCCCAGCATTGAGCACTCAGAACCTCATCAGACCTTTAACTCCTTGTGGCAGGGAACTGTCTTCCTCATTTATCTGGAAAGCTCCATGCACACTCAGTAGGGTTCCACAGAAATGATAAAACTGGTGAGTAGCAAATTGGATCACAATTGCATTTTACAACTTCCGGTAGATCATTAAGGCTGGGATTTTCAAAGAAGTTTAAGGGATTTAGATGCTCAAATCCCATTGAATTCAATGAGTGTGGAGTATCTTGTCTCGAAGGACTCATAGGGTCTAAGGCCAGAACAGACCATCATGATCATCTAGTCTGACCTCTGGCCTGAACCACATCACAGGCCACAGAGCCTCACACGCCCACTCCTGTAACAGACCCATAACCTCTGGCTGAGTTACTGAAGTCCTCAAACCATGATTTAAAGACTTCAAGTTACAAATAATCTGTCATTTACTGTAGTTTAAATCAGCAAGTGATCCATGCCCCATGCTGCAGAGAAAGGCAAGAAACCCCCAAGGTCTTGCCAATCTGATCTGGGGGGAAATTCCTTCCTGATCCCCTGAGAAAGAATTCTCTATAATAACTCAAAGTCCTCTCCATCTAGTGCCCCAGCTCTGGCTGTTGGGGATATGTGCTACTAGCAGTCACAGATAGGTCACGTGCCATTGTAGGCAATCTAATCATACCATCCCCTCCATAAACTTATCAAGCTCAGTCTTGAAGCTAGTTAGGTTTTCCACCCACTGCTCCCCTTGGAAGGCTGTTCCAGAACTTCATAGCTCCGATGGTTAGAAACCTTTGTCTAATTTGAAGCCTAAACTTGTTGATGGCCAGTTTATATCCATTTGTTCTTGTGCCAGCATTGGCACTTAACTTAAAAAACTCCTCTTCCTGTACAATTAGGTTGTCATTAACAATAATATGGGTTTCAATAGTGATTCCTGTGATGTCCCCAGTCTGCCTTGATAATGCTCTCCGCTTGGAGGTCTTATGTTTAACAATTACACTCTGTTCCTCTTTGTCAACCTATTTCTAATCTAGACTATGACATTGTTATTAGTATTTATTTACTTATGTTATTAATATTTATCCCAAAGTCTGTGTAAATGTATTATGTAGCACTGTGTGTAACGTCTTACTCCACTCCATTATCCATTCCACATCCACATAGACTTCAGTCCTACACTCTGATCTGTGAGATGGACCTCTGTGCTTGTTCAGGGCCTCCTGGATGCCAGTGGGATTCTGCATGGGCCTAAAATTCCATCCGTGGATCTGGGTCAGTAATTACATCAAATGAAGTGATTAGATATATTTCTATCATTAACTACTTTCAGTAAGCTTATTTTTTAATCACTGATTGGAGTCCTTTCCTAAATACTCACATATTGATTCCCTTATATACCTGAATATTTTGTCCAGCATCTACGTAAAATTAATTGGCCAGTAGTTTACCTATTCTCCTTGTTCTGTTGGGCTGTTTTTAGTCATTTAATTCCAATAGCTTTGATGAAGACTATTTGCAAAGGTTTCAAAAGGCCCTCAAATGACTCTTTTAAAATATTCAGGTGCCTCTTTTCTAGACTTCCAGAATTATATACATAATTAGGTTTGCTGCATAGTCTTATGTAGGAAGTAGGGAAATTATAAGAGGCAATGGCAAAGGAGGCCATTAGCAAAGGTGAACTATCTAGTTAACTGCAAGCTCAATCCTTTGTACTATATTAGTCCCACAATTAAAGCCCATGCATCTTTATCATTATTAATTATTATTATTATGCTTGTGACCAAAGGCCTGAATCAGGATTGTGGTGGGCACTGTACAAACCTAGATGAAGAAACAATCCCTGCTCCATGAGAGGGCATGTTGCCAACTCACAACAACAGCATATGCAATGACCTTTAGTGTGAGGGAAAGATAAACAAGAGGGTGATTGTGTTTCATCCCTAATTGCATAATGTCTATTTGGGAAAAAGTCCAGACAAGGAAGATCATCAGTCTTCTCTTCATTGTCATAGTCCACACATGGATACAATTGTATTCACACAGCAGGTTGCAAGCTTGAGCCTGTAAATACATTTAGCAAAGTAAAGCCAGGCATAAACTAGAACCATGTGTATTTGCTTTTAAGGTGATCTGCTTCAGTAGTGTTGTTGGCACCTCTGAGAGCCCTCCTCATGTGTGGATGAACTTATTCTGTGTAAACACACTCAGCAGAATAATTCTGATGTCATCTATTTATAAGAATGCAAAGAGGTATGACACCAACCCATTGTAGAGTCTGCTGAGCAATTTTTGGAGCCTGGTTGTACAGTAATGGAAAACTGTGACATATTTTTTTAAATTAAAACAAAATTATTCCAGCAGCAACATATTAAACCTGACACTCTTCTCATTTATACCATTTTTACATAAGTACCTCTCCATTTCCTTCAGTAGAATTATTCCCAATGTACACGGCATAAGTAAGCGGAGAATCACGCCTCAGGTTTTCCTTTTGTTTTTTGTTATTTTGATTTCCGTTTAATCCATAAATGTGTTAACTGGAGCCTTCATGCTGCTGATATTGAGTTGATCTTGCATGGCAAGGACAGTCTCTCACTGACATACAAATATCTATTATAAGGGAATCTACTTGTATCAGTACATCACATATATTGTTGTAACGAATTCTCAGTACCTTTTTTAGACAATGGCATCATATCCGAATATCGTTCCATCACCTTGACCTGCTACAGAGGGGAGGAAAAAGAAGAAAATGTAAATGAGAGTTTTCTGATCATTTTGTTCCACCATTTCAGCAAAGGTTATTTGAAATTATGTAGTGACGTAAACGATAATTGTTTCACTGAGAGTGCATGGGAGGGAAAGTCATGTGGACCTGGCATCAACTGAACCTGGCATCTAGTGACCTAGGAAGCCAAGTCCCAGTTTCACGAGTGATTGAGGCACTCAGAAGCCTGAATCTCACGGATTCTTAGGCTCCTAAGGCCCAGACTCCCAAACGTATCTAGCCATCTAACTCCCACTGAAATCAGCAGGAATTAGGTGGCTAAATACTTTGAGGATTTGGCCCTCCGTGCTCCAGTTCCCCAACTGTAAAATGGAGATAACAGCACTTCTCTACTTCACAGAGGTGTTGGGAAAGATTGTGAGAGGCCCAGATTTTATGTTAATGGGGGACCACGCAAGTACCAAAAGCAGATAGAATGAAAGCAGCCAGGTTCTCAAAAGAGCTCAATGGGAAAGCAATGGGAACTGCTAAGTGCACTTTTGAACATCTGGCCATTTATAACAATTATTGTTCGTATAAATCTGTGCTCTGAAGTCAATTATTTAAGTAGATTTCTTGCAGCTTGACACTGAAATTCTCTGTCCTCAGAACAAGTACAGCTTTATAAATGTTCTTCACAAAGCTGCACAAAAGTCCACTGGATGGTCTGAGAAGCACTAGTTACTATTTAGTGTTCTGGGATCTCCCAAAGGAGCACCACTTAAAAAGCACCATGTACCATTTTCATGCTACCCATCTTCCCAACTTTATTAATCTCTTTCTTTCTGATGCACTGAAAGACCTATTCAGGGAAGTAAACATTCTGGTATGTTCACACAATATTTCACCTGAGGGAGACATCAACTGACTTCATCTTTCTTCATGCAGCCTTCTCATAACTAGAAAAGTCATCTCTCATTACCATTCAATCAGGAATATATCACTTCTTCACATTTGACTCAAATCAAGTGTTGTATCAGATTAATATCTGATATTTCATCTAATGGAGGACCATATTTTGCATTTGTATTTGATGGACCTGGTCATAATAAAGATATTTTTATTTATGTATTAATATTACCATTGTGATTATGTGCCCCGGTCATGGGCCATACCACATTGTGCTAGGCGCAGTACAAACACAAAATAAAAAGGCAGTCCTGCATCAAAGACCTTACAATCTAAGTATAAGACAAGAGACAACAAGTGGATAAAGACAAACGAGGAAGTACAAGGAAACAATTAGATAACGTTGGTCATCTTGATAGGTAATGGTATCAACACACCAGCTGTTGTCAAGTTTTTGTAGTCATCACAGCATAGAAGCATTTTAAAAGAAGAATCTGAAGGAGAATAATGAGTTACCTTTGTGGATGTTTATGAGAACTTCTCCCATGTGTGAGAGGCAGCATGAGACAAAGATGTGTGTTTGAAAATTTAACAGGCGGTAATGGAGGCTGGCATCATGGGCCAATTGGAGGCAGGAACTGGCATTTTGATAGTGAATGAGAGATGATAGGTAGGTTGGGGGATAGGCCATGAAGGGCCTTGTAAGTGAAGACAAGCAGCTTATGGTTGATGTGATAGAAAAGGGAGAGCCAACAAAGGGATGTAAAGAGCGGGGTGCCACGGACAAAGTGACAGGCTAGGGAAATGATCTTTACAGCAGCATTCTGAATGGAAATGGATTTAATTGCATTGGTCAAGGCCAGAGAAAAAGATGTAATAACTGAGATGCAAGCTAACTGGATGTGAGTTCAAGAAGAGCATGGCTGACTGCAGGTAGTGACATTTCAAGGAGGAGGAGGATGGAGTACTGGTTCTGAACTTTGGCTAGAAAGATGTCATTAGTGACATTAGTGAGAGGGGTTTGAGTGGAGTGCAAGGGGTGGAATCCGGATTGGAGTGGGTCTAGGATGGGATTGGAGGAGAGGAACTGTAGACAGCACAGTCAATGAGTGTAGAGATGAAAGGGAGATGTGTGGTAGCTAGAGAGACAAGTGGGGTCAAAGATGGGGAGATTAAGATGGGAGAGACTAACGCATGCTTGTATTGTGAGGGGAAAGAGCAGGAGGAGAGTGAGAGGTTAAGGAAAAAACTAAGGGAAAGGATGAGAGTGGGCATGAGGGAGATCAGGAGAATGAATGGGATTGGGTCACTGGGGCAAGTAGAGAGGATAGAGGAGGAAAGCAGATGAGAAACTTTTGTGTCTGTGTTTGGAAGAAGGACAGAGTTGTAGGAGGGAAGGGGAAGGAAAGGCAAGCCGTGGGGGGCGGAAGGTCACAAATATTTGTCAATTTTATCTTGGAAGAAGTCAGCGAGATCCTCTTCAGAGAGAAAAGTAGAGGCAGAAGAAGAGGAGGGTTTGAGGAGTGAGTGAAAGGTAGTAAAAAGTGTCTGGGATTGCGACCATGGGATTCAATTAAATGGGAGAAATAGAGTTGTTTGAATAGGAAAATTAGAGAGAAAAGATGGATGAGGTAATCTCTTTTATTGTACCAATTTCTGTTGGTGAAAGAAACAAGTTTTTGAGCTACCACAGAACTCTTCTTCAGGTCTGGGAAAAGATGCTCAGAGTGTCACAGCTAAGAACCGGGTGGAACAGGAGACAGATGGCACAACTGAAGTAAAAGAGAATGAATCTGTAGTGGAGGAAGTCAGCCTAGCCAAGGCATTTCCACCAGAAATGCTTTGCAATGCAACAGCAGGAAAGGAGAAAGCGGATTTTGGGGGTGAGCCAGGGCAGGAGAATGGCCTGGCAGACCTTGTGAAGGAAGAGAGACGGGTTAAAGAGCCAACGGTAGTCGAGAATGAGGAATGGAGAGAATAAACAACCATATCAATAGAAGAAAGAGAGGGCAGGGAGGAGAGGGGTTGAGCTGAGAGCAGAAAAGATGTCATCAGACATTGATGAACTGGATGTCATGGAAGTGCCAAATGACGGGGCATGATGCTCATCAGGGGACTGATGGAAAATGCTGAAAGACAGGTGACGGTTGGAGAGGCAGAACTCAGCAACAGAGAGATCAGAGGGGCAGCAGTGCTTGGGCAAGACCAAGTCAAGTGAACTGCCCTGTGGTGAGCAGGAGAGTTAAACCAGGGCTGTAGGTATAATGAAGAGATGAGGGTGAGGAAATGTGCAACTAAGGGGTGGGTCATCAACTTGGAAGCTGAGATTACATGAAGTTAAGCCCCTATAGCCTCAAATGTGCCATAGTAAACCAACCTATTGGATATGCTCTTTCATAACTTGCATGAGTTTGTGGGTTTCATACCCTAGATAGGAGAGGAAAGTGCCAGGCATAACAGGCAGCTAAAATGTATATGTTAAAATGGTGTTTTTAGGGGAGCTAAAATGTATGGACAGAAAAAGGGATTGCCTGGTGAAGAAGACAGATGGAGTGAGTGAATGAATGACATGTACTAGGCAACAGAGGAAAGTGATAGGGAAAAAGGACATCTGTAATGAACACAAACAAATAGTAGATAGAAGAATGATGTGCTGGATTTAAGGGACATCTGGTGCAAGGGACAGCTGAAATGAATGAGTGACATATCCTAGATATAGGGTTGGAAGCACTGTGCATGAGTGACAGCTGGCTTAGCTAGCATGAATGATATGTCCTCCGCAGAGGAATAGAGTGTTGAATACATGTGACAGATAGTGTGTATTGTATCTTTGGTACAGGGGGCTAATAAAAGGAAAAATTAACTGGAGTGCCTGAGCAACAAGTTCCTGACTAAAGAAGGAAGAATTAGATGCAACATAAAGCTGGAACACATGGGTAGCATGAAGTAGAGGAGAATAGTAAGTGGGACATGTGGAATAGGTCCAGATTGGGTAACATAAATGTAGCAGAAAAGGGATGTGCTAGGTATAAAGTATAACTGGAGCGTACAGTTGATATGCCACTGAATGAACACATTGTCAATGGCAAGGCAATAAACTGGACCTACATTTTACAGCCATGATCCCTGAACTTGGTGGCAATCCCAAGCATTAGGCTAAAAATTCTGTGGGGGGCAGGTGTGGGAGGCCATTCAGGATTCTTGGATAAGCACACTAGCTTGGTGTTCCTGCTAAAATGATGGGTAGAAAATTAGTTAACTATGTTATTATTACAATTGTCACCATTGGGTTTCAGAGTCAACAACTCAATGAGATGAATGGGGCAGTTCACACCTTTCAGAACTATTATTTCAGACTGCCTTCAGATTTAAGAAGACAACACTGAATTGTTTTACACTCGGGCCATATTTGCCAGGTCTTATTCATAACCCTAAAAGGTAGAATAGTGAAGTGTTTTATTTGTTAGTAAAATGAATTCTTACATTCTGGAGCATGATTCTGCAGCAAGAGGTGCATTCTGCAGAAACAATGTAATCACAAAATAGAGAGCCCAGGTCATCATCCATGTTATTTGAAAATAAGCAAATTACTTTTTTGAGGCCATGTGCATATGTAGCAGGTGACTGCGATACATCATATGTTATGATAAAATATTAAAATTTACTGCATTAAAAATTATCATAGATTACCACTGGGAATAGTACAGTATTTCCAACTCTGAGAGTTCAAATATCAGCAGTCAGGCCCCACAAGAACATGAGAATTGGCTTAAAAGTCATGATTTTTTTAAAAAAAATAATACATTTGGAGTTCTTTTTTTTTTGCTGTCTAGTTTTTGAGCCTTTAGGGTGCACTTGGGTCATGTTCTCTCTGCAACCAGAAGAGCTAGAAACTTACTTTTCTATTTAATGAAAGCTGAGATTCTCACATAGACACATGACTCCAGGAGCTGGCCTTTAAGAAATGCACCAAATCACTGGAGTTGTCAACACTGAGATTGAAGTTCAGCTTCAATTTAAAATTGAAGGGCGAATCAACAGTGCTACCATGCAGGCCACTGCCTGTCAGGTTCATCCTAAAGGACAAATCATGGAAGGATACTCAATTTCTCCTTTTACTGAATATACATCAATCACAATATACATCACTAGCCTATATTGCAGATATGGTCTATACCCAGTCTTACTAAAGTAAGCATTGTAGAGTATAGTACTGTAGATATTTGCATATCTACAGATATTAAAATGCCTAATTAACCAGCCTACCAACATGTAACTAACCATTAGTGTGTATTATTTATACATAGCACCCAGGCATGTGCTAAGCGCCTTACATATGTGTTAAAAGATAGATGCCTGCCCAAATGGTTTAGAGCAAGATGTATCCAGGACTGTACAGGTTATTTCAACCTGAAGTCCAGGTGTGTAGGAGTAACTGAGGCTATTTCCCTGATTTCCCCCTGGAGCAGGTGAGCAGGGGATTAGTGGAGTCAACCCCCACTCATCCTTGCTGGCTAGAACAGCTGAGCAAATACGGTGGGGTAATCATTTATTTCTGGTGTATTTAGCAGCAGGATTCTTTGGGACACAAAGAGTCCTGATAGCAGCAGGTTCTGTTCTACAGGTGTCATGCAGGTAGCATGCAGTGATAGTGGGTCCAGCAGTGTCTCTGCTAGTGGGCAATACCAGCATTATTTGTAAATCACAAACCTTCTGGGGATTCCCAATGAAATTGGGGAGGGATAGCTCAGCGGTTTGAGCATTGGCCTGTTAAACCCATGGTTGTGAGTTCAGTCCTTGAGGGGATCTGGGGCAAAAATCAGTACTGGGGCCTGCTAGTGAAGACAGGGGGGCTGGACTCAACTCAATGACCTTTCAGGATCTCTTCCAGTTCTATGAGATAGAAAAAATCCCAGAGTGCATCATACATATGTGAGTTTCCAAGGTGAACAACATTCAAACAAAGTGGCAGTAGGGCCCAGCACAGAGGTTTCCAGTACATGCAGTGGGAGGGAGGTAAAAACAAGGTGAGGGAGAGAAAAGAATGTATCTGAACTTTTCCTGAGACTCAATCAAAGATATGAGTTCAGTTTGCAGAATGGGGTAAAGTTCAGATGGGTTTTTCGATTGTCCAAGCAAACTTACCCATATCAAAGGGAAATTCTTCAGGTGTACAAACTTCACAAGCTTGTGGGCTTCTAATACTTAGTGAATTAACCCAAACACAAAATCTTGGTGTAGCAAAGAAGAGCTCATTGACATATGGTGAGTAGTGTTTGACTCTTTGTTCTCAGTGTCTGGACTTCCTTCCTTTCTATCAGCTCTCAATGGATGAACTCTGGCTTTCTCACTCCCCTTTGGAAAATGGGTGACCTATCATCATTTCTGTAGCTGAGAGCCTACATTTCTGTAGCCATTTGCTGAACCTCAGTCTACTAGGCAATTTTACACTGACTAAAGCTGGTTCCCTTGCATCAGACTGCACCTTCTGGAAGATGGATGTCCACTATAAACTTCTTGGTGGGATAAATGTCTAACAAAGGCCTTTGCTGGCTTCACTCTCTTTCCCTGATCCCCTGCAGCTTTAAACATCTTTTACTATTAAGTTGGTGCTGTCACTTTCAATGGAAAACCATCTCTCCTACAAACTTTTTAGAACTCAAGGCACATCCTTGATGAATATGTGAATTGACCTCAACTGGCAGGATTTTCTTTTCTGGGTCAGCTTAGCAAACCTAAACATTTGGTTGGCATCTTTAAGATATGGACTTAACCTTATCTATCTGTCCTGTTCTGCTCCCTCAGCCTGATTTTCTTTGAACATTTTTACAATGGACCCGTCTCCAAACCAGGAAGCTGCTGTTCAGGTCTAAAAACGGCCTTAACTTCTTTCATGCTTAATTTCTGCTGGCCTTGATCATTACTTTTCTCAGGGGTGGCCTCCTATAGCCCATCTTGGAACTGCTTGTCTTACTGGACAGTCATGTGTTTCCCATTGTCATCATCCCAAAATGTGTTTACACTAAAATGTACCACATATATGTTTTTATTGGCCACAATTGGCTCATCTGCAAAGAATCCTGACTGGCTTGTTTAACAGAACGTCACTTTGAGGAGAGGATCTATGGCCTATGTTATGCAGGAGGCTAGGCTAGATGGACATAATGATCCCTTCTGGCCCTAAAAAATTATGACTCCATAAACTTGACTTTAAATGATAATATTCTTTGTCATTTACCAGTCCTGGGAAAACCAGTCCAGGGAAGCTCCCTGAGGACCCCCTCACAGAGTTCCTCCCTTATTATTGTGTTAGGAATAAGAATTAATCCCCCATGGAATAGGCCACAAAGCCCATCTTCAAAGCTGGATCCACCAAATGGATCCTCACCTCACTGTCCTTGCAGCACAACTCAAATGCAGCCATGCTATTACAGACAAGCCCCTAGCATGGCTGCACCCAGGATCCCCAGGTACCGATTATCAGGGAGCTCTGCAGAAAAGACAGTAAAGCCACCAGCTATATTATCTTTCTACTGACTCTCTGAAGAGCCAGAGGGGAGGAATTTGAATCAGTCCAGGCCCCAAAGCCCTTGGTCCCCATTCCTGAAGCCTGAGTCCCCATTTCTACCCTCAGGCTGCCCAGCTTCCATCTTCTCCCCCAGCATGAACACCAGAACATCCTTCAGGAGTTCCAGATAGGGAACAATGTTACAGAGTGAGCCTGTTCATTGCCCCTTAAGTGCAAGGAGTGGGAGAAAAGGTCCAGGAATGGAGGGTCTCCACCATACCTGGATAAGAAGAGGACAATCCTACCCCTAGAGTCTATCTCATGCTTTTCCCCGTAAATTGAACTTTCTAGGTATAAAGTTGTCCTTCTCTGAGCAATTGCTCTCTGTATTGTACTACTCAGTTTGGGACAACTTGGCAAAATGCCATATCTGCTCAAACATGGGCTGTAATTGAATTAACAGAGGTGTTGTAGGTCAGGAGCAGGAGTGTTGTAGGTGCCATGGCAGAGCTATGTGGGGAAGCAAGAACAGTATCTGCTTGGCACTGCTCAGTGAGCAGAACATTTCATTACACTTTTTTTAAAAAAACATTTCATTACACATTTTTGAAAGCAAAGGAGGCTTTTTCCAAACAATATAAACTTGAATAGAAAAATAAAAGGAAGCTGATGTTCATATAACACTGATCTACAATTTTTGAGAAGTCGTCTGCTTCAGAGTTAAAATGTGCTATTTATTATGTATTTTGATGTGCTGAATTCAAATATGACAATTAAAACAACTAATTGGCTACTGTTTCTAAGATATTCAAGTTTTTACATTTTATGTCTATGTATATTGTGTAGATAGTAGAGTCTTAATCATAAATTGGAAACCTAGGTCTTTTCATGTGTTTATGGTTGCTTTACATGATAATATTTCACCTGTCCTGTTTATGTAACACTTTAAAAATCAGCAAAAGGGTTATATAAATAAAATTTATTATGAAACAAAAGGCAAAAAACTATTCTGTACATAGTTTAGTCCTA
Source organism: Malaclemys terrapin pileata (assembly GCF_027887155.1). Lineage (NCBI taxonomy): Eukaryota > Metazoa > Chordata > Testudines > Emydidae > Malaclemys > Malaclemys terrapin. The sequence goes on from NC_071505.1 coordinate 47,821,505, forward strand.
TTCAGTGTCTACTCGGCGCTTCTTGACTTGTCTCTTGTATTCATTAAATGGAACATCTCTTGTCACTATCCAGCAATAGTCTGCAAGCATGGATGGGCTCCACTTGCCCTGATAGTGTTTCTCCATTGTTGCAATGTCCTGGTGAAATTGCTCGGCGTGCTCGGCGCTCACTGCTCCGCAGTTCGGTGGAAAAAAATCTAGATGAGAGTGCAAAAAATGTATCTTTAGTGATATGTTGCAACCAAGGCTTTTGTATGCCTTGAGGAGGTTTTCCACCAACAACCTGTAGTTGTCTGCCTTGTTGTTTCCGAGAAAATTTATTGCCTCTAACTGGAAGGCTTTCCGTGCTGTCTTTTCCTTGCCACGCAGTGCATGGTCAAATGCATCATCTCAAAGAAGTTCACGAATCTGAGGACCAACAAAAACACCTTCCTTTATCTTAGTTTCACTTAACCTTGGAAATTTTCCACGGAGGTACTTGAAAGCTGCTTGTGTTTTGTCAATGGCCTGGACAAAGTTCTTCATCAGACCCAGCTTGATGTGTAAGGGTGGTAACAAAATCTTCCTTGATTCAACAAGTGGTGGATGCTGAACACTTTTCCTCCCAGGCTCCAACGACTGTCGGAGTGGCCAATCTTTCTTGATGTAGTGGGAATCTCTTGCACGACTATCCCATTCACAGAGAAAACAGTGTATCCAGTCTGCAGACCAAGCAAGAGAGCAACAACCTTCAAATTGCCACAAAGCTGCCACTGATGTTGGTCATAGTTTATGCACCTCAAAAGTTGTTTCATGTTGTCATAGGTTTCCTTCATATGGACTGCATGACCAACTGGAATTGAGGCAAAACATTGCCATTATGCAGTAAAACAGCTTTAAGACTCGTCTTCTATGAATCAATGAACAGTCTCCACTCATCTGGATCGTGAACGATGTTGAGGGCTGCCATCACACCATCGATGTTGTTGCAGGCTACAAGATAACCTTCCATGAAGAAGAAAGGGACAAGATCCTTTTGATGGTCACGGAACATGGAAACGCTAACATCACCTGTCAGGAGATTCCACTGTTGTAGTCTGGAGGCCAACAGCTCTGCCTTACTCTTGGGTAGTTCCAAATCCCTGACAAGATCATTCAGTTCACCTTGTGTGGTTCAGAGGAGGAGGATGGGAGAAAATGTGGGTCCTGTGACATTGATGGTTCAGGACCAGAAGTTTCATCCTCTTCCTCTTCCTCGTGTGACTCAAGTGAGAATGATTCTGGTGCATCAGGAACCGGCAGTCCTTCTCCGTGGGGTACTGGGCGTATAGCTGATGGAATGTTTGGCTAATGCACAGTCCACTTTTTCTTCTTTGACACACCTTTCCCAACTGGAGGCACCATGCAGAAGTAACAATTGCTGGTATGATCTGTTAGCTCTCTCCAAATCATTGGCACTGCAAAAGGCATAGATTTCCTTTTCCTGTTCAACCACTGGCAAAGATTTGTTGCACAAGTGTTGCAGCATATGTGTGGGGCCCACCTCTTGTCCTGATCTCCAATTTTGCAGCCAAAATAAAGGTGATAGGCTTTCTTAACCAGAGTGGTTATACTGCGCTTTTGTGATGCGAAAGTCACTTCACCACAAACATAGCAGAAGTTATCTGCACTGTTCACACAAGTACGCGCGGCATCTCTGCTCACTTTGGCTAAACAGAAATGTGTCCCTTTGCAAAATCCAACACTGACAAATAAGAGAGCACGACACTGTATGATTTCTAGAGCTGATATAGGGCAATTTGTTCAGCAGAGTGATGTAAGCTTCATTATGATTGCATCATCCATGACTTCTAGGAATAACATGATGCAATTCAGATCATGTATGACGCAATACCAGCTTCAGATTGCATCATTCATTGTTTTGCCTAAAAAGCAAGTACTGTCCAAACCCAGTCATAGATTTATTCATAGATCCAGTCAAAGATGTATTTTAGTCATTTCTGGTTTA